>NC_040098.1:44555857-45180857 GCF_003369695.1 Bos indicus x Bos taurus | reverse complement strand
GCCTCCTGACCTTCTTCCTCTCGTGATGCCGTCTTCTTGCTTTGAAGAAAGCAACAGAGATGCTGAGAACAACCAGCCTTCCTGTTGCTGAAATGTCCTCCCTACCTGTATTTTAACAGGGACCAAGACTCCATGGAGAAAGCCTGGAACAACCAAAAGAGAGGGAAAGACTGTTCTAAGCTAGGAGAGAAGTGTCTTCATCAGCAGCTCGTGGCCGGAAGGAAAACAAGAAGGTAAGAGACTCTTATGAACAGCTGGTCCCCTTTACCTATAAACAGTCTCCAGTCATTCTTACCTCTGTGGGAGAAAGGCTTAGAAGACAATATAAAGCGAAGGGAGGAAAGGGAAATCTCTGTGTTCTTTAGACTTAAAAGAGCCAAAGAATCCTTCTCAAAAGTTTTTTTGATGTAATGGAAACTAAGAGAAAAATAATAATAATTTCCCAGTCGGTTCAGAAACAGTGGTTTACATAATTCAGTCTGCTGCCCTTTAGCACACACACCACTCATCCAAACAAAAATCTGTTTAGGGACACCTCTGTCATTTGGTCACATCTAGTTTTTGCATCTCTGAGTCAATATATTTACAGCTTTCCCTGAGAAATTAAAAATCATTTCAGGGAAAATTTATTTTTTTTAATCATGTATAATCAAATTCGTCAAAAACATAGCAGTTATTCAAATGGCCAAAGGGAAAATAAAGTCATTAAATAGGGTTGGTGAGAGTTAGAACATGTCGTTTTTCAGGTTTATTTATTTACTTTTTTAATAGGGAAATGCATTCGGTGGAGATTCAATGTCATTCTCAACAGCTTTCTTATTTTTTTAATCAGTCATGAGCTGGGATCTGGATTAATAACACCCCAGGGTTGCTCTGAGGGGCTCTATAGGGATAAACCTTCCACAACCTAAGCATCTTGAAATTCACAAGCTGCGGGGAGGAATCCTGCTTTCAGATCTGTCCTATAGTCTGATTCCCTCTCATGATCAGAGGCATTTTTTTCCTAGAAATCCAGTGGCAAGAAGTTCTAGGAGCCAAGTGTTCTGAGCACAGGCCAGGAGGTCATGGACGACTTCTGAGTTGTTTACTACTGTCTGGGGCCAAGCTCAGTGCTTCCCATGTGACCTTAAAGTCTCCATATTTATGAACTCAGGCCACTAGTGCTCCTCCAGGCTTCCCTGGTAGCCCAGCTGGTAAAGAATCTGCCTACCATGCAGGAGACCCGGGTTCAATTCCTGGGTCGGGAAGATCCCCTGGAGAAAGGATAGGCTACCCATTCCAGTATTCCTGGGCTTCCCTGGTGACTCAGATGGTAAAGAATCCACCTGCAATGTGGGAGATCTGGGTTCAGTCCCTGGGTTGGGAAGATCTCCTGGAGAAGGGCATGGCTACCCACTCCACTACTCTTGCCTGGATAATCCCCATGGACAGAGGAGCCTGGCGGGCTACAGTCCACCGGGTCGCAAAGAGTCGGACATGACTGAGCACAGCACAGCGCTTCTCCAGATGGCAAGATTATGTAAACCACTGTTTCTGAACTGACTTGGAAATTATTTTTTTCTATTAGTTTCTATTACATCAACTATTAAATCAATGTTACTGTTCTTCCCACCCAAAGAAAACATTAAGCCTGCAAAAATGATAGTTTTTAATTGCCATAAGACATTTGCTTTGGGGTCCTGCCTGTAGGCCTTCTTGTTTTGAATTCCTTTCCCCCTCGAAGCCCGCTTCAATTCCTCACGTGATTGAGAATTTGAAACCTTTGCTGAGTAAGTGTCTCCATACAATCCCACCAAAGTTGGAACAGTGCTTGGAATAGGGCTTAAAAAAGAGAAGAAAGTATCTCTAGTCTACCTTAAAATCATGCTTTAAAATTTCTTTAATTCCCAGCTGCTGTAGATATGACCACGTCACCCCTCTCCTTGCTCACTGAACCCTGCCTCACCCTAGGCATCAGAGGCAGTTTATTTTCATTTGAGGTTAGTAGAGAAGCACGTGGTCGTGGTTGAGGGTGAAAGTTGAGGATCCAGATTTAGATTTGTTTGTGCCAGATTCTAATTTTAGATGTTTCTTTTGCCCAAGAATAATTTTTTCAAAAAAAAAAAAATTTGTTTTCTCTTGTCTGGTTTTAATAGGTTGGAGGCCATCAGCAACAGCATCAAAACATCTTTTCGTGTTGCCAAGCTGAAAGCCCAGCTCTACAGAGATAAGAAAGTGATCTACAACCGTGCTCACTGAGGGCAGGTTTTTGGGGCCTGTCTGAAGCTCCTCGTCCACAGAGAGCCCTGGGCCTGACTCTGTGCGCTGCCCACGGGGCTGGGATCGAGGCAAATGCGTCCTGCCTGGTCAGACGATTTCTTGTTCCAGACTGGCAGGGGACCAGCACCCTGGGTGCAAGCATTCCAGGAAAGGTTAAGGAGCGCCCCCAGCCAGTCTTGTCTCCATCCGAGCTGTTTTCATCCGTCTCTCTTCTATGGGGGTGGCAATGGGCCCCGCAAAGAAGGCAAAGAGACCCAGTGACCTGCAAATTGGGATTCCTCCTCCTGCCAGAGGAGGAGAGGAGATTCCACTTGTGGACGGAGTTTCCAAGAGGGTCCGAAGGGAGTGTTTGTGTCTCACTCAGGCGCCTGGCACATTTCAGGGAGAAACTCCAAAGCCCCGTGAAGATTTTTCTAAGGAATGCACAAATTGAAAACACTCGAAGGACAAACACTCGAGTAAAAATGAAAAAAAAAGGCCTGTTTTTCTAATTCATAAAATGCAAAACTGAAAGAAACTGTTACTACTGAAAATCAGAATGAGTTTCATGCATAGGAGACTACCTCATCTGTATTGCACTCTGACAAAGCATTTCCCACCTTTAATTATTGCCTCCCAAACTCTTCCCCTGCAAAAAAACCCCATCCTAGTTCCTAGCCTCGTGGAAGTCTGTCTAATGCATCAATAGTAGATATAACATTTTCATGGTCATCTACTAGCTCTGTTCCCTAAGGAAAAATGAAAAGATCAGTTGAATCAGGAGTTTCCCTCACTTACCTTGATTTTTGGAAACACAATGGTGTAGGGTTGTTGTGGAGAGATATTGAAGGGTGAACATTGGTGATGCTTTAAAGCAGTAAAATTATTTTCCTTTATTGGCTCATGGAAGAGGTTGGATTACGTTTTGATGTACTTATATTTTTATAGATATTTATATTCAAACAGTTTATTCCTTATATTTACCATGTTAAATATGCGTTTGGGCAGGCCATATTGGTCTATGTATTTTTTTAATGTATTTCTGAATGAAATTGAAAATATGCTTTGTTTTGCCTGTCAAGGTAATGACCTTAGAAAATAAATATTTTTTTCCCTACTGTACTGATTCTGAATCATCTCTGAAATTTCTGAGAGGTGAGCCACAGTGATAAGATTCAAAAAGGGGAATGAGTAAAGATGGTTTCTTGGAAAGGTGACAATCAGAATAAAAAAGGATCTTAGCTAACGACAACAAGAATTTGATTTATATCTTAAAAGTTGCTTTTTGATTGCATTTGTGAAGCTGCTCAGTCGTGTCCTACTCTTTGCGCACCCATGGACTGTAGCCTACCAGGCTCCTCAGTCCATGGAATTTTCCAGGCAAATGTACTGGGTTGCCATTGCATTTAGCTAAACACCAAACAAAAATTCAGCTTTCACACCTCTCTTTTCCTACATAGCTGCTCTCTACTTCCTCACACCTGCAGACTCTCGAGGGACTTCATCCATTAACTTGGCTTGGCCTGTTAGGATCCAGCAGTTTAAACTGATGGTGTGGTGAGAGGTGCTTTCTCCATGTTAATAAACTAAAGGAAGTGATGGCAAGGCCACCTCCCTGAAGGTACCTAATTAAACGCATTCCGCACCAGAGTTGCTCTGGGAAAATGGCCCGCTCAGAACGAGTCAGGGCTCCCAGTGGCTTTTTTATTTGCTCAGATTAAGAAGTTTGTTTATTGAGGAACACCAAGTACTTTTGCTCTTTCCCGGTAGCCCAGCACTGGACACACGCCCATGGAGGCAGAGATGCCAAATGCTGATTCTGGGCCCCTCCTGCTTCTCATTCCCTCCCTTCTCTCCACTTTGCCTCGGCTGACCTGCCAACCCAGTGGGGAGAATAGCTTTGCAGATGCTTGTTGCCCACAGAAGCCCATATGAGCTTGATCCGCTTCTGAGAATCTTCACCACTTTTCTCTGACAGGGTCTGAAAGAATGCCCGTGTTGGTGTTTGCTGTTTTAGTTGCTCAGTCGTATCTGACGCTTTTGCAAGCCCATGGCCTGTAGCCCATCAGACTCCTCTGTCCATGGGATTTCCCAGGATATTGAAGTGGGTTGCCATTTCCTCCTCCAGGGGATCTTTCTGACCCAGAGATCAAACTCAAGTCTCCTGCTTGGAAGGCAGATTCTTTACCACTGAGTCACCCTGGGAAGCCCGAAAGAATGCCTGGTTTTTCCTCAAATAACAGCTCACAGGGGTGGGGGGGTGGGGTTACTATTCTTCAACAGTGACATGTCTGAAGGATGTTCAGTAGCAGTCTTCAGATACCTGGGCAGGGTTTCCATCTTTACAGGCATTGGTTTTCATCTTTCATGTTTTGTTTTTAGGAGACAGTCTAGTGTCTTTGGGACTCCCCAGACGGCTCAGTGGTAAAGAATCTGCCTGTGATGCAGGAGACACGGGTCCGATCCCTGGGTTGGGAACATACCCCAGAGAACGAATGTTCTCTAGGGAACAAACATACCCTGGAGAAGGACAGAAGAGCCTAGCGGGCTCCAGTCCATGAGGTCACTAAGAACAGGACATGACTGAGCACGCACGCATGCACCAATGTCTTTGGGGGCATTGCTTGTAGAGCTCACTTGATCTAGCTCACTGTTTCTCGGCGTGTGATTCTCAAGAGGATAGTGAAGTTTTGCCCACATTGACAAGGGCCTTGGCCTGAATTTAGCCCCTGCTTAATCCTGAACAGCTCTTCCATTCGCTGGCATTGTGAATTTCCTCATCTGTGAACTGAAGAAAACGAGGAACTCCTCTAAAAGCTGTAAGAGCGAGCCTGAGATCACACGAAGAAGTGGAGGTGATGGGCAATAGTGAAGATCCAAGCTCGGAGGACGTGGATCTAAGATATTTAAGAGGGAATTGCTGTGGGAAGAAGCCACTGAGAAAAAGTAAAACACAGGAAGCAGCAGAGATAAGATTTTCTTTTTCTTTCTTTCTTAAAAAAAATTATTATTCAGACTCTTAAATCCTCTTCCTCCATGCTTCCTGTCTCAGTAACCAGCAAGAAAAGTTAAAAAAAAAAAAAAAAAAGGCATGAAGCAGCGCTCTTAGTGCATGAGAGTCAGTAGTAAAATAAACTGGAAGGTTCTTAGGAAGTCAATATTTTGGAGTATGTAGAGGAAAGATTGAATATTACTCAAGGGCCATGCCAGCTCAAGGGGTGAACTCATGGGATGGTTGGCCATGCTTCTTGCTGTTTTTCTAGTAAAAGCCCACTTAAGATTTCTCTCTTCACGTTTATGTCTCTCTTCATGATCAGGACCAGGCAGAGCTTTGATCTCAGGGCTCCAAGGACCAGAGGATCCTGGGTGGGGAGAAGTGGTCTTTGGTGAAGTGAGAGGCATCTGTTATCACACTTCATGCTCACTCCAGGGATGGGCTCCTTGTGTGATGGAAACCATTGCCCTTTCTCCTGCCTGCGCTTCCCTGAAATGCTCAGGGTATTAGACTAACTAACTAGAGTTTTCACAACCACAAGTATCATACTAAGCAGGAGTTCTCTCAGGAAAGAAAGAGCAATCTTTGGTTTTACTGGATGAAAAAGCTGAGGCTCAGAGAAGGAAGTGGCTTACCCAAGGTCACACAGCAAGCGCCTCTGGAGCCTGAGACCTTGAGCAGAGCTGTTTCACTCAGAGATGATTCGCAGTCCGTGGAGACAGAGGCTCAAGCAAACCTTATGAGAGGGTTCTAGATGGTGAAGCAAAATCACTCTTCGCAGAAGCTGTGCCTTCTAGCCTCCCTGGCGAGGGCTGCCAGACCCATTCTTCTTAGTACTCTCTCAGGAGCATCACTGTGCCCCAGAGCCCCGCTCACGAACATTTCAGTTGTATGATATTTGTTCACTGCTTAATCTTCATGACACACATGCACAGAAGGCAGAAACTCACTGTAATTTACAATGTCTGCCTTCGAATATGGTGCCACGAGGGCTTCAGTGACAACTTCTAGAAGAAGATCCAACACAGAAGAAGAGAGTGCAATGGTGATGAATGCGATGGCAGAGGTGGCAGTGTTTCCTTGTGTCCTGGTGATGGCCAGAAAAAGATCTAGGGCTGTGCCATTGGATAATGAGAACAGAAGGGCCTCAGCCGAGGGGGTCACCAACTGAGGGAAATGCTGTATTCCCAGCCTGACAGGCAGCGTGCTCTGGGAGGCAGCCCATCCAGACTCTGACATGCCAAGTCTTCTTCTTTCTGCAGCTCATTTTTCTCTTTTATATTCTGAGTCATTCCAAGCCTCCACCCGAAACTGCTGTGGAAGCGTCCAGGGATGAAATTAACAATCATTGGCGTGGCAAAGGCACCGACCGATTGGAACAGACCAGGACAGAGTCACGGGGTGGTTCTGTGGCTCCAGCAGGTTCCTGGTGGTCTCCAGTTAGGCCAGATGTTAAACCTCCAAGTGTGTAAAAGTCCAGAAGTCTGGGGAAGCCAAAGGGAGCCAGAATGGAATTTCTAGACTTCTTGCTCTATGACTATTTACCAGCTATTATGAAAGTAAATATCTCAGCCATAGCCAAGAAGCTACTGAAATGGAAGCAACCTAAATGTCCAACAACAGATGAATAGATAAAGATGTTTGGTATGTATATACAATGGAATATTACTCAGCCATTAAAAAGAATGAAATAATGGGGTATACAGCAATATGGATGGACCTGGAGATTGTCATATTAAGTGAAGTAAGTCACACAAAGACAAATGTCATAGACTATCACTTAGATGTGGAATCTGAAATAACGATACAAATGAACTTGTTTATCAAACAGAAACAGATCTACAGACTTAGAGAATGAACCAAGGGGGAAAGGTGGTAGGGGGGTGGCGTGAGGAAGGATAGACTGGGAGTCTGGAATGAACATGGACACATGGCTATATTTAAAATAGATAACCAGGGAAGTCCCCTAGTGGTGAAGTGGTTAGAATTCCATGCTTCCAGTACAAGGGGCACAGGTTCGATACCTGGTCGGAAACTTGCTACAACCTCATCCCTCTGGGTCATCCTTTCACTGCCCATGCCTGCCTCACTCATACACTGATCTTCTTTTGTATAAATGGAAATAATTGAAGGTACTTTTGGCCTCCTTGGAGGTTTTTAGCAGGACAGTTTGATGGTGGCCAAAACTGAGGCTTGCCTCAGACCAGAACTTGCTAGGGTCCTCGATCTACCAGAACTTCTAGCATCTTGTACTGGAAGCATGGAGTTCTAATCACTTCACCACTACGGAAGTCCCCTGGTTATCTATTGTGAATACAGCCATGTGTACGGGTTCATCCCAGATTCCCAGTCTATTCTTTCCCGCTTCTACCTTTCCCCCTTGGTTCATTCTCTAAGTCTGTGGATCTGTTTCTGTTTGGTAAACAAGTTCATTTGTATCATTATTTCAGATTCTGCGCCTAAGTGATAGTATATGATATTTGTCTTTGTCTGACTTGGCACAGGATTGTCAAGAAGGAGCTGCTTGTAAGATTGGGTCTTGGCCTCTTGGATTAAATTTGGACCCAGAAAGGTAGCCAGATAATTTCTCATTAACACTTCAAACGGTGCTTGGTGATGCTCTTAGCAATGATCACACCTGTCATGGGCAAACTGGGAAGCATGTCACCCTAAAACAGGAGAAGCCTTAAAGGAGGTTAGAATTTCAGATCCACCTTGATCTCTTGGAGACGACCTGGACCTTGGCCCTGCTTAAGTAGACTCGATGTCTATATCTCTTTATCTTCAGACCAGGCAAGGGCAGAGAACTTTCACCGTCTCTGGTGCCTCCAACCTTGAGCATAGGTTTTCAGGCATAGTATATCAATGAATTAATAAATGTACAGATGGGTGACAGGGTTCAGTAAGAGAAAAAGCAAAGGTAATAATAAGACTTCAGAAGATTTATAAGACCCACTTATAGGGATCTCTGGAGAGTGTGTGGCTAAAATATTCTTTTATTCAGGCTCCACTTCAGTGACAATTGTCCATTTGGTGTGAGTCTTTCTATTTCTTTGTACTCCAGCTCACCCCAATATTACCACTATAATAACAATCTTCCCCTGTGCTTCAGTCACAATCGCCATGGATGCACAGCTAGAAAGAACTTAAAAAATAATTTATGTTATCTCCCCATCTCAAAAAATCTCCCATTGCCACTCACTCTCTGCTTCATAGAGTACAAAATGTTATCTGCTGACAGTAAGAAGGACCAGATAGAAAGACAAAGCAGTATTATGATTTCTGAGTTCTTCATTCTTTATTATAAATATTTTCAAACATAGCCCACACGTGAGAGAGAGTATAATAAAGCCATCATACGCATCATACAGTTTAACAGCTGTCAAACATTTTTTCTTTTTTTAAAGAACCACCGTATTTTTCGGCCGTGCTGAGTCTTTGATGCTGTGCTCGGGCTTTCTCTAGTTGCGATGAGCAGGAGCTAATCTTCCTGCAGCGTGTGGGCTTCTTTTTGTGGTGGGTTCTCTGGTTGCAGAGCACCGGCTCCAGGGCTTCAGTGGTTGAAGCACTGAGGTTCAGTAGTTGTGGCTTAGTTGCTCCGCAGCATGTGGTATCATCCTGGATCAGGGATCAAACCCATGTCCCCTCCATTAGCAGGCAAAGTCTTAACCACTGGACCACCAGGGAAGTCCCAGTTGTCAAAATTTGACTGATACTGTTTCACCTCTACTAACACTCTGCCCTGCCTTCCTGGATGACTTTGAAGCAACCCCAAGTATCATTGCCATCTCATCTATAAATATTTCAACGAGGATATAGTGAGTTGAGGGTATAGATAGGCTTTGTTCAACCAAGTCAAATGTGAAATAGCCAATTGGGTATGTGGGTCTGGAACTGAAAGAGAATGAGCAAAACATGATCCCAGACCTCAGAGGACCCATCAAGACAAAGGTAGCAAATGTGGGTAATAGCCAATGTTTTTATAGCATGCCAAATACTCTTCTGAGAGGTGTGCAGGCATCAACTCATTTCCTTCTTACTATCACAGAATGAGGTAGGCACTTTCATTTGCTCTACTTTATGGATGAGGAAACTCAGGGACAGATTAAGTAGTAAGCTGGCCAAGGTCAGACAGCAAATTAAGAGGCAGAGCTTGGTATGACCCAGATAAACTAGTTCACTATGCTTTGTGACTAAGAAGAATTCGGCTATAAAGGCTACACTGTGGGATGAACCAGTCCTAGGTTGATGGAAAAGTGGCAGTGATGCAGTCTTCCTGGGGGAGAAGACAGGAAGTATGTAGGTTTCGGGGAAAAGACTAGGAGGATGGGCCTTGAGGCGTTGCATAACGAAGAAAGCACTCAAGAGTTTTATAACTCAATCAAAAATATGGAAGAGTCTCAATAAAATACTTCATCTACAGAGGACTTGATAAGAAGAAGGTAGCCTAATGTGCTCATGTGGTTGATTCATCAGAAAGGTAAGTAAGCAGGTATTTATCTCATCAAGAGGTAATTTATCCCATCAAGAGGTAATTTATCCTACTAAAATTCAGAAAGGATATTTAATTCAATGATACTAAAAATCTTCCAGCATCATGACCACATTAAGAGAATAAAAAGTCTATCTTCCTAAGTGACGTTGATTCTTCTGCTAAATTATCCTGCCAAGATCCAGAAAGGATAAGTAATTCAGTGATGCTGAAAATCTTTAAAGAATATAACAACAATAGATGGGACTGCAATATCTTAATTTCAAGTGGCATTGACTGGATTTGAAATTTGGGGACATGCTTTTAAAAATAAAAATAGATCCACTTGAATACATTTCAGCTAAATTTGGAAGATGTAACTAGATTTGTGGCTAATAAGATGAAATGATTCCACTAGAAGTCTCTGTACTTAACCAAAAGTGGAATTTATTAGCTCAAGTGTTATTCTGCTAATTTCCTACTGTTTGTAACATGGTCAAAAATGTCCTTTCACTGAGTTGAGAATTCCCACTTGATCTATGGGTAGGGATTGCTTAACTCCCTGTCAACTTAAATGTCTTCTTCAGGCTTGACGAATTTGTTACGATACCATTAGCAATCACCTTGTCAAAGATGTTGCTTACTGGTTTGTTTCCCCCCATAACTGATTCAAACCAGTCAATCCTAAAGGAAATCAACCCTGAATATTCATTGGAAAAACTGTTGCTAAACCTGAAGCTCCAATACTCTGGCCACCTGATGCAAAGAGCCAATGCATTGGAAAGGATCCCGATGCTGGGAAAGATCGAAGGCAAAAGGAGAAGGGAATGGTGGAGGATGAGATGCTAGATAGCATCACTGACTCAATGGATATGAATTTGAGCAAAACTCTGAGAGATACTGGATGACAGAGGAGCCTTGTATGCTGCAGTCCATGGGGTCACAAAGAGTGACTAAAAACAACAACAATGATCAGCTCATTTTACTCTGATCAAATGGCCATTGATGATGCCCCTCAGTTTGGTGAAAGATACTGTGTACAAGGCAGTTAAGGAGATGATTCTATGCAGCTACTACAATAAGGACAATGTTCATTAAGAGAGAATGTTTCAAGAAAAGGAAGGAGGCTTGGGATTTTTTCAAAGCAGGTAAGCAAGGAAGCTGTCCTTGAGTCTTATGGGAATCATGAGAGAGATGGAGATGGTCTTCTCTGAATTGTAGAGAAGGGGTGGAGGGGAATATGAGAGATACGAGGCCATTTGAGGTTAGCTATTTCTCAGAATCCTGGAGGGGGACTTCTTGCGCTTTGGGAACACAGGGCTCAGATCAAGTTCAACATTGTTCCCCTTTTTGTTCAAGAAGAACAAGCATCATCACTAAGCAACCAGATAATAATCCTAAACCTTCTGAGTGAAGTGAAGCAAGATCTCAGAGTTTCTCAAATGACTTCATGCTGCTACTGTAGAAGCAGCTGAGCTGTACAAAAGTGATGACAAAGGTCTGTGGTTTTAGAGTCCTGAAGATCAGACTCCTTTAAAAAATGGATGCCAGACACACAAAAAAGGGAAATGTTAATGTAACAAATTGTGTTTATCAGCCCAGTGGATTCCAGGAGGTCAGTGGAGGAATATCTTCCAGGTATGCAGTACCACTAAGTGAGTTTCTTAGAACTCTTGAACTGGGATGTTGATGGTTTTGGTCCTGGCATTTATAGGGCATGCCTGGACCCTTAAATTCCACTAAGTTTTCTGAGTGGTTCAGACAGTGCCTTTTCTGGGGGGAAATCAGACCTGTGAATGGTCTTATATGATGGTCAGTCCTTCAAAGTTCACATCAGGCCATTGGGCTTTTAGTCACAGTGCTTCTGCAAGTCCTAGGGAAACATGCCAGAGGGACTTCGGGTAATGTGATCTTAGTTCTCAGTGACACTGCATTAGGCACCAGAGAGAAAAACTGAAAACATTAGTTCGAAGGATTATAGTCAGACCTAGAAGGAAATTTGAAGGATCAAAAATCTGATAAGGGTTGACTATTTGGGACAGTAACAGGAGTCAGTCCAATTCACAGTCAGGAATCCAAACTGATTTTTCCAGAGTTGGGGAGAAAGTCAACTAACTTTCTACCAGACAAGACAGAATTTGCATCTGCATCAGTTATCCACAATTTGAAAAGATATCTAAAAGATCTCAAAAGCAATGAACAGAGCTAGAATCTGATATCCTGGAAGGTTATGCTATATAACAGACTGCTTTCCATTAAAACAGAAAATTTCCCTCTACAGTCACCATACTTTTGATGAAAGAGAAACTCAAAGAAAGATTATTCTTGAGGGAAAAATCAGCCTAGTCTCATTAAATTTAGCATACATATTTAGATAGGCATGGCAAGAATGGTGATGTATCATGTAGGCCATTTTAAGTTGCTTTCCAGACTGTTTCATAGGAATTTCGGATTGGGCTTTTATAAAAGTCTTTTGAAGCTAGAGGGTCAAGTCAAGAACTTGCTACCAGGTTTTACCTGGAGTAGCTATAAATTTGGGTAAATTCCTCTCTTCTTCAAGTCTCCCAATATCCTAAGATTCCTGGTCGGCCATGAAGAGACCTTCTTACTCACCTATGAGGCTGGGAATCTGTAAGCCCGTATCAGACCTATTTGCCCCCCAGGGCCTTGTGAATAATGGTTTCATAAAGCCTCCCTTCATTCCTTGAAAGTATCTGGTCATATCTGATTAAATGAGTCAAATAGGACACTCCAGGTAAGACGTTGGTTGCATACTTTAAGATTTAAATTATGTCACAGTAACAAGGAGACATTCATGTTGAACCTATGCACATACATTGTCATAGGAACAAAAACACTTAGCAAGATTTTTCTGAATTCTGGAAGAATCCAGAAGGTAAAATATATCATGTATAAATGTTTCATTTCAGTTTATGAAAGTCTACTCCATTACCACGAGTTATAGTGAAAAGGCCTTCACTATATATGAAAAAAATGGAGTTATTAGAACAACCATATTCCAAACAAAAAACACAGCCTTTCCTCATCAGTTCATTCAGTGTTATGTAATTCAGTCTTATTCTGCTCAGTCTGGAGTTAGCAGTGTCATAATCCAACTGTTGGTCAGTGTCATAATCCAACTGTTTCTCAACTAGAGTCTAGAAATCCTGATTCATTCCACTGGTGTGATCTCTAAGTTGTTAAGCAACACCATTGGAACTCTGGACCCAAAAGCACTTGACATAGTCCTTTTCATGGGTTGTTGTTGTTCAGTCGCTAAATCGTGTCCAACTGTTTGTGACCCCGATGACTGTAGAACACCAGGCTCCTCTGGCCTCCACGATCTTCCAGAATTTGCTCAGACTCGTGGTCTTTGAGTCAGTGATACTATCTAACCACTTCATTCTCTGCTGCTCGCTTCTCCTTTTGCCTTCCATCTTTCCCAGCATCAGGGTCTTTTCCAGCACATTGACTCTTCGCATCACGTGGCTAAAGTATTGGAGCTTCAGCATCAGTCCTCTGATGAATATTTAGGACTGATTTCCTTTAGGATTGACTGTTTTGATCTCCTTGCAATCCAAGGGACTCTCAAGAGTCTTCTCCAGCATCACAATTCGAAAGCATCAGTTCTTCGGTGCTCAGCCTTCTTTATGGTCTTACTCTCACATCCATATAGGACTACTGGAAAAAACATATCTTTGACTTTATGGACCTTCATTGGCAAAGTGGAATTACTATGGGATTACAGAGTTTAAAACAAACCAAAAAATTTCCTGCATATGATAATAGGTAAAATCTCTGTGGTTAACTTACTGATTAATTAAATATTTTTTTAAAACTTTATATTGAAGTACAATTGATTAACAATGTTGTGTTAGTTTCGGGTATTCAGCAAAGCGATTCAGTTATACATGTACATGTATCTGTTCTTTTTCAAATTCTTTCCCCATGGAGATGATTACAGAGCAGAGTCCCCTGTGCTATATGTACGTTGTTGCTGGTTTTCTGTTTTAAATACAGCAATCTTGTGCATGTCAGTTCCAACCTCCCAGCCTACCACCCCCATCCTTCCCCGTGGTAACCATAAGTTCCTTCTCTAAGTCTGTGTCTGCTTTGTAAATCATTCCATATTTTAGATTCTGCATTCAAGTGATATCATATGATATTTGTCTTTCTCTGTCTGACTTACTTCACTTAGTATAAAAATCTCCAGGCTCATCCATGTTGCTGCAAATGGCATCATGTCATTCTTTTTAATGACTGAGTAATATTTTATTAATATACCATGTCATTACTTTTTTTTTAAATAGTGAAGTGTCTAACGATGGTTCATCATAAAAATAATGCAACTGACAAAGAAATTTTGGTTGTTCAGTGGTATGCAAAACAAATAGCATCATCCTATCCCTGTACTTTCTGTGCATGGATGTGTTACTAGGGCCAGGACAAGGCACTACCATCTCCTGAGTCCAGCCCCTTGAAAGCACCCAGAGTCAGCAGTAACAGGCCGCCGCCATTCCGAACCCAAACAAAGCACCATGAGACGGTCTTTCTAGGGAACAAAGTTTTGTAATTATTTGCTAACCTTTACTTAAGAGTGTGAATAAACATTACTCTCTAGCTGTGGACAACCAAAGAAGCCACGGAATGGAAGATAATTCCCAATAAGTTCAAATGATAAGTTCCCAATAAGTTCACTTTGCAACATGTGAACATAAAGAGTTTTACAACCTCGTAAAGGTTGTGAAGAGGAAAGAAAGAAGAAGAAAGCTGTTTCAGTGCTAGAAGTGAAGACAATTGCTCGCTTTGAGAGGTGGTCATGACTAGTAGGGGCTTCCCAGGTTGGCGCTAATGGTAAAGAACCCAATGCCAATGCAGGAGACATAGAGATGTGCGTTCGATCCCTGGGTCGGGAAGATCCACTGGAGGAGGGCATAAGAAACCACTCTAGTATACATGGCTGGAGAATCCCATGAACAGAGGAGCCTGACGGGCTATGGTCCATAGGGTCACAAAGAGTTAGAAACGACTGAAGCAGCTTGGCATGCATGTTAAGACTGTGTGCTAAGACTGGTAGAGAGCCTGAGGGGCTTTCGATATTCTTGTTTTAGGTGCTGAAAACACGTTTGTGTTGACTTTGGGGAAATTTGAGCCGTCCATTACGACATATGCTCTTTTCTGTGTCTTATACTTCAAGAAAGCTTCCTTCTCCCCGCAAAAAGTTTTTTTCCCCCTTACTTCAGTAAGTAAGTGCTGAACAAATATACGCAAAATGATACTTTGAAGTGGTGCCAGAATTACAGCATGCCGCAGGGGCATAGATGCTTCGGTTCTGTCTGGCCATCAGATGTGCATTTCACTTGATGCAACTCATTTCGTTGGTCCATGACCTCACTCTCCTTTCTGGAGTAAAGGCCTCCTTAACATTTTTCCGCACTGAATAAGGTCCCCATCTTGGCTGCCTACAAAAGGCACCATGAGCACCATTGCTGTGTCTCAGATCAGTTTCCTTGTACGTGTTGCCTGGGTTTGTCTGGTCTTGACACCATCCTGAAGATGGTAAAATGAGCCAGGTGATTTCATCTCTCGTGGCACACCTGGAGGACATTGCTTGGGAACGAGCCAGTTTACTGCTCACAGCCCGGGACATTTTTTCCCCACGAGCTAGCTCACGTCCCCCTCTCTCACAAAGAAAGAACTTCCTGCCTGGGAAAGGCCATATCAGAGAATACAGAGCATTGTAACTAATGGGAAATATGCTTGACATGGGCGACGCGGTCCCCACTCCCTCCTTCCCCACCCACTCCACACTGATGTATCAACTCTGATTTCTTACTAATGCTTGGTTTTCACTCTAAGCTCTCTTTGTTGCTCACGCCCATCAACACGCACATCCACGAAAAGAAAGAGCACCAGGGAAGACTGGCCTGTGTGAGTGCAATTCTTTGTATCTATCACTGGCTGCCTTGAGCAGCTTGGAGAATGTGACTCCAAGAACTCACCGACAGAAGTAGGCTTCCTAAGAGTGTCTTTCTTTCCACCTGTGACCTGAAACCAGGGCTGGGGATGAGCATGCCTTGGCAATATGTGTTTGGTCTCAACTTCAAGATCAAACCAAGCATTTGCTTTCTTTTTGTCAATTCCACTGGTCCTTCCACTCAGTCAATTCCACAACCATCTGACCCAGGGCCAGAGAAACTTGGTATCTCTACTAGGCTGGATGCAATTGCGTGCATGTGCACACACACACACACACACACTCACACACACACACACACACACACTCCTTTCCTCACCCTATGTCCAATGAAACTTAGAGGAAAATTGATTTCTCTTATCATATTCTGATTTCTCTTGTCATAAATTATTAATGTTGCTAATGTTTAGTCGCTAAGTCATATCCATCTCTTTTATGACCCCATGGAGTATAGCCCGCCAGGCTCCTCAATAACCCTGGAGTCGTACAATTTGTATTCTTTTGGGTCTGGCTAAATTTTGCTCAGCATAATATTTTTTTGAATTGTTAGAAGTGTTATGAGTAGACATTTCTAACCTTTCTTCCAATTTTAAAGTTACTAGTTTGAACAACAGCTTGTAATTAGATAGAGAAAGTTTTCTATTTCTAGTTTCTGGTAGGTTTTTATCATCAGTGGAGGATTTATTTTGCCAAGAGCATTTTATGCATCTATTGAGATAATCTTTTTCTTTATTCTTCTGATTTGGCAGATTACATTGATTTTTAACTTTGCCATGTCAAACCATCTATCTTGCATTTCTGGATAAGACCTACTTGCTGCGACTTTTATTTGTTAATTATGACTGTTTGCATGTTGTTAGATATTATATACTAATATTTTATTAAGGATTGAATATATTATTTATGTGTGTATTATAATACATATAGATTTAAAGTTCCTTTTGAAAATACCAATATTTCTTGAGGTCTAGTTATATTGACTTTCTTTTCTTTTGACAATGATTTCTTTTTTGCTTGTTTGTTTTCTTGCTTTTTCATGTTTTTCAACCTTAGATTTAATGCCAGATATTGTGCTTTTTAAAAGAGCAAGCTGTTGTTCAGTTGCTAGGTCATGTCTGACTCTTTGCAATCCCATAGACTGCATCATGCCAGGCTTCCCTGTCCTTCACTGTCTCCCAGAATCTGCTCAAACTCATGTCCATTGAGTCAGCAATGCCATCCAACCATATCATCCTCTGTCACCCGCTTCTCCTCCTGCCCTCAATCTTTCCCAGCTTCAGGGTCTTTTCCCTGAAGAGTGAGTCAGCTCTTCACATCAGGTGGCCAGAAAAAAGAGACCAAGACAAACTTATTTGCACTCAGGAAAGGGCGTGTCTCATCTTCTGTCAAACTTCTAGTACAGCAGTTTGGTCAGTAACAATTACCGTTGGGGTGGACTAATCTCTGTGTCGCTGTGGTTATGTCAATAAACCACAGCCTTCCCAGAAAGGCCCTTCGGCAGCCTCCTATTTTGTATAAACCCCGGGGTCCCAGAGAGTGTCCCTCAGGCCCCTGTTGGGCCCACAGACTTCAGGAGTCCCTGGTCCCTCCACAGCAGGAGGGCGTCTCTCTCCGCATTTCTCCCTTACTCCGGTGATAGGTGGACCTTGGTGTGAAGCCAAGTGAGTGAGCTTCTCTGAGCTCTTCTGACCCACCTGTAGGCTCTCACGGGTCTCCTGCACCTGTGCGTTCTCAGCTTCCCTGCCCCGACCCCACAGGCAGACAACGGTGCCTCTTCCTTAGCGTCCAGGCTTGGTTCCAGGCTCTTCCCTCAGCGTTCCACAGGCCCTGTGTAGCTGGGCTTCAGGGAGGTTCCTCTTCATGCTCTGACCCTTCTGGTGGTGGGCTATTCCTACCTGATTCTCTGTGTGGGTTCTGGAATCTAGATGGATTCAACCTATTTCTTCACCCTAGGGCTTTGCCTTCACACAGGCACATGACCTTCTCTCACCTTCCTCAGGATTCCAACCCTTTCCCAGTGGGGGCTTGGCGTGAGGCCTGAAGGATGGGGCAGTGTCTTCAATTCTTCCACTCTCCCTTCAGGCTTAAGCAGTGGGCATGCCTCGTGAGCTTCCACTCACCATTGGCTTGAATCTTTGAAGACACCCTCGGGACTTTTTATTCACCTGGGCTTGGAGACTCAGCTTTCTGACTCTTGAGATCACTCTCTCTGCCTTTTAGTCTGGAGGCTGGATTTCCCTCTCAGGTTCTCTCCTCTGGTCTTTAAGAGGCTTTTCTCCGCCTTATGTCCTACACCCAAATGGGTGGTGACTGTCGGTAAGGGTACCAGGAAAGGCTTTATCTCAGTTCTTGTGCCCTGACTCCAGCCTTCAGCAGGCCACTGGGCTGTTTTCAGCAAGGTCCTGGGGTATCTCAGGGGTCCATCCTGTATGGCTCCTACCCTTGCTTCCAGCTTCCAACTCCAGAGTGCCTAATTATTGGGCTCGTATCAGCTCTCCTGCCCTGCCTCCAGCCCTTGGCAGCCTCTGCCTTGAACCAGCCAAGCCCCCTCGTATCTCATATGAGTCCCTCAGGACACTGCCCTGCCTCCAGACTTCTGTGCACGGCCTCACGGCCCTGGGGAAGGCCTGGAGGGAAGAATGAGACAGTGAGTCACTCGGTGTGTGACTAGGGCTCCTTGAGACTCCAGCCCACCATCCCAGCTAACCTCTGGGATCAGAAGTCCCTCAAAAGCTCAGCCGACTTTTCCGCACTCCCTCCGCAGAAGACCCCTCATTAGGCCAGGGTTTCAGTCAAGGCCATGGGCTGCCCTGTCCTGAAATTCATCTTGTTTAGGTTTTCTTGCTCCGTGGTTCTTTCATAGGTTTCTTACAACTACAAGTAGGTAGATTCTCTGGATGTGTTTGGCTGTAAAGGTAGAAGCAATAACCTTCTACATTTTCTATCCCAGCAGGAAGCAAATGTCTAAAAATAATATTTAAAAAGTATTTGGCAACTGAAATTCTATACCAACCATTAAAACAATAAAGCAACTCCCTATTTCCTAATTTCTCTGAAGTCTTTCCCTACTCTGCCATCCAAACCACCTTCTGTTGCCCACCTCTTTGAAATCAGTGGTTCTCAATTGGGGGTGGCTACCAAGCAAATCAAAAAGAAATGGGAAAGAAAGGAAAAATAGGTGTATTATCTCCCTGGTCCCGGGAAAACAGTGAGTGGATTTACACACAACACATCCTTGGTCACAGCGACTTGCCATAGTCAGGCTGGTCATAAATGTTGACGGAATGAACGCGTGAATGAGTGAATGACCCAGGGGATAAAATTTAGAAGCCACTGCCGTCTGGTAGGTCCCCTCTATGAAGCCTTTCCCCAAGCATTCCAGTGCCTGCATTCCAGTGCTTGTTAAAGGACTAGGGCATTTGAAATACATGTCCCAAGAGTTAATACAGTTATGTCCTGAATTTTGAAGTTTACTAGGTCAAGTATCTCCTTACTTTGTTTGGGTGTTCTTGCAAAACCATTTCCACGTTCACGACTGGCCACTGTGTTGGGCCCTGAGATAATATATTGGCAACTACATGGACGTAGGGCTTCCTGGGTGGCTCAGTGGTAAAGAATCTGCCTGCTAATGCTGGAGACTCAGATCTGATCCCTGGTTTGGGAAAACCCCCTGGAGGAGGGCATGGCAACCCACTCCTGTATTCTTGCCTGGAGAATCCCCATGGATAGAGGAGCCTGGGGGCATACAGTCCCATGGGGTCGCAAAGAATCAGACACGATTGAGTGACTGAGCACACACACTCTCAGATTTTTGTCTTTAGGGGATCCTTCTTAGTATCTGCTCAACAGAAAAGCAAGTCAGTGAAGCCGTGTTCCTGGTCTTGGCTATTCTGAAAGCACCGCCTTAAATACTGTTTAAATCCTGAAAAGATAAACAACTGATTAGGCCATAGTCTAGAGTAATAAATTTAACTCACTTGCTGAAACTCAGCATTTTTAAAACCAATTACCAGAAGAAATATATATTTTCCAAAATCATTCTGGAGACAAGATGCAAGCCTTACCACCAATGTACCCAGACAGAGAAGTATTATGAGTTCGACTTACGTGGGTTGCTGGCTTTTATTTTTGTTATTTTTGCTCTAGTTATCTGATGTAAATATTTGAATGGATGATTTATTATAATGCTTGAGTCCTGAGGCTTTTTTGCTGAGGCTTGAATAGTTAGTGGAGAAATGTTTTTCAAATATATTCCAATTTAAACAATTTGAGTAAATCATGTGTGTATGTGTGGGCATGTATATTTGTGTTTTGTGTGTTGTCATACAACTTTCTCACAGAAAGCTCCAGCAGTTTTTTCTTTAAAAAGCTGCTCAGACTCATAAATAATGAGAATCTCATAAATTTATTCATCTTTTTGTGAAGGCTTTTCATTCTTGTCCCCTAATTACCCATTTGATTTTTAAAGTTGATATCCTGGGTACCTTCTTAAAATTGCTGTAGTTTTAAGGGTTCTGGTGGAGGGGTAGGGATGTGTCATTGCCAGGCAGCCATCATGGGTGAGTATTTGGAACACATACCTTTTCCCTTGAAACCCACCCTGACATAGGACCCCAGCCACATCCACTTGCCCACGGTCTCACTCAAAGTATTCACCCCCAGATATGTTGCATGAATAGGGTCCTCTTAAATGACCCTATAAGTCAAAGAGGGGAAGGACTTTCCAGGGGGCTCATTGGTAAAAGATCTACTTGCCAATGCAGGAGACCTGGGTTCCATTCCTGGGTCAGGAAGAGGCCCTGGAGAAGAAAATGGCAAGCCACTCCAGTATCCTTGCTTGGAAAATCCCAAGGACAGAGGAGCTTGGCAGGCTGCAGTCGGTAGAGTCACAAGAGTTAGACACAACTGAGCGACATCAAACCACCATGTAAGTCAGGGAGGGGAAAGGCCATCTCAAATAAAGAGGTCAATCTATGGAAGAAGTACAAGAAAGTGAAAGGTATTCAGTGCCTAATGACTCGTTTCTCCAGAACTCAGGGGACAAGGTATGTCCCAGGTGTGATTCACCAGCATAAAATTTGTTAACTCAGCCTAAAGTGATGGACGGGGAGGCCTGGCATCCTGCAATTCATGGGGTCGCAAAGAGTCAGACACGACTGAGGGACGGAACTGAACTGAACTGAACTGAAGGAGGCCAGAGACAGTGTTTGCTATCCTCGTAAGCGCTCTTTATTCAGCCAAGCAGGGCTGCGTGATTCTGACTTAGAAAGAGGGAATCAGTAATCCAAAAGCCTGGATTTTTGTTGATCTTCGTGCACCTACCCTGAGATCATGGGGCAATCGTGTCCCCTTTATTTCTCATGAGGTCTGGACTCAGGAATGCTAGAGGACAGGGTTCAGATCAGTGTGTCCCCTATTTCCCTCCATGTGGGTCTCTTTTCATCTTCACGCTGGGAAAGGAGACAGAGGTGTGTGCCCTTCCAGCTCTGACTGTGTGATCGTCATGAAGATAAGGTCAGTAGATACAGGCTGAAGCTGCCGGTGACTAATTGAGACTCTACCTCCTCCTCTGCTCCTTCAGCAAGGATGCGGTTAGGAAACACACAGGGAGCCCCCCACGCCCCCTACACACAGGCCTAGCAGGTTATCCCACTCACTGCTCTGGACGCGGCCCTGCCTTGTGTTCCCAGTTTGCAGTAAGCCCTCAGGGCAAGACATTAAATTTGGTTTGTCTATCCACTTTCCTGGGTGGTCGGAGCCCTGCCAGCTCCTGGTGGGAGATTCAGCTAAGGAGGGACCTTGTCAACATCCAAAGGGTGTTAACAAGAGCTCACTCATTAAACTTTTGTTTCAGCATCTAATTAGGCTTTTTCTGGTGGAATTAGAGGTGTTTTTTTTTTTTTTTTTTTTTGTAAAAGCGGTTTAAGAGAAAGGAAAGGGAATGGGGTGATGATATGACAATCTTTAAACATATAGTAGCTTCAGAGATGTGCCAGAGAATCATAAAGACTCATGGAAGGAAGAATACCTAGGCAGTCACTGTTAAGACTAAGAAATATGGTGAGATCGTCTTCCCCAGCTATCGTCAAGAACATGATTAAGCATAATTTCTCTGTAATTAGCAAGATAAAGCCAGCCTGGAGGAAGCACACAGGGGATTGTTTATTCATTCACTCCAGAAAAGTTAATTCAGCACCTGTCAAGAGACAGACAGCATGCAAGGTTATTCTGAGGAATAATGTTAGTTGGAGCCAACCTTTAATCCTCATGTAGCTCATAATCTACTGACCATAGAATTCAATGATTTACTGAGGTTCCAAGGACTGCCCAGGTGGTTCAGTGGTAAAGAATCCACCTGCCGGTGCAGGAGACATGGGTTCAATTCCTAGGTCAGGAAGATGCTCTGGAGAAGGAAATGGCAACCCACTCCAGTATTCATTGCCTGGGAAATCCCATGGACAGAGGAGCCTGGTGGGCTACAGTCCATGGGGTTGGACATGTACTGAGCAACTGAACAATTGAGATTCCCAGATGTTTTTATTTAGTATAAAAATATCTAGTAATATCAACACACTAAATTTTAAAGCCTGCCAATCTATATAGATCAGGCTAGATGCTAGAGATCCTCTATGCTTCACAGTTTGCTTTTTTAAAGATTGGCCTCATAGATGAGCTTGTGGGTTGGTCATAGCTCAGCTCATTGGTTTCTTATGCCAACCTTGTGGCTGCCTTCCATCCTCAACTCTACACTCACTGAGTTGCTGATGGGGAGGTGGTGAAAGTGAACACGTGGCAGCTGATCCACAGTAGTTATTAGGCACCCTCCATACAAAGGTCTGAAACCAGGTGTAAAGAGGTCATGGGGACTTAGTGAATTAATTCAACCACATTCTGCTCAGTGCAATTAGACAAATTTCCAGGAAAGTATCCATCATGGTGTGGTGGTAAGAGAAACACATTTCAGGTACAGAACAGCAGAACATGAAGGCAGTAGGCCCCCATCCCTGGGAAGTTTCCATTGTCCATGGAACACTGATATTCCCGGTCTCACCCTGGAAATGCTGCAGGCATTTGAATTGGCAAAGCAAGAGGAAGGCTTGGAAATCTGTGCACACGATCCAGGAATGAAGGGAAGAAGGAAGAAAAGAAGAAAGGTGAAGATTTTGTTACTGTCTCAGACAAGAACAATTGACACTAAACTTGTGCACTCCACTTTGAAATTCCAGGTTGTTAGTTCACATGCAGTGTGCAAAACTCAGAAAAGCATCAGAAAACAAAACTCAGAAAACCATCAGCTCCAGATCCATACAGTGTGGTTCGTAAAACGATAGCAAGATAAAGACTTCAGGCCATTCGGTTCTATTCCACTGCTGTTTGCTAAGTGATGGGCATGTGCTCGTAATGATGGGAGTGCAGAGCTACTCAGGATTGCCTATTCTTAGGAAGTTTCAGTCCATTGAAGGGTGTTGTTATGAACAAAGAGATTCACTGAAAGACTAAGAAATATATGCGAAATATAGGTGTGGTGAGGTGTAGAGTATTTCAACTGGCCGAATTCTTTTTTAGAGAAAACACTGTTTGGATGAACTATTTGGGGCAGGGTGTTATGCAAACATGCACTGACATACTAATGGCTGGCTTCTGCTTTGCCTTGCGGGGAGGGTAGATTTTGTTAACTGGTGGGGTCGTTTATTTTCCAAACACTGGGGGTGTTTTATGATGTGCTTTCTGAGAGCAGAATCTGGGGCAGAGATGGGTATCCTCACACAGTAAGGAGGAAGGAAATCCTAAGTCTACAGGGAGTGGGGGTTCAGGAGGGAGGAGAAGAGAGCTATCCAGAGAGGAGCATCAGTTCAGTTCAGTTCAGTTCAGTCGCTCAGTCGTGTCCGACTCTTTGCAACCCCATGGACTGCAGCACACCAGGCCTCCCGGTCCATCGCCAACTCCCAGAGTTAACTCAATCTCATGTCCATTGAGTTGGTGATGCCATCCAAACATCTCATCCTCTGTCATCCCGTTCTCCTCCCGCCTCCAATCTTTCCCAGCAGAACATAAACAGCATAATAGTCAAGTGACGTTTTCAACATGGCTCCCTGTGGGGTTTGTGAGATAAATAGTCTCCCTCTCAAGGCCTCTCAAAGGAGTCCTCAGTAAAATAGACTCAGGATGATACGGCTTTTGTGTATATTTTTTAAGAATCTGAGAACCCGTGTGACGTTCTGCCTGCCTTGCTGGGAGGCGGGGGTGAGTGCGACAACTGGCATGGACGCCATCACTGCCAACAACAAACAGCATCAACAATCTGGACGGCGGAAACCAGCCCCTGACCCCGTCTCCTCTTTTTCACCCTTGCTCTCTATCTAAAACCTAAGTCAGATTGCATTCCATTCAAAACTCTCCAATAGTACCCACTTCATTTAAAATGAAATCCCTTTTCTCAACCATCCCCCACAAGGCCTTACTGGATGGGTGCCTGGCTTCTTCTCTGAGCCCCGCTCCTGCCACTCCCCTGATTCTTGCTCTGATCCATCTGACTTTCTTCTCCTTGTGGCTCAATCGCTTTGAAGCACCTTTTCATGTCACCCACTTGTATTCATCATCTGTTCTCAGGGATACTCTTCCTTCAGAAGTCCACCTAACTCATCTCTCCTTTCCCCTCAAATGCCATCTTATTGCTGCCAATATCCCTTTCTTGCTGAGCTTGCCTCCACTCTCCCTCCCCACCCCTGGCCAGGCTCCCTGTATTTGGAGAATTTATATGCTGTTTCTTGCCTGCCACCCCCACATTGGTAGACTGTAAATTCATAGAAGCATAGGTTTGTTGGAGTTGTTATATCTCCAAATCCTACAGTAGTCCCTTGATGTAAGGTCAGATCAGATCAGATCAGTCACTCAGTCGTGTCTGACTCTTTGCGACCCCATGAATTGCAGCACGCCAGGCCTCCCTGTCCATCACCAACTCCCAGAGTTCACTGAGACTCACGTCCATCTGGTCAGTGATGCCATCCAGCCATCTCATCCTCTGTCGTCCCCTTCTCCTCCTGCCCCCAATCCCTCCCAGCATCAGACTCTTTTCCAATGAGTCAACTCTTTGCATGAGGTGGCCAAAGTACTGGAGTTTCAGCTTTAGCATCATTCCTTCCAAAGAAATCCCAGGGCTGATCTCCTTCAGAATGGACTGGTTGGATCTCCTTGCAGTCCAAGGGACTCTCAAGAGTCTTCTCCAACACCACAGTTCAAAAGCATCAATTCTTCGGCGCTCAGCTTTCTTCACAGTCCAACTCTCACATCCATACATGACCACAGGAAAAACCATGGCCTTGACTAGACGAACCTTTGTTGGCAAAGTAATGTCTCTGATTTTGAATATGCTATCTAGGTTGGTCATAACTTTCCTTCCAAGGAGTAAGCGTCTTTTAATTTCACGGCTGTAGTCACCATCTGTAGTGATTTTGGAGCCCAGAAAAATAAAGTCTGACACTGTTTCCACTGTCTCCCCATCTACGTCCCATGAAGTGGTGGGACCGGATGCCATGATCTTTGTTTTTTGAATGTTGAGCTTTAAGCCAACTTTTTCACTCTCCTCTTTCACTTTCATCAAGAGGCTTTTGAGTTCCTCTTCACTTTCTGCCATAAGGGTGGTGTCATCTGCATATCTGAGGTGATTGATATTTCTCCCGGCAATCTTGATTCCAGCTTGTGTTTCTTCCAGTCCAGCGTTTCTCATGATGTACTCTGCATAGAACTTAAATAAACAGGGTGACAATATACAGCCTTGACGTACTCCTTTTCCTATTTGGAACCAGTCTGTTGTTCCATGTCCAGTTCTAATTGTTGCTTCCTGACCTGCATACAAATTTCTCAAGAGGCAGATCAGGTGGTCTGGTATTCCCATCTCTTTCAGAATTTTCCACAGTTTATTGTGATCTACACATTAAAAAGGCTTTGGCATAGTCAATAAAGCAGAAATAGATGTTTTTCTGGAACTCAAAAAGCAAATGATGTAAGATAGGTAACTAAAAAATAAATATTGAATGAATGAGTGAATGAATGGGTGAGTGAATGAGGTTGTACAGGGAGAGACCATAAAGTATGAAGAGAGATTTGAAACAGAGTGAAAACCTAGCCAGCTACTAAGGTTTCCCTTGAGAATTCAAAATTGTTGTTTAGTCGCTAGGTCGTGTCTTACTCTTTGCGACCCTATGGACTGCAGCCTGCCAGGCTCCTCTGTTCAAGGGATTACCCCTGCAAGAATACTGGGGTGAGTTGTCATTTCCTTCTCCAGGGGATCTTCCTGACCCAGGGATCAAGCCTGCGTCTCCTGTGTCTCTTGCATTGGCAGGCAGATTCTTTACCACTGAGACACCATGGACTTGTTTTCAAATAATCTTACTCATTCTCTTCTTGGCTTGGAGCAGGTCACATCAATGATGTGCTTTGTTTTACCTAATGCGCTTTCCTGAGGGAGGCAGAAGGGAGACAGTGGGTCTGGCCGCCTCCCTGGGTTGGGATGCAAAGCTGGTCTCTGGACAAGGAATTCCAAGCCAGGGAATCCTGGGTGGGAGGGTGGGGTGAGGAGGAAGTTAGGCAAGCGTGCACTGTTATCCATCCTTCAGCCTGCCCATCCTTCCAAGTCTTGAGACACAGGTCACTTCCTGTTTCAGATGACAGAGGTCCCTTTAGGCTGGGAGCATAAAGAATACCTGTGATAACTCAGGGAACAAAGCAGAGAATGAAGAAGAGCTAGAGGAAAGGAAAAAAAAAAAAGAAAGTCATGGAGCCAAGAACAGATTTGGAATAAGTATCATATAAACAACCAGCCAGGTGGGACAGGAATGAGGATGTAGAGTTTAATCCCATTAAGGGTCACTTCTTTCCTATCCCTCCTACCGTGTGTCACCAGCTAGGAGAAGAAACGCAGCAGTTGCTTGGGTTGTTTTCTTGATGGATCAAAGATACTTGGGTTAGAACTTAAATCTCAGAAAATAAGGCACTACAAATGCTATATATGATATAGCATTTTGGCCCTTGAACAACGCAGAAGTTAGAAACTGATCACTTATAAAGTCAAAAGTATAATGACTCCCCCAAAACTTAACTACTAACAGTCTACTTTTCTGCTGATCGAAAGCCTTACCAATAACCTAAATAGTCAATTAACACATATTTTGTATATTGGGAAAGACTGAGGGCAAGAGGAGATGGTTGGATGGCATCATCGACTTAGTGGACATGAATTTGAACAAACTCTGGGAGATAGTGAAGGACAGGGAAGTCAGCATGCTGCAGTCCATGGGGTGGCAAAGGGTCAGACACGACTGAGTGACTGAACAACAAAAGCATTATGTACTGCATTCCTACGATAAGAGTGAAAAGAAAATGTTATTAAGAAAATTACAAGGAAGAGAAAATACATTTAGTCAATGCTATGATTTTTCTGGGCTTCCCTGGTAGCTCAGTCCGTAAAGCATCTGCCTGCAGTGAAAGAAACCCAGGTTTGATCCCTGGGTCGGGAAGATCCCCTGGAGAAGTAAATGGCAAACCACTCCAGTATCCTTGCCTGGAGAATCCCATGGACAGAGGAGTCTGGTGGGTTGCAGTCCATGGGGTCGCAAAGAGTCGAGCATGACTGAGTGAGTCGAACAGACACACAGATGATTTTTCCAGTAGTCATGTATGGATGTGAGAGTTGGACCATGAAGAAGTCTGAATGCCAGAGAACTGATGCTTTCGAATTATGGTGCTGGAGAAGACTGCTGAGAGTCCCTTGAACTACAGGGAGATCAAATCAGTCAATCCTAAAGGAAATCAATGCTGAACATTCATTAGAAGGTAATGCTGAAGCTGAGGCTCCAGTACTTTGGCTACCTGATGCTGACTTATTGGAAAATACCCTGATGCTGGGAAAGATTGAGGGCAGGAGGAGAAGGGGACAACAGAGGATGAGATGGTTGGATGGCATCACCGACTCAATGGAAATGAATTTGAGTGAACTCTGGGAGATAGTGGAGGACGGAGGAGCCTGGCATGCTGCAGCCCTTGGAGTCACAAAGAGTTGGACCACAACTGAACAACAACTTATTAATACATTAGTACAGCCTTAAACAGTACATTCATGCATTGATAATGAAGAGCACCGATCTGATTGCTCTGTGATAGTCTAGTCTAATAGATGGTGCCAGGTACGGCCTGTAAGTGTGTGCATATATTTTGATAAACTTTAAATTTTTATAATAGATTTGTACATATTTTATGGTAGTAAATATGAAATATGCTAGTATCTACATATATTTTATACATTTATGGCATGCCTAATTTTTTCTTATTTTTTTAAATATTTCTAGTCCATACGATTTGTCTACAAGTTTTTTTTTCAAATTGCTGCACATTTCCCAAAAAAGTTGTTCAATATATTTGTTGAAAATAAAATTTAAAAATATTGAACACAAAGTCATGTATAAGTGGACTCATGAAGTTCAAACCTGTGTGGTCCAAGGATCAGCTGTAATGCCCACTGATTGCTGAGTGCCTCCACTCACTAAGCTCCGTAGAAGCCCGTTTCCATATTTTATCCCCACTTTTCACAACATCATTGTAAGTCGGGGATTCTCTCCGTTTTATATACGGAAAAAAATCAAAGCTTGGGAAGCACTAAATGAATCTAGAAGTTTTGTTTCTTGGAAACCTTTCTCTTTGCTATTTTCTCTCTCACAGACGAGAGGGAAGAATGTAGCCTTGAGTAGAGTTGATAGCTACTCTAAGCGGTAATGAACTGAAGGTAAGTAGAAAAGCTCCAAGAACTGGATTCTAATTGTCTTTGACAATGCAGTAGTGTGTGACAGTGTACTTTAACAAACACCTGGCAGATTGGAGTTCAGGGAATGAATGAAAATATCCAAGATTAATGAGAGCAGACAGGGTAGCCGCGGGAGGGGCTCATTCGTTCACCCCACGGCTCCTTACCCAAACCCCTATGTTAGAATGACAATACTGTGTCAATACAGTGTGAATTATTAAACACAGGCAGATTTATTTTTAGGGGGAAGGAGGTTCTGGTGTTAGAACTGCAAAGGGGACTACAAGAAGCTTTGAAGTAGCTGCTGGGTTAAAAAAAAAAAAAAGAGCGATATCAGAGAACATGTCAAGGGAACCCTAAGGAAGCAAAGATTGGTTCTAAAATCCACTTTTGCTTTTAAACTTTTGTCTGTAGTAATCATGTCTGATTTGTAATCACAGACAATGGATTGAAAGTTATTATTTTTTAACTTCTGCAGACTAGTTTAATTAATTAATTTGTTTATTTGTTTTTATTTTTCGGCCATGACGCAGAGCATGTGGGATCTTAGTTCCCCAACCAGGGATCCAACCAGCGCCCCTTGTAGTGGGATTTTGGCGTCTTAACCACTAGACCACCAAGGAAGTCCCTAAAACGCACTCTTGATCAGTTGTCATCAAGGTTCCCAGAAATGAGGGGACATATCAATGAAAAACAAAACGATATAAAAAGCTTCGTTTTCATTTCCTCCAACCATTCTGCTTGAAAAGACTGCTGAAGTTGGCTAAATTTGTAACTCTTATTTTACTTTCCTTCTGTGTCTTTTCTCTCCCTTTCCTAATAGGAAAATGGACAGACAGAGGGAGCTCAGATTATTCCAAGGTTTTCTCATCAAGTGATCAAGATTTAGTTGCTCGAAGTTTGGGGGTTTAAAAACAAAGGCTTCTTCACCAGTTCTGTGTGTGTGGCTGAAGGCTGCTAACCTATCAGGGGACCCACACAAGAAGCTTGTTAATTCGTCCATGAAAAGATTCGTCAACTAAACAGCTCACCACACAAGAGCTGCCCTAGGTTTCAGAGCAAAGAACCCAAAACAAACATCGGCAGGGGCCCATGGATTTGGGTCCCAGAGATAAAAGGAAAAGGCATTTACAAGGTGCCTGGATTACTTTATCTCCTCTCAGTCTGCTGCTCACGGGGTTGACGCTCTGCAGCCAAGTATCCTTCACCGATCCCCCATTTCTTTTAACTTTTTGACTCATTTATTCATCCGTTTATTCACTCCCAGTGAGCTGACTTCCTGTGTCCCTCTAAGAGTTGGGTCTGAAGAAAGCGAACTAGAGCACAATGTAGTTGCTCTTTCTTTGAATATAAAAGAAGTGCTTTGATGTAAGTGGCTGGGAAGTCCTTGGCAGGTGAGAATGAATAACCCAGGAACCCATGACATGGGAGGCCTGTGCTTTCACCTACTTTAGCTCTATCACACGTAGTGGAAACGCCTATTTATTTATCTGTTTCTCACTCAGCAGTCAGCTCCTTGAGATCTTGTAACCCAGCACCCAGCACAGTTCTTGGCAAACAGTAGGAGCTTAGCAAATATTTGTTGAGTCAATTGAATGAGATTGGGTAGATTCCCATGATGTCAGCCATGAGGTAACTCAGCTCAGCAGCTCCTCTAGAATGTTCTAGAAGGCGGGTGAGTGCCTTGGGGGCAGGGACACACGCTCACTCACCCCTGTATCTGGCGCACAGTGTTTGCTTTGGGAATGAGTGGAGGTCTGTATTGCTCTAGGGGTGGATGTCAGATAAACTTTCGGGATAGTCCCACTGCATCCTCAGCTCGGAAGGTCCCCCAGATCAGCACAGTAATGGCTGATGCCTGGCTGTTGCTGGAAATCTTCCCAAGGAAAACAAATGGGGGCCCCTTCAATAGGCTCGGTTTTTAAGCTGCTGTTGTTGTATAGTTGGTAAGTCGTGTCCACTTCTTTTGTGACTCCATGGACTGTAGCTGGCTCCTCTGTCCACGGGATTTTGCAGGCAAGAATACTGGGGTAGCATGCCATTTCCTTCTCCAGGGGATCTGCCTGACCCAGGGACTGAACTCTACTGAGAGCTACCAGGGAAGCCACTTCTAAGCTCCTTGACTCAGTGAGTCAAGGAGGTGGCCTGTGGGGCACAAGACCATGTTTGAGGGCAGAAATAATACAGCAGAAGGAATGGCTTTACCAATGGCACTTTAGTGCGAATGTAAGAAAACTACCAGGAAATTCGTGTCCTGCTGTTGATAACTGCGGAATAGGAAATGGACGAAACTAAAGATGAAGAAGCAAATAGTTTAATGGAGAAAAAGTGGTCCAAGGCTCCTAACTGTACTGTGAATTTACCTTGCCTAAGATCATTTGTAAAAATAAATTCAACATGGATTTCAGAGTTAAACATGAAAACTAAAAACGTAAGAAAATATAAGAGGAATACCTTTATCTGATCTTTTGAAAGGGGAACCAGACACATGGGGCTCCCCAGGTGCACGAGTGATAAAGAACCTGCCTGCCCATGCAGGAGATGTAAGACACATGGGTTCAATCCCTGGTTTGGGGAGATCCCCTGGAGTAGGAAGTGGCAACCCACTCCAGTATTTTTGCTTGGAAAATTCCAGGGATAAAGGAGCCTGGTGGACTACAGTCCATAGGGTTGCAAAGAGTTGGACATAGATTTAGCATGCCTGCAACATGTAGGATCTTAGTTCTTCAACAAGGACCTGTGCCCCCTGTATTGGAGGCATGGAGCCTCAGCCACTGGACTGCCGGGGAAGTCCCAAGGGAAGCTATTTTTCAGCACAAAAGCCCAAGTAGAAAATAAACTACAAAAGAGTATCTTATATATATTCTATCTGAATCCACAGAGAAAGTTTTATTTCCTTCTTCAAGCCTTCATTTTCATATTTTAAGCACTAACATATATGACTCTTGAGTTAGAAACTATAAAAACATGTGTTTAATGATTAAAACAAATGAAACCCGCACTTGTCCCACAATATCTCACACCAAACAAAACTACAATCCCCTGCACCCCATTAGGTTAACTTTTTCTGTGCTTGCTACTAAATTTCCAACCTACGTTCAAAAACTTGTATGAACATATATGTAGAAGACCACGGAAGACTGAGAAATTCCACAGCACAATTCATCTCTGATCCTGGGGATCATGAAAGAGTGATTTATAGTCTGAGATGCCCCCTCTCCTACTTCTACCAAATGTCTGAGAACTTTTGTCTTGAAAGAAATTCCTCCTTTCCCCGGACCTAGCGCCTCTCTTCCATTTTACACTCATTTCTCCTTTCTCACTTAGCATAACATCCTCAACTTCTCACAGTGCATCCCAGCTGCCCGTATCCACAGCCCCATGTCCTGTTTGGCACAAATACCCATAATAAGCTTCACCTACATTTGCTGTGCCTGGAGCATCTATTGTGCTTTATCCCTTGAGATTGTTCTGTCTGCCTAGATTTTCATTTTTCCTCTTTTCTACCTAACAAACCCCCCTTCTTCGAGAACCAACACAAATGTGATTTCGTGCGTTAGCAAGCCTTTCTTAATGCTTCTGTGCAAGGGCATCTCCCTTCCCCACAGCTCTCACAACAGTGGACCTCACCCCCACTGTCTTGCTCATTAACTGTGTGTGGATTTAAACCCCTGACTCAATCACAGGCACCTGGGGGGCAGCAACCATGCGTGTGTGTGTGTGTGTGTGTGTGTTAGCTGGTCAGTCGTGTCCAATTCTTTGTGACCCCATGGACTGTAGTCTGCCAGGCTCCTCTATCCATGGAATTCTCCAGGCAAGATTACTAGAGTGGGTTGCCATTTCCTTTTCCAGGGGATCTTCCCAACCCAGGAATAAAACTTGGGTCTCTTGCATTTCAGGCAAATTCTTTTACCATCTAAGCCACCAAGGAAGCCCAGAAAGCATGCTTAGTTCCAATTCATCTTTGTATCCCCAAAATCTTGCATGGTGTTTGAAATAGAGGTGATGCTCATTTTATGTTGAATGAATGAGTGAATGAGTGAATGGCACTGTGAATGGCTGCTACATTTCTCTATTAAATAGTCTCTAATCCCTTGAAGCGTAGTATCACCCCCTTCCTTAGCAACTTGGCCTCTGAGAGAAAGAATTCCCACTTAAGACACATTTGTTGTATGTCTCATTTTCCAGCTTACATACTGGAACCTGAAGCACAGGTCAGATCAATAGGTAACTTTTATGGAGGGTTGTCCTGGGTCAGACGCCGTGCCAGGTACAAGTCATCTGTTATCTCAGATTCAATGTTCATAATATCCCTGTTATATTATGTATATATATTTATTATTATAATTAGGAAACTTAAGGGAAGTTCAGTCATTTGCCATGGCTCACAGAACTACCCTGGTGGCTCAATGGTAAAGAGTCTGCCTGCCAATGCAGGAGACCCGAGTTTGATCCCTGGGTCAGGAAGATCCTCCTGGAAAAGGGAATGGCTCCCCACTCCAGTATTCTTGCCTGGAGAAACCCATGGACAGAGGAGCTGGGAGGATGGTCGCAAAGAGTCGGACAAGACTGAGTAGCTAACACTTTTCAGTCTTCACTTTCACAGAACTAGTAAATAGAGAAGGATGTAGTCAAGGCCCTATAGATTCCCAAGCCCTTGTTCTCTAGAACCTGTTATCTCATGATGGTAGAAATTTGATAAGAACAAGGGGTTCACTTATCAAAGTGAACAGTGTGTGTGTTTTTTATCAGAGTCCCTCCAGGCTTCTTAAAATACTGCACTCACAATGAAAACACCGGTCCTCTGGGCTTCCAGGGTTTCCTTTAGGTGGACTGATTAACCGAGCGTCTCGAGGCCTGGAGAGAGATCAGAGGAGAAAGCGTGAGCCGATGCCAATCCCGCCCCAGCTTTCCTGCCCGCAGAAGCAAAGGCGATCCGTCTTGTGCAGAGGACTGAGGGATTTTGCTTTTTCTCAGCAGCCCAATTTCCCAGCTGTCCCAATTTCAGAGGCCAATCTTTCAGTCTTCACTGCTTTCAAAAGTTCCTCATTTGTGTGTTTCTCCCTGTTTTGCTTCTTTGGGCTGGAATGAGGAAAGAGCACTTCCACTCTTCCCGAAAGAGTCCTTCAGGGCAGAGCCTGGCTGAGGACACCTGATCTCACATACCTGCTGGCAAACAAACAAGCAGAGGAGATTCTACTAGCAATCCGTAAGGCAAGGGTGAACAGAGAAGGAGCTGGAAGTCAAGAAATCACTGAAAACTGCTTCTGCACTCATGCAGACCTGTTGGCCTTAAACCTGGGGGAATCTAGAAACAGTCCTTGAAGCTATTACAAGAAACCACATTTCACCTGCTTAGAACAAGGCCACAGAGATGGTTATAAACACAGCAGGGAAGAATGAAGGGCTTATCTCTGGGCCTTTATCCCATGCCCGTCACCTTGGCGGTGTTGTGGGATCAGTTGTCACCTGATAAGGGCTTTTCCTTGTCATTGTCTTAGAAGGAAGATTGACCTTTCGACAGGTGAAGTGGGGAATCTTCCAGCATTAACTTAATGTTGAATGTTTATTTCCTCTTGTGTAGTTCTGGTTCATGTATTTTTCTCTTTCCGATCAGAATTGATGAGTTCGTGAAGCACCCCCTTAATGAGACCTCTTTCATTCTAGACACTGTTGTATGTAAACTCCAGCTACCCATGCCTGCTATACTGGCCACCTTCACCCAGGTAGCTCCTAGTTTGAGTCAGACAACACCTAGAGATTCATGGACCATTCAAGCTCAAAGCAACGTTGCAGAACCACAACATTAATAATAATAATAATAGCTAACATTTATTGATGCTTTCTATGGGCCAAGACTTTTGCTGAATGTTTATATTTTATAATTTGGTTGAAATCTCAAATAGCTCTCAGCACCTCTACTTAATGCAGGAGTGGGCTGAGACTAAGGGTGTTTAAAACATTCCCAAGCCCGTTCTTGCCACCCATTTGAATCAGGGTCATCCCTCCTCACCCAGTCCTGCCCTTGCAATTTAACAGAAGCCTGGAGGCATTGGGTAACTGCCCAGAGCGCCCCAGAAGTTACTGGTTGCATCACTTCCTTTGTTAACTGACCAACTGAAGCCCATAAGCCTCGGAGACTTAAAGCAGTGAAGGTGTATGTTCAGAATAATGGATCTTATAGTTGACAGAGGCTAAGAAACTTTCTGACTCCTGCAGGAATCAGAGCATCTAGGGAGTTCTTGCAGAATCGTTGATGTATGAGCAACAGACTAACAAAGCTGATGATGCCAGACACCCCAATATCTATCACGGACACTGATGTTCACTCAATCATAGAGAAAAAAGTCAATAGCCAGGGCGTCCTAATTTTTCCTCTTACAGTTCTCTCCAACTCTGCCTTCAGCCCTAATGTCCTAGAAACATTTTTTCCTTTGCTCTCGGTTCTTACTCCTTCACATATATAAAGGAAATTTGATCTCTGTCTGCTTGCATCTGATTTTTGTGATGGAAAATATGGGAGAGAGAGAGAGAAATTGATATAGAAATTGAGAGAAACCCAAAGGAAGAAGAAAGGAAAGGAGGAGCCAAAAAAGCTAGGGTCAGAGGATGCTGTGTCTGGGGAAGGCAGGTTAGTGACGTGCGAGTGGGGACTCAAAACGCAAGAGGTTCCTGAGCAGTAGGTGTGAAGGGAGCTGGAAGGAAGCAGACAGGAGCTTTAAGAAGGATTTCTGGGGGTCGTGAATTAGATTTCCTCCCTAAATGTGCCTCAAGGGGCACAGTAACGATTGTAATTACTTTTTTTTTTTTTTTTGATGGCTACACAAGGCTTCTCTGAATAGGATAGCAGGTCAGGAATAGGTTCTGTGGAGCCATTTATCAGATGCGTTGCACAATCATTTTACAAGCATTTATTGAACACCTATTTTGTTCCAATGATGCAAAGATAAACAAGGTAAGAGCCTTCCTTTGTTTATAAGACTCTTATAAACAGGTGTCTACCCTCCTGCCAGGAATGATCGCTTGATCTTTGCCCTTCCTGGGTGTTTGCCCTGTGGGTCTGCACCCAGTTAGAAACAAAACAGAATACATTCAAGGTCTCTGACCTGGGACGGGTAGACCCGCAAGGCCGGAAGTGAATTGAAAGACAATTTGAAAGTTTTATTTTACAAATAAGGAGACAGAAGCTCAGAGGAGGAGGTGGCTTGCACAGGGTCCTGGTGCAACAGGACACCAACAGGCATTAGAAAAACCTCACCATCTTCATCCTCTTACAGTGAGCTTCTCGGGCATAATGGGGCGGAGCTGGGGACCACTGAATCACCATCATCACATCTCACCGGTCGATACTGGGCCTACGACAGCTCAGTAGACAAGAGCTGTCAGGGGTTTTGAGTGGACTGGTGGCTGGAGCCCTGGCGTGTTCCCATAGTGAAGGCCTGTGAAGCAGGACAGCCTCACCTGGAGGGCTGGCTCAAGTCCTATCTCCCCTGAGATTCCAGCACCGGCGCCAAGCAGGGCTGAGGACTCTGGTCCCTCAGTGACATTTGAGGGATGTCTTTTGTTGAGAGGAGAGGGGCAGAGGGCTACAGAGAGCCTGCTCTTTTCTGGGGCATGCTGGCCTCCCGCCTCTCTCTCCAGCCTCCTCCATGGGAGATCCTCTCATTGGTGACGAACGGACATCTGGGAAGATCAGAGCTCATCCGGAGCGGCCGTTCACTCTGGTGATGTGTCACCTGTTTGGGTTTGTCCAGGTAGAGAAAGAAAATTCTGCTTGAGGTGCCACCAAAATGTCGCAGGTGAAGCTGGGGGGCTGGGCGGGAGATGTGCCCTCGCCTGGCCATTTGTCAGCTGACTCACCCATCAGAAGACGCCTTCCCCGGGGTGATCCTGCTCGGAGATCTTGATCTTTCTGGGTCAGCCCAGCGGTGAGCCCAACCCCCCTGTGGGGCAGCTCAGTGGGCAGATGGCCATCAGGGTCAGAGGACGGATGGGGGTGGGGGTGACTTCATCCTCCCCAGTGAGTCCTGGGACTGTGGGTCTGCCAACGCCTGGGCCCTGCACTGGGAGGGCAGGGACTTTTTCTTCCTCGCTTTCTCTTAGACACCAGGCGCCCATCCTGTGAATCAGGCTGTTGTCCTGGAGGCTCTGTGGTGGGGATCTGACCCTGGACACCCCACTGTGGGCCAGTGTGAATGACTGTGTCCCCAGCCTCCCCCACTCCTCTGCCAGAAACGCAGGCCGTGCTGTGAGTCTCCCGTGTGATCTCAAATAAGTCACTCGTCTTCTCTGGCCCTCAGCTTCCCTGTCTCTCAGTAATTTCTCTGGCCATCACAGACCATATGTTTTCCAAAATGTGGCTTGTGCCACCCTCTGCCTTGCTCCATATCAGAATTCCTGGGAACACATTTAAAATATCTGTTCCTAGATCCCCTTTGATGTACTGATGCTGGGGTGGGTCCAGGAATCTCAACTGTGGACCAGCCCCCCACCCAAGGTGATATTTTAATGCATTTTGCTCCCTTGGGCTGCTCTCAAGAAGAAAAATGTGTGTTCATTCACTCATTCATCCCACATTAATTATGCATCTGGGTGGCAGGCCCTGGGCTGGATGCTTCAGTTCAGTTCAGTTCAGTCTCTCAGTCATGTTTGACTCTTTGCGACCCCAAGGACTGCAGCATGCCAGGCCTCCCTGTCCATCACAAACTCCTGGAGTTTACTCAAACTCATGTCCATTGAGTCAGTGATGCCATCCGACCATCTTGTCCTCTGTCATCCCCTTCTCTTCCTGCCCTCAATCTTTCCCAGCATCCGGGTCTTTCAAAAGAGTCAGTTCTTTGCATTAGGTGGCCAAAGTGTTGGAGTTTCAGCATCAGTCCTTCCAGTGAATATTCAGAACAGATTTCCTTTAGGATGGACGGGTTGGATCTCCTTGCAGTCCAAGGGACTCTCAAGAGTCTTCTCCAACACCACAGTTCAAAAGCATCAATTCTTCGGCACTCAGCTTTCTTTATAGTCCAACTCTCACATCCATACATGACTACTGGAAAAACCACAGTTTTGACTGGACAGACCTTTGTTGGCAGCCACTGAAATGGATGAGCCCCATGAGCAGGGTGGGGGATGGGCACCTGAGGCTGAGGAAGGGGCTGTTGGTGAGGTGGGAGGGGAAGGGGTTCTGGGAAGAGGTGACAGCATCCTCTTTGTGAGGGGGAGTGGTGGAAAGAGAGGCTCAGAAAACAGCTAGACCATGAATGGTCTAAGGAGTTTGAACTGTATCCCGAAGCTGCAAGTCCTGTTTGTTTGTTTGTTAATGTATAGGAGGAACAAATGAGCTTTGCATTTTATTTCCCTCCCATTTTAACCTAAGAAAACACACAGTCATTTCTGCCAGCCTGGTCCCCACCCCACAGTGAGAATGGCTGGATGCTCTGCAGTGTCACTTCCGCCACTACTTCTCTTCCAGTAACGAAGAAATCCAGACACAGGTTCTTCGAACTCCAGCTGAGTATCTGAGCCCCTATTGTCCTCAGTTCTACCAGCCAGAGACTCTCAAACTTCTTGCCACTTCTAGTGACTTCTGTACTGGCTTGGTCAATAACTGTTCCACCAGTTTAACCAGCTGTAGTGGGGCTTCCCTGGTGGCTCAGTGGTAAAGAATCCGCCTGCCAAGGCAGGAGGTGCAGGAGACGCAGATTTGATCCTTGGGTCAGGAAGATCCCTGGAGTAGAGAATGGCAGCCTACTCCAGTATCCTTGTTTGGACAGAAGAGCTGGCAGGCTACAGGCGATGGGGTCAGAAAGAGTCAGTCATGACTTAGCAACTGCCCACGAGCAGGAATGTCCAGAGCAGGAATGTCCATCCTGAGGGGTTTGCCCGGTAACCTCCGCCACACCACAGAGGGCTGGAAGAAGAACATTTATAAAAAGCCATTGCCATTAAATCCGTGCTCTAGACACCACTAGGATATATCCAGTTAACTATTCAGTCCTTTATTTGGAATCTGATCACAGAGACATACTTTATCTTCTTGGTCTCCCAAATCACTGTGGATAGTGACTGCAGCCATGGAAATTAAAAGATGCTTGCTCCTTGAAAGGAAAGTTATGACAAACCTAGACAGCATTTTTAAAAAGCAGAGACATCACTTTGCTGACAAAAGTCTACGTAGTCAAAGCTATATTTTTTCCAGTGGTCATGAACGGATGTGAGAGTTGGACCATAAAGAAGGCTGAGAGCTAAAGAATTGATGCTTTTGAATTGTGGTGCTGGAGAAGACTCTTGAGAGTCCATTTGACAGCAAGGAGATCAAAACAGTAAATCCTAAAGGAAATCAACCCTGAATATTCACTGGAAGGATTGATATTGAAGATGAAGCTGAACCTCCAACACTTCGGCTACCTGATGCGAAAAGCTGACTCATTAGAAAAGCCCCTGATGCTCAGAAAGACTGAGGACAGGAGGAGAAGGGGGCTACAGAGAATGACGTGGCTGGATAGCATTGCTGACTTAATGGACATGAGTTTGAGCAAACTCTGGGAGATAGTGAAGGACAGGGAAGCCTGGCATGCTGCAGGCCATGAGGTCGCAAAGAGTTGAACACAACTTAGTGACTGAACAACAACAACCACTTCTGTAAACAGAACTGCGACAAGCCTGGCATTTTTCCATTTTCAGCCCAGGGCAGATAGAAGGAACAGGTGAAAGCAAGAAGACCCACTTCACAGCACACAGGCAGGAAGGAGAGTTCAAAAGGCACAGCCACCTGTCGCCTCCACAGAGAACAGAGACATAAGGTCTCCTACCCAACCTGAGCCCCGGGGGCACTTCTGCCCAGTGGAGCAAACATTTTCATTGAAACAACCATTTTCATAGACATCGTGTAAAGACTACTCGTGTTTGCCGTGTTCTGTTTCACAAGGGAGGGCCAGGCACAGTAGACTTCAGAAAAAAATTCTGTGAAAATGCTTCCACCAAATGGTTAGAAAGAATTCCTTTACCCTTTCTTTACACTCAGGGCTAGTGAAGATCACTGGGGCTAACTCAAGGGTCTTTCCTGATGCCTGCAAGAAGACCGGGAAGACGTCACTTTCTCCCTGTCCCCTCAGGACCACACTGGGAATGGTTGCATCTCCAGGTTACCTGCCTGGCAGCCCCGGTTCTCAAATCAAGAGACCAGTGAATCCCATACACGCTGGCATCCAGCAAGAGACTGCTCTGCCCACAGTCAGTAAAGCTTTGTGTAGGTGGGATATTGGTGGAGGTGAAATTCTGGCCTCCTCAAGGCTGAGTGAAGCTGGGATGGATTCTTGGTTGACAGCCTCTAAGCTTGAAAAGCGTGGCTGGAGCAGGGCTGTTAAAAAACAGAAACGTGGGGACTCCCCTGGTGGTCCAGTGGCTAAGACTCTGCACTCCCAACGCAGGGGACCTGGGTTTGATCCCTGGTCAGAGAGCCAGATCCCACATTCTGCAACTAAGACCTGGCTCAGCCAAATAAACAAACAGGTAAATATTACTTAAAAAAAAAAAACCAACAGAAACTCTCTAGGAGCTATTATTTAGTCCTTGGTTAATAGTTAATGTTCCCCCCAAACTCTCAAATTCTACTCTCTTCACAAATTCTATACAATATATAAAATGCTTTAAAGTTGTTTTTTTTTTAATTGAAGTTTAGTTGATTTACAACGTTGCATTAGTTTCTGGTGTACAGCAAAGTGACTCAGTTATACATCAGTTCAGCTCAGCCGCTCAGTCGTGTCCGACTCTCTGCGACCCCATGAATCGCAGCACGCCAGGCCTCCCTGTCCATCACCAACTCCCGGAGATCACTCAGACTCACGTCTATCAAGTCGGTGATGCCATCCAGCCATCTCATCCTCTGTCGTCCCCTTCTCCTCCTGCCCCCAATCCCTCCCAGCATCAGGGTCTTTTCCAATGAGTCAACTTTTCGCATGAGGTGGCCAAAGTATTGGAGTTTCAGCCTCAGCATCAGTCCTTCCAATGAACACTCAGTTATACACACACACACACACATACATGTATTCTTTTTCTATTCTTTTCCATTCTGGTTTATTACCAGGATGGGATATTGAATATAGTTCCCTGTGCTATTCAGTAGGACCTTGTTCTTTATCTATTCTATTTACAGTAGTTTGTATCTGCTGATCTCAAAGTCCTAAGGTATCCCTTCCCTTCCCCCTTTCTCCTTTGGCAACTGTAACTTGTTTTCTATGTTTATGAGTCTGCTTCTGTTTTGTAAATAAGTTCATTTGTATCACATACAAAATGCTTTCGAATATATTACCTCGGTTGCTAAAACCTTCTTCCTTCTTATTTGCATTCTAATTAAAAAAAAAAAAAAAACCCAGCCAGGGAAGGGTAAGACTGTGCTTCTGTTATCAAAGACATGAAAGGGAACCCTCTTCAACTGCATAAGTTGTGTTTTTTCCTGAAGTCTCCTTATGATAAAAAAATTAGCAAAATCCAAAGGGGAAAATAAAAATGTTGTTTCTCTTCCTATGTTTACCAGCATTGTTTAAGCCCTTCAGTGTTGCTTCTTTCAAATGATTGACTTGCTGAGGTCCAAATTCCGTTGTTGGCTCAAGTCTGGGTTTCGGATTTGTTTTGTCCACGACACTCCCTGTTTCTTGAGCTTGGTTTTGAATTGAGTCACAGCAGCCCGCACAGGAGAAGTGCCAGGGCCAGGAATCAAGAGCCACGCTCAGACCACTTGGCATCTTCAGGCTTTTCTTCCTTCACTCCGACACGACTTCCTCGCAGGGTGGTGTGTGGCTAGCGAGAGACCACATGTGAAAACATTTTTTTTTTTTTTTTTGGAGCAAGACCCTCTCTAGCACACAGAGTCTTTATTTATTATCTGGGCTTGTAATGAATGGCAACTCACAGGAGTAGAACCTGCCCTTCCTTTTCTGGAGGACCTAGAATTAAACCACCAACCCAGAAAACTCACAGAGGTTATCTGTGTATCTTTTGGATACCATATCGAGTTCCATGCTTCTTCTTACCACTTGCTGCAAGTTGGCTCCCTGGAGAAACAGGTACAATGGTAGAGCCCTTGGATGCATTGCCTTAGACACTCACCGCTGGGTGTTTGTCAGAAGCACGTTTAAGGAGAGTATCAGGAAAGTCCACCTATAGCTGTTTGACACCTGGAAAGCTTTCTGGGCGCACCTGCTCTGATTTCGTTGTGATTGCAAAAGGACTGTGAGACGCCCAGCTGTTTCCAGTTGGGGATTCCGTGGGCATTGTTGCAATCAGCCCCGTTGTGTGGAAAGATATGGTTGGTCAGGGTTCTTGTCTGTGCAAAATTTCAGTTGCTAACATAATTTTGATGGAAGAGAGACAATGAGACTGCGTGAGTCTGAGATACGAGTTCCACTTCCCGGTGTTCACACCCTTGAGTCTCCGGATTTGGGTGGATCTTCCCTTTGTCCTTGTCTTTCTCTCATCTCCTTTGCCAGCCCCCCAGTTGGCTCCCTGTTGTTGACCAGAGCTGAGGATGTGTTTGGCTTTTCACTGCTTGTAACTAATTATTAACTCTGCTGGGTTGGTTATCGCTTTAGGGTAGCAGCGCTGCAGGGGGCTTTGAGATGCTGAGGTTTGATAAGACCTTCTGAGGCTGCTCTCCCAGGCGCTCCCAGGAACCTGAGATGGCACCATGGCCCCACAGTGAGCCTGACTCACTTTCCTGCAGAGGAAATGTTCTGCTGATGGGCCTGGTAGTGGGGCAGGGAGAGCACCCTGATCTGACACCAGGAACTTCACACAGCCAAAATCCTTGTGGCAACAAGGTTGGGGTTTCACATAGAGCCGTCCTGTTGGGTGAAAAGAAGCAGCCTGTTCACGCCTGTTGGGACGCCTCCTCCAGGCTGCCCGAGGATACCCTGACACATGTTGTGCAACCTGCTCACTGCGGAGAGTTGAGGGAAGGGCAGTTCTGAAGATGCATCCAGAGTCACGCCTCTGGGACTGTGCACTGGAGTTCTGGTGGGGCAGACGCAACATGGACTCTGGGAGGCAAGGAGAGGGGTTAGGGAGTCAAAGAGGGGAGATGCGGACAGGAACCCCTGGCCCCACTTTGGCCTCTGAGTAGTGAGGACTCTGCACATGGGCAACCCAGGGTGAAGTATATATAAATGGGTTGTGTTGAGAATAGATGGGTCCAGAAATACTTCTCCAGGGGAGAGGCAGAGAGAGCTTGAACTACGGTAACAAAAGAGCACACGGAGACAAGAGAACAGCTGTGGGTGATGCCAGGGAGGTCAGTCTGCTCAACTCTGGGGACTCCAAGCAGGGTCTGGGACCCGTGGCCTCAGCATCACTTGGGAGATCACGAGAGAGGTAAATCTGCCAAGCATCCTAGCTCTGCTGAATCAGACTCTGCATTTTGACATGACCCTGAAGTAATCCATGTGCTCCCTCTGAAATTTCAAAAGCACTGCATTAAGGCTGCCTGCCTGGCAGGGTGCAGTGAGAAATGACTATATGATGACTTTGACCCTCTGTCCAGGCATCACAACGGCTTGGTGGCTAATGGTGAGTGCTTCCCGATGCCATGACATCTATCTAAATGAACTGGCAATAATGACATGGTCTGTTTTTAAGGTCCTGTCTGCAAGGCGGGAGACCCAGTTTCCATCCCTGGGTCAGGAAGATCCCCTGGAGAAGGGAATGGCAACCCACTTCAGTATTCTTGCCTGGAGAATTCCATGGACAGTCTACAGTCAGGCTACAGTCCATGGGACTGCAAAGAGTTGGACACAACTGAACAACTAACATTTGCTTCTTATTACACTTCCCTTTTCTCTGTTGGTACGCATTTCTTCAAGAATCCAGAACCGTTTTCCCTGACTTCGGGTGTCTACTGAACTGGTCCATTGTATCTTTCAGGCCTAGGCTAATCTTGTCTTTTTATCTCCTCCATGACACTTTCTTATCTGATGTTTTATTCTCTCAGAGCTTGCTAATTTAAGCCAAAATGCCGGTGGCGAATAACACTCAGATATTTTACTCCTTCCAAAAATATTTCCATATTAACAGAACCTTAATTTATAGTCATCAGAGATGAGACCATTTCAAGCATCAAGTTAATGAGGAAACACTTGGAAGCACAGGGGTCTTACGATGCCTTAAACCAGACAATGTCATCTCCTGTTGCCCTTTTACACATACCTTGAGCCCCTGGAATTCTTGATCTTGTGGAACTCTGTTCATTCATACTTGGAATGCCATCCCCCGGCTTCCCTGCCACTTCCGGGCTGAGGTAGGTGCCCTCACCTGTGTGGTCTCTTTGGGCCCTACCTCTACCCCAGCCCGCCAACACCCTACACTCTCATTGTTGATTTTCACGTCCCTCCCACACTTGATTCTGTGTCTTTTCATCTTTACACCCTCACAGCATTACTAGAGTGCCTTGCTCATACTGGAGGCATGATAAATATTTGTTAAATGAGTCAATGAAAGAAATGTGTGACTGTGTCTGGTCTGGGGTGTTGGATGGGTTCTGGGAGTCGAACAGTAGTGCGTTCAGCAGTTTGGGATCAGAAACCCTGAACGGATGCTCAGGTCAGGAGCTACTCTGTCTTCGGAACGGGTTTCGAGTTTCTCTGAATTTCCTCTTAATACCCCAATGGGACATTCTGGCCAAGTGTAAGCTAAGAACGTTTAACGTTTAATGTCTCCACCTTAACTTTATGGGCAAGCATTGAACCTTACTGCACAGAGTTATTTGCAAGAAACTTGAATAACACAGACTGTAAAGTGGGTTTGGTTACTTACATTCACTTTTATGGATGTTTTATTCATAGTCGCAGAGGTATTTTTACTAGGCTTTTACTTTTTGAACACTTAGCACCCAAGGAACAATAGACTTGCCCTTACCAGAAGTCTGCTCTGCAGCTCTGTTTACTGAGGGATTCCTGGACATAACTGATGCAATGTCTAACTCCCCTCAAATTCCACGACAATAAAGGAATGTCACAAATACCAAAGTGAGAAAATACTTTTGTTGTAGCTTCAGCTTGGAGGACACATTTCTCCCCACCTTAACTTCAATAATCTTACAAAAGGAGGAAACAAAGACAGATCCCTGGAGACAAAGAGTAGTGGAGTCTGGGTGCACGTGAATGGACACGTGTTTTATCGTTGTTTTTGTTCTCAATGATCCTCTGTTGTTGCAAACAGAGACTATAATTTATCCTGTTGGCAAGTGAGCCTTTTGATTGATCTTTTAATTCTCCTCTACTAATGATTCTCTGCATATAGACTACTGATTACTTTTCCTTGTCCTTCATCCTCCATAAAGACACCTCTGAAATTTAGTTCTCACTCTTTAAACTCTTAATCCACATACTAGCCATCTCTTTTCTTTATTTCAGCTCTCCGTTTTCCTGTAACTCCACCTAATGTTAACATTAGGTGTATACAGAATTACACAAGGGTCTTTTCTAGTCATCATTGCATATGTATTATGTAAGAACATTGAGAGTATCAATGCTGAAAATGAATCCGAATTTTCTTTTTAGCTCTTTCTTTCCCAAGCCATGAAAACATTGCCTAGCTTACTAGAAACCATCAGTGAGCCACTCATGTGCATCAAGGTCATGTTTCTTGCTCACCAGCAGGACTGCAGTGACCCCTTGCGCACCATTGTGGAGAAATGTCCTGATTTCATGCTCTGATCATTAGAAGTTGATTGACTTGCACACAGGCAAGACTGAGATAATCTGAAGATGGAAAGGGACCTGGAAGTGGTGCTCGCTGAAAGGAGAGAGGCACAGAAGAGCCACTTTGCCTCTTTCACAATGTTTCTTGGCTTTAATCCCAACTTCAGTTATAACTTAAGGGGCTTCACGGAATATTCTCTGGTGTCCACTATAGTTTTGCCAATTCCTACAACAAATGTTATTTCAGCTGTAACAGAATTTTTGACCAAATGGAATCTGAGATTGACTTGAACAAGGCAAAATATGCCTGAAATGATGAATATTTTTCCACGTTTCTATGTTGCATATCTTGAGTTAAAATGCTAGATTCTTAACTTATCATGAACCTGGGCTACCACTGCCATTTAGCAAATGCAGTTGGTCACAGTAGCTTGCAAAGACGTGGGTGTCTGGCTATGGTACAGTCATGGCAAAGCAACAGTCCCGATTTCATTGCATGAGCCATTTATTATGGAAGAGCCAAAAAGGAAGAGGAAAGAAAAAAGAAAGGAAAACTGAAGGAAAGAAAGAGAAAGGAAGGAAGGAAGAAATGCTATGACCAAATTTAAAATGCATTAGTCCCATGCTAGTGACAAAGGAATTTTTAAAAAACATTGTGCCAGAATGGACACAAATAAATTGGGAGTCCTTAATTTTGTGTTAAAAAAAAACCCCAAAACAGAAAACAAAAAACAGGGGCAAACAGCATTTAAAATCCTGTATGGCAAAGAATATTATTCTGTGCTGTTTCGATTATTTTCTTTCTGTTCCTTTTTTTTTTTTTTGGTATGTCCTTTTTTTTTTTTTTTTTTTTGGTATGTGTGTGTTGTTTTTTTACTGTCTAGAAGATGACAGCTTATAGAGTTCAGTGACATAAATTACCTGAACAATTTCCTGGAGGAATTCCTGGCAAAAAAAAAAAAGGTCACCTAGCTCCAACATTTCCTGCTTTGCTGCCACAAGAGCCCTGTGTGCCCTCCAGAGCCTGGAGGGTACTATTATTGTTGTTGTTGTTGTTTTCGTAGCCACAGTCACGTGCTGAGACTCCCAAGAGGTAGAAGGTATGCTCCCACTGTCTAAGAAGGATTATGTTAGACTTTGTTGTTTCCTCTTCAGTACTGCCATTTTGCTTCTAGTATTTGACAATGTAGGGAAAAGAGACCATGAGTGATGTCTCTGGGAAATTATGAAATAACAGCTGTCCATGGCATGGCTGGAATTGTAAGTTCTACCGTGTATCACTTCTTATCCTGAAGATTCTGTCCTGATTGTGTTTATCTTTGCTCTCGTATCTACAATAAGATGTAAGCCTAGTTATTAATCGTCTGGCACCTTTTAAAGAGACACAATCATCTCACTGTCTAGCTTTTGCTGCTATTAAGGGCTGATGCCCAGATGTGGGAGGTCCTCAGGCAGGCTCTCGCTTATTGAGTCCAAATCAGGGATGTTCAAATGTTTGCAGACAAGGGCTCAGTCAGACCTGCAGACTGCAGACACCCCCTTTACCTGATCGGAAAGGGGTGGCCCCCCCAGTTTCTCCAGGTTTGTGCTGTCTCTCTCATATTTCTCTTGGAGGGCCTAGGTATACACTGAAATGTGTCTAGAGGCTAAGAAGTGTGGGGAAACTCAACTTTAGGCAGCGGTGAGCCTCACTGATTCGAAATATCTCAGAGCAGAGAAGGGAGCGGGCTTGCTCCCCTTTCTCCCTCTCTGAGGTCCACTTGTTGCATAGGTGACTTGGTGTTGTCCAACTGCACCCACGCAGAATGAATGCGTGTGTGCTCAGTTATGTCTGACTCTTTATGACCCCATGGACTGTAGCCCACCAGGGTTCTCTGTCTGTGGAGTTTCCCAAGCAAAACTATTGGAGTGGGTTGCTGTTTCCTACTCCAGGGCGTCTTTCCAACCCAGGGAACAAATCCGCATCTCCTTCATTTGCACGCAAATTCTCTACCCCTGAGCCACCTGCTTTGGTCCAAATACCAGACGGAAAATGTGCTGAGCGTCAGAAAGAACAGCAAGTTAAAACCATCAGTTTTTCCTACAGGTGGTCACCGAGTCTCAGGTTTCCTATTTGTGTGATTAATACCCGTATCCACAGTAGGATTTTGAACTTGATCCCCATCACCATCTAAAAAATGCCATGAATCAGCTCTAGTTCATAATGGTTACTACTAACCACCCCAAAGGTTCCCGTCTGAATGGTGGAAGCAGCTCCTCATGACTTGACTTGCATTCAACCTTCTCTCCACCCTCTGGTGACGGCCAGAGCAAGCTTGTGGAAAAGCTGTCTGCAGTGCTCTGGTGACACAAGAAAGAACCCAGACTACCACCTTACACCTCCATCAACTGGTTTCATTTTTACATCTCTCCTTCCTCTCTAATTTCTCCTCAGCACAGCTTTTGTTTCAACTCATGTAATGTGCTTGTCCTGCACTTCACAAGACTAGCTGGAGGTCTGCCCTTAAGGCTTGCTAGAACTTTCCACTCACCTGGATTCTCTACTTCTTCTCTGCTCTCTCTGTGGCTCTCAAGACCCAAACTCCTCATGTAGGAAACCACTCTCGTAAATTAGGCCCCTAGTTTGATTACTTCTTACTTTCTGTCCCTTGTAAATTGTTAGTCTATTGAAATTTGAGCCTGAAGCTCAGTGCAGTGGTTCTGGACTCTGGCTGAACTCTAGAAGCACCTGAGGTATCGTAAAGAAGCACCAGTGTGTGGACCCCACCCTCAGAGATTCTGATACAGTGGGTCTGGGATGAGACCCTGTATCGTTTGTTTTTTTTTTTAAGTGCCTCAGGTGTTTTTTTAATTTTTAATTTTTATTTTTGAAAAGAATTTGGTGTTTTTTTAATCTGCGGCAAGAATTCAGAATTCCCCAGTGAGTCCCATGCCCTCTTGTTAGACTTAAGGAAGTGGAATTTCACAAAATTGAAATGATTTGCCTAAGGCAGCGCTTCTGGGAGCACTTCTCGCTTCCTGGGGGCCCCTGTGCCGTGTACCGGTACCTGGGAAGAACCGCTGGCCCAAGGTTACAGCGGAGTGAGTGATCAGAGCCAGGAATCAAATCAAAGTGTCTTGATTCCTAACCTCCAGTTTGTTCCACTTCACCTCCCCCAAATGGAGACATCGTTATTGGCAAAGGCTTTTGAAATCAAAATTGCAGCAATTGCTTTAATCTCAATTTGGGCTCATTAAAACAACCCCACTGACTGGAAACACTAGAAAGAATCTGGGAGGGTGGCATTTACTCTTGAAAATTTTTCTTGTTATGAGTAAACAAGCAAGCCCTCCCAGGTCTTTTTCTTCATTTCCCTCCTCGCCAGCCTGTCCCCATCCCCCCACTGATAAAATCTGTCGGTTGGGTTAATAGTTTTGACTTAAAGTTTGTGGCATCACTGTGGCATACTTCCACATTAAATTATTAAAAAAATTTTTTTTTTACTGAAGTATAGTTGCTTTATAATGTTGTGTTAATTTCTGCTGTACAGCAGAGTGATTCAGCTATGGGTATGCATATATCCTCTCTTTTGGATTTCCTTCCTGTTTAGGTCACCAGAGAGCATTGAGTAGAATTCCTTGTGCTATACAATAGGTCCTCATTGGTTATCTGTTTTATACATAATAGTGTATATATGCCAATTCCAATCTCCCAGACCATCCCCACATTAAAATGTAATAGTTCAAGAAATCAGAAAAGTGAAGAAAAAACTTAGAAAAATACTAATTGAGAAACTGACATATATTGACACATTTGAGAAAGGGCATTGATGATAATTCACAACCTAGTGTAAGACCTCCAGCAACATATGAACTGCAACTAAAGTACCTTTGAGACTGTCTGTAATGGCAACCTGAAATCTACGTGAAGGTATTTAAGACTTTGAATAAAATGTTTGTTTTTAATAACCCACAGAAAGTTCATCAGGAAGGTCACCGTTTAGAAGCAAATGTAGGCGACTTGCTCAGACATCCACCATCCAGACAGAAAGTAGTCTGTTTCCTACTGCTTTTTACCATTTTTATTTTGATGAAATCAAGGCAGTTTCTGCATTCATATGTGATGACTTGATTTTTTCCTTTATCACTTCCATCTGCGTAGTCATGAAAGTTTTAGCTGGATGAGCATTATGTTTTTAACATGGGTACACAGCATGCTGCTGCTGCTAAGTCGCTTCAGTCGTGTCCGACTCTGTGCCACCCCATAGATGGCAGCCCACCAGGCTCCCCCGTCCCTGGGATTCTCCAGGCAAGAACACTGGAGTGGGTTGCCAATTCCTTCTCCAATGCATGAAAGCGAAAAGTGAAAGGGAAGTCTCTCAGTCGTGTCTGACTCTAGCCACCCCATGGACTGCAGCCTGCCAGGCTCCTCCATCCATGGGATTTTCCAGGCAAGAGTACTGGAGTGGGGTGCCATTGCCTTCTCTGGTACACAGCATATTCAAATACAAAAGAAAGATATATCTGTTAGGCTCAGTGTCAATAAGGTTGGATTGCTGTTTTTGTTGTTCAGTCACTAAGTCGTGTCCAACTCTTTGTGACCCCATGAACTGCAGCACTCCAGGCTTCCCTGGCCTTCACTATATCCCAGAGCTTGCTCAGACTCATGCCCATTAAGTCAGTGATGCCATCCAACCCTCTCATCCCCTGTCGTTTCCCTTCTCCTCCTGCCCTCAGTCTTTCCCAACATCAGGGTCTTTTCCAATGAGTCAACTCTTTGCATGAGGTGGCCAAAGTATTGGAGTTTCAGCTTCAGCATCAGTCCTTCCAATGAATATTAAGGACTGATTTCTTTTAGGATGGACTGGTTGGACCTCCTTGTAGTCCAAGAGACTCTCGAGAGTCTTCTCCAGCACCACTGTTCGAGAACATCAATTCTTCAGTGTTCAGCCTTCTTTATGGTCCAACTCTCACATCCTTACATGACTACTCTAGAAAAACCATAGCTTTGACTATGGTCTTTAACACACTGTTTCTGCTTTTTAAAATGCTGTCTAGGTTGGTCATAGCTTTTCTTCCAAGGAGCAAACATCTTTTAATTTCATGGCTGCAGTCCCCATCTGCAATGATTTTGGAGCCCAAGAAAATAAAATCTGACACTATTTCCACTTTTCCCCCATCCATTTGCATTAAAGTGATAGGACTGGATGCCATGATCTTAGTTTTTTTTTTAAGAATGCTGAGTTTTAAGCCAGCTTTTTCACTCTCCTCTTTCACCTTCATCAAGAGGCTCTTTAGTTCCTCTTCACTTTCTGCCGTTAGAGTAGTATCATCTGCATAAGTGAGGAGTTGGTTTAGATCAGATCTAACCTTCTTTCAGGGTTGTCAAATGTCAGAGTTAAATGACAGTGTGTCTCCAACGCTTAATAGCACTCAGGTGGAGGACAGATGCTCTCGTCCTTCCTTTCTGACTTGAAGGGAGCATTGATTCATCTTCCTTTTCAAAACTAGACTCCTCATTATTATCCCCCACCCCACCCTTCTTCCACTGAAACCTGCTACCTCAGTCATCTCCTTTTTCATTCTCTTCAACTTCTTGCCTCCTTAGGGGTTTTACAAGAAAACATGAAGTCCACTTTTCTTTAAAGAAAAAGAAAGCAAAGACAAACAGACCAAACTAAACCAATAAACTAATGCTTGGTCATGCTGATTCTCAAGCTCTCATTTAGTTAAGCTTTTTCATGTGCTCCCAAATCTCTAATCCATATTATCTATATTATCTGCATTCTTTGCAATCATTGACCACCCTCTTTGTGAAACTCTCTTTTCTGTGATCTCTGGACCACCTCGCTATTTTCGTTCTCATTCTTTCCTTGTTTATTCCTTTACTACTTTCTTTATTTTTTTTTTTTCACTTCTCATCTCCTACATGTAAGTATCACACCTGATTTTAATTTTTTTTCCTCCATACACTCCATCCTAGAATTTGGGGCTTCTCTGGTGGCACAGCAGTAAAGAATCCTCTTGCCAACACAGGAGATGCAGGAGACCCGGGTTCAATTCCTGGATTTGGAAGATCTCCTGGAGATGGAAATGGCAACTCATGCCAGCATTCTTGCCTGGGAACTCCCATAACAGAGGAGCCTGGCAGGCTACAGTCCATGGTGTCTCGAAGAGTTGGGCATGACTTAGGGACTAAACAACAGTGACAGTCCTAACTCATTCACTCATAATTACAACTGTCTTCTCTGAGTAGGATGGCTTTCAAAACTGTTTCTGTCCCTTGTCAGCCCTTCCTGTGCTAATCTCACTTTTCTAATCATCTTTTAAGTGGTTCCTATTGAACGGTCCTCCCATTTCCGAACAGAATTGGTAAACTCTTGCCTAACAAACTAGCTCCACTTCTTAAAAATCCTTATATTGGCAAATGACACTGGTTTGTGTCCAGTCCTCCAGGCTCAGAACCTTTGAGTCATCTTGCTCCTTATTCTTGCTTGACTTCTGTGACCAATTAATAGCCTGCTGAACATGCATTTTTGTAAAATCTCACTCTTATGTTCCTTTTAATTCAATCCCCATTGTGTGACCAAGTTCAGCCCCTTATTATAGCCTGTCAGTGCTATTGTAATAACCTCCTTGCTGATCCTATTGTTGCCAGACTCTTACATTTTAGGCAACACAACTGAGTTATTCTCGTACCTGGTCGTTTGTATAGCATTTCTTCAACTAGATTGTATGCACAGTAAAACCTTTAACCAAAGGCATACATTTTAGATATCCAATATATCCAATAAATATTTGTTCAGCCATTTATTCATTCATCCAATCCAAAGTTGCCAACTGTTTGATAAGCTCTGCAAGGTGTTGGAGTAGAGACTGAATAAAATATGGCCCATGACTGAGCAACTTCACTTCACGTAACCATAAAGGTGCTATGAATTCCTTATTGAATGAATGAATATAAGGAGGGAACGAAATTAGTGGCTAGAGGGCTAATAACATTAGAACAATATTGAGGAAGGATGAGCTTTTGAGTCAGGTCCATGTTGGTTCGAGTCTAAAAATCACTTCTTAGCAGCTCTGTGACTACAGTCAAGGATTTGGACTAACACAAGCATTGGGTTAAGAACACTAATGCTATTAGAGGTCCTCTGAGAAGCGGAAGGCAAACTAAGACCAGACGTGGCAGAGATTTATTGGAGAAAGCACTTGTGAAGGATGAAAAAGAAGGTAGAAGAGTATGTGGGGAGAGCAGTAGTCTGACCCCTAGGAAGGAGAGAAGGAGGAAAGTGTGGTTCAGAAGAGTCTTCAATTCCTGAACTCTTGCAAGGAAGTTTTGGCCACACAGTTGGGTGTCTTTGAGCCAAAGTCACTTGTCAGAAGATCCCTGAATCTTGCAGAAATGATATCTGTGCTTAGCCATCGGTTAAAAGCAGTTTGCCTGAAGCACGGAGCCCAAACATGTGGTCATGAATCCAGGGGGCAGCAGCTGGGGTTGTCGTTCAGTTTTGCTCCCCACAGCAGGACAGCTGAACAGCACATGGACCCAAAATGCAGTTGACTGAAAATAAAACTCTGTTAACTCTTGCTTACACCAAGAGTTGAAAAACTTTTTCTGTAAAGAGGCAGATAGTAAATCTATCAGGCTTTGTGAGCCATATAACTCTGCCATAGACATTATGTAAATATGTGTGACTCTATTCCAATGAAATTTTATTTATACAAAACAGGCTGGAAACCAAAGTTTGCCCATGGGGCTTAGTATTCTGGCACTTGGTTTACTGAATAAGATGATAGTTATGACATGTTTAGAGATAAGAGATTGCAGAGGATGCTTACGTGGCACAACATGACCTAACATTTTTCCGTTTATTCTCAGCATTTTAAAAGCTAGCAGTGGCTTTTCTGTTACCTATCCTTTACATAAAGGAGACAGTTATTTCCCCCTAGTCCTCTAGCATTAATGAACTAATTAGTCAATTAATCATATATTTATTGAGCAGCTATTTCAGGTCAGGCATTATTCTAGGTGATCCTATAGATAATAAAACAAATTTTTGCCCAAATGAAGCTGACATTTTACTGGGGAGAGACAGACAGTAAACACAAGACAAATAAGTTAAATATATAGGACCTGATGATGGTAAATGCTATAGACAAAATAAAACCGGGAAGAGGGCAGCATGTTCTGGTCGGTGGTAGCAGGGAGCAGTTGCACTTTAAATGGAGTAAAGGACTTCACTGGCAGTCCGGTGAAGACTCTGAGCTTTCCCTGCAAGGGGCACAGGTTCAGTCCCTGGACAGGGAACTAAAGGTCTCGAATAGCGGTGCCCCCCCTCAAAAAAAAAAAAAAACAGCCTAAATAGAATGAGTGAGAAAAGGAGCCACCGAGAGGGTGATATTTGAATAAAGACAAGAAGGTATTTAAGGAGTGAAACATGCAACTAGATTGTGGAAAATTTTTTCCAGAGAAGGAATTTATTAAGTACAAAGTTCTGATGCAAGATCAGTGTGGCTGAATCAGAGCCAAGGGGAGAGGGTGTAATATGAGATCAAGTAGGTAAGGGAGCCAGGTTATATGGGACTTCTGAGCTTCTGTGATGACTTTGGCTTCTACTGTGAATGAGACAAAAAGCTATGGAACCATTGTGAGCAGAAGAAGGACGTGGTCTGATTCACAATGTAACAGACTCATTCTGGGTACCGTGTTGAGACACCACTCAAGGAGGAGACAGGATGCAAGCATAGACACAGTCAGTATCACCAAAGCTATGGTTTTTTTTCAGTAATCATGTAAGGATGTGGGAGTTGGACCATAAAAAAGTCTGAGCACCAACGAATTGATGCTTTTGAAGAGTGGTGCTGGAGAAGACTCTTGAGAGTCCCTTGGACAACAAGATCAAACCAGTCAATCCTAAAGAAAATCAACCCTGAATATTCATTGGAAGGACTCTTGCTAAAGCTGAAGCCCCAATACTTTGGCCACCTGATGTGAAGGGCTGACCCATTGGAAAAGACCCTGACGCTGGGAAAGACTGAACACAAAAGGAGAAAAGGGTGGCAGAGGATGAGTTGGGTAGGTAGCATCACTGACTTGATGAACGTGAATTTGAGCAAACTCTGAGAGACAGTGGAGAACACAGGAGCCTGGCACACTACAGTCCATGGGGTCGCAAAGAGGCAGACACAACTTAGCAACTGAACAACAGGAAGGAGGTTTCTAAGCAACAGATATTGGTGACTTGGAGCAGACGGCAGCCGTAGGGGCGAGGAGAAGCAACCGAGCTACTGGATCTGAAGGCGGACTGGATATGGATGCAGGGTGAAAGAAAGGGAGAAAGGATGACCACACTGGTAGGTGTGTGCACATGGGCAAACAGAGTTGGCATTTACTCAGATGGCAGATGCGGCTAGGAAGCTCAGGACAGATGGAACCTGCCAGGCCGAGGTTCTGACACAAGGATATTGAGCAGGAAGTTGTATACAAAAATCTGGACTTAGACTATCAATTTGGTAATCTTCTGCATATGCTTAGATAGCATCAACTAGAACTTTGTCATACCGTTAGGCATCCCTAGAGACAATAAGAGAGAAAACGAATGTCTACCTTTTCCGTATTCCACGATGAAGGGAAGTAAGAGAAAATGCTAACGTCTGTTGAGTCATTCAACTGGTAATGTCTATATTTAATTTCTCCGTAGTTCTTTATGTACAAATTGAGGATAACGAAATCTACTTCATGTGATTATGATGAAAATTACATGAAAGCCACAAAAAGTCCCTGGTTTACATAACATATTCTTTAAATATCTGAGTTCCCTTCATTTCACTTTCAGTGACCTGAGATCTCATGGTAAGTGGGTAACTTAGTCTAAAATACTTATTTTTAGACTTCCTCATTTAGCAAAATGATGACTGTTGTTTTTACAATCATTACTATGACAGAAAAGGAGAAGTTTTTTCTTTTCCTCTAAAGTCATATATTTTCCACAGCTGGACTGGTCAAGCTGAGTTACTCTCCTTTCTGTCATCTTTCTTCTTGTTTCTGGGGTTTTGTTTTCATTTTTATGTTTCAGTTTCTGTACATAACAATGATCAAAGTATTCACAAATTCTTGGAAATGATTAACCATCCCCAAACAGAGTAAGTCTCCCCCAACCCAAGGCTTCACTGCAGAGAGTTTAGGAAGGATGTTGGCAAAGAACAAAGAAGTCCAAGGCAAGGAGCATATCTAGTTAAAGTGAAGGTGTGAGTTTGGGCCACTTAACGGAATAATGTCGAAGAGAACTCAAGGGCCAACAGAGGAAAGATAACTCCAAAGAAGTTGTCATTCAGGACCGAGAACACTCCTTTCCACTCCCAATTTGGCAGAAAGCAATGTGGTAGCATTCCAGAGTCCTTTCTCACCTCATTAGTTGGCTTTTTATTTAAAACTCCATTCTCTCTCCTAGACCAAGGACAAGGCAAGACATGTGTGAGGGTTCCTACCTGTAGAGGGTGGGCATAAAGTCTTGACTCTTAGATAATACTATTTCATCACTTATGGTAATGTGACGGCACTAAATCTTTTGAAATACATTTGTCTCTTTTTCCAGATTTTGTGGTCAGTGTGTGTGTCTGTGCTTCCCAGGTGGCTCAGTGGTAAAGAACTGCCCGCCAATGCAGGACTCTCAGGTGTGATCCTTGGGAAAGACCCCCTGGAGCAGGAAATGGCAGCCCACCCCAATACTCTTGCCCGAGAAATCCCATGGCCAGAGGAGCCTGGCAGACTACAGTCCATGGGGTGGCAAAAGAGTTGGACACGACTGAGTAACTAAACAATAAAGGACAAGGGTGTGTGTGCGCGTGTGTGACAGTTTACTCGGGCTGCCATGACAAAAATACAAGTGATCAGGGGGCTTCCATACAAATAATTGTGAATAGAAGAGAAGCAAAAGGCAAAGGAGAAAAGGCAAGGTATACCCATCTGAATGCAGAGTTCCAAAGAAGAGCAAGGAGAGATAAGAAAGCCTTCCTCAGCGATCAATGCAAAGAAATAGAGGAAAACCATAGAATGGGAAAGTCTAGAGATCTCTTCAAGAAAATCAGAGATATCAAGGGAACACTTCATGCAAAGATGGGCTCGATAAAGGACAGAAATGGTATGGACTTAACAGAAGCAGAAGGTATTAAGAAGAGGTGGCAAGAATACACAGAAGAACTATACAGAAAAGCACTTTATGACCCAGATAATCATGATAGTGTGATCACCAACCTAGAGCCAGACATCCTGGAATGTGAAGTCAAGTGAACCTTAGGAAGCATCACTATGAACAAAGCTAGTGGAGGTGATGGAATTCCAGTTGAGCTATTTCAAATCCTGAAAGGTGATGCTATGAAAGTGGTGCACTAAGTATGCCAGCAAATTTGGAAAATGCAGCAGTGGCTACAGGACTGGAAAAGGTCAGTTTTCATTCCAATCCCAAAGAAAGGCAATGCCAAAGAATGCTCAAACTACCACACAATTGCATTCATCTCACACACTAGTAAAGTAATGCTCAAAATTCTCCAAGCCAGGCTTCAGCAATACGTGAACCGTGAACTTCCTGATGTTAAAGCTGGTTTTAGAAAAGGCAGAGGAATCAAAGACCAAATTGCCAACATCCGCTGGATCATCGAAAAAGGTAGAGAGTTCTGGAAAAATATCTACTTCTGCTTTATTGACTATGCCAAAGCCTTTGACTGTGTGGATCACAATCAACTGTGGAAAATTCTGAAAAAGATGGGAATACCAGACCACCTGACCTGCCTCTTGAGAAATCTGTATGCAGGTCAGGAAACAACAGTTAGAACTGGACATGGAACAACAGACTGGTTCCAAATTGGGAAAGGAGTATCTCAAGGCTGTGTATTGTCACCCGGCTTATTTAACTTATATGCAGAGTACATCATGAGAAGCGCTGGGCTGGAAGAAGCACAAACTGCAATCAAGATTTCCAGGAGAAATATCAATAACCTCAGATATGCAGATGACACCACCCTTATGGCAGAAAGTGAAAAAGAACTAAAGAGCCTCTTGATGAAAGTAAAAGATGAGAGTGAAAAAGTTGGCTTAAAACTCAGCATTCAGAAAACGAAGATCATGGCATCCGGTCCCATCACTTCATGGCAAATAAATGGGGAATCAGTGGAAATAGTGACAGACTATTTTGGGGGGCTCCGAAATCACTGCAGATGGTGACTGCAGCCATGAAATTAAAAGACGCTTGCTCCTTGGAAGAAAAGTTATGACCAACCTAGACAGCATATTAAAAAGCAGAAACATTACTTTGCCAACAAAGGTCTGTCTAGTCAAAGCTATGGTTATTCCAGTAATCATGTATGGATGTGAGAGCTGGACTGTGAAGAAGGCTGAGCACCGAAGAATTGATGCTTTTGAACTGTGGTGTTGGAGAAGACTCTTGAGAGTCCCTTGGACTGCAAGAAGGTCCAACCAGTCTATCCTAAAGGAAATCAGTCCTGAATATTCAATGGAAGAACTGATGTTGAAGCTGAATCTCCAACACTTTGGCCACCTGTTGCGAAGAACTGACTCATTGGAAAAGACCCTGATGCTGGGAAAGATTGAAGGCAGGTGGAGAAGGGGCCAGCAGAGAATGAGATGGTTGGATGGCATCAACGACTCAATGGACATGAGTTTGACTAAACCCTGGGAGTTGGTGATGGACAGGGAAGCCTGGTGTGCTGCAGTCCATGGGGTAGCAAAGAGTCAGACATGACTGAGTGACTGAACTGAACTGAACTGATGACAAAAGTGTATTTTTTTTAACAATCCCGAAGGCTAACATTCAAGATCAAGGTGTCAGCGTGGTTGGTTTCTTCTAAAATCTCTCTTTGGCTTGCAGATGGTGGTCTTCTCCCTTTGTTCTCACATGGTGTTTCCTCTTGCATCATCTGTATACTAGCTTCCACATCTTGTAAGAACACCAATCATACTGAGTTAGAGCCTATGCCATTGACCTCAGTTTATTTTAATTAGTCCTATTCTAAGGTACTGAAGTTTAGGACTTCAATATGAGTCTTGGAGTGACAAAATTCAGCCTATACTAATATGTATGTTTGTGTATATATATATATATATATATATATATATATACATACATGGGCTTCCCTGGTGGCTCAGATGGTAAAGAATCTGCCTTCGATGTAAGAGATCTGGTTTCGATCCCTGGGTCAGGAAGTTCACCTGGAGAAGGGAAAGGCTACCCAGTTTAGTATTCTTGCCTGGAGAATCCCAGGGACAGAGGAGCCTGGTGGGCAATAGTCCATGGTATAGCGAAGAGTCAGGCATGACTTCACGACTGAGCATGCATGCAAACACACACACACAAGTATATATATGATTGTTGTTGTTTAGTTGCTAAGTCATGTCTAACTATTTGCAGCCCTATGGACTGTAGCCCACCAGGCTCCTCTGTCCATGGGATTTTCCAGGTAAGAATATTGGAGTGGGTAGCCATTCCCTTCTCCAGGGGATCTTCCCAAACAAGGGATCAAACCTTCATTTCCTCCATTAGCAAGTGGATTCTTTACCACTGAGCTACCAGGGAAGCCCCTGTATGGGATTAAATGCATATAGAATAAATCTGTAAAATAAAATATACTCTTGTAATTATATTACTATATGTAATATATTCTATTTGTATGATTATATATATACACACGATTCTGGGATGCTGTTCAATTTGTGCTTGAAATTTCCTCCTGTCTGTAGAAATCCCAGTCCCCTGACTGCCTGGGGCTATCTTCCCCTTGTGAGTGTAGATCACCTGTTGCTCTGCTCTGCCAGAGGCTGGGTGTTGTCTGGATTAGTTAATCTTTGCAAAACGCTTTGAAGGGCAGGCTACCTTAACCTTCTAACCTCCCTGTGCCTGTGAAGTATGAGAGGAGACGCTCAGCTCCTGGGGCAACTTCACCTTAGGAGCCTCTCAGCGGAATCTCCAAGCATAAAGGCCTCCTGGATGGGGGTGCGGGGAGCCGGAGCCTCTGTTTTTGTCTCCCTAAAGCTCCCTTAGCAGCCAGCAGGAAAGGTGACCACAGCAGGGTAGACTTCTGTTTAGGCTGGGGAAGCCAGGGGCCAGCCAAAGACCAGGAAAAGCCCCATGCTTCTGGGTTAAAGATAAACTGAGAAGGTATTTTAAGAGCTAGCTGTTGGTCTAGTGGGAACAATAGATAAGTTAAAGGTCTGGGGATTAAGCCAATTTCATCGCTGAGTAATTTTTTTCTAAAGAAACTATAAATGACATAAAAATTGGCAACAACTGTTCACTTGAAAAGAGATTTTTCAAGAAGTCTTGACTTTTCCCCTTGATATATGGTCAAAATAGGCAGAAGCACCTTATCTTTCACTATAGCTCATACTTTGCTCGTTGGAGGGGACTTCCCTACTTGTCAGCTACAGCGTGGCTGATTAAATAAAGACCGCATGTAGGTACTAATTTGTCTAAGTGCATGCTGCTTAAAGTACCAAGCCTAGACCAGCAGATCCAACTCTCCTTTAGTTTGTGAGAAAGCCAGGGCTTCAGGACCCACCAAGATCTGCCAAATTAGAATCTGTAATTTAAAAAAAATTATTTATTTATTTATTTTGGCTGTGCTGGGTCTTTGTTTCCGCTCAAAGGCTTTTCTCCGGTTGCAGGGCTCCGGCTTCTCGTTGCAGCGGCTTCTCTTGTTGCCAGGAACGAACAAGCGGGTATCAGTAGTGGGTTCCAGACCAGGGAAGGAACCTGCGTCCCCTACATTTTCAGGCAGATTCTTAACCACTGGGCCACTAGGAACACCCTAGAGTTTGTATGTTAACAAGATCCCCAGTTGATCTCTATTCATAATAAGATCTGAGAAGCAGTGGTCTAAGCCCCTGCCACCCCGTTAGTGATGTTTCTGGAAGGTAGAGTCTATATACAAAAGTATGATACTCTATTAGAGACTGCTTTTGTGTAGTACATGTGGCAAGTAGCTGATGAACAAATAGGTCTGTTTCGATGATTGATAGGTCTAAATTCTTCTTGTTCTTTAGTTTGAATGTTTCCAGTTTATTATTTATCCAATTACACTAATTCTATGCTGTGCTATCATGGGTCAGTTACTTGACTCTCTGTGACTCAGTTTTGTCTTCTGTAAAATGGGATTTTAAGTAGTATTTTTCTCATAACACTCTTATAAGCTTTAAAGAAAGTGAAAGTGTGAAAGTGAAGGTCACTCAGTTGTGTCTGACTCTTTGCTACCCCATGGACTATACAGTCCATGGAATTCTCCAGGCCAGAATACTGGAGTGGGTAGCCTTTCCCTTCTCCAGGGGATCTTCCCAGCCCAGGGATGGAACCTAGATCTCCCACATTGTAGGCGGATTCTTTACCAGCTGAGCCACAAGGGAACCTGTAAGCTTTAAATGAGTTAATAAATGTGAAACACTCATACTGGCACATTGTTCCTGGCCTATTTTAAGAACTCAATAAATGTTAGGGGATTTCCCTGGGGGTCTAGTAGTGAAGTCATTGCCTAGAGGAGCAGGGGCTGCAGGTTCAGTCTCTGGTTGGGGAGCTAAGATCTCACATGCCTCGCAGCCAAAAAACCAAAATGTAAAAGAGAAGCAAGATTGTAACAAATTCAATAAAGTGTTTAAAAATGGTTCACATAAAAAAAAATCTTTAAAAAACGTTAGCTAAAAACACAACAGAGCAGGGCCTCCACAAATACTTTTGTTATTAAACCCTCTCCAGGTAAGATTTGCTGTATTTTTCTTGAATATATTATTTGGTTTGCATCTGGGTACCACCTTCTCTACTGATCTTTAGTTCTCTTGAAGGGAGAGTAAAAAACAACTGCTGTCTTCTCATAATGTCATTTATCTGGCACAATGCTTAGCATACAGTGCATTCTTTGTATTGTGGAATTCTCTATTCCATATGCACACCCATTTTGATAGGTAAGCTTGACTTGACTTGATGATATGTTCCTAGTGCTGCAGTGAGTAAAATGGCTGTAGCCATACCTGTGTCTGTTCCCTCATTTGACGAAGTTTTGCACCTACTCTGTTCCAGATTCTGTCCTAGGTGCTGAAGATACAGCAGGAACAACTTGTTTGAAAATCCTTTGAGGTTTTTATTCTAAAGAGAATAAACGTTTATTCTAAAGAGAAGCAGAGAAATTCAGTGGTCATGGAGGGAGACTCAGGGATGGGGTGTCAATAGAAGGTTAAGAAGATGGAGGCTGTTACAGAATGTTTGCATCCTCATGGGCATCCAGACAAGGGGATAAGGGAGGGGGAAGGGTTGGCCCACTCCTTGAGATAACAACATGAGAAGATGGAATCTCATGCTTAAGTGCTGTGGTTGGCCTTGGTCAGCAGCAATGGCAGCTTATCCAGTGGCAGAAAGGAGAGAAAGCAGAACGCAGGGAGGACCAGAGATGCCAGCAGTTGGGCAGAGGGACGGTGGGAGAGCGGGAGTTTCTCTTCTGAGCGCTACTTTTAAAAAACCGAAACAAGGAGCGAAGTAGCTACTTGCAATAGCTGGGACACAAAAGTCACCTACATGTCCATCACAAAGGAATGGATAAAGAGATGTGGTACTTAGATACAATGGAATGTTACTCAGCCATAAAAAGGAATAAAACATCTCGCCTCAATTGTTAAGATGTGGATGGACCTGGGGATTGTCGTATAGAGTGAAGGAAGTCAGAAAGAGAAAAATATACATATGATTAATGCATATGTGTGGAATATAGGAAAACGATATAGACAATCTTATTAAATAGATCCAGACATAGAGAAGAAACACATGGACACTGAGGGGGGAGGGGGGGGGTGTTGGCAGACTTGGAGACTGAAATTGATATACAGATAATTGAGACTATGCATAAAATAGATAACCAGCGAGAGCCCGCTATACAGCACAGGGAACTCTACTCAGTGCTCTGTGGTGATCTAAATGGGAAGAAAATTCAAAACAGAGGGGATATATGGCTACATATAGCTGATTCACTTTGCTATGCAGAAGACACTAACACAACACTCTAAAGCAACTATATGCCAACAAAAATTAACTTTGAAAAAGAAGCAAAGTAGAAAAAAAAAAAAAAGAAGCAAAGTAGGTATCAGCTTCAGTTCAGTTCAGTTCAGTCGCTCAGTCATGTCCGACTCTTTGCGACCCCGTGAATCACAACACTCCAGGCCTCCCTGTCCGTCACCAACTCCCGGAGTTCACTCAGACTCACGTCCATCAAGTCCGTGATGCCATCCAGCCATCTCATCCTCTGTCCTCCCCTTCTCCTCCTGTCCCCAATCCCTCCCAGCATCAGAGTCTTTTCCAATGAGTCAACTCTTCGCATGAGATGGCCAAAGTACTGGAGTTTCAGCTTTAGCATCAGTCCTTCCAAAGAAATCCCAGGGCTGATCTCCTTCAGAATGGACTGGTTGGATCTCCTTGCAGGTCTCAGCTTAGGGCGATGAATAAGGAAGAGAGAGGAAGGATTCAGGGGAGAGAAGGTGGGGAACAGTCAGCAAGCATGATGGAGAGGAAACGGGGTGTGAGCGTGTAGAGTGCCCGCTGGGCAGCAGTGAGACCCAGCTGGGGGTTGGTGGTCAGCAGCGCACTGTGGGCCCAGGCAGCGTGTTAGAGTTTCTCTCTTTCTTTTTCTTTTTTTGGTCTCTTAGCTACCAGGTGCAGGTGCAGGTGTGGAATGGGCCAAGAGCTGTAGCCCGTGAGGCTGAACTTGTGGTTTGGTACCATGTACACACAGCCACTGGAAGAACTAGATATGCCAGTTCATTAGGAAACTCACAAACCAAGCTCACTGGATCTGAATTATTTACATTACAGGAAATGATTTACTCTCAAAGAATATGCCGTTTCCTTGGTATTACTCTGCCCACATTAGATTTCTACATTCCTGTTTTCAAAGACATTTATCTCTGAGGAAGTAACGTATTCACATATTTCTCTGCCTATGTCATTTTCAACTCTGCTTAGACCCAGAGTTTAAGCATGTTCATGTTCCCGAAAGCACGGGGACCTTATCTAGTGGATAGCACTACAGGGGGCAGCCCCCAGCTGGAAATGTGTTTATTCTGCTGACTCAGTAGTTTCTTGAAAAGCCTGAAAGGGTTAAACCAACTATTTCTGGGGCTTGTGGTATCTCCTCTATGTCGGGATTTTGCTTATTTTATGTTCGCAATCGAAACCTTTTGTTTCCCCCATGAGGTTGAGGAAGTCCTTAGAGCCAGATGTGTGTCACCGAAATTTCCTTCTTGTCCCTTTCCTCCACGCTGTCAGCTGATATTATTACCCAACTTGCCTGCCTGTCCTTTGCCTGGAAGAGCATTATTCAAAAGAGATCTTGAAAGCCTAGGACACCCACAGGGAGGAAATAAAGTAAGTTTATTTGCTAGAAAACCTTTTGCAACCTCCTGTGGCAAGTTCAGGGGTTTCTCTGTGTGCTTCAAGTCTCCCTGGTGTCTGGGCAATTCTGGGAGAATGGAAGGCTGACTGTGTCCCTGGTCACCAAATCGTCCTTGACATGGGGGGCTCTGTTGTGCTCACCAACGTACGCATTGCTGGCTGGGTACATCTTACCTCCCTCAGGTGCAGAATGTACCCAGGGGCTTCCCCACAGCTGTGTATCTTGTACATCTTTGGTTTGATTACAGTCTGTACCCTCTTCACACCTCCCCTCCCTCAAGTCTTCCCTGATAATGCCAGTGTAGGGACATTCTGTTCCGAGATCATTAGCCAAGAATGTTACCAGACTGGCCTGAAGAGGTTTTTCTCTGGTGTGGGCTCTCCCCACTCATTTGTGCAGAGAATTGGAAAAATTATGCTCAGTGCTACCCAGGATTGCATTTCCTCACCTGTGTTCTCCTACTAGAAAGATGATCCCATATGACTCCTGTGATTTCACCAAAAAATGCCCCAAATGAATAGTTATGCAGCATTGGGAAGAGTTTGATGGCTCTGGGATACTTGTGCTTGAATTCATTTTTCCAACTGGTTTAGCGGGTCTGGCTTCATGTATCTGGGGACAGTGGCTCTTCTAAAGCACAAAGTCAGAGGAGGGTAACATTTGTGCTCGCCTGCAGGCTCTGGAGGGAATCTCTGAGAAAACTAAAGAATCGAGCACTGATTCCCAAGTATTTATCAAGTACCTACAGTGGGCCAGGCACCGTGCTAAAGCACATTTGATTGACTCATTTGATTCTCAAATTTTGTTGCATTTCAGAATCTTCTGGGGAACTTAAAAATAATCCTGAGGCCCATGTTACAGCTCATCCCAAACTCTTCTCCGGGGAAGAGAGACCCAGACATCTTAATTTTCTAAAGTTATGATTCCAGTGTGATTGATTCCAGCAGATTCCAGTGTGCTCTCAAGGTTGGAACCAGTGCTTTGACAATGCTCCTCAACTTTAATATGAAAACAAGTACCCTGATTGTTAAAAATGCAGCTTTTGGTTCAGTGGCTCTGAGGTTGGGGGCTAGGAGTCTACATTTTCCTAAATTTCCCAGGGAATGTCACTGTGCTTGCCTGCAGATCACACTTTGAGTACCAAGCATTAAAGTTCCTTCAGGTTTTCGCTGACCACCTAACATGGAGTAAACTCTACCTTATTTCTCTGTAATTCTCTAGCACTATATTCTGCTTGCTTACCTCTTAGAATTATCAGTTAATACTTATTTGTTTTCCTGTTTTCAGAAGGGTCCCTCCCAGTGGTGTAGTGGGGGTACTTCCCAGGTAGCCCTAGTGGTAAAGAACCGGCCTGCCAACATAGCAGATGTAACAGATGTGGGTTCGATCCCTGGGTTGGAAAGATCCCCTGGAGGAGGGGATCTTTTTTGCAACCCATTCCAGTATTCATGACTGGGAAATCCCATGGACAGAGGAGCCTGGCGGGCTACAGTCCCTAGGGTCACAAAGAGTTGCACATGACTGAAACAGTTTAGCGCACATGCACACCGAGTGGTGTAAGGGTCAGGAAGCCAGGAACTATCTGTTCTATACAGACTCTACTCAGCCTGTAGCACAGTGTTCAGCACAGAGAAGGGAGCTGATGGATACTTGTTGAATGAATGACAGCAGGGGAGCCTGCTCAGTTAGATCCCTTTTTCTATTTCCAGTGAGACAAGAAGCAGAAGTGAGAACTGCCCAGCGTTTTCCATGAGTGAGTAGAGTGTATCTATGAGCGTGTTTTACTTTGACTGAAGAAGCAGGGTCTCACTTAAGATCCCTTCTTAAAAACCGAGCTTGAGTGAAAACACGAGGAAAATGTACCGCATTGCCTAGAGCACCTTATTCCGACAAAAGGCTGAATCATCAGTTTGCCAGTATTACCTCTGCAGGTCACTGCAGCTCTTAAGATAGCGCCCAGGGTAAATAATCAACAGAGAAATGCCATAAACGTCTCAGAAATTGAGGTGACCTTGGAGCTAGGTCTTTATGAACCTGATACCGTATCAGAGGCCTCAGCTCACTACGGGCGGCAGCACGTTGCCTTTTGCCAAATCTGAGACTTAGACGGCAAGCATACCAGGAACCCTGTTGAAACCCTCGTTTTCAGTTTAATTCATGGAAACACAGAAAGGCGTACTGATTTCTCGTGGGTGGTGCAGAGGTTAGAGGTAATACTAAGGCCGTGTGCACATGAGGTAAAGGACTCCAGGGAGCCCAACTAAAGCCATTTGGTGGGATTAAGAGATAGAAAATGTATCCAGTCTCTCTCTCCTTTTTTTTTTTTCCGATGGTCTAACACATATGTCTTTTTAATGTATTACTGACAGTTACAATAGAAAGGATATGGCGAAAATGCTTATAACAGTAACCCAATCAGAGTAAAGTAACAACACTATCTACAAAGAGTACAATCGAACTTCTTCCAACTATTTTCTTAAAACCAACCTGTTTCTGTTGAGAGCTTCCAAAAGAAATCAGTAGCATCACCATTTGGCATAAACTCTGCTCAAGCCCATGTTTTCAGCATTAGTAATATTTCCTATAATTTGAACTTGAGGCCCTGCAGAGTTACAGAAGGCTGGACAAAACACAGATGAGTTAAGGTGTAAATATTTCAGTCTTGTACCATAAAAATGGGGGAAAATGTTACAATTCTATAAGTTAGCTTTAACCAGAGGAATTAAAGGACCCATCACCTAAAGATTTGACTGGTTAGCAAATACTGCAAGGGGACATCCACAGGAGGAGAGGGCTATTATCTTCTCTGTTATCCTTGAGAAAAACTAAGGCAAAGGGGGAGGAGTTGCCTACAGTCATTGAGCAACCTTGGCTTGGGAAGGTGGGGTAGGGGAAAAGGACCAGAGCGTCTCCGGTTCCACCTGAGACTGCAGTCTACCCAGCAACATGGTTTCCCTCTTCCTAGACTCACAGCAATGGACTTACATATTATGTTTTCCTTAATTTTTCTAAATGGGACATGACAGAATCAGCAGTCTGTTTCAGACATATATATTCTGAGGGTAATGAAGTGTTTGCGTTTGTCCTAAGTGCTTATTTAGGTTTTCATTTAGAAAAATTGGTGATTATCTTTGACCTTCTCCTTGGTGCTGAGAATGCCCATGGGCTGTGTGCATGGAGGAGGGTTAGTGATGCCACCTTTTCCACATTGCACATTTCAGAACAATAAACAGAGATGTGGCCAGAAGGTGTTGGGGTGATTTAGGGACAGGACAGGGACCATCTATGAATTTGGTGACATTGCTTGAATCAGTAGTACAATATTATTTAATTTGATCCACGTGTGGCAAAGGAAACTTTTGGTAAAGAAGATTGTACATCTCTCACTCACATTTCCAGGGTCTGGAAGTCTCATGTCTGAGTCAGTTCAGTTCAGTTGCTCAGTTATGTCCGACTTTGTCCAGCCCTCTGTCCAGCCCCATGGACTGCAGCACGCCAGGCTTCCCTGTCCATCACCAACTCCTGGAGTTGCTCAAACTCATGTCCATCGAGTTGGTGATGCCATCCAACCATCTCATCCTCTGTCATCCCCTTCTCCTCCCACCTTCAGTCTTTCCCAGAATCAAGGTCTTTTCCAGTGAGACAGTTCTTCACACCAGGTGGCCAAAGTATTGGAGTTTCAGCTTAAGTATCAGTCCTTCCAATGAATATTTGGGACTAATTTCCTTTAGGATGGACTGGTTGGATCTCCTTGCAGTCCAGGGGACTCTCAAGAGTCTTCTCCAGCATCACAGTTCAAAAGCATCAATTCTTCAGTGTTCAGCTTTCTTTACGGCCCATCTCTCACATCCATACATGACTATTGGAAAAATCATAGCTTTGACTAGATGGACCTTTGTTGCCAAGGTAATGTCTCTGCTTTTTTTAATGTGCTGTCTAGGTTGGTCAGAGCTTTTCTTCCAAGGAGCAAGCATCCTTTATGCAATTCATGACTGTAGTCACCATCTGCAGTGATTTTGGAGCCCAAGAGAATAAAGTCTGTTACTGTTTCTATTGTTTCCCCATCTATTTGCCATGAAATGATGTCTGAAGCTGAGTTGTTCTATGTGAGTAGTGACTAGAAATCTATACAGCAAAAATACAAATTAATAAGAGTAGAAGTGTGCCAAAGGAAGTTTCTTTATTTGTCCTTCAGCCGTTTGTTTCTGAATCCTAGGAGAAGGGGATGAAAATCATTCCCTGTGGGATCCAAGATAATCTTTGTATAAACAATGCATATGATCCAAGATAATCTTTGAGGAACAAGAGTTTCATCAGAATACAATGATACAAATGGCCTTATTTACGAAACAGAAGTAGACTCACAGGCATAGAAAACAAACGTATGGGTACGGAAGGGGAAATGTGGTGGGGGTGAGGGGATAAATTAGGAATTTGGGAGTAACTTATACACACTGAAAGTCGTTCAATCATGTCCGACTCTTTGCAACCCCAAGGACTATGCAGTCCATGGAATTCTCCAGGCCAGGATACTGGAGTGGGTACCCTTTCTCTTCTCCAGGGCATCTTCCCGACCCAAGGATTGAACCCAGGTCTCCCACATTGCAGGCAGAATCTTTACCATCTGAGCCATCTGGTTAAGAATCTGCCCGTAACACAGGAGACCCGGGTTTGATCCCTGGGTTGGGAAGATCCCCTGGAGAAGGAAATGGCAACCCACTCCAGTATTCTTGCCTGGAAAATCCCATGGATGGAGGAGCCTGGCAGGCTGCAGTCCATAGGAGTCACAAAGAGTCAGACACGACTGAGCAACTTCCTTTCACTTTAAACACTACTGTAGATAAAGTAGATAACCAACAAGGATCTACTGTATAGCACAGGAAACTGTACTCAATATTTTGTAATAATATGGCAAAAGAATCTGAAAAAGGATATATATGTATTACTGAATCACTTGGCTGTACCCCTGAAATTAGCACATTGTAAATCAACTCTACTTCAGTTTAAAAAAAGGATGCAGTGTCTCACATTGCTCTGAAACCTGAAGAAGCTGCCTTGTGAGACAGCAATGGTCCTAGCATCTCAGTGCTGGATACTACGTGGATGGTCTCACCCGACGCAGGCTATTTAGAGAACAGAGCTACAGGCCTTGCAAAGAAGGGAGAGCTTGAGCTTCGGGGGAAATTTTTCTTTCTTGGTTCTAATTTTAAAATAGAATTTCCTTAATTTGAGCCTCTGTCTATAATACTCTAACTTCTGCACATTTTATCTTAGTTGCCATCTCTAAAACAACATATATGATGGATCCTTCTTCTGGCCATTTCATATCCTTTATGGTTCAATTTGTAACTTTAAAAATGAAAGACTCCTTCTTCTCCGCAACAATCCTTTGGACACTTAAAACAAAGATATTAAGACCTGTCTAACTTAATTTTTTTCTTTGCTTGGAATGTAAATGACTATTTTCTGTATGGTTCTGTACTCCTTACGCTGGTTGCCCTTCTTGCATTCTTTGATTTATCAATCAATTATTCACACAAAGCTCTATTTTCTGGGATATACAGAGTGCAGGAGGACTCTTATTTTCCTTGTACCTTCAATAAAATAGGTTCATTGTGTGTTAACTTTCTTTTCAGCAGCTTTGTCCAACAGTCCTCATCTGCTTTGAGCTGAGTCTGCCTCCTGGCTAAGACTGGGGAGATGGCTGTCCAAAGATTCATGATAAATATTTCCAAATACATATTAAAGTTGTCTTGAGGGAGAGTGGAACTCTCCCAAACAGTAGATGCTGTAGAGAGGCAGATAACTATGAAGAAACATAGAGAAGGAATTAGAGCTTAAAAGAGATCCTGGATTGTCTTGTGGAGTAGCAAATGTCCCTTCACTGGAATTTATTCCAATGTGTGGAGGGACTTCCAACTCTTCATGAACTATAATATTTGATTCAATTCTTAGGGTAACTTTAGTGGCCTCTTTGTCTTTATCCTCCTCCACTTTATTTTTTCAGTTTTTTGGTTTGGTTTCTGACAAGCCCTTCTCGCACTGCATGGCTCAATAGGGCAAACCGATGTCTGTGCCTGATGGGGCTGTGCATGCTTGATTTTTGCAGAGATTGCACCATTTGCTTGGTTCCAGGCTTCAGATGCATTTAATCTTGCTATTCTTCTAATAGTTTTAGCTCTTACATTTAGGTCTTTGATCCATTTTGTGTTAATTTTTGTTTAGGATGTAAGGTAAGGGTCCAGCTTCATTCTTTTGCGTGCAGACATTCAGTTTTCCCAATACCAGTTGTTGAAGAGACAGTCCTTTCTCCATTGAATGGTCTTGGAATCCTTGTCAAAAGTCGTTGACCCTGTTTTCCAAGGTTGATTTCTAGGTTTTCAACTCAACTGCGTTGCTCTAAATGTTTGTCTTTATGCTGCTGCTGCTGCTAAGTCGCTTCAGTTGTGTCCGACTCTGTGCGACCCCATGGACTACCACACTATTGTTAGTACCACTCCAGTCTTCTTGCCTGGAAAATCCCACGGACAGAGGAGCCTGGTGGACTACAGTCCATGGGGTCCCAAAGAGTCGGACACGACTAAACTGGTACTTTCACTTTCAAGTGTTTGTCTTTATATGGGAAGTATGAGATCCCCAACTTCATTCTTCTTTCAAGATGGTTTTGGTTGGTTATTCAGGGGTTCCTTGAGAGTCCATATGAAGTTTAGGATGAATTTTTCTAAGTCTGCAAAAAAAAAAAAAAAAAAAGGTCACAGGGAGTTTGATAGGAATTGCATAGAGTTTGTAGGTCACTTTGGGTAGTACTGACATAGTAACAATATTGTCTTCCAAGCCTTGAACACAGAATGTCATTGATTTATTTTTGTCTTTAATTTCTTTCAGCTTTTTTTTTTGTAGTTTTCAGGGTACAAGTCCTTGCCTCCTTGATTAAGTTTATTCCTATTATTTTATTCCTTTTGATGCCATTGGATATGGAATCATTTACTAATCTTGCTACTGACATCTCATGTTACAGACGAGGATGCTGAGGAAGAGAGACGTTAAGGAAATTGACCCATTAGTGGTCGTAGTAGCTTGATGCTAATCCCAGACTGTGGAGGTGGGATTTGAACTCCCTGCAGCATGACTCCAGAGTTGTTCTTGAATATCCCACTGCATTATCACTGCAGGAAGTGGACTGCAGGACCCTCAAGAGCCTTCAGGATGGGGAAAAATTCTAGCTGCTTCACAGTGGGAAATCAGGACTTCTATGGTTTCTGACCACTCCTCCCTGTCCTTCCTTCACCCTTCCAAACGACTTCTTTCCAACAGTTCATTATGAAAGGGAGACAAATTGTAAACAACAAACCTTCACCTTTCAAACTTTAGAAGCTTGATGAAGATTTATAGCCTATTCTCTTTAGAGTGACCCTTTCCTTCCTTTCTTAACTGCAATGTGAATCACTCTTATCTACTTTTGTTTATTTTTTTATTAAAAAAAATTTTTTTTACTTACTCCAATTTCCCAGAATAATTTCAATAAATGATTAGACGCTGGTTAGGACAAGCAGCAATAAATTTTTTAATTGAACTTTGTAGTAGTGACTTTGGCATTTTCCTTATTATGGATATGTCTGGATTGTACAAGGATCCCTTTGTATGACTAACCTCAATAAACCAGTGGCCCAAACAGAGGCTTCATTTATCTCTGGCAAGGTAGCACCAACCTACCTCACGTGTCCAGCAGGTATTAGGTTGATAACCTCTCACAGGATCCCAGGTATGAAAGACTTGAAAATGCATGTGGAAATACCCTAATGTTTCACCTGATTTATTAGGGCAGGTTTCGAATAACTCAGTGAGGAATCCCCGAATAAGAGTGCTGAAAAAAATGCTTGTTCTGTAACACTGTCTGTGTAATCAGATCAGAGAATGGAGGGAAAAGGGAGTGGTTTTGCATTCCTTTCTCTCTCTCCGTCTATTCAATTAAGCACCAAGTTGTACTCATTCTTATTCCTAAAAACAATAAGTCCTCTACATACAAATGAGTTCCATTCTGACAGCATGTTCAGAAGTCCAACGTGTTCACTGCTGTTCAGTCACTCACTTCCCTCCAGCTCTCAGCAACCCCATGGATGGCAGCACTCCAGGCTTCCCTGTCCTTCATCGTCTCCTGGAGTTTGCGCAAACTCATGTCCATGGTGCGGATGCTGCCATCCAACCACCTCCTCCTCCATCGCCCCCTTCTCCTGCCCTCAATCTTTCCCAGCATCAGGGTCTTTTCCAGAGTTGGCTCTTCTCATCAGGTGGCTAAAGTACTGGAGCTTCAGCATCAATTTGTTTATAAATCCAACAAAGTTCCCAACTAACACAGTCGGCTACATACTACTGTGCTGTAATAGGTGTATAATACTTTGCACACAAATTATACATAGGAGACAAACACAGTAACTAAAGAAGACATTTTAAATCTAACAGTACCGTATCTTGAAAAAGTACACTGGTATCAGCTACATCACAGCTGCTTTTCCCCTTGCTTCTGGACATCCTGGGCTTGAAATAAAGACACTGCACTACTGAGCTATACACAGCACTGTTCAGTAAAGTACACAAAAGCACAGCGACTTGCAGAGGACGCACACACTCGACAGTGTACACCAGACACGTGAACTCACATGATCGGACGTGCAGATGCACGTTTGTGTCTTTGAGAGCTTGAAACCTGAAGGTTCGTACGTAGGGGGCTTACTGTGTTCTTCAGGCCCATTCATGCCCGATCTCCACTGCTACCATCTCCTTTCACGCTACCATCATTATTTGCCTAAATGACCACTGCAGTCCACGGACTGGACCCTGTCTTCCCGTCTACCCCCTAGGGTGATACTCCTGAAAAAAAAGAAAATCCCACCTGAAAAACTTGACTTTGAATCATATCACTTCTCTTTTCCCACCCCTCCCTCCATCCTATTTCTCTTTTTCTATTCCTCTATCTAGACTTACTTTTATGGTGTTGTGTATCCTCTTTGCAGCAGTAGCCCTCCTTCTCTTGTATACCAGTCAAGGTCCACTCAGGGAAATGAAAAACCACTGAAGTTTCAGACAGAAAGAAATTTAATATAGGGAATTTGTCACAGACATGGTGGAAGAACTGAGGAAGCAAGCAGAGGAGGTGACACAAGTCAGAGGCTGCCAAGAAGAAGAAATAGTTACCATCCTTATGCCTGGAGGCAACCAAAGGAGAAGATGCTATTCTTTGATCTCAGAAACCAAGCAGATGCTAAAATATGAGCAGAAGCTGAGAGAGGAGACATCTTGTGAGACCTGGAGCTATGGAGGAGAGGCAGCTCTTGCTTGGAAACTTATGAAAGAAAAAGGAGGTGGGGGCAGATATCAAGCTTTTTCCCTCTCTCCTTGCCATCTGGGGACTGGAATGTAAAAGTAGGAATTCGAGAGATACCTGGAGTAACAGGCAAATTTGGCCTTGGAGTACAAATGAAGCAGGGCAAAGGCTAACAGAATTTTGCCAAGAGTACGTGCTGGTCATAGCAAACACCCTCTTCCAACAACACAAGAGAAGACTCTATACATGGACATCATCAGATGGTCAATACCAAAATCACATAGATTCTGTTCTTTGCAGCCAAAAATGGAGAAGCAGTCAGCAAAAACAAGCCCGGGAGCTGATTGTGGCTCAGATCATGAACTCCTTATTGCAAAATTCAGACTTGAAGAAAGTAGGGAAAACCACTAGACCATCAGGTATGACCTTAATTAAGTCCCTTACAATCACACAGTGGAAGTGACAAATAGATTCATGGGATTAGATCTGATACACAGAGTTCCTGAAGAACTATGGGTTCATGACATTATACAGGAGGCAGTGATCAAGACCATCCTGAAGAAAAAGAAATGAAAAAAGGCAAAATGGTTGTCTGAGGATGCCTTACAAATAGCTGAGAAAAGAAGAGAAGCTGAAGGCAAAGGAGAAAAGGAAATATATACCCATTTGGATGTAGAGTTCCAAAGAATAACAAGGAGAGATAAGAAAGCCTTCCTCAGTGATCAGTGCAAAGAAATAGAGGAAAATAATAGAATGGGAAAGACTAGAGATCTCTTCAAGAAAATTAGAGATACCACAGGAACATTTCATGCAAAGATGGGCACAATAAAGGACAGAAATGGTATGGACCTAACAGAAGCAGAAGGGATTAAGAAGAGGTAACAAGGATAAACAGAAGAACTGTATAAAAAAGAACTTCATGACCTAGATAACTATGATGGTGTGATCTCTCACCTAGAGCCAGACATCCTGGAATGCAATGTCAAGTGGGCCTTAGGAAGCATCACTACGAACAAAGCTAGTGGAGGTGATGGAATTCCAGTTGAGCTATTTCAAATCCTGAAAGATGATGCTGTGAAAGTGCTGCACTCAATATGCCAGCAAATTTGGAAAACTCAGCAGTGGCCACAGGACTGGAAAAGGTCAGTTTTCATTCCAATCCCAAAGAAAGGCAATGCCAAATAATGCTCAAACTACCATACAATTGCACTCATCTCACACGTTAGCAAAGTAATGCTCAAAATTCTCCAGCCAGGCTTCAACAGTACGTGAACCGTGAACTTCCAGATGTTCAAGCTGGTTTTAGAAAAGGCAGAGGAATCAGATCAAATTGCTAGCATCCACTGGATCATCAAAAAAGCTAGAGAGTTCTGGAAAAACATCTATTTCTGTTTTATTGACTTCGTCAAAGCCTTTGACTGTGTGAATCACAACAAATTGCGGAAAATTTTTCAAAAGATGGGAATACTAGGCCACCTGACCTGCCTCTTGAGAAATCTGTATGCAGGTCAGGAAGCAACAGTTAGAACTGGACATGGAACAACAGACTGGTTCCAAGTTGGGAAAGGAGTACATCAAGGCTGTATATTGTCACTCTGCTTATTTAATTTATATGCAGAGTACATCATGAGAAATGCTGGGCTGTATAAAGCACAAGCTGGAATCAAGATTTGCCAGGAGAAATATCAATAACCTCAGATATGCAGATGACACCACCTTTATGGCAGAAAGCGAAGAAGAACTGAAGAGCCTCTTGATGAAAGTGAAAGAAGAGAGTAAAAAAGGTGGCTTAAAACTCAACATTCAGAAAACTAAGATCATGGCATCTGGTCTCATCACTTCATGTCATATAGATGGGGAAACAGTGGAAATAGTGAGAGACTTTTTTTGGGGGGGCTTCAAATTCACTGCAGATGGAGACTGTAGCCATGAAATTAAAAGATGCTTGCTCCTTGGAAGAAAAGCTATGACCAACCTAGACAGCACATTAAAAAGCAGAGACATTACTTTACTGACAAAGGTCCATCTAGTCAAAGCTATGGTTTTTCCAATAGTCATGTATGGTTGTGAGAGTTGGACTATAAAGAAAGCTGAGTGCTGAAGAATTGATGCTTTTGAACTGTGGTGCTAGAAAAGACTCTTGAGAGTCCCTTGGACTGCAAGGAGATCAAACCAGTCAATCCTAAAGAAAATCAATCCTGAATATTCATTGGAAGGATTGATACTGAAGCTGAAACTCTAATAATTTGGCCACCTGATGTGAATAACTGACTTCTTGGAAAAGACCCTGATGCTGGGAAAGATTGAAGGCGGGAGGAAAAGGGGATGACAGAGGATGAGATGGTTGGATGGCATCACCGACTCTATGGACATGAGTTTAAGCAAGCTCTGGGAGTTGGTGATGGACAGGGAAGCCTAGCATGCTGCAGTCCATGGGTCACAAAGTGTCAGCCACGACTGAGCGACTGAACTGAATTGCTTTGGCTCCCCACCTGGCTTCTTATTGCAGCCACAGGATAAGAGGTGTAGGAGATGTGACTGTCTGACACACAGCAAGGCAGAGAAGGGTAGAGAAGTAATCTGTATTTTCAACTAATATCCTCTTTTCAGGATTCAACTTAAACATTGTTTCTCTTGGAATACTCTTCCTGACATCCAGTTACGGCTCTCTCATTAAATGTATTACTTTATTATAGCTGCTTACTTAATTAGTATTTTCTTAGCTAAATATAAGATCTCTAAGAACATCCCTGGTCCCAATAGCATAATGATATTCCTAATACATATCTGTGGAATGAGAAAATGATCTTAGTCATTCCCTCCACGGAAGTTGTACCAGTTTATACTCCCCAAAACAATAAAAGTGCTTATTTCTTGACATTTTCACCAGCTTATGTGTAAGTAAACGAATTGGTCCTTGTAAACAAGAAAGTTGAAAATGGTATGTCAGTGAAGTTTATATTTGCATTCCTGTTATTGCAAGTGAAGATAAACATCTTTTCAGCTAACTCATTGGAAAAGACCCTGATGCTGGGAAAGATTGAAGGCAGGAGGAGAAGGGGACGACAGAGGATGAGATGGTTGGATGGCATCACTGATTCAATGGACCTGAGTTTGAGCAAACTCCGGGAGGTGGTGAGGGACAGGGAAGCCTGGTGTGCTGCAGTCCATGGGGTCACAAAGAGTCGGACATGACCTAATCTCTAAACAACATATGTTTAAGAATGTTGATGTATGGCAAAACCAATACAATATTGTAAAGTAATTAGCCTCCAATTAAATAAATTAAAAAAAAGAATCTGCAGTGACTGATTACTTGTATATTTTTTCCATTTAACTATTGATTTTTGTCATATTCATTTATAGGATTTTTTTTTCTTGGCTCTATGGCATGTGGGATTTTAGCTCCCTGACCAGGGATCAAACCCCTGACCCCTGCATTGGAAGCATAGTCTTAACCACTGGACCACCAGGGAAGTCTATGTTAGGAGAATTAGCTCTTTACTTCATGTAATATCAGTACTCTCTTTTTTTATTTTTATTTTTTGGTTACACTGCAAAACATGTGGGATCTTAGTTCCCCGACCCGGGATCAAACCCACACACTCCCTGCATTGGACATGAGGAGCCTTAACTACTGGACTTCCAGGGAAATCCCTGAATTTCTTAATTTGGTGCATTTTGAGACTTTTAACTTATCATCATTTACCAGGCAAAACTTTTCAAATTTGTTGACATTTTCTTTTATGGCTTCTAATTCAATATGGATTTTGATGTATACTTAGCCCTCTTTGGGCTTCCCTTGTGGCTCAGTTGGTAAAGAATCAGCCCTAAATGTGGGAGACCTGGGTTCGATCTCTGGGTTGGGAAGATCCCCTGGAGAAGGGAAAGACTGCCTACTGCAGTATCCTGGCCTGGAGAATTCCATGGACTGTATAGTCCCTGGGGTTGCAAAGAGTCAGACACGATTGAGCAACTTGGGCTTAGCCCTCTTTACTCTAAGGAGTTCAGTTCAGTTCAGTTCAGTTCAGTCGCTCGGTTGTGTCTGACTCTTTGCGACCCCATGAATTGCAGCACACCAGGCCTCCCTGTCCATCACCAATTCCCAGAGTTCACTCAAACTGAGGTCCATCGAGTCAGTGATGCCATCCAGCCATCTCATCCTCTGTCGTCCCCTTCTCCTCTTGCCCCCAATCCCTCCCAGCATCAGTGTCTTTTCCAATGAGTCAACTCTTCGCATGAGGTGGCCAAAGTACTGGAGTTTCAGCTTTAGCATCATTCCTTCCAAAGAAATCCCAGGACTGATCTCCTTCAGAATGGACTGGTTGGATCTCCTTGCAGTCCAAGGGACTCTCAAGAGTCTTCTCCAACACCACGGTTCAAAAGCATCAATTCTTCGGCACTCAGCCTTCTTCACAGTTCAACTCTTACATCCATACATGACTACTGGAAAAACCATAGCCTTGACTAGACAGACTTTTGTTGGCAAAGTAATGTCTCTGCTTTTGAATATGCTATCTAGGTTGGTCATAACTTTCCCTCCAAGGAGTAAGCGTCTTTTAATTTCATGGCTGCAGTCACCATCTGCAGTGATTTTGGAGCCCCCCAAAATAAAGTCTGACACTGTTTCCACTGTTTCCCCATCTATTTGCCATGAAATGATGGGACCAGATGCCATGATCTTAGTTTTCTGAATGTTGAGCTTTAAGCCAACTTTTTCACTCTCCTCTTTCACTTTCATCAAGAGGTTTTTTAGTTCTTCTTCATTTTCTGCCTTAAGGGTGGTGTCATCTGCATATCTGAGGTTATTGATATTCCTCCCGGCAATCTTGATTCCAGCTTGTGCTTCTTCCAGCCCAGCGTTTCTCATGATGTATTCTGCATGTAAGTTAAATAAGCAGGGTGACAATATACAGCCTTGATGTACTCCTTTTCCTATTTGGAACCAGAGTGTTGTTCCATGTCCAGTTCTAACTGCTGCTTCCTGACCTGCATATAGGTTTCTCAAGAGGCAGGTCAAGTGGTCTGGTATTCCCATCTGTTTCAGAATTTCCCACAGTTCATTGTGATCCACACAGTCAAAGGCTTTAGCATAGTCAATAAAGCAGAAATAGATGTTTTTCTGGAACTCTCTTGCTTTTTCCATGATCCAGCGGATGTTGGCAATTTGATCTCTGGTTCCTCTGCCTTTTCTAAAACCAGCTTGAACATCTGGAAGTTCACGGTTCACTTACTGCTGAAGCCTGGCTGGAGAATTTTGAGCATTACTTTACTAGCATGTGAAATGAGTGCAATTGTATGGTAGTTTGAGCATTATTTGGCATTGCCTTTCTTTGGGATTGGAATGAAAACTGACCTTTTCCAGTCCTGTGGCCACTGCTGCGTTGTCCAAATTTGCTGGCATATTGAGTGCAGCACTTTCACAGCATCATCTTTCAGGATTTGAAATAGCTCAACTGGAATTCCATCACCTCAACTAGCTTTGTTCATAGTGATGTTTTCTAAGGCCCACTTGACTTCACATTCTAGGATGTCTGGCTCTAGGTGAGTGATCACACCATTGTGATTATCTGGGTCATGAAGATCTTCTTTGTACAGTTCTTCTGTGTATTCTTGCCACCTCTTCTTAATCCCTTCTGCTTCTGTTAGGTCCATACCATATCTTTCCTTTATCGAGCCCATCTTTGCATGAAATATTCCCTTGGTATCTCTTATTTTCTTGAAGGGATCTCTAGTCTTTCCCATTCTGTTGTTTTCCTCTATTTCTTTGCCTTGGTCACTGAGGAAGGCTTTCTTATCTCTTCTTGCTATTCTTTGGAACTCTGCATTCAGATGCTTATATCTTTCCTTTCCTCCTTTGCTTTTGGCTTCTCTTCTTTTCACAGCTATTGGTAAGGCCTCCTCAGACAGCCATTTTGCTTTTTTGCATTTCTTTTCCATGGGGCTGGTCTTGATCCCTGTCTCCTGTACAATGTCACGAACCTCCATTCATAGTTCATCAGGCACTCTATCTATCAGATCTAGTCCCTTAAATCTATTTCTCATTTCCACTGTATAATCATAAGGGATTTGATTTAGGTTATACCTGAATGGTCTAGTGGTTTTCCCTACTTTCTTCAATTTAAGTCTGAATTTAACTTCAATTTAACTCTAAGGAGTATGTATTTTAAATCTTCTCTTTTCTTTTAGTATTGTCTTTCGATTTTTATGTTTAAATCTGTGATAAGCCTGGAATTAATTTTGATATAAGGTAAAAGGCATGGATGAAATGTTACTCTTTTTCCAAATTTCTCTAGTTGTTTCAACATCATAACTTAATGACCTGTATTTTTTCCTCATGAATTTAAAATACTAATTTTATCACATAATACCAGTAGCTACCTCTTTGCATTTATATCTAGATTTCCTATTATATTCTATTGATTTGTCTACTGATGCAACAGTTCCCTCATGATTTAATAACTACAATATTTTTTCAAGCATTGAAGGAAAACAATAGCCAATTTAAATTCAGAAAAAAAAATTAACATGCAGAAAAAAACTTTCTTCAAAAATGAAGGTGAAATACATACGTTTTCAGGCAAACAGTTGGATAATTAGTGAAAAACAGGCTGCACCAAAGGAAAAACTAAAGGGCATTAAGTCCAATCCTTCAGACACAAAACAAAAAGGGATTCCAGATGGAAACATGGAAATGTTAGAGGAAATAAAGAATAACAAATGCTAAGGGTACAAAATAACCTTCATCTGGGTGGGAGTAAATGGGGAGGAATTACTAGACTGATGCAATGTTTATATCGTGTTTTGGGTACACACAGTTGTCAAAACCTGTCAAACAGAATAGTCAATGTCTGTACATATCACTCTCTGAAATTATATCCCATTTTAAAGGATAGGAAAGCAAGAGAAGGAACACTTACACTCTTCAAGACGTGGCATAGCATTGGTTTTAAAACCTACCAGGACATTACAAGAAAGGATTATTATAGACCAATAGCTCTCAGGAAGATATATGTAATGTTCCTTTAAAAATTTAGTGAAACAAACTCTATTTTATTTTATTGATATTGTAAAGGATAATATACCATACTAAGTTGGATTTTTCACCATATTAGCACTGAGAAAATCAATGATTATCATAACACGTATAAGAAAAAAAGCATCTAACAGAAGCTCTAAAAACAGGAAATAAAAAAGAATTTCCTTAATCTGATTTTTAAAAATGTCTACAGGAAAAAAAGCCTATAGCAGATATTACACTGAATATTGGAATATTAAACCCTTTCACCTTGAGATGAAGAATAAAATGACAATGTCTTTGTAATCACATGTAAAGTTGTTATATGGTGATTGAGACAAAACAGGCACTCAATAAATATGAGATATCTAGCAATTTTTACAACTCTCTAGTTGGAGTCTTTCAGCTAACCCTGTACTGTATCCCTTTTAATTATTATTTTTACCTACTTATGACATTTTACCTGTTTGATCTGTTTTTAGTTTTCGTTTTGTTTTTCTCTTATTTACAAACTCATTACAGTTTCACCTCTACTGCTTAATTCTCTCCCTTTAATTTTTAAATTTACTTTGATCTTTGTTATACTAATGCTTTTATTGTTAATTGTTACAATAAGAACCATTCTAACTACCTCCAAGGAGCTTTTCTCTCCGTAACTATTCACCAACATAAAGAAAAGATATTTTAATTTTTATAATCTAATCCTGTCAATGGTCATTCTTAAATCTTACCTCCATGCTTAGTTTAATTTTCTAATGAAGTAAAAAAAAAGTATTGGTGAGTATGTGAAGGAAAATGGAATCTTGTATGCTGGTAGGAATTTAAATTGTTGTAGCAATTATGGAAAACAATGGAGATTCCTCAGAAAGCTAAATATAGAACTACGATATGGTCCAGCAGTCCCTCTTCTGGATATATACCAAAAGGAAATGAAATTAGCATCTTAAAGAGACATCTCCACTCTCATGCCCTCATGTGCATTGCAGCATTATTCACAATAGCCAAGATTGGGAAATAGTCTGTGTCCAATGACAGATAAATGGATAAAGAAACTGTGCCGCATTTATACCATGGAATATTATTCAGCCTTCAAAATGGATATTATGCCATTTACAACAACATGGATGAATTCTGGAAGATGTTAGGCTAAATGAAATTAACCAGACACAGAAAGACAAAAGGCTGCATTATCTCATCTGCATGTGCAATCTAAAGAAACTTAATACATAGAAGCAGAGAGTAGAATGGTGGTTACCAGAGACTGGGAAGCAGGGGAAATGGAGGGATGTTGATCAAAGGGTAGAAGGTGGCACTTATGTAGGAGGAGTAAGTCTAGAGATATCATGTACAGCCTGGAGACTATAGTAAATAATATCTCATTGAATGCCGAACATTTACTGAGAGTAGATCTCAGGTGCTCTCATCACATACAAAAAAGATACCAATGTTAATTACCTTGATAATTATTTCATTATGCATATGTGTATCAAATCACGTTGTACATCTTAAACACATGCAATTTTCGTAAATAAAATAAACGTTGTCATGTATGCAAAAAAGGCCACACAAGGCAAAACAAACCATTACTCAGTATCCTTACACTCCTCCCTAAAGAACAGAAGCTTCTGAGGCATGCTCTAACTTTTCCCCCTCAATTGTTTAGCCACTCAGTCATGCCCAACTCTTTTCAACAACACGGACTATAGCTTGCCAGGCTCCACCGTCCGTGGAATTCTCCAGGCAAGAATACTGGAGTGGGTAGCCATTGCCCTCTCCAGGGGATCTTCCTGACCCCTGGAATTGAATTGAATTGGGGTCTCCCACGCTGCAGGCATTGAATCTGAGTCTCCAGCCCTGCAGGAGATTCTTTACCATCTGAGCCACCAGGGAGGCCCGATGTATGTCTTAGGTTCAGTGCATTTTAAATACAAAAGAAAAAAGTGTTGCCAACATTATTTATGTTTCCATTGAGCATTTCCTTATACTTGCCATGATTTTATGCCACTCTGTTGCCTTTGGAGCTTACTATTTCCTTTAGTGTTCACTCTTTTCTTTCCTTGTTTAATGAACAAGGGTCCATCCTCCCTTAGTCACTGTATCTACTTACAAAAGAAAATTTCTTCATTTTTCACTTGCTTTTAAATCATAGCTTAATGCAGTCTGGAAATCTAGGGTGACTTTTTTTTTTAAGGTTTATTTATTTATTTATTGGCTGTGGTGGGTCTTTGCTGCTGAACATGCAGTTTTTCTCTAGTTTCGGTGAGTGGGAGCTGCTCTTTAATTGCAGGGTGTGGGCTTCTCATTGTGGTGGCCTCTCTTATTGCAGAACACGGGCTCTAGGCTCATGGGCTTCAGTAGTTGCAGAGGGTGAGCTCAGTACTTGTGGTGCACAGGCTTAGTTCCTCCACAGTACCTGGGATCTTTCATGCTGCTGCTGCTGCTAAGTCACTTCAGTCATGTCCGACTCTATGCGGCCACATAGACGGCAGCCCACCAGGCTCCCCTGTCCCTGGGATTCTCCAGGCAAGAACACTGGAGTGGGTTGCCATTTCCTTCTCCAATGCATGCAAATGAAAAGTGAAAGTGAAGTTGCTCAGTCATGTCCGACACTTAGCGAACCCATGGACTGTAGCCTACCAGGCTCCTCCGTCCATGGGATTTTCCAGGCAAGAGTACTGGAGTGGGGTGCCATTGCCTTCTCTGGGGATCTTCCATGACCAGGGATCAAATAGGTGTCCTTTGCATTACAAGGCGGATTCTTAACCACTGGACCACTAGGGAAGCCCCAAGGTTACATTTTGTAAAATTTTTTCCCTTAAGTACGTTGGAGATTTTCCCTCACTTCAGATCCTGTGGAGGAGGAAATGGCAACCCACTTCAGTATTCTAGCCTGGAGAATCCCATGGACAGAGGAGCCTGGTGGGCTACAGGCCATGGGGTCACACACAGTCAGACACAACTGAAGGGACTGAACATGTGTGTATCCTTCTCTGGCAACAAATCTTCATTTAAAAAGCAATTCCAGTTTATGCCTGATCATGGGAGATGAAACGGTTATGCAGCTCTTTTAATGAACCGAGTATTACCTAATCCACTGAATGTTAGTATTCTATCTCCATTGTATGGGGATAATATGTGAAAAACTGGACCTGATGGTGAAACTGTCGGGGTTTCAAGTGTAACACTAACGTGATTTGACATGTTTTAAGAGGATCACCGTGGATCTGTGCTGAGAGCTAAGGTAGAAACAAAGAAGCCAGATACAGGGTGTCGCAGGAACCAGAAAAAGATCATGGTGATGTCTACCTGGGTTCCAGCAATGGACGTGCTGAGAAGTGCTGGAATTTAGGATGCATTCTGAAAATAGAGTCCACAGATCTATTAAGAGGTTAGCTGTGAGGGAGGTGGATAGTGCGAGAGAGAGAGCAAATTAAAAATGATTTCAAAGTTTTAGGTTGAGCGACTGGGGAGGCTGGGGTTGCTATTTCCTGCCATGTGGAATCCAGCAGGAGGAGCAGCTCTGGGAGGGAATGAGGAGCGTAGTAAACTTGAGCTGCACACTCAGTGTCTCAGTGAAGATCTCACGTAGAAAGCTGAATATCGAAGTCTGGAGTTCACATTAGGATCTGGGTTAAAGAGCCACGGTTCTCTGTCATAACACCTGTGATAGTCTGCCGGATTTGGGTGCACATTTGTACTCTTAAGTAAACCGTAAGCTCTTTAAGGTTAGCAGAAGTTTGGAGATGATTTGTTACTTAGGGAAGAGAACGTAGGACTCCACTTGGCTGACAAGACGCTGGGAAAGTCACTGATTTGCAAAGCAGGTTGTGAGCCTTGAGCATAGCTGGGCAGGCACCCTGATGCAGACCCTTGCCAAATGGAGACGGTATTGTGGGGCTGAGATGGGTGGTTTCTGTCTTCACATGTTCAGTTGCCATTTTTTCATGCAAATTCTGCAAAAGGATGTACACACTTCTGCTTGCTGAGGCGGAGGTTCCAAAATGCAAAACTGATGTCATCGCTGTCTTCTTTCCACGCCAGCCAGCTTCTTTCTCTTTCAGGGATTCCCTGTTCCTCCGCCACCTAAAGCTCCTAGGCATTTTGTCCACCAACATTTGCCCTGTGCCTCTAGGAAAGGACCCTGTGGAAGAGGCGGGCCGACACCTTGGTCTCCATTCTTCTCTTGTCTTTCAGGACAAGCGTCCTTTCAGGTCCAACATTTGGAGTGCTTTCTGTCTCTCTTAAACTTGTCGTCATGCCAGACAGACATCAAAGGAGGCTGTTGGGGATGCTTACAAGATACAGACACATAGTGTCCGTATAAGACATGGATACATGTCTTATAAGAGTGTTGAAGGATCCGGGCCTTCCTCCTCTCTCTGAGGGGGTCTTCATGAATGAGCTACGAAGACGTAAAGAGTTCTCTGTGTGAAGCATAACCAGCTTTCTGCACATCTGGAAAGCCTCCCCAGTCTGTTTGAACAAAGCAGCTGGAGGTAGACCAGTGTACCCTGGCTCTTGCTCTCAGCATCACCGCACGTCGCAGAACCTTTCCTGAAGTGCTGAGCTGGCCGCAGCAAGGGCTGTGGCTTCATGCCATCCAGCTGATAGAGTTTTGTCCATGACTGGGGCATCCTTCTCTTCGTGCAGCTCGCCAGGCTGGTCTGGCCTGGGGATGGGACACCCGAATCATTCCAGGAGCCAGACCTCCAATGGTAATGTCCCTTTCCCTTCCCCTCCCCAGTTTCCTTGTGAACAGCGAAAGTTGCTCAGCCATATCTGACTCATTGCAACCCCATGGACTATACAATCCATGGAGTTCTCCAGGCCAGAATACTGGAGTGGGTAGCCTGTGCCTTCTCCAGGGGATCTTCCCATCCCAGGGATCGAACCCAGGTCTCCTGCATTGCAGGCGGATTCTTTACCAGCTGAGCCACAAGGGAAGCCCTACTTTCCTTGTGGGCGTGTCCAAATTCACCGCCGAAATCCAGGTCTGAATTTTGTAATCAGCGTCACTTTCCTGCCAACTGCAGTTGCTTGTTGGCTCCTTTTACCAATTTGTTTAGGTTAGGGTCATTTCCCAGGTGTTGAGATAAAATAACCAACATAATTAGGAAATTCCTGTGTTTTCATAAAAAAGCCTTTATTCAACCATGCCTTCTCCTGGGGGCTTGGATGCTGAGGTCAGAATTTTAATGGTGTCTACTGTAAGTAGAGACAATAACGTTGCAAGTGTTCATATGCTGGAATCGGAAACAACACAATACTACTTTCGCCTTCATCCTCAGCACCAGTATTTCGTGGAGCTCCAAGTGTGGTGACTCTTATTTTTATTTAAATTTGTATAGAATATAAAAATTCTAGGCATCTAAGTTTCAAATCATCTTAATCCTCTCTTTAGCTTTTGTAGCACTGCCTACTTCTCACTTTGGTCAACATAATCCTTTTTCAGAAATGATAAATAAGAAGGGAGCTCTTGTAAACTGTAGCAACATGTGAGGGGCTCATCTCATGTTTTCTGCAAGAAGCAGATGTTTATGATCTGTAGTACTGGACCAAGCACAATGACATGTTTAAGTCTTGTCTTGGTCTCTGTTTCTACCATTGGGCAAAATAATTATTCTCTACACGTCTAGTTCTCCAAAAACCCTATTTTTAATTATTTTAAATGTACTCTGACTTTTATAAAAATCCTCTCTTGGTTTCTTTCAGGACCTGTCCATTTGTCCTGGGGGGACCCTTGAGAATCACAAGCTTCTGATTTTTATCAGGTTTGAGAATTCACAAGAAAGGCAGATAGTAAGAAGCAGGAGCTCCCTGTACAATGGAAACTAATATGTATTTTTAAGACTCCAGTAAAATTCGGAATGTTTTTCCATTGATCCCCTTCAAATTTATTTTAACAAAGTACATACAACTTTGTATATTCATTATAACCTATGCATACAGAGTTAAACTGGAGTCTTGAAAAAACAGCCAGCACCTCGTCTTTCTTTCACACATACACACACACTGCTCCATGAGAGGACAAGTCTTTGGGAAATTATTAACACCATTTTCACTCTAAGTAGGGGCTCAGAAAATAAACGTACTCACAACAAAACACAAATGTATACTGATGGTAATAACAGCGAAATGAAACATTGTGAAACCAGCATCGTAAATTCTTCAAAGTTTAGAGAACCGTGGAAAATTGAATTCTAATGGAAACTATTAATAACTCAGATTTCTGTCTTGAATTCATAAATTATAGGGAATTCATCTACTTGCTGGTATTTCATCCGTTCCCTGGAAGTTCACAGCTATTCTTATCCACTGAGTTATTATTTTTTTTTAAGATCCATCATTTACATTTATTTTTTATTAATTAATTTATTTATGGTGCCTGGGTCTTCATTGCTGCTTGCAGGATTTCTCTAGTTGCAGCAAGTGGGAGTTGCTCTCTAGTTGGGTGTGGGCTTCTCATTGTGGAGCACAGGTTCTAGGCGCATGGGCTTTGGTAGCTGTGGCCCATGGGCAGCATGTGGAATCTTCCCGGGCTGGGGATCGAACCTGCATTGGCAGATGTCTCCTGCATTGGCAGGCAGATTCTTAACCACTGGACCACCAAGAAAGCCCCCTAGTTACTAATTTTTAACCTATCAGAGGGAGTCTAAGATTGTCCTGTGGAGATTATAAAATCCCATTTTACCTTCATCAGGGATTACGTTTACCTGGATTATTCCAGGTTATAAAACAATATTATTAAAGATGCTTTCTGAAATATGCTTACCTCCCACCAACACACACACACACACACACACACACACACGAAGGTTATGTACTTAAGAGCACAGATATGCACAAACCTGTGGGCACTCTCAGCGTGCACTAGTTCAGGGGCTGGCAGTGGGTGAATTCTGTTCTTCCCCAAACATAATTTGTGCTCTATGCCTCCTCCTTATACTAGAGCCTATTTGTGACTGCTTTAGTTGAAGTGTTGAAAAGAGGAAGAGCATTTTAGGAGTCTGCCCTGAAGACGATTAAGATGGATGCTTAATGAGTACAGTGGATCTTTTGCTGTGTATAGAGAACCAGCAGCATAGATTCCCAGGTTCCTAGCTCACTCAGTCTGCATCGTTAACTTTCTGGGGCTGTCCTTACTTGGCACTGTTTAAAGTCTGTTTTGCCATATTTGTACATTTATTCCTTATCTGGGCTGCCTCCTTTCAATTTACTGGTGTTTTGTACGATCCACATGGTTAATATCCTAGGTTTATTGAGGGTATTTTATCATTTAGAGTTTCCGATTATTTTAAGAGTTGTATGCCATTACAATTTCCATTCTACTGTTGAGAAAACTGAAGATTAGCGAGATCACCCTGGCCTCAATCTCAGGTCTGGTGAATAGTTTGAACTTGGGTCTGTTGGCCCCAAGATACATGCATGCTTCTAACCCCCATGCTAGACTGTCTCCAGAGTTCTGAAATCTAGGCTAGACTAAAGGTGGTATCTGCTTCCATCCTACATTTAAATTAAGAAGGAAAGAGAGAGAAGTTTACAGACTCATCAAGTTTCTCTACTAGTTCTTCTGAAAAGCCAGAGTAACTTTTCTCACAGAAAACCCTTATTAAAGAAGTTTCCTAAGCCACAACAGCTGATAAATAGCAGCCATAGAACAGAAATCTACAGTTTCGTGCCTGCTAGCAGGTCACCGGAAGCCCAGGCTCCTTAGAGAACTTTCCTCGGAGGCGTTTCCGTGTCCGTCTACCTTTAAAGATGGCCGCCTTTCCCCGCCCCTTCCTGCTGGTCTCTGGTCTTCCGCTTCCCCCAGGGCTCCCTCCCTCCTGGCATTCTCTCTCAGCCATGTCGCCATGACCCGCACTGCTTTTCGGTTCATTTTCTGTTCAGCTCACTGAACTGGACGGGTAACACCCTCATATTTTGTTCCTGGGACACCAAGCTGTTTTGAGTTCTTAGTTTCTCCTTGTTCTCTCAGCAGTTGGCACGGCAGTTCCCAGTTTTGTTTTTTTAATGGTCCCTTTTAGTTCTCTAGTCCAGTTCCTTCTTGCACAGAGCAGTCTGAAAGGTAACTGGAGTGTCTCATCTCACACTGCCTTAACAGCACCCCCCTCACCCCCGCCCCACCAACCTCACTCACCATGCCTCTCACCCCACTGGGAGCCAGGCCTGGATGTTAAAGGCTGGCCTCCATTCTAGGCCAGCTCTGCTTCTGGACTTCAGCCCTCAACCTCAGTTTGTATCAACCATTGCAATTAGAAAGATGTTTTTAAAAAATTCAAACGTTATTAATAATATTTTAAGTGGAAGCTAAAAATTATTTGGTAGGGGCTTCCCTGGTGGCTCAGTGGTAAAGAACCCACCTGCCAATGCAGGAGATGCAGGTTGCATCCCTGGGTCAAGAAGACTACCTGCCCCCCAACCCCAGTGAAGGAAATGGCAACACAATCCAATATTCTTTCTGGAGAAAGCCCATGGACAGAGGAAACTGGAGGCCTACAGTCCACGGGGTCACAAAAGAGTCAGACAAGATTTAGTGACTGCTGCTGCTAAGTCGCTTCAGTTGTGTCAGACTCTGTGCGACCCCATAGATGGCAGCCCACCAGGTTCCCCCATCCCTGGGATTCTCCAGGCAAGAACACTGGAGTGGGTTGCCATTTCCTTCTCCAATGCATGAAAGTGAAAAGTGAAAGTGGAGTCGCTCTGCTGTGTCCGACTCTTCACGACCCCATGGACTGCAGCCTACCAGGCTCCTCCGTCCATGGGATTTTCCAGGAAGAGTACTGAAGTGGGGTGCCATCGCCTTCTCCGATTTAGTGACTAAACAACAACGAAAAACTATTTGGTACTATTAATAAATAGAGAACAAAATATAACAAAGTAGTACCAATAAGAAATAAAAATTACTTTAAGAATATATTTGATTTTAATTTTATTCCTTTAAAATTTATACTTTATAGTCACAGTGATGTAGATATAAATGTATATTTTTAAAATAATGAACTGTGCATATATAGATGGATTTGTTTAGTACTTTTTGTATAAATAGGAATAAATGGCCAAAAGAGATGTTAGAAGTGGGGTCTTTGAGATGAAGAAGAAATAGCAGGATGCTCTCACACAAACTTATATTAGGAACATTTAAAAATTGTTGTACAATAAGTAAAAAGGAATTTTCTTTGTCTTCTTTCCCGTGATTTTTCTCTTTAGAATGTCTTCTAATTTCAGTGGCATCTCCATTTTGCTTTTCCTCTCTAAGTGGGAAATGCCAGTCAGGCCAACTTCATCTCAACCTTGCAATACCATGAAATGAAGAGTCAGACATGACTGAACACCAACCAAGGCCGAGCAGAGACCTCTGTTTCACACTTCCTGCTGCCCTCCCAGCTTGACACCCCCAAAGGCCATCAAAGCCATGCCGATTACATCCCACCACTCTCCCTTCTCGCCTCATCAACCACAGTTCTCCTCACCTTCCTGGACTCTGCTGCACCCTCACTGGCCCCTTGCTCTTCACTTGTGGCAGGCAGCTCCTCCCTCGGGCTTTCGTCGCTTCAGGATTTTCACATAGTTAATGCGTTGACCTAGTTGGGTCTTTTCTCAGTTATCACGTTCTTAGTGAGGCCTTCATCAACCAACCAGATTTGCTCCCATCCTTTTCTCTTGCTTTATTTATCTCCTAGACACTTATCACCATCCAATATACTATCTTATTTATCTGTTTTATGTCTATCCTCCTCTAGGGCAAAGTAAATTCCATTAGGGCAGAACTTTTAATTTATCTCAAATGCCTAGACATTGGCACATACTGAGTCTTAATAAATGTTTGTTGAATAAATAAATACACACACACACACACACACACACACATATATATAGTTCGTTGCCCTTAAAGTTAGTTCAATGACATTTTAATTATCATTTAACAGTGCGTGCGCCCTAAGTAGCTTCAGTCATGTCAGACTCTTTGTGACCCCATGGACTATAGCCCGCCAGGCTCCTCTGTCCATGGGATTCCCCAGGCAAGAATACTGGAGTGTGTTGCCATGCCTTCCTCCAGGGGATTATTTAACTATAATACAATGTAACAATTATAGTTTTATAATATATGGAAAGGGAGGTTTGGTTCACTCAAGGACTAGGACTCCTTGGAAGGGATCAATACTGTTGTTTTGATGCATCATATTTGAGATGAGAACAAAGGATTTCACCAGAAATAATTTGGGCTTTCAGCAAATACAGTATTTAGCATGGGAGACCTACGTATTTTTAAAATTCCAAGAAATATATTTAGAAGAATTCTCTTTCAATATATTTGTTTCTTAGAATATTTATTTAAAAAAATGCTCAGATCCTTTCTAAGCATTTTCTACTCAGAGTCCTTACAGAAGGTAAGTTCATGGATGCAGAATTGGAATTCAAAGGAATGATTTTATTGATTTTCTATTGCCCAAGTAAAGGAACTAGAAGGAAAATACCCGAAGCATCATCAGGACACCAGATTTTTGGAAAAATTAAATTGTAGAGATGCCATGGGATAATCTAGGAAGTAATGTGACCCCACTGAGGGAAAAACACATGTTAGGGAAAGCAGTAGAGAAGAGATGCAGTGTTAGGGTAACATCGACTTCAGAAAGCCGTGAGTATTGGGAACAATTTCATTCCTATGGAATAATCTTGGGGTCGCAAAGAGTCGGACACGACTGAGTGACTTTCCTTTCCTTTCCTTTGTATCAGTATGGAATAATCTACCTTTTGGAAGGGGAGAGGACTGAGGGGATGATCAAAAAGCAGGGTTTTATCATAAGTAAAGACCATCTGCAGAAATACAATCAGAGTTATTACCAATCTTCTCAGAAAATGTTCATTTTTAAGGGAGCTGACAGCACTGATATTCTCTTCTCTTAGGAATCAAGCTAATTCTGGCCTCAAGGTAACGGAGGAAATCAGAACCCATGGGGCCGATGGTGCTTCTAAGTTATTTCCTCTGCCCTGTTCTTACCACTGTTTTATCAGCAAGGAAGGCCTTCAGGACAGAGGTTGTGCCCCAGTTATCATCTCACAGGACATTCCTGAGGTCACACATTTCCAGGACACAACTGAGATACTGCAAACAGGAGCCAAGCAGTTGCTTTCCTTCTGCCCTGAAGAGGTTCCTGCCAAGCACCTCATCTTTCAGCAGCTCTTACAGAACAAGTATGTCAAGTTCTCAATGCCCTGCTAACAGGCTTCACTTATTTCTGACTGTTCCCAGGTAGAGACACTAGTTACAGGATACACAGTCTCTTTTGATTGTCTTGCTGGGTTGGCCGAAATTAATCTTTTATGATGTCATACATGTATTAAATTTCAAAAATGGGATCTTGTCTCTATGATTCTGATGCAAGATACTTCTACATTCTTTGTTAATCATGAAATACAACTTCTTTCAATGGTCATCAATCAATAATCTTTGTTAGGTTTTTAACTTTGTTATATGGAAAGAGCTCTCTTATTCATTTGAAGACCCTTGAAATTAAGGGCTATATCTAATGGATCTTTCTTTCCTTACAACATGCCACTTGCCCGTATTAGATGCTCAGTAAAAGCTTCTTAGATAGGTGAATAGCTCAGCTGATAAATGAAAGGTTGATTTAAAAATTCAGACCTAGTCTCTGTCCCTAAGAACCTTAATATGTAGGTGAGGAAACAATATACAATTTAGTTGAAACATTAACATGGGACAATAAATGCCCAGCAGGTGGGACATAGATGATAAGTTCTCATGAACTTCTGAATAGATTTCCTGGTGGAAGTTGGATTTAATCTATGTATTGAGAAATGAGTGGGATTTCAGTAACTGGAGAAGATGGAATCCCGGGGACAGGGGAGCCTGGTGGGCTGCCGTCTGTGGGGTCGCACAGAGTCAGACACGACTGAAGTGACTTAGCAGCAGCAGCAGCAGCAGCTGGGTAGAGATAGGAGTAAAGACCCAGGTATGGAGATATATTGGATGTGTTCCGGGTATAGCAATTAGTTTGTGTGGTACATACACAGTGAGATTAGTTTAGCAGAGGAAGCAGGCCTAGAATGCCAAAGGAAGAGGTTTCAGTTTTATCCTGTAGACAACATTGAACTCTACATAATAGAACTAACCCAGTTACCAGATACTTCCAGAAGCACGGAGTGATGTGAGAGACACAAGTTAAGGACAGACATAGAAAGAAGTGCCGTAAGAGTGACGAATGCTCCAATGAACGTGAGAATTAGGGCATAGTGATTGATTCTATGTTGGCTTAGCACGCGAGACAGCTGGCCCTGGCCCTGTCTTCAAGCTGGTGCCCAGAGACAGCCAAAACACAATGAGACAATGGCTTCAGGAGGAAGGGCCCCAGACACTCAGCCTCGGGAGCCATCTTCAGGCAATTCATCTCACTTCTAATTGTCCAGTGTTTTCCTATGAGACCAGAAATCCTGCCCGACACACTGGCCCCTGGACAGCCTCCGGCAGCACTAATTACCAGTGTTTTCCAAGGTCTCCACATTTATCCTGAGTCATGTAGAAAGCCTCTAAATTATTTTCAAGGACTTTAAAACCTCACAGGAAAAAGTCATTGAATTCTTTAACACAACACGTATCTCTCCTTTGATCAAAACATATACAAAATAACTGAGATTTCTTTATATTTTAGTGGCTGAAAGCCACATGCAGGATTTTTTTCTTCATTTTTACCCCTTTTCAGGAAGTAGCAAAAACCAATAGCAAATTTAATTTTTGGCTGTGTAGAGAATTATCACATGTTAAAATATATTTTTAAAATATGGTTTATAAAGGCCCATGCTTTTTCCTAAATCTACACCGATGGTTTTTCAACCTCCAAGTCAGAAGAGACTACTTAAGTTTGGCTGGGTTTGCAGAGGAAGCACCTTGCCCTTCCTAGAAATGTAGCTTGTTTTAAAAATGAACTTCAAGAAAACAAATTGATTCCGAATTTTAAGGTGGGGGTGGGGAGCTTGGCTGCAGCTAAGAGAACTTGGTATCTTCCCTGTTGAGTTTTTCAGTTTCACAGTTTCATGGACTAAGAGGGTGTCGTGAACTTGGATAGCAGCCATTCTAGAAAAATCTAATCAGGACAGGATTTGGTGTTAATGACTTCGGTAGTTTAGAGAAATGGAAACAGAGGCTGAAGGAGGTGAGGTGGTTTTTGTATTTCTGGAGAGGTTTGATGCTTGTAAGAATGCCTAAAGTTAGGGTCCTTGTCTTCACCAGGTAGTTCCAGGGAAATAGCTCCCCTGAACATGCTAACCAGAGTCGCACACCCAGGCCATACAGGCAACCCCTGTTTGTGCTTGACCCTGTCTAAGCATCAGTTATATCGGCATTATCTACTGGCAGGTGGTCTTACCTGACTTTCTTCTTAGCTTTTCAGCATTTCCCCTGCCTGAACCTCAGCTCCCTGTCCTCCCAATAATCTGTGACTGATGACCTCGGATCCCTGCCTTTCTTTCCTGTTCTGACCTCTCGGAACGGCTGTAGGCCGTTGACTTTGACCACCTGAGTTCCCACACCTGGCTCCTGCTGGCTTTAAACCAAGAGGACACTCCTACCCAGGTGTCCCACTCGCTAGTCCTGACCTTGACTCTGAATTCCTCGCTTCACTGCCATTCTCAGACACCACACTCCAGTAAGACCTCATTATGGAGGTCTGTGGAGTCACTTCCTTGGGAAGTTTTCATAAGAAAGGCTGAATAAACTTGCTTAGATAGTGCGCGTCTAGCCTTGGCCTCAGAGGCGTCCTTGTAATTCTATGACCCTCACCAACATTGTTGCTGCAAACCACAGGGGCCACGCTGGAGAGAGAGAGTTTCTGTGGGTAACAACAATTTCTGACAATCTCCTCTCAGGTTCAATTTCAGGTCTCCCTCGCAGGAGATGTGTCATGTTTGTGCAAATGTAAGTCTTAGAAATACAAAAAGGAATGTAGAATTACAACGATGTAGACTAAAGCAAGAACCACAAAAATGAAGGACTTCTATTTCTCCTCTAACCGCTAAATGTTTCTAGTAAGCAATCTAAATTGGCAGCCCTTATCATTTATTTCACCTGTAGAGAGATTTCTGGAACTTTAAATTGTGCTCACATGCTAAGTTGCTTCAGTTGTGCCCGACTCTTTGTGACCCCATGGACTATAGCCCGCTAGGCTCCTCTCTGTCCATGGGATTCTCCCTGCAAGAATACTGGAGTGGGTTGCCATTTCCCCCTCCAGGGGACCTTCCCGACTCAGCAATTGAACCTGCGTCCCTTATGTCTCCTGCATAGCAAGTGGGTTCTTTACCACTGGCGCCACCTGGGAAGCCCTTGTTCAAGGGGTTGGAAACAAGTCAGGCTTTTCTGAATGAAGCCTCCCCTCACACATCTGTGTGCAGGTCACGGTGACGACTTCTACAGATTGACCTTGGGGCCCAGAAAGGTGTAAGGTGAGAGGATGTCTTGGAAACACAGAACAAGGTGAACCGATGACAGACGTCAAAGAGTCTGGAAGGGACAAGCCCTGGTCAGACTGCTCCATGTCAAGCCCTGTGGGACATGCAGGACCCCCAGAGGTAAGGTGAGGCAGGTAATGGGATTAGGCTGAAGGAAGCTCCCTTTTTTTCCTGGTGTGTTGGTTTGGCACACAGGCTGCAGTCTTTTCTGTTAGACATTTTCCATTGTGCACAGAGAAGGGGAGGGAGGTATTGGTCCCACAAAGAAGGACCCCGAGGCTCAGCCCAGGAGCCAACTCCAGGCAATCCATCTTACTTCCTACTGTCCGCTCTTTTCCCACGAGAGCTGACTTGCTACCCGAAACCCTGGCCCCCGGACAGCCTACGCTGGGCATTTCCTGCAGCAGCACTAATTTCCTAGTGTCTTTACAGGAATCCTGACCCAGAAATGCACCTCAATAGGTAAGAAGTTAAAAAAAAAAACCACAAACAGGGGAACCAAACAGAGAGATAAAACATTCTTGGGTTCTGAGGAACTCAGAAGCCCGAGGTGGGAGCACAATTCACACGTTGGTCAGCCAGCTCTGCGCAGGCTGATAAGTCATTTCGAGAAAAACAAATGAATTCATATCTGATAAACCAGCACATTGATAATACCGAATTCCTTTCGCCTTTCTAAGATGCTGTCTGGCAGGGGGCTGGGCAAGCCCTTGCCCTGCCAGGGCTGAGGGAGGTGAGCCTTACTGTAGTTGCTCACAATGGACTATTTCTCGGTTTAGCCAGTCCTACCGGGATTGGACTGGGTAGCTCCCGCTTCCCCCCAAATAATTTAGACATGTCCCCATACCTGCTGTGAGTAGGGCAGCTGATAAAATCTGTTTTGAGAAGGTCCATTGTTCCAACCACAAATAAGAACAGCTGAGTGGATCCCAGGAGAGTTTTTATGATTATTTTGAAAATGTTTTTGAGGGGATAGTTCCTGGCTGTCCCACCTAAACGGTACTGCCCGCTGTACACATAAACATACATCGACACAAACATGAAAGAGATTCTCCTCAGAGTCGTTCTCAGACACCATGCAACCCAGTGACTCCAGAGAAAAGCAAGTTGAATAGAAACTGGGGCTGGATCTGAATTGCTAGCTTTCTAGATTTATAGGGTGACTTCTGAATTCTGCATTCAGACTCAGCACGGCTTATATTTGACAATTATTCTTTTTTTTTAATCTTTACACACTGTATTTTCTTGTTTTGTTGGATTTTTTTGCTTATGATAGCTCCAAGCCATTTATTCTGCCCTTCTGCACTCAACTTGTATTATTGCATCATTTCTTTGTTGTCAGATCAAATTATACTTTTGTTCTATTCTTCTCGATGTTAAATGGTAGAACAAAGATGCCTGAATAATCTGGTGGCTATAAGCATGGCTTATATTAATACAAAGTGGAAAAGCAGCCCAGAAGAGCAATTTCTGATTCTTTCTGAGCAAGTTGAGGATCTTTTTATACAAAAGATGATATTTAAGTTGGATTGTGAAGGACAAGTAGGAAATAACAGGTGGCTATTTCCAAATACAGGACTTCCCTGATGGCTCAGAGGTAAAGAATCTGCCTGCCAAGAAGGAGATAAGAGTTCAATCCCTGGGTCAGGAAGATCCCCTGGAGTAGGAAATGGCAACCCACTCCAGTATTCTTGCCTGGGAAATCCCATGGACAGAGGAGCCTGACGGGCTACATTTCATGGTGTCACAAGAGTCAGACATGACTCAGAGGCTAAGCCACCACCACCATTTCCAAATACATATGGCACAGTATTGGCCTGTTAAATATTCATTCATTCATTCCCAGAAAAACCTGCTTAAGCACTGGGAATATAATGATTAATAAGATGGACCTGGTTGTGTTCATCGAACAAGGTGATGTAGTTGTTTAAGAACTACAGACAAGTAAAAAAATTATAATCTGACTGATGCTGAAGCTGAAACTCCAATACTTTGACCACCTGATGCAAAGATCTGACTTATTGGAAAAGACCCTGATGCTGGGAAAGATTGAGGGCAGAAGGAGAAGGGGACGACAAAGGATGAGATGGTTGGATGGCATCGCTGACTTTATGGACATGAGTTTGAGCAAGCTGCAGGAGTTGGTGATGGACAGGGAAGCCTGGCATGCTACAGTCCATGGGGTCGAAAAGAATCAGACATGACAGCGACTGAACTGACTGACTGAAGCCGGCAAAAAGAATAGGGACAGTGTACTTTAGCAACACATTCCCTTGATGGTTCAGTGGATAAAGAATCCACCTGCAATGCAGGAGAAACAGGAGATGCAGGTTCAATCCCTGTGGGAAGATTCCCGGAGGAGGAAATGGCAACACACTCCAGGATTCTTGCCTGGAAAATCCCACGGACAGAGGAGCCTGGCAGGCTACAGTCCACAGGGTCACAAAGAGTCAGACACAACTGAGCGACTCAGCACAACCACACAATGCAATTAGAAAGATGAGGAAAATTAGGCCCTTGCTTCCATGCTGCCTCCACTTTGGCCCTTCCTCAGTGAAGGGAAGAGGAAGTCTTCTGTTGCTATTGTTTCCACGGCAACAAAGCAAACTATTTCTTGAAGTCCCTTAGAAGAATTATCAAATATATTAAAAGCTTTGATCAAAAGATTCAGTATTAAATCGAAATGCATCCTCCTGTTTTGCTCCCATGAGTCCAAATTAAGAGAGCTTTCTTAAAGTATGCATTAGATTTTGGTTTCCATCAGGCATGGACTTTGGTGTGTAACTGTCCTTACTTCTCCTCATTAGATGCTCCTGGCTCTCAGACAGGTCTGGGGTCCAGAGAACATCCTCCTCGTCCACACTGGGATGTAGATGGTACCCTTTTCTCACCTGCAGCCACGGCACCTGGGTCTATGGGGCAGATGCCTCTGGGCCTCCCAGTTTCTCTTAGTTCCAAACAAGAAATGTCAACTAAGTGAACATTAAGGTCCTTTTCAACCATCTTACATTCAGAATTTCCTTTTTTTTGTTCACTCTTTAGATGAGTCTTTGAGATCAATAGTGCTTTTGTATCATTAGAGGGCAGACTTCCCTTGGAGTAGAAAGCGAAAGAGAGTCTTGAAAAATTAAAATATTTGATATGAAGCATTGGAGTCTTCTCTTGGAGGGTGAGCATCAGAGAAGGAGGGAATGGAGGGCAGAGGAGATAATGAAAGAATCAGCCACTCAGCCTTAAGCAAATGTTCACTATTAACTGAATGTTTAGTGTGTAGGGAGGTATGTCAAACTACAGGTCCCACTGGTAGATCATGAATAGGTTTATTACATCACAAATAGCAGTAAAAAATAAAATAAAACAAAATAGAAAACATGGCATATTTTGTGTAGTAAGAAGACATACCTATTCATGAAATTTTGCTTTGTATATGTATGGGTGGGAATACATACTAAATTACAATATAAAATTTATTCCTAACTGTGCATAGAGCTTGAACATTTTGAGAAATATTGACCTAAGGGGTCACACGTTACCTTAAGGGTTAAATGTTTTTAATATTATATACTGACATGAAAATCATTTTCATATTTATTTAATGGGAAATTTTTATTTAATATAAAACAAATTTAATGTCTGGCTGAAGCACAATAAGACTCATGCAGATAAACCAGAATAATAAGTATTGCAGAACTAATTAGAATATATTGTTTCATTTATAGACTCCAATATCTTTTGCCTTGAAATTGGTAGCACTTTCCTCTCTTATAAATCCCTTTTATTTTCTATTTAAAATCTTTGTAAACTGATTATTGACTTTGAGGTCAGACCTGCATCTGGGATCCAAAGTCCACCATTCCCTACATGTAGGACTTTGGGAAAATTATTTAGCATCTTTCTGCCCAGTTGCCTTGTCTTTAAAATTAGGGCAGTTGGGCTTTGCACATAGAGTTGTTTTCACCATATCAGCTAATGTTGGAAAGTAATTAGTCCAGGCTCTAGGACGTAGTAAGCTCACAATAAATGATAGCTCTCATGGTTAAAGACAATTAAACAGTTTTCCCTTCTTCTTAATTTGGGAAGCTGAAATCCAGAATAAGCCAAGTGACAGATGACGAGTCAACCTGCCTCTCCAACTCTTGGCAGGTTGCATCTTTGTCTTTAGAGCCTACGTATTTGGTGAGAATAATAAGTTAGCACAGATAGCAAAGAATAAAAGTTGATCTCAATTCACATTCACCTCCTTCTGACTTCCACTCCAATCTGGCTAAGAGGCTGTACCATTTCTGGGCTGTTTTCCAGTTGAAAAATTGAAGAATGTGGTGCCTCTGTTTAGGGTGAGTAAGTTGGCTGCCCCCTTGGGACAACTCACTGGCCTGAACGGAATCTCTCTTCCCACCTGTGCTTCAGGTCATTATCCTGTAGCATAAAGTGTTTACAAGCAGTAGTTTTCAGAGTGTCCCATAATGGAGGAATTCCATACAGGTTACACAGCTGTTTTTTAATAAGGCTCCAAAATCTGGTTATTTCTCAGTATCACCAATTGGAGGTGATAAAATTCATGTAATGTTCATGAAACATGAAACATCTTTTATCCCCCTGAAGGTCATTGTGTGTCCTCTCTTATGGTCATCAATCTTAGGGGACCCCGACTTGGAACTTTCCCAGAGACCAAGTCCACAGTTCACAGTTTCCATAGTGAAGAGATCAATGATTTGATAAACATATGACAGAATTTTGTACTTTTTGAGTTATAAGACATTATAGAGATCAATTAGAACAAATCTTTCAGTTTACAGGTAAAGGATATTAGATTATTTGCTCAGTTTTGTCACCTGTTTAACGTGTGGCTCAGAACCTGAACTCAGACATCCTGTCTCCAGGCCGGTACCCTTCCCACTGCCTTCTAGATTCCCAACAATGGGTCTGCACCAAAGGCAGTCCTTCCATAGTTCAAGGTCATGGTACGACTATTTAGAGCCGCCTTCACAAAGCAGGCTGGCAAGTTCTTCCGCAGCCCAGCCATAGGACAAACTTTCCAAGGGAGCCCGGAAACTGGGCTTTCTGCCACTCGACATCCCATATTTCTCTCTAAAGTACAGAAAAGGACTGGTTCCTTTTCTGAAGGTATTTGAGTACAGGTTTCAAAAGTTAGTGAATATTCATGACTTTTAACTCAGTGATCCCAGGTTGTAGAAATTAATCATGAAGAAAATCTAGATAAGGGCAAAGATTTAGCTGCAACGATGGCACGACATTGTTTTTATAACAACACGATCCTGGACCTGGGGAACTGTTTAAATAAATGGCAGTATATTTATATATATAAATATTTTTCTAAAATAATATGTTTATTTTAGAATGATTAAAATGGTGTTTTAGGAAAAAAGAAAAAAAAATGATAAACCTGGAAAATGTTCTTGATACATTGCTCAGGAAAACTATACAGAATGATTCTAAGTTTGTAATAAGAATCTACATTTATACCTATATTTGCTTAAAATGAAGACATATTAAATATTCCAATATATTAAGGGTGGGTGGCAAAACGACTGGGCCATTGATAGATATATATATATATATATATTTTTTTTTTTTTTTGCCCACACCACAAAGCATGCAGGATCTTACTTCTCCAACCAGGCATCAAACCCACGGCCTCTGCAGGGGAAGCACAGTCTTAACCACTGGACTGCCGGGGAAGTCCTTGGGCTGTTGGTACTTCTGTCTTTGGATTTTACTGTACTTTTGAAAAATTTGAAAAGGGACATTCATTGCTTTTGTCGTGAGACAGAAGTACTATTTAAAGTCTGATTTCTTTCCTCACTGTGCTTCTGAAGTAGGCCCAGAAAGCTGAAGACATAGGGTGGCACTCTAGACCTTACAAGGGGCTGCAATGGTGAAAACAGAGAGGACCATACTCTGAAGATGTGTTACATGTAGTGTTTCCAGTCCTTTGGGTTTATTGTATACTTCCTCAAGCACAAGATTCTTTTTTTTTTTTAATGTTTTCTTCTAGACTACCTGAAGGCAATAAGTCTCAAGCATTCTTAAGATGAAAGGCCAGTTAAGCAGGGAAAATCTCCATGACCTACCCTCTCTACTTTCCACCGGTTGTATCAATTTAGAGAGAAGCAAAATGAAATACATTGCGGTAAAATCATTGCTGGCAGTATGTCAGAAATACTTACTGTATGTGAAGATCACATGAGCTTATACGCAGGACTGAGAGTTGTAAAGCACGTCGAGTAAACCTAAACTAACCCGGTAGTGTTATTACATTTATCTTGTTAGTAAGTTGCCAATGACTTAGAACAAATGCATAGAAGACACATCATACCTGGAGGTGATACCATTCGAGTCGAGTTCGGGGCTTACATTTGCTCTCACACACGGGTGTGGGAGAGTCATATTTGAACCAGAACACACATGTGTCTTAGTTTAGCAACTAGGAAATTATAGGGCAAAAATAAACTTCATGCAAAAATGCATCACTCCACATTACAGGGTTAATCAAATAAATTACATCAAGCTAGGATAATAATATCGCTGGACCGAGAGTAATTTATCACTGAAGAGCAAGATTGATAGCCATTAGAAACTCCAACCAACCAAAACAAAAATGATGAGGCACTGTTGTGAAAGTCACCTTCTCAGAAACTGTGGAATTTCAGAGAGCAGCATGTGCGCCCGTCACAGGGCCTGGGCAGTGCTGCCATGAGGCTCCATTTTGTGTGTGTGCGTGGGTGTGAGGTCAGAATTTTCAGAAGATCCAGTAATAGGCTATTCTTGGATTATGATTGTGCAGCTTGTATAACTTTTGACCATTAACCTAGCAGATTGGCTCTACACAAAATGGGAACCTATGGCCTTGTACTGCCGCCTGGTTGTCGCCTGCCTGTAAGAATTCAGGGAAGGACTCATTTAGATTCGGGGCTTCCCTGGTGGCTCAGCGATAATGACTCCATCTACAATCCAGAAACCACAGGAAATGTACATTCAACCCCTGGGTTGGAAAGATCTTCTGGAGGAGGAAATGGCAACCACTCCAGTATTCTTGCCTGAGAAATCTCATGGACAGAGAAGCCTGGCGGGCTACAACCCATCAGCTAGCAGTAGAGTCGGACATGACTTAGTGACCAAACAACAGCAAATAGCATTTAGAATCAGCGTTCTCTCTGAGGGCCACCCATGTCCCAGGTCAACCCTTTTGATCACTGTGGGTTTAAGGGATTCTTTTTTAAAAAAAAAAAATCTAATGTAGACCGTATTTTTTAAAGTCTTCATTCAATTTGTTACAATATTACTTCTGTTTTATGTTTCGGCTTTTTGGCCAAAAAAACACGGGATGTGGAATCTTAGTTCCCTGACCAGGGATCAAACGGGTACCATCTGCATTGGAAGGCAAAGTCTTAACCACTGAACAGCAAGGTAAATCTCTAGGGAAGTCTTAATCAATATAAACTGAGGAAATGAGTAAGAATCTGGTTAACTGGTTTACCAGGGCCTCTGCCAGGACCAGAGGATGGATCAAGAGCTTTTTCTGGAATATCCAAAAATCTAGAAAGTTTTTCTCCCTTTTCTTCTTCTTCCCCACCTCCCCCCCCCCCCCCCCCCCCCGCCCTTTCCTCTGTTACTATCGCCCTCTTCCTGCTCAAGGAAGAGTAGTAACAGAAATAGAAGACTGGTTGTGGAGAATATTCCATGCCAATGTTTTCATTCTTTTTTCTTCCTGGTGATTTTTCATTTTCTTGGTTTCTTAACAGCCATCTCTCATGTCTGAGAAATTAATTTCCTTTTTCAGTTGCTCTGCATCTGTATGCCAAAGAAATAAAGGGGGAGCTTTAGAGTTTTAAAAACAAAGAGAAGATGTTGGAATCTTTCTAATAGCCTTTATCTTCAGGGAATTAGTGCTTGTGAGATAATTCCTAACTAGGCCCAAGAAGAAAAACCTAGGAATCCTAACTAGTAAACAGGCACAGTGATGCCTGGGCCTTCAGAGTGTTTGAGAATTAGCTGTGATTTATGCAGTGGGGTGGAGGGTATTAATTCCAACATCTGAAAGGGCTTTGCATGACCCCCTCCCCTTAAAAATGGTTTGGCTTGTCAGATGTAATCTGGCCCTGACAATTCGGATGGCTCCCTCCAGGGACAGAGGACGGTGGAGTGGTAGCAGTGATCTGGCAGCCTCAGGACCTTGCAGGCGCTGAGACTGCACTCGGCTGAGGCTCTAGCTGTGTGGCTGGGCCAGGCCCTGAGGCTAAATAGGACTACCAGACGGGGACGCCCCTGGTCACTCCTGCCTCTGCAGGGGCCCCGCAACTTCTGAGGCCATCTGGTCAGCATGAGCCAGGCCTTGGCCCTCTTGGACATCGGTGAGGTTTGTCTTCTGGCTCCTGCCCTCTGGGCTATCTTTTCTACACCGTTTTGAGCTTCTTGAAAAGTGAAATCACTTAGTCGTGTCCAACTCTTTGCGACCCCATGGACTGTAGCCTATAGGCTCCTCGGTCCATGGGATTTTCCAGGCAAGAATACTGGAGTGGATTGCCATTTCCTTCTCCAGGGGATCTTTCCGACCCAGGGATTGAATCCGGGTCTTCCGCATTGTAGGCAGATGCTTTACTATCTGAGATACCAGGAAAGCCCTCTGAGCTTCTTGAGTCTTCTTAATTCTTTGTCCCCAAACTAGCTTTGGGCTTCTCAGATGGAGCTAGTGGTAAAGAACCCTCCTGCCAAAGCAGGAGACACAAGAGACATGGGTTCGATCCCGGGGTTGGGGAGATCCCCTGGAGGGTGGCATGGCTACCCACTCCAGTATCCTTGCTGAGAGAATCCCATGGGCAGAGGAGCCTTGCGGACTACAGTTCATGGGGTCGCAGCGTCGCACACGACTGAAGCGACTTAGCCCACAAGCTTGCTTTAGAAAGTGTGCCAATCGCTGCCTGACATTTGATCTAGACTGAGGTTGACCGCTACCTTTCTGAATGGAATTGTCACTCTCATGCTGCCCTCAACTGACACAGAGCAGGTAGTGCCCCTGGCAGAGAGGGAGCAACACTTTGGGGACTGGGGGGATTTTCCAAATTCTCTGAAATCACATGGTTGGTCCTTCCTCAGATAAGACCCACTGCAGGGGCAATGGTTGAAAGGCGTGAATTCAAGCTGGAAACCATCCATGGCTACTGCCAACTGTCTGCCAGAGGACTTCCAACAAAGAATTCGGATTTTTTTTTTTTTATTCCCCAGGGAAGAAGTTAGGCCAATGCGGAAGTGCCTCTGCTATGTCTTATATTCTCCTGGCTATAAGAAAGTCCTTGGGCAAGTGGCCTAAAAGAGCCATGCCTCAGTTTTCCTCATCTATAAAATGGGTGTAATAAAAATGGTACCATCTTTCAGGAGAGTTCCAGGTAAAAGTATTGTACAAAGACATTTAGAAGAGTGCTTGCACATGGAAATCACTCTTGAGCCCCTACAACTGCTCCACTCCAAGGCCTGAGGAGCAAAGGATTAGGGCTAAATTTTGAATACTGTCCGTAGGTGAGGCTTCTGGTTTTCTTTGTTTATTTATAAGATGAAATGATAACAGTGAAGCACAATGAAGTAATAGCAGGCCATCTTTCGTCACTTCAGGCATTTAGGGACCCCAGGACAGGGGCTTACCTCTAGGAACCCTCCTAGGTCTTACGTGGTTGTCTTGGTTCAGAAGAGAAAAGTGTAGACCCAGTGCATTTCCTTCCTTCGTCTGCTCTTCTGACACAGTTAACGTCTGGCTGGGTTCACCGTGTACCCTACCTACTAATCTGGGTTTGTGTCCTGTGTCAACCAGTGCCCCAAGCCAAGAACCAAATTCTCTCTTAGAACACAACGTGTATGTGTGTGTGTGTGTGTGTGTGTGCGCGCGCGCGCACTCAGTTGTGTCTGACTCTTTGCAACCCCATGGACGATAGCCCACCAGGCTCCTCTGTTCATAGGATTATCTCGGCAAGAATGCTGAAGTGGATTGTTATGCCCTCCTCCAGGGGAGCTTCCCGACCCCGGGATCAAACCCATGTCTCTTGTGTCTCCTGTGACGGCAGGCAGATTCTTTACCCCGAGTCACCAGGGAAGGAAACCCCCAGCATGCAATACTAAAAACAAAAAAGGAAAGAGAAAGAGAAAAAGAATGAAAAACCTTGAGGCCATATTCAATCAGCTAATATAAAGTTAATCCACAAAATGCTATGAAGGCAACATACATTTCAGTCACAGCTCCATCGGCTAAGGGGTGCCTTAGTCCAGATCACACGTTAATATTACAACTGTGTGTTTATGAATCTGTCTTTCCTGCTAGACTCAGTTCCTGGTCATTTCTGGAGTCTTCTGTGGGGCCCCAAAGTCAACGTGGGACCATCTAGGTATATTTCATCCTCTTAGCCCGTTGCCTACCCTTTGGTCACTGAGACTAGGCAGGGATGAGATAATGGTTTAATTCTAGAGATACATACAAAATTAGAAGAGGCAGGATCACACGGCATCCAAGAAAGAGTCCAGGTGTGGCAGTGCCTTCTGGAGCTCAGGACAGCATGGGCCTCAGGCTTCGTGGAGCTCCACTCGATGTCTGACATCGATGCTCCCATTTCCCTGTCCGTCTCTGTCTTACTCAGGCTGCTCTAACAGAATACCATAGACTGAGTGGCTTTTAAGCAACAGGATTTACTTCTCATAGTCCTAGAGGTTGGGAGGTCCAAGATCAAGGTGTTGGCAGATCCTGGTCTCAGAAGAGCCTGATTCCTGGTTGCTGACTGCCCACTCCTTGTTGCACCCTCACATAGCGGAAAGAAGGCTAGCCAGCCCTGTGGCCTCTCCTTATAAGTGTGTTAGTCCCGTTCATGGGGGCTCCATCCTCATGATCTAATTACCCCAAAGGTCCTACCTCCAAATATTAATACCATCACAATGGGATTAGGCTTTCAACATATTAATTTTGTTGTTGTTCAGTCCCTGAGTTATGTCCAACTCTTTGTGATCCTATGGACTGCAGCATGCCAGGCTTCCCTGTCCTTCACTATCTCCCGGAGTTTGCTCAAACTCATGTCCACTGAGTCGGTGATATCATCCAACCATCTCATCCTCTGTCACCTTCTCCTCCTGCCCTCAATCATTCCCAGGATCAGGGTCTTTTCCAATGAACATTCATTTTGGGAGGGACACAAACATTCGATCCATTGCAATATCTCTTTGAGACATCAACTTCCAGTGCTACCAACACCCTTCCACACCCCCTTCTTCCACTCACACTAGCCAAGTAGGACAGGGGAGGGAAAAGGACTCTCATGTCTACTCCTGACATCTTGGCAGCACCCCTGAGCATCGCCGGAGCCCTGACACTCTTTCAGTTCTCACTTGCACCTGAAGAAGATGGAAGTAAATCAACAAACCACTTACCAACAGGGTCCCAAAGGACGGTGTCCCACGTGCTTGTTAACTAGCATTAGAAGCAGAATTTGCAACACGGCTGTTTAGATTCTCGCCTTTGGGACAAACCGTCAGTAGATGTGACAATACCTGGGATGTGGAAAGTCATGCTTCCAAGAGGAACTGGTCAATATTCCAAATTCTGTGACTCTGTCCCACTCTAGCCGTGGTTGCACTCATCTTTCTCATCCACAATATATCTCTAAGCCACTGCACACTGTCCTTGGTGAGAAAAGGACAGAAATGTACACCTCAAAGGAAAGGAAACCTCCTAAGGCATAAATCTGAGCTGCCCAAAGTTACCTGAATGGAACATGGTACTTTTGCTGTCTTATTTCATCTCAGCCCTTGTGATTCAGAGTCAGATGAGCAGAGAAGAAAGCAACAAGCCATCCACAAGGAAAGAGACCCAAGAGGAAGGAGAGAAGTTATGATCAGGATGATAAGCAGCCGATACACTACCATACATAAAATAGATAGCTGGCAGGAAGTTCCTGTGTAGCACGGGGAGCTCAGCGTGGTGCTCTGTGAATGACCTAGAGGCGTGGGGTGCAGGGCTGGGAGGGAGGCGCAGGAGAGAGGGGATACATGTACACACAGAGCTACTTCACTTTGTTGTACAGCAGAAACTAACTCAACATCGTAAAGCAAAACAAAACAAAAAAATACCATATACAATTAATGTTAAAAAAATAAATGAATAAACAGGAGGGCTAAGATACGAAATACTGTTTTACTAAGTAAAAACAAAATTACTGTATCTCCTATTAGAGCTTCTGTTCCCTTTGTCCTTAATCCTGTGTCCACGGGGATGGAGAAAGAGAGGCCGTCAGCTACAGGGAGTCATCCCTGAGGCAGCACAGCCTGGCTGCCTACCTGTCTCTCCTGCAACCCCCAGTGAGAATCCAGCGTCTCAGCACTTGCCCCCCGACAGTGAAGCTGGCTCTTTCTGAGGGAAGCACAGTAGTCCACTCGGGCATGAGACCAACTTATTAATCTTTTTACTTCAGGGCCCAGCCCTTAGCGTGCATAAAGAATATTACTTGAAAACAGCTGAAGAATTTCCTCTGATAAAACACAGTAAAAACAAATAATTAGTCTATTTGCCCAATTGATTTAAAAAAATCCTTAAATTGGTAGCCAGGTGTGACGTGCTTTCTATTCCTGTGACCACTGAGAGTAAGTGACTCTCTTGGTGACAGCAGAGCAGGAAAGATGGACATTCATGCAATGCCTATGTAGACGATGCTGGCGATGAGGTACTGTACCAAAGCGCATTGTTATTGTGCCTGAGCCTGTCCTTCGCTTGGTAGGATGAGATCTGAAGCTGGCTGGCTGGTCAGAATGACCTGAGGACCCCCAGGGAACCACACGAGAAGCCTTGAGAGCATCTTGTTATAAATGAGCTGCGAGGGGATCCAGTCACTGACAGCATGAGGACAAAGTGGGAAGAGAGGTCTTGAAGCATTAGCAGCACACAGGTATCAAAACCAAGACTCATCCCCGTTTGAGAGGTTTTTCCTTTTTACCCTCCTCAGGCTCCACTTTTCCTCTTTCAGCTTTTCTAACAAGCTGTCATAAAAAATAGCTACGGTTGGAGCAAGATTCCTGTAAGCAAATTGTTAGCCCAAACAATAATACCAATGAAAAAAAGCCTTTCGGGCTGAATCATTGTCCTCAATGCAGCACATTTAAAATGGATCTTCCTTCAAGTGATTTAAGACGCAGAGAGGAAGTAAGGTGGGCGCAGACTAGATAGCATCTTTATCACTGACCCCGCCCACCCCGCCCAGTTTCATCCTGACCCTGGTACCTCCCCATCGCCTTCCTGCTGGGGACCCTCCCATTGTGCATTACTGTATTCTTCTTTTTATTATTTGGCAACCTCTGTTCTGCTGAGAAGGGCATGCAAAATGACTGCTTGTGGAACTGCTCTCCATTGTTACGGAGACAATAAAAGGATGTCTGATAAGCATCTAACGACAGATTTTTCTCCAGCTGAAGCAAGTTGGCAGCACAATTTTCCAGATTTGCATTCTACCTGTGGCTCCACGGAGCTCCTCAAGACTCCTTGCCAAGAGAGGACATTGTTCCTTCATTTCTGGAGGCCACGAGCACTTAGTGGGCTGTTGTAGATATTGTCTTAGAGCTGGCTAATTCTCACACGACTGACTGGCGGCTATAAATCTCTGGTTGCTCAAAAAGACTTTTGAACTATCTCAGTGTTTAAGGGAAATCTATTTGACTGAGAATCACGTGAGCAAGTACAATGTTGTCTGTGATTCAAGAAGGAGTGGATTTAAATAAAGGTGTTAGAAATTCAAATTCTTTTCTATTTTTTTAATGATTTTTTTGATGTGGACCATTTTTTAAAAGTCTTTATTGAATTTGCTACAATATTGCTTCTGTTTTGTGCTTTAGTTTCTTGGCCACGAGGCATTTGGCATTCTTGCCCCCCGACCAGGGATCGAACCTATACGCCCTATATTAGAACGTGAAGTCTTAAACCACTGGGCCTCCAGAGAAGTCCATTAGATTCTTTTCTAAGTGAAAGTGAAAGTAGCTCAGTTGTGTCCGACTCTTTGTGACCCCATGGACTATACAGTCCATGGAATTCTCCAGGCCAGAACACTGGAATGGGTAGCCTTTCCCTTCACCCGGGGATCTTCCCAACCCAGGGATCGAACCCAGGTCTCCCGCATTGCAGGCGGATTCTTCACCAGCTGGGCCACAAGGGAAGCCTCATTCTTTTCTAAAAGGTTGGTTAAAAATGATACTTTGCTTTATGAAATATTAGAAATGTTTCAGACTCTGGTGTCATAGCTTTTTTTCTTTCACTGGAGATTTTCAAGAGACTCAATGCCCATTTATAAGAACATTCTTGAGGTGTATGTTTATGTGGGTTGGAAACTACACTATATGGCTTTTAAATACCAACTCTAAGATCAATTTTTCTATTACTTCTTTAAATAAGAGCAACTCCTATTTTTTTAACATGTAATTAAATTAAATAAATTTCAAGTTACATGTCCATCTGTAGGCGTGTCTATTGGCTGAAACAAAGCTCTTCTTTTTGACCCTCTACTCAACTGTATTAATTACGTGTGTATAATGACTTCCCTGGCAGTCCGGTGTTAAGACTCTATTTTCTGATGCAGAAAGTGCAGGTTTTTTCCCTGGTAAGGAAGCTAAGATCCTACATGCCTCATGGCCAAAAACCCAAAATATGAAGCAGAAACAATGTTGTAACAAATTCAATAAAAACTTTAAAAATGGTCCACATTAAAAAAATCTTACAACCCCCCCCACAACTTTATATTATGTGAGTACAATGTATCAAGTACTATACTAAGCATTTTATTATAGTAGGAAATTAAAGGCATCTCCCATGCCGTCAATGAATTGAAATATGAAATAGAACTGCCATACGACCCAGCAATCCCACTGCTGGGCATACAAACTGAGGAAACCAGAATTGAAAGAGACACGTGTACCCCAGTGTTCATCGCAGCACTGTTTACAATAGCCAGGACATGGAAACAAGCTAGATGTCCATCAGCAGACAAATGGATAAGAAAGCAGTGGTACATATGCACAATGGAGTATTACTCAGCCATTAAAAAGAATACATTTGAAGCAGTTCTAATGAGGTGGATGGAACTGGAGCCTATTATACAGAGTGAAGTAAGCCAGAAAGAAAAACACCACTATAGTATGCTGCTACTGCTAAGTCGCTTCAGTCGTGTCTGACTCTGTGCGACCCCAGAGACGGCAGCACAGCAGGCTCCCCCGTCCCTGGGATTCTCCAGGCAAGAATACTGGAGTGGGTTGCCATTTCCTTCTCCAATGCATGAAAGGGAAAAGTGAAAGCGAAGTCGCTCTGTCGTGTCCGACTCTTTGCCACCCCATGGTCTGCAGCCTACCATGCTCCTCCGTCCATGGGATTTTCCAGGCAGGAGTACTGGAGTGGGGTGCCATTGCCTTCTCCACCACTACAGTATATTAACGCATATATATGGAATTTAGAAAGATGGTAACGATTACCCTGTATGCGATACAGCAAAAGAGACACAGATGTATAGAACAGTCTTTTGAATTCTGTGGGAAAGGGCGAGGGTGGGATGATTTGGGAGAATGACATTGAAACATGTATATTCTCATATGTGAAATGAATCGCCAGTCCAGGTTCAATGCATGGGACAGGGTGCTGGGGGCTGGTGCACTGGGATGACCCAGAGGGATGGGATGGGGAGGGATTTGGGAGGGGGGTTCAGGATGGGGAGCACATGTACACCTGTGGTGGATTCATGTCAATGTATGGCAAAACCAATACAATATTGTAAAGTAATTAGCCTCCAATTAAAATGAATAAATTTATATATATATATAAAGAAGCAAGTCACAGGAAGATAGAAAATTAGTTTTTAAATATCAAAATACTGCCCAAAACTCTTTGCTGGAAATGTGGGGCTTAAGGTCTAGCAGAGAACACCCCATTACATAAGTGGGGTTTGAAGTGTCCTATTGAAGAAGTTTTTGACCTGTGTGTTTTCACTGCTTCCATTTAATTATATATTTGTGGTTAATCAGAAATCAGCCTAGAATAGTAAGTTATTTATTGTTTCCTATGTCTCTCAGAAGGTCACAAAAATAGACAAAAAAAATAGAAGACAATCCAGGAGTAGATTTATAGAACATCTAGAATTCAGAAAGGTGAAATTGATGGAGAAAGGACAGAATTGTTTATTGACAACACATATCTTCAAGAATCGTAGTAATGTTTCAACATCTTGGTATAACTCACTCAATTTAAGCTTAAGTATTTTCAACCTAACAGTCACCAAATAAGAATAAACAGCTGGAGGCAAATGAATGCCTTAGAAACTCTAGGTCAGTATCATCAAAGGGATGATGATTGCGACATTTTGAAATTGTTGAGAATAGCTAGTGTGATTCCTTCTAATACAATGTGAACAATAAGCAGGGTTTAAGGGATTGGACTGCATTTCTGCATTTTGTAACATTTGGTAAACAGAAAGTTCCTCCATTTTCTGTTCACCATATGTGGCATATTTTCTATTAGCATAAAATTCCAGTGACTCTTAAATAATCCAGATTCAGTGACAGAATGTGACTGACATTCTGTTAAAATCAAATAGATGAGCAAAATTGTACTTAGTCTCTTATTTTGAAAGTAAAATATCTTCTCTATGATACTTATATACATTTTTGGTACAAGATTTCTTTTTCTTGCAAACATCTTGAATAATAAAAAGTATTGTTTAGAAACCAAATATTATAAACTAGTTTCATGACAGAATAATGGGTTTTGCTTGGCATATTAATTATTTTAAACATTTTATTCGAATTGAAAAGATAAGCTTCCCACTTAATTTGTTCTCTAGGTAGTTGAGTTTCAATCACTTTTTTTTGTCTTTACATTTTGAAGGAGGCAGAAGGAAGCAAAATTAATACACAAGAAGCACCCAGCTTCACCCACTTGGGGAAAATTTTTAAAGTTTACAATTATTTGTAGAGCATGTACTCAGCCTAGTGCTAATTAAATTACTCTTTTGTATATTAGGAAGTAAGTTTTTTCCAGACCCTCAAAGAGCTTTCCATCTTGGTAGGGAAAGAAGACGCCTACTAGTGATGGAAAAGCAAAAGATGGAACTTGAGTGATTCGGAGTCATAACACTTAGGGTAGGAGATACACAAATGGGAATCAGAACCACGGGGGAATGTTCGGGAGAAAGTATCAAAGATGTGATCTTTGAGGTGGATTCCATTCTGGAAGAGCTTGATGGCAACAAACATGGAAAAGGGGCCAATCTGTTCATGGCCAGTGAGAAACAATCACTTAATCAAATAAAGAAATAGAAAGCAACATTCAAAGGAAGCAAGCAAACAAAAAACCCTCCCTACCTGGAGTAGAATGGAGGACAGCAGACACAAGCAGATCAATAGCAAATCAGTAGCTAAGATGTGGCCAGGTGATGGCCTTGACATTTAGACAGAAGAATCTATAAAAATAAGATGGATGGTTGACTCCTATACAATCCTGAAGAAAGCTGGAGAAGCCCCAGCTGGATAAGGCCTTTCACTCCTAGTGTAAGAGGATATTTTCTTTCAATCCCGCTAGAGAAGGAAGTAGGGAGATAAAATTATCTCATTCTCAGTGGTGTCATCTTATATTTAACCCAAAATTTCCTTAAACTTGTGGTGACTGCCATGGATTGTTTGCTAGCTTAATTCTAAAAGCTTTAAGGAGTAAAAGAACCATTCAATAACTAGGAATCTGACAGCTTGCATTTTGCTTTGTTTTTTAAAAAAGACCTGTGCTCTAGCTCCTAACCTGTCTATCCAATGGCCTACTAGGATTTTATTACCCTGTCTGGGAACTCAGGATGAGATGGTTGGATCACCCTTGAGCATCACCAACTCAAGGGACATCAACTTGGACGAACTCCGGGCAACAGCGAGGGTCAGGGAGGCCTGGTGTGCTGCAGACCATGGGGTCACAAAGAGTCAGACACGACTTAGTGACTGAACAATGACAACAACTGGGAACTCAGGGGCAATGTTTCAAATTCAGCTACTCTCCAATCTGTCACATTGGTAGAACGCGGATGCCCTGGTTCTTAGAACGCAATCCCTTATCAGTAACACCAGAATCACCTTAGGACGTATTAGAAATGCAAATTCTTGACTCTGTCCCAGACCAATGAATCAGGAATTTGAGGTTGGGGGATAGAAGGATACCTATATGTGTTTTAAAAAACCCTGCCCATGAACCCGATGCATGCTAGAGTCTGAGAACTACTGGTCTAACACAAAGGTTTACACTTTGTTCAGTATCTGGTGTGTGACTCTCCTCCTTCACAGAAAGGATTCAGGTTTTCAAGTAGAAAGAACTACTCTGGTGACTTAAGAAGGGAATGGATGGGAAGGTACAAGACTAACTCTAGAGACACCTACTTAGCAACTAATGAAGTAGTACCTGGGGCAGGACGGTGGGATGTTTTATAGCTGAGGCAAGAGAGGACCAGTTTCTGTTCTTTGAAATCCACTGCTATTAGCTCCCTCCTTTAACTAAGTACTCTTAATAAGCTTCAGTATTTTCAGTCAAATTTTTGATAATTCTAATCAGACAGTTGGGATCATAAGTCTTTTAAAAGGATGAGAAATGGGTCTTACTGGCCAAAATTAAAATAATTTACCTAGATTTTGTGAATCATCATGTCTATTTGTGTCCATTAAGAAAAACCCTTGACCTCCAAAGTTTGTCTAGGAGGATAGATGGGGAGATTATTTATATGATTAAGGAAACTGTACGCATAGAACTGTCATAAATATATCTTAATGTATCTGGAAATAATTTTACATCAAAATCAGTGTGAAAATTAGATCCTAAAGTGAAACTAGACTTTTGAAACATTTTTTTCATATTTGTAACTTAACATTATCAAGGCAGTCTGGAGGCACCTGTTTTCTGACTATTGATCCTTTAAGATGCCATTGTTAGCAAGCCAACTTCCAAATGTTTTTCTTTTTGAAACAGAGGGATGATTGGGAGGTTGGGATGAGCAGATGCGAGCTGTTGTATATAGAATGGCAAACAACGTGGCTGGAACTATAGCAGGGAGCTATAATCAATATCCTGCGATAAACCATAATTAAAAGGAATACAAAAAAGAATGTATTTATATATGCATAACCGAATCACTTTGCTGCACATCGGTAATTAACATAACATTGCAAATCAATTGTTCTTCAATAACAATTAAATGTAAAATAAAATAAATTAGAAGATTTGAAAAATGAATTTAATATATCTAACATCTGTTTGATAAAAATTCCAAAAATGGAAAAAAGAGAAGATGAAGGAAAAAAATAATCTAAGAGGAAAAAATTGTAATATTATCAGTCTTCACATTAAGTGTATAAACAGGGGGGGAAAAAGCAAAACCAAAATCAGAATAGTATGTAATAGAATAAATAATGAGACGATTATGGATGTACGCATTCTGCATTTTCAGAAATGCACAGATAGGAAGTTTATCTCCCAGACACCACTGTTGTAATGAGAATAAAGTAGCAAAACGAGGGAAGAATATAAAAAAGGACATGGAGTTGAAAAGAGAAAGGAACTAAGTCAGTACATGGTAGAATTCCTGGGTGGTAACCACGCAGCAAAGAAAAGACTAAGTCCAAGTGTGAACATGAGTAGCTGTTCTTCAGAGAAAGCAGTTTTCAAAATGAAAATATTATGCATTTAACAGAATGATGTAATTAAGAAATTGGGCCATCTCATTCATGTATCAGTAATAAAGGTGGTTTACATTTCTTTTTCCAATAAAAGCAAAACAAAAAGCTTGACAGAAACTACAAGAAAAACCTACATTTTAATAAACTAATTATAATCTAATTATGAAGCAAACATTTGGCATGGTTTGGGAGAATTCAAGGGTGGGGAAAAATTCGCATATGGTGAAAGAGGTTCATTTCTTCTTGCTCTTGTGATATTTTCTATTTGCGTGACACAGCTTAAAGGCAGAGAATGTATTTTATTTCCAATCATACTAGTTGGCTTTATAGTAAATAATATTTTGCAATACTTTGCAAAAGAATATTTTATAATCAACAGCATTTTCCACTTCTCTGCTGAAATTCTCGATCTTGTCTTTTAATCACTTGAACATAGTCAGCATGACTATTTTAAAGTTTGTCTCATAACTATTTCTGAACCCCTGTGAGTCTATACCTATTATATGCTGTTTATATTTTGTCTCCTCAACCTCTCCCTCCTTTTCCTCTTCCTTCTTTTCTTCTTCTTAAATCATTTTTTACATCTCCTTTCTTCCTAGTTCCTAAATATCTGTTGATTATTTTGGCACAATAGTATCTTGAGAAGATTCAGTAAGACTGTTTATCTAGAAGCCTCTACTCATATCTGAAGAAAGGAGCTTTTAAAACGTATTGGGTCTCAATGTGTTTTCTGAAACATTGCGCTCATTCTCATTCAGCCAGACAATCATTCTTGGCATTCTCAAAAGTATATGCAGGTCATTTTAACTTTGTATGGGATGGATAAACATCCACACCGCAGTAGCCAAAAATAATACCCATTTTGTGCTGGCCTGATGGGTCCTTCAGATTAGGAACAAGTTCAAAGTGACTCTATTCTCTGGAAGGGGACTAGAGTAGGACTTGTATATTTAAAAGCTTTCTTTTTAAATCTGTTATTAATTTACAAAAGTGGCTTCGTCTGTATGAAAGCTTTTAGGCTTGCTAGGAGGTTGTGTAGTACAGAAAGAAAGTTTGCAACATGACAGAGACACTAGTGATGTGTGTCAGTCACTCGTGTTTTTAAATAGCATCAGGGTAGGGATTTTCTTTGTTTGATTTGCAGTTAAAGTGGGTGTGTGGTCCCACTCTCTCATCTAATTAAGTGAGGATTCAAAGATGCCAAAAATCCAAAGTGATATTAGCCTAGATATTAGCGATGTTAGCTTACAACTACTGATATCATGCTCTTATGAAAGGAATTGGATGCCTTTTAATAGCTGGGCTAACTACTGTCCAGACTGGAAACAACTGAGGGCATCTCTGGACAGACACCTAGTCCCACGTCTCTTTGGTGTATCTTTCTTCTCATGATGGGCTGAATCGCCCCCCGCCCCTGACACCCCTGCTGTCTTAACCCTTAGTTTCTCAGAATGTGACATTATTTGGAATTAGGATTGGTGCAGCTGTAATTAAGTGGAAGTCATGTTGGAGTATGCTGCTGCTGCTGCCAAGTCACTTCAGTCTGTGCAACCCCATAGACGGCGGCCCATCAGGCTCCCCCGTCCCTGGGATTCTCCAGGCAAGAACACTGGAGTGGGTTGCCATTTCCTTCTCCATTGCATGAAAGTGAAAAATGAAAGTGAAGTTGTTCAGTCGTGTCCGACTTCTAGCGACCCCGTGGACTGCAGCCCACCATGCCCCTTCGTACATGGGATTTTCCAGGCAAGAGTACTGGAGTGGGGTGCCATTGCCTTCTCTGATATTGAAGTATAATGTGCTCCTAATTCAATATGACCAGTATTGTTGTAACAAGACAGCCATGTGAAGAGGGAACTATCTAGCCACCAGCCAAGGAAAGCCTGAGGCTAAGGAAAATGGAGGAGGTAAGGACAGATCCTCCCCTCAGAGCATGACTCGGTTGACACACTGGTTGTCGACTTCAAGCCTCAAGAACTGAGAGAGGGACTTCCCTGGCAGTCAGTGGTTAAGACTTTGCCTTGCAGTGCAGAGGGTGTGTGTTTGATCCCTGATCAGGGAGGTAGGATCCCACATGCCTCAAAGCCAAAAACCCAAAACATAAAACAGAAACAATATTGTCACAAATTCAATAAAGACTTTGAAAATGATCGACATAAAAAATAATCTTAAAAAAAATCCCCAAGAACTGTGAGAGAATAGATTTCCCAATTTATGGTAGTTTTTAATGACATCCCCTAGGACATGAATACATGTCTCCTGATGCCCAAATGCAAATAAGCTTGAATCTAAAATTTATATCTCCAAGAAGTCACTTCTAATGGAGAGAAAAGTAAATTATTTATTCATGATCAGGGAGTATAATCCCAAGAAGCTCATCAGATGGCTGATGTTCTATTTAAGTCTAATGTTTCATCTTTAAACTTCAAGCAATTTTAAATCTACTTTCTAATCCATCTACTCTTTTCCTCAAGTAAACTTAATATTTTTAGAGCTGTTTTAAGTTCCCAGCCAAACTGAGCAGAGGGCACAGGGATTTCCCACGTGCCTCTCGTCCTCATCACCTACTGTAACAACTTCCCCCATCATCAACCATCCTCACCAGAGTGGTATCTCTGTTACAGTTCATGATTACATTGATGTGCTGTTATCATCCAAAGTCCACAGTTTATACACGTGGTGTTGTACAGCCTGTGTTTTTGTTTAGCTGCCAAGTTGTGTCCAACTCTTTGCAACCCTATGGACTGTAACCAACCAGACTCCTCTGTCCATGGGATTTCCCAGGCAAGAATACTGGAATGGGTTGCCATGCCCTTCTCCAGGGCATCTTCCCAACCCAGGGATCAAACCCAGGTCTCCTGCGTTGCACGCAGATTCTTTACCACCTGAGCCACCTGGGAAGCCCTATACATTCTATGCTGTTGGTTAGTCGCTAAGTCATGTCCAGCTTTTTGGCAACAGGTGAGCCTGTAGCTCACCAGGCTCCTCTGTCCATGGGATTTCCCAGGCAAGAATCCTGGAGTGGGGAGCTTGAAAAAAACTCATACCTAGGCTTCCTCCCAGGACAGTTGAATCAGCATCCCTAAGAGTGACACCCGAGCACCCAGTAGCTTGCCCAAAGCCACACAGCAAAGACTGAGCTGAAGGCTTTCTGCCTCTTAAACATCTGGACTTCCCCTCAACCACATGGAAAAGACCTCTTTAAAATATAAACCACAGCTTAGTTCTCAAAGATTGCAAAAACGTAAATGAAGATTTAACTTAAAGTGGAAAAGAATTTAAATATGAGGAAATATTTGTGGATCCATCTGAACATAGACTCTACAGTCTGTATTTTGGAGTACTGGTCATAAGTTCAAAGGGCTGGAGTGGACGATGCTCTGAGAGCTCCTTCAAAGCCATGTGCTGAAAGAAATAATGGAAAGTGTAGGGTGACTATCAGAAGGATAGGATTTCGATGGTCTAATACTTTTGAAACAGTGGATAAAGCATATAAAATATGTCAGGTATTCACATGAGTCAACTTTTTTGGCTTATCATTGCCATTTTCCCTTCTTCTCCTACAGGTATTACCTAACACATGCATGGGTGACTTCCTTGCATCATTTTCAAGAGCATAGATTTTGGGGATAAACTACCTAATTTAGTTTCCAAATATATTCTCTCTAGCTGTGTACTCTTAAGTTACTTCACTTCTCCATGACTCGGTTTCTTCAGCTATAAAGTAGGAATAATAATGGCCTCGTATCAGTGCTGCCTGAGTCACCCGAAGCTCTCATGCCTTAAGATCTCTCTCAGTTTTTCTGGGTGGGAATGCAGGAGAAGCTTGGTTGGGCAGTTTCAGCTCAGGGTTTCTCTAAGCCAGGATTTAGGCAACAGTCTTGTGATGGCTTGGTTAGGGCTGGAAGAGCTACTTCCAAGGTGGTTTGCTCACATGAAATCACAAAATGGTGCTTATTGTTGGCAGGGAGCTTCAGCTTTTCTCCACAAAGTAGAGAACTCTAGGAACTGCTAGAGAGTCCACACGGCTTGCTACCTGACTTCCTCCAAAGAAAACGACCCAAGAGACCAAGGCGGAACTTGCCGTGCATTTTAGGACCTAGCCTTAAGGGCGTACACCACCCCTCATACAGTGTTCTGTGGGTCACACAGACCAACCCTATTCAGTTTGGAAGGAGACTACACCCTTCTGTCAGGAAGTAAAGATCAGTGGGGGCCATTTTGGAGGTAGATACTATAAGCACCTAGCTCATAGGCTTTTTGCAAAGATATACGTATATCCACTTAGAAGAGCTCAGACCAACAGCTAAGAAAACACTTAAGTAGATAATGTTTTGTGTGTGTATACCTCACATTTAGAAGAGAGCTTGTGTGTGTGTGTGTGTGTGTGCGCGCCTGCGTGCCTGTGTGCTCAGTTGCTCAGTCGTATCCAGCTCTTCCTGACCCCACGGACTACAGCCCATCAGGCTCCTCTGTCCATGGGAATTTCTGCCCATGGGAGGGGACTGCCATCTCCTTCTCCAAGTAATCTTCCTAGCTCAGGGATCAAACCTGCATCTCTTGCGTCACCTGCATTGGCAGGCAGATTCTTTACCACTACACCAGCTGGGAAGTCCACCACAGAGCTTAGACCATAGTAAATGTTACATAACTAAACAGAAATTTCAGGAGTGCCCATTAGTATTATAGTTTAAAAATCACCGCTTGCTAAGTTGCTTCAGTTGTGTCCAACTCTTTGCAACCCTATGGACTGTAGCTCGCCAGGCTCCTCTGTTCAGGGGATTCTCCAGGCAGGAATACTAGAGTGAGCTGCTGTGCCCTCCTCCAGGAGACCTTCCCAATCCAGGGATTGAACCCGGTCTCTTACGTCTCCTGCGTTGGCAGGCGGGTTCTTTACCACTAGTGCCACCTCAGTTCAGTCAGCTCAGTCGCTCGGTCGTGTCCAACTCTGCGGTCCCATGCACTGCAGCACGTCAGGCTTCCCTGTCCAACACCAACTGCTGGAGTTTACTCAGACTCATGTCCATCAAGTCAGTGATGCCATCCAACCATCTCATCCTTTTTCATCCCCTTCTCCTCCCGTCGTCAATCTTTCCCAGCATCCTGGTCTTTTCACATGAGTCAGTTCTTTGCATCAGGTGGCCAAAGTATTGGCGTTTCAGCTACAGCATCAGTTCTTCCAATGAATATTCAGGACTGATTTCCTTTAGGATGGACTGGTTGGATCTCCTTAAGGTCCAAGGGACTCTGAACTTCTCCAACACCACAGTTCAAAAGCATCAGTTCTTTGGCGCTCAGTTTTCTTTATGGTCCAACTCTCACATCCATACATGACTACGGGAAAAACCATAGCTTTGACTAGATGGATCTTTGTTGGCAAAGTAATGTCTCTGCTTTTTAATATGCTGTCTAGGATGGTCATAGTTTTTCTTCCAATGAGCAAGCGTCTTTTCATTTCATGGCTGCAGTCAACATCTGCAGTGATTTTGAAGCCCAAGAAAATAAAGTCTATCGCTGTTTCCATTGTTTCCCCATCTGTTTGCCATGAAGTGATGGGACTGGATGCCATGATCTTAGTTTTTGTCTCAGTGCCACCTGGGAAGCCTCAAAATCACCACAGGTGATTCTAATATACAGCCAGGTTTGAGTACCATGCTTCTACACCAATACTTAGCTTCACCATGATAATCAACCCTGAAGCCCTAGTTGAGAGATTCTCTACCTTGGCTGCATATCTAAGAATCATCTAGAGAACTTTAAAGAATCTAGACCTTCAGGTTACATACTGTGCCAATTCTATCTAATCTGTGGTTCATGGGACCCAGACATGAGAATTTTTTTTTTAAGCTTCCTAGGCTATATTAATACACAGTCAAGTTAGAGACCCACTGCTTTAATTATGTAACTTAGATTATTATATTCCAGTTTTTCCCATTTTCTCCATGAGCTGAGCTCCAACAGCAGCATTTAGATGCTGGAGACCCAGTTTCACTTGTTGAAAACAGAGGGAAGACCTTTGACTCACCCTCTTGTGCTGGAAACGCTGCAGATGGGTGGGAACGCGCAGCATGGCGCCAGTTGTTCCCCATCTACACCCTGTGTGTCTGGAGGATTTGAGCCTCCAGCATGTCAGCCAGGCTCCTTTGGCCGGAATTTGCCTTCATGCAAGAGTAGAAACCTCCTAGGCATGTGATTGCCGGGCCAGGAAAATGTCACCCACGGCCAGAGAAAAACCAGCCTGCCACAAATCTAGAGTGAATGGCACATGAAACCAATTTAGCCAAAGTGGCTGGAGAAGGATCAGAAAGCATCCTGAGATGGCCATTCTGGAAACAGTGCTTATTAAGATGCACCTGGTAAAGTTTCTAGGTATTGTTCAGGCACAGAACATTCCTCAAATCCAAAAGCATGGGGCTGCCTGCCTGCTCTGTGTGAGGCTGCATTTGTGTGGCCTAGACAATTGCAATTTGGGGAAGATGAGCAATAGAGAGCGAATGGCAGCCATATAGGGGCCAGAAAAATACGAGGTAAATGGCAATTTCCAGTGAATGATGCCATCACACTAGACATAGAAAATCTGTGATGTGCTGGAAAAGTCAACCCTGTTTGCAAATATTTGTGATTGAAAGAAGCTCTTAGCAGACTTTGCTTACGGCTTTCTCTCCACGCTTAAACCTATGTTTGTTTTAAGTAAAGCTTTATCCATGTGTTTCTGATTCCTTCACACATAACTCATCAGAGTCTTTATTTTGGGGGGAAAAATATTTAATGTCCAAGATGCTTTTGCTTTTTAGCCTTTTAAAGCATTTTTTTTCTCTCTTTGAAAGGGGCTGAAATCACATGTTTGCCAAGTTGAGAGCCCACTCAGCTTTTGTGAATGCAGAATTTTGACCACTGTTCGGGATTTGAATTTCTTCACATTTGCCAAAAATGTGACTTCCTGCTTGTTTTTAATATGCAAATCCCTTTTGAAATTGAATGTGAGACTCTCAGTGAAACCTGAAGGCAACAGATTTGCCCTTCCATCGATTCTTTTTTCCCCTATTGGGGAGCTTATTAATACCTCCTTTATGTTATAATCTTTGTGACTCTGGAACAATTTTTATTTGTGTTGCCTAGTAATGAAAGAAAAATATTTTGAGCTTGTGATGGTACCTTTTATCAAGGATCTCAAAACTGACTTGCAAACATGAGCACAAAACTATGACAACAGTAGCTTCCATGTAACCCATGATGAATTCAGCAACTGATTTGTGGAAATAAGAAAAATGTAAGAATGTAAAAGGAGACTGTGTGGACTTGAAAGCAAGCCAAATGGGCCATTAGGACTTCAATAACTATTTTCTCATATGTCCCTTAAGAAAACTAGTTAGGTGTCTCTGTTTTATAACCTCTTTTCCTTAGAATGAAGAGAAAGGGGAACCGATCATATTAATCAGACTGAGCCAAAGCTGTGTTAAAATGATGCAAATCACCTAATAAAAACTAAATAAATTCTAGTCGGTTATTCCAGTATGTTTATCTACATAATGCTGCATGCTCTGTTACTTGGAATGCTTTCTTTTTCTTTACTAACATTTTAATTATAGATGCTTGACTTAAGTCATCAGAAAGAGGAAGAAATAAAGCACAAGAAAATTGTAATGAACTATTATCAAGAAGCTGAAATAAATATTATTTTCATAGATGCAGTAACCAGGTATCTAATTTCATCCCCAGATGAGTAATTTGGTCAACACCATCTTTTATGTTGATTGTTATTTGGTATTGTGGGACTTTTGTACAGGAAGTGGAAGTCATAATTCTTATCCTTGAAGAACTTACAATTATGAGAGTTTATAAAATTTTACTACCAAACAATAAATCACAAAAACAAAAGATTAACCCATAGCAATGACAGATGTTCAAGCCACCCAGTGCTTGAGGAGATGACAAGGACTGAATGTCAGCAGAGGCTGAATAGCCAGATCTAAGACACTCGGAGCGCACTGACCACCACCACGCCCTGGTGAAAACAGGTATAATTTTTCACACAATAAAGATTCTCTTTTTTTAATGACATAATCAAAATCATCCTATTTTGTACAAGTAGTCCCTAATTTGACATATAAAGAGAAGATCAAATTGAACTTTAAAGTGGAGAAAGACATACCTTAATAACTCTTATTGGTGGCTTGGGTCTGTTCTCTATAACAAGGTTCATACCCACTCTATCTACTTAATATACCCAGTTGGATCAAAACACTTCTAGTATAGTGATCAAGTTTTAAAGTGAATGTTATGAAAACCATTCCCCATAATGATTTACTATTTGATAAAAATGCAAGCATATTTTCTTTTTATTTTACCTGTGCAGATATTTTATCTCAGGGCCAGGCTCTTAAAATGCCTGTGATTAATGTAAACTGCAGTTATGTCTTGAAGAATGTATAGCAACTTTTTTTATTAATGAGGAAGAAAAATTAGACTTTTTAAGGGAAGATTTTGAATATTTTCTCTCGATGGCTAACCTTAATTCAATTTGTTTCTCAGTCCCCATTTCCATAAAGTAAGGCTTTCACTTGCCAGGAAATATATGTGGGAACTTGGAGATTTGGACTCTGTGGTTATAAGAATAGTTATTCCTGGAGTTCTGCGAGGACATTCTCTCCCCAGCTAGACAATAGCTGTACTGGCAGAATCAGTCTGATGTAACTGTTTTGGAACTGTGGAGTCTACTGAAGGCGTGGAACCTCCAGAGGAAGACTTAGATGGTAAATTGTGGTTAATTTCAGTCAATTTTAGCTCTTAGCATAGTAGCTGCTGCTGCTGCTAAGTCGCTTCAGTCGTGTCCGACTCTGTGCGACCCCATAGACGGCAGCCCACCAGCTCCCCCGTCCCTGGGATTCTCCAGGCAAGAACACTGGAGTGGGTTGCCATTTCCTTCTCCAATACATGAAAGTGAGAAGTGAAAGTGAAGTTGCTCAGTCGAGTCCGACTCTAGTGACCCCATGGACTGCAGCCTACCAGGCTCCTCCATCCATGGGATTTTCTAGCAAAAGTACTGGAGTGGGGTGCCATTGCCTTCTCCAATAGAAGCTGCTACCACTTCCCAAACACCAGCCCCGCTGCAGACAGCTATGCAGGTAGGTATTCCAGGAGGAGCTAGAATGAAGTTTATAGGAGCCATGCATGTGTGTGTTAAGTGTATCCAACTTTTTGCAACCCCATGGACTGTAGCCCACCAACCTCCTCTGTCCATGGGATTTCCCAGGCAAGAAACTGGAGCAGGTTGCCATTTTCTTCTCCAGATAATCTTCCCAACCTAGGAATCGAACCTCATCTCCTGCATTGGCAGGTGGAGTCTTTCCCACTGAGCCCCCTGGGAAGCCCAATTGCATATCTATGATCAAGCTTTATGCCTTGAAGTACCCTGAATATAAAAGAACAATTTGTAAATGATGATGATCTTACAAAACCTGTAAACATCTGTCTAGTTCTTTAAAATGGTTGATGCATTTTTCAATAACTTCATCCAGCTTGATTCTCAGAGCAGCTCAGTAAGGTAGGTATTGTTAATATCTCTATGGTACAGAGTTACTGTCATTTCCCTTCACTTCTTTCTCAACCACTACTGCTGCTCGGCTCTGTAACTCTGCCCTCATGGACTACTAGTTCTTACTTACGGTTCTTACTTAGGGTTCAGGTTCTTTCTTTGCTTCATGTTTCTGCCTGAGTCGATCTCTACCCATCCCTTGTTAAATTCTATTTTAATTCAGTAGGGAATGTAACAACACATCAGAGCTGACTTTAGCTTGGCTTAAGCCAAGGAGCTCTGGAAATCACACCGAGGATGCTGTCTTCATTGCCAAGTTCACTTATTAAGGAAAAAATGCTTATAGTGTTAGGCATGAAATGTGATTAGAGTCGGTCCTGGCCAGGGACAACTTTTACAAAGACGGTGCCTCTGACTCTGAGGAATTGAAGTCACTCTTCCCTAACAAATGTGCTTCCTTAGAGGAGATCTCTTTGCCTCATCTGTGGTAACTTGGGGAAATCTGTCCCTTGCACACACACCCCCTTCAAGTTGGTGGTTTTAAAGTGATGTCAGGTGTGAAAACTAACACCAGTTTGTTAAAGCAGATTCTGTGTGTAATAAACATGGCAATTCAGTGTAGATAGGGAGTAAGAACGAATTTTACTTAGAGCTTTTTCTGTGAAGTCTTGTGGCCCGTAGACCAGCATCATCAATATCACCTTGGAATTTGTTAAAAATGCAGAATCTCAGGCTCCACTCCAGACCTACTGAACAGAAATCTGAATTTTAACAAGAGCCTCTGGAGATGTGTGTGCATGTTGAGACTTCAGAAGACTACTGGGGACTGCCGTCTATCACATAGTCACATCTGTTATGGGTGCTCTTAAGTCATTCTTTGCCAGAGTATATGTTCTTGCCATCTCTTTTATACCAGAAATGAAGTGCCTGTAGAATTTCAGTGACCAAAAATGCACTCCCCCAACCCCACTTTTTTATTATTCAAAAGCGGAGGGTGAGGACTTCCCCGGTGGTCCAGTGGCTGAGAGTCCGCCTCCCAGTGCAGAAAACGCTGGTCCAATCCCTGGTCAGGGAACTAAGATCCCACCTGCCCCTGGCAACTAAGACCCAACACAGCCAAAAACAGATAGTAAATAAATAAATATATTTTTTAAAGTGTAGGTTGGCCTACTAATACTGGATTTATAGTGAATATATTTGAATGCGTCCGCTTTGAGCACTGGTGGATATTTCACTGAATTATTTGTCCTCTCTGGTTAGATTTGGATTGAAATTTATAACTGAATTTCTAAAATCTTATTGATCCTCAAGTACTGCTCCAACTTGTAAAGTCAATGAATGAACAATGTGAAAGCATGTTTTTAGTGCCTATAATAGGCCAAAAAAAAAAAAAAAATGGTGCTGTGAATATTTTTGCTTGATGAATTTTATATTATTGGTTTTTATGGAAAGGCATTTTATTTTAAATATAGCAGTGTATACATCAATATGATCTGCCTGCAATACGGGAGGTTTGGGTTCAATCCCTGGGTTGGGAAGATCCCCCAAAGAAGGGATAGGCTGCCCACACCAGTGTTTTTGGACTTCCCTTGTGGCTCAGCTGGTAAGGAATCTGCCTGCAATGTGGGAGACCTGCGTTCGATCCCTGGGTTGGGAAGATCCCCTGGAGAAGGGAAAGGCTACCCACTCTAGTATTCTGGCCTGGAGAATTCCATGGACTGTATAGTCCATGGGGTAGCAAAGAGTCGGACACCACTGAGTGACTTTCACTTTCATCAATATGATATTATTGTTTGCACTTTAGGATCCACATTTAGAGAACGTTGAGGGGGTAGACGTGAGTCTGAGTGGACTCCGGGAGTTAGTGATGGACAGGGAGGCCTGGCATGCTGCGATTCATGGGGTTGCAAAGAGTCGGACACGACTGAGCGGCTGAACTGAACTGAACTGAACTGAGGGGGTAGAGGGAGGAATGTGGACTGTGGCAAGTCTGTCTAATAATCTTTTCTTTAACAATCATTTACAAACGTCTCCTAGGTTCCCACATTGGCCAGGAGGTGAGCATATCAATGAATAACACTCGGCTCTCTCTTCAATTTGCAGATGGGCATACGGAGGCAGAGACTTGCACTGCTGGGCCCCAAAGGTAGCACTCCAGTTTGTGTGAATGGAGCTTCCTAGAGCAAAAGACCAAGCCACCTTGGGGGTGGGCAACCAATAGCAAATTAAGTGACTTAAGGCAAAAATGCTTGGATGGCCTCACTGACTCAATGGACATGAGTCTGAGCAAACTCCAGGAGATGGTGAAGGACAGGAAAGCCTGGCGTACTGCAGTTTATGGGGTTGCAAAGTCAGACATGACTTAGCAACTGAAGAACAACCACAAGGCAAAATAAAACAAACAAACCCAAGAGCTCAGGTAGCATGGTAGAAGGGGGTCTAGTTCATAGGGAGTGAAATGTGTGTGTGTGTGTGTGTGTGTGTGTGTGCATGGCGTGGTTGCACATGATATGTATGTAAGCATGTATGTGCTGTCCATGTATGTGAGTGTGGTTGGGTTTGTGTTGTGAGTTGTGTGTGTGAGTGAAGTGTATAGGTGTGGAATGAGTGGGCATGATATAAGTGTGTATGGGTATGTTAGGTGTGTGCACTCCTGGTGTGCCTGGTGCAGGGAGAAGTGATGTTTCTGATGTCGGCAGAACTTTTCAGAGGAAGAGACGTCTGGGCTCTGTTTATTCAATCCCAGCCAGGCTTTCCTCCCGCTCCACTGAAATGACACCTGCTGGGGTCTCAGCGTCTTCACCGCCACCACACCTAACCACGGGTTCCTTGTCTTCATCCTCCTAAATGCCCATCTCAGTAAAGAGCACCCACTTCACCTAGAAGCTCAGACTGAACCTAGGAATTATTCTAGAACCTTCTTCCTCTCCCACTCTCCATCCACTCCATCTGCGCGTCCTACTAATCTGCTTTCCAAACAGCCAGAATCGGAGCACTTCTTACAACCTTTACCTTTAGTCAAAAGCTCCGTATTTTTGCTTTGACTATTAGAATAGCTTCCTAACTGATTATCCCATGCTCCCTGCCTTTCTGGAGTCTGTTTTACACTCATCATCTGGAGTTGCCCTTTAAAACTCTACATTTATGATTGATTTTTCTTAGGATATTCTGATGGCTTTCCTTCATGCTCTAATTCCCCATCATGGCCCAAGGCTATCCACAGCGAAGTCCCTGGCTGCCTTCCAGATTCTTTTTGACCTTCCTCTCCTCCCTGTCTCCTCTGTCCATACTGACCTGCTTGTTGGTCTGAACTCACCCATTGGTTCCCTGCCTCAGGACATCCATGTTGCTTACCTTTTGGTTATAATGCTTTACCACCAGTCAGTAACATGTCTATTTTATTCAGGCTCCACAATTTCCCCTGGCCATTATTTTTCCCTCTTACCACCCCCTGTTTTGTCTCTTAAGCACTAATATATATATATATATATATATATATATGTATGTATATATATATATTTTATAATATAAAATATATAATACATATATATATTTAAAAATCTTATTTATGGCTGCACTGGGCTTGCCTGATAGCTCAGCTGGTAAAGAATCTGCCTGCAATGCAAGAGACCCTGGTTCAATTCCTGGGTCGGGAAGATCCCCTGGAGAAGGAATAAGCTACCCGACTCCAGTATTCTTGGGCTCCCCTTGTGGCTCAGCTGGTAAAGGATCTGCCTGCAATGCAGGAGAGCTGGGTTCAATCCCTGGGTTAGGAAAATCACCTGGAGAAGGAAATGCTACCCACTCCAGCCTGGAGAATTCCATGGACTGTATGGTCCATGGTATCGCAAAGAGTAGGACACCACTGAGCAACTTGCACTTCCCATCACTCCAGGCTGCACTGGTCTTCACCATTGCCCATGGCCTTTCTCTAGTTGTGCCGAGAGGGCTTCTCATTTCAGTGGCTTCGCTTGGTGCAGAGCACGGGCTCAAGGGTGTGTACGCTTCAGCAGTTGCATCACGTGAGCTCAGTAGCTGCAGCTCATGGGCTGTAGACCACAGGCTTGGTAGGTGTGGCGCACAGGCTTAGCTGCCCCACAGCCTGTGGAATCTTTCCTTGACCAGGGATTGAACCCATGTCTCCTGCATTGGCAGGTTCTCAACCACCACCAGGGAAGTCCTACTTAATATTTTATATTATTTTGTTTAGTATCTGTCTCCTTATTAGAATGTTAAACTCTATGAAGTCAGGAGCTTTGGTTTTTTTCTTCCCTGTATCTCTTAAGTCATAGCAGAGTGCCTGGCATAGTAAGTGCTCAATCAGGATGTGCCTAGAGGCTGAATAGACGTGGGCAGGGCATGAGCAATGCCAGGACCAAAGCAGAGGCCATGGGGGCAAATGGCAGGAGCAGGCTCAGGATGTGGTGATCACTGTAGGGAGAGGAAGCTTTCTGCCTGGGGCACTGCTGACTGTCATTCCATTTGATGGGAGAAATGACATGGGGTGCAGGTTTAGAGGTAAAATGGTTAGTTCAGTTCTGGACATTTCGAATTTGAAGTGCTGCCGGGAGCAGGAGCTCCACCCATGACAAAGGTCATGAGGAAGGAGGCTCGATCCCGCATTCTTCCTTGTATTGTCAGGATTCTTCGGCAGAACATTCAGAAGCTCGCGTCTGAATGATGAGTTGCATCTGGCTGTTTTAAGAAATAAAAAAGGGGGAGATGCCGGGAGCAGGAGCTCCACCCATGGCAAAGGTCATGAGGAAGGAGGCTCGGCATACGCAAAGGTGGGATCGAGCCTCACGAGTCCCCCTGGAAATTCTTGAGCATCTACCCCCAAAACCAGAGTCTGCCTACTTTCTGCTTTGTGTTCTCACCTACACCTCTGACTTTACGGGGGGCTGTCCCCCACTACCTCTCTCTGAAAAAAAAAGAGTTAACTTACAGCTCCAGTTAATAAAGTTCCTGGGTGTGACAGTGTTTCAACCTACAAACTCCTTTGGAAGTCCTCTAGCCTGCCTGAATAGGTTTTTCCGGTCACATGTGATTGCTCAGAGTCTCCCAGCTGTGAGAGGTATGAGATGTTCTAAACTGTCTGAATACAGATTCCTTTGAGCAGTTAAAAGATTGATTAGAAATTGTATTGGTGAAGGGTTTTTCACTTGTTGGGCCAATGTTTGCTGCTAAGTCTCCATATCCCTTACCTGCTGTGTCCCTGGCAGTGTATTGATTAATATAATTGGTGTAAGTAGTAGCTTTAGTGTTTGTAACCTTGGACCCTTGAGTTAATTCTTTTTCTTGTTACAGTCCACCACACCTTTGCCCTATAGGAATGCAACTTTATCTAATGCTTTTGGAGGGTGGTGCCTGACTTTAGAATAATCACCTATAGAGAAAAATAAGTTTCTTAAAATGTTAACAGGCCTCTGGGCCAGAAGATGATGCAAATCACCTAAACTTTTGCATATGATAAGTTTTCAGGAAGAAAGCCTGGCTTACTGCATGACTCTATCCCTTCCCCCATTATCCTCTATGCATAACTTAAGGTATAAAAACTACTTTGGAAAATAAAGTGCAGGCCTTGTTCACTGAAACTTGGTCTTCCCATGTCATTCTTTCTCTCACCTTCTGGCTGAATTATTCAGCCTCTTTTCTCCACTGAATTTCCTCACTGAACTATCCTTATTTAACCACTCTTTATATCCTTAATGTTTAATTAAGCAATTGTTTCCTGATCCTCGCTGACGCCGTCCCCACTTCGAATTCCCTGGATCCACAGGGGCTGGACCCCAGCAAAGTGCCAGTGGTACCTCCAGTTTGAGGTGCCTGATAAGCACGTGAGAACAGGTACCTGGACCAGGGGAGAGGGGATTTGAGAGCTGGATGATTACAGGTAGTAGCTGGGGTCATAGAGGAAAATGGGTTCATTCTGTCACACGAGCGTATGTTCCTCGGTTCTTTGTCTCGTCACAACAAAGATTTGGAGCAACGGACATTAAAGCCCTCGGCGTATCACAGCTCTCGGGTCTTGGACAAACCGTGTTACAGCTCTTAAGCAAATCAGTGTTACAGCTCTATTTTATTTAGAAGATAGCAGGAAAGTGAGAGAGAGAGAGAGAGAAACAGAAAGAGAGAGAGAGAGAAAAGAGCGCACGCACGCGGGACAGAGAGTCCGAGAGAAAGCGCTTTGGCTCCTCCTTTTATATGTTTTTTTTCCCCCACCTGGGCCTGCCCTATGCAAATTGGGCTTAGCCAGGAGTGCTGTTTGTTCTGTTTGTTCTGCCTGAAGTCTTCACTCTGGTCCTCGGACCTTCCTTGTCTTTTAGCCACCACCATTTTGGACTCCTTTTCCCTATTCTACATACCTAACATTCCCCCCTCAAGAGATGGGAGGCCCAATTCTTTGGGAATAGGGGTGTCGAGGTCTTTCTGGCTACTTCCTGTTGAACTGGGGCAGTGAGGGGTATTGGGCCTCCCTGTCTTGCTAGTCTCAAGCCTCAGAGTCCTTATAGCGGTGTCCAAGGGTGTGTGATATTTTCCATGGTGAGCTGTAGTTTTATATCTTTGTTGAACTGGCACTGCATGTTGTAGCTGGTTGACCTGGGCAGAGACAAACAGGTTAGACAATTGACAGTGCATGGAATAATCATAGGCATCATCAATATAGCATAACGAGGACTAGTAGGGACATTGGTCAATTTTAAATTCACATCGCCAGGATGGCTCAAGTCCCTCCTTGTTCAGGGATCAGAAGATCTATCTCCTGTCTGTTTTGGAGTAGTCTCTGTCAAGCTGTGTTGGCTCCTTAGAGTTATCCTGAGAAATCTTATCCCCAGAAACCAGGTTTTGGGTGTGTTCATTAGAATGACACTCATTGGTAGTTCTGAATAGGTATCTGAGATCTCCCAGGGGCTCACAGGTGTATTGAGTGTCCTCTTCTGTTTTCTTCCATGGCTTGACTCGTGAGTAGTGAATCCAGGAGTCATGTCCTGGTACCTTGACTGCTGTGGGGGTAGAAAGTATTACAGGGTAGGGGCCTTTCCATGTGGGCTGGAGTTGAGCCTTTGGGGACCCATCTTTCCAGACTTTAATTAGGACTTGAGTTCCTGGAGCATATAGTGGTGACTCTTTAGAATCTTTTGGGTCCTGGTTCATAACCCACAAGCATACATCCTGTTGGAATTTCCCAGTGGCCATGGTATAAGATTGGAGGGTCTGAACCTCTGGATCTAGGAAGAGGTCATTGACATAAACAAAAGGTCTCCCATATAGCATCTCATAAGGACTAAGACCAACCTGTTCCTAAGGGGCAATGCGGGTGTGGAGGAGAGCTATTGGTAAAGCCTCCTTCCATCCCAGGGAGGTCTCCTGGGTTATCTTTTTTATCGCTGATTTTAAGAATTGATTGGCTCTTTCTCTACTTTTCCTGAAGATTGAGGCCTCCAGGCACAATGGAGATAATAAGTAATGCCCAATGTTTTTGAGATTCCTTGGGTGACCCTAGAAGTAAATGATGTCCCATTGTCACTTTGTAATGACCTGGGCAGACCAAATCTTGGAATGATTTCATGGAGCAGTTTTTTTACCACCTCCTTAGCCTTCTCAGTCCAGGTGGGAAAGCCTTCAAACCATCCTGTGAATGTATCTATCATGACTAATAGGTATTTATACCCTTGAGAAACTGGCATCTGAGTGAAGTCCATCTGCCAGTCCTCTCCTGGGTAGGCCCACGTCGTTGGATGGGCTGGGCCAGCTGGGGTCTTTGAGCTCCTTGAGGGTTGTTTATTTGGCAAATGGGACAAGAGGAGACCACCTGTCTTATAGTTGTTTGGAGGCCTGTTCCTCTGAAGGACCTTTCTAGTAATATTTGGAGGGCCTTTTCTCCTAAATGAGTAGTGGCATGTAAGGAGTTAACCAACTTCCATTGGAGGTTTTCAGGCAGAAAAAGGAGTCCCTCCTTTTGGAACCACCTCATATGATCTTCTTGAAAGCCCTCGCTCTTAGCTTTAAGAGTTTTACCTTCAGTATATGAAGGAGTTTCTGGCAAATTAGTCTGTGGAACTAAGGTGACAATCCCTATTAGGTCTTGGTTCTGTAATGCTGCTCTCCTAGCTGCCTGATCAGCTGCTTGGTTCCCTCGTGCCACTTCTGTGTTCCCTTTTTGGTGTCCTTTACAGTGGGAGACTGAAACCTCAGTGGGCAGATGGACTGCCTCCAAGAGTCGAAGAATCTGATCACCATATTTGTTTGGGGACCCTCGGGTGGTCAAGTGGCCCCTTTCTTTCCAAACAGCCGCATGTGCATGTAGCACCAGAAAGGCATACTTGGAGTCAGTGTAAATGGCTATTCTTTTTCCTTTTCCCAGCTCTAAAGCTCGAGTCAGGGTTATGAGCTCAGCTAATTGGGCTGAAGTACCTGGTGGCAGAGGCTTAGCCTCTATGGTCTCAAAATTGGAGACTACTGCATACCCGGCTCTTCTTTTTCCATCCAAGACAAGCTGCTTCCATCAGTGTACCAGATTTCCTCAGGATTGGTCAGAGGATCTTCTGACAATCCCTCTCGGGGTTTTGTCCAGTGGTCCAAGGTTTCTAGACAAGAGTGAAACGGGAGAGAGCCCTCAGGGGTAGGTAGGAGGGTGGTTGGGTTAAGAACCTCACAAGGGGATATAGTGAGGCCTGGATTTTCCATCAGCATTACTTGATAGCTGAGGATTCTTTGATCAGACATCCATAAGTGGCCTCTCCCATTTAGGAGTTGTTTTACTTGGTGGCTGATAAAAATAGTTAGTTTGCCCCCAAAGGAGAGTTTTAAAACATCTTCTATCATGATTGCAATAGCTGCAAGATTTCGAAGGCAGGGGGGCCAACCTCGAGAAGTTGGATCGAGACTCTTGGATAAGTAAGCTACAGGCTGGGGCTCAGATCCCAACCTTTGAGTTAACACTCCCAAGGCTATTCCCTCTCTTTCATGGACATAAAGTTGGAATGCTTTTTCTGGGTCTGGCAACCTCAAGGCAGGCGCCTGAGTTAAGGCCTGTTTTAGTGTAGCCTCTGCCTCCTTTTGAGGAGTTCCCCACATCAGTGGGATTGAATCATCTCATCCCTTTAAGCTTTCATATAAGGGCTGGGCAATTAGACCATAATTGGGTATCCAGATTCTACAATAACCAGTTAGCCCCAGGAAAGCTTGCAATTGTTTTCGAGTCGTGGGGAAGGGCAACTGGAGAATTCCTTGTATCCGATCAGTGGACAGCCTCCTGGACCCGTGTGTAATCTGAACTCCCAGGTAAGTGACCTTTGTCTCGACCATCTGTGCCTTAGCACGGGAGACTTTATATCCCCTTTCTGTCAAGAAGTTTAGAACCTGAATTGCATGTTGTTGGGCACTTTTCTCATCTGGAGAGCAGATTAGTAGGTCATCTACGTATTGCAATATTTTCCCATTAGGTCCCAGGTCCAGATCTAGGAGATCCTGGCTAAGGGCCTGTCCAAACAGGTGGGGGCTATCCCTGAACCCCTGAGGTAATACTGTCCAAGTCATCTGTTGGTGTTTTTCTCCTGGGGCCTCCCACTCAAAGGCAAAAAGGTATTGGGATTCTTTAGCCAGTGGTATGCAAAAAAAATGCATCTTTGAGATCCAAGACTGTAAACCATTTGGCACTGGGTGGGATTTCTCCCAAGATTACATAGGGATTGGGTACTGTGGGATGGAGGGGGACTACAGCTTCATTTATAATCCAGAGATCTTGAACCATTCGCCAGGTTCCATCTTTTTTCTTTACTGAGAGGATTGGGGTGTTACATGGCGAACTGGTAGGGACCAATAGCCCACAAGTAAGGAATTTATTTATTAAAGGCTGTAGTCCCTCCCAAGCCTCTCTTTTGAGAGGATATTGTTTCCAGTTAGGAAACCGAGTGGGATCTCGGAGGACAATGATGACCGGTTCAGCTTGGTGGGCTCGCCCAGGAATCCCCTGGTCCCACACCTGGGGGTTAATTTTGTCTTCCCATAGTTTTTGATCCCTCTCTATTGAAGGTGTAATGGGTTCTTCAGTAGTAACCAGGAGCTGTAGAGCTCTGGGGGCTGAAAAACTTACCACCACAAGGGTGGTCCCCAGTTTAGTGAGTATATCTCTTCCCAATAAGGGAGTAGGACACTCAGGGACCACCAGAAACTGGTGGGAAAATATTTGTCCATCCCAGCAACAAAGAAGTGCTCGGGTGAATCTTTTAGTAGTTTCTTTTTCTGTAGCACCCAAAATGGTACAGGTTTGGGAGGAGAAGGCTCCGGAGTAGGAGATCAAGACAGAGTAGGTAGCCCCTATGTCAACCAAGAAATTCTTGGACCTACCTGCCACATCCAGTTGCACCCTTGGCTCCAGCCCCGTGATGGTTATCTGTGACAGCGGGCTGGCTGCAGCGGGCCGCTTCAGTCCTCTTGAACCATCGTGAGGGTAGGCTTGGCGCTTGACCTTGAGGCTCTTGGGTCCCGAGGGCAGAGTGCCGCCCAATGTCCCAGTTGATGGCATTTGTGACAAGCCATTCTAGGAGACTTGTCACGGTTTGGACACTCTCTGGCCCAATGCCCCACCTGTCTACAGATCAGGCATCTGTCTCGTGCCTTGTCCCTCAAGGACTCGGGGTTTGCCATAGGGCTTCTGTGGAGGGCGGCCAGCATCTGGGCATGCCTTGTCTCTTTCTTTCTCTCCTCCTGGGCCTTGGCCTCCTTCTCCTGTTGTCTGTTATAAAAGGTATTGGTGGCTGTCTGGACCATCTCATCTAAAGAGGCAGCAGGGTTCTGCTGTTGTAGTTGCTGTAACTTAATTCTGATATCTGATGCACATTGGGACAGGAATTTGTCCTTTAAAATCACCCGTCCCTCATAAGAGTCTAAGTCCAGGTTGGTAAACTTTTGGATGGCCTCTTTTAGCCTCTCCAGAAAGGCAATGGGGTTCTCACTGGGCTCCTGAGTTATTGCTGAGACTGGGCACAGTCCCACAAGTAATAGGCTTTTTTTATGTTTCCCTGGGTGGACTTCCTTAGGGGTGAGTCTTTCTAAAGCTTATCCTACCCAGAACTGTTGCAACCTGAGAGCCAGGTGTCCCCGGGTCAGGGTGCAGATCCCCAGGCAGACTGAGGCGTGACAGCCTCCTAGAGATCGAATCCCCGGGCAGGTCGAGGTGTGACGGCCTCCCGAGGATTGGGTCTCTGGGCAGGTTGAGGCATGACGACCTCCTGGGACCCCTGGGACTAGAGGATCCCCGAACAGGTTGAGGCGTGACAACCTTTTGAAGACCAATCCCTAGGCAGGTCAAGGCGTGATGACCTCCTGGGACCCCCCGGACTGGAGTTTGGGCGTCCCCAAGATCTCCAGTGTGACCAGTGCTGGGTAGAATTAAGAGATTTGTAACTCATTGCTAGTTAGCCCACCGTGGACGGGAATAGATACGATGTAAGTTCATCCTACCCAGAACTATTGCAACCTGACAGTCAGGCATCCCCAGGTCAGGGTGCAGATCCCCAGGCAGACTGAGGCATGACAGCCTCCTAGAGATCGAATCCCCGGGCAGGTCGAGGTGTGACGGCCTCCCGAGGATTGGGTCCCTGGGCAGGTCGAGGCGTGATGACCTCCTGGGACCCCTGGGACTAAAGGATCCCCGAACAGGTTGAGGCGTGACAACCTTTCAAAGACCGATCCCTAGGCAGGTCAAGGTGTGATGACCTCCTGGGACCTCCCGGACTGGAGTTTGGGCGTCCCCAAGATCTCCGGTGTGACCAATGCTGGGTAGAATTAAGAGGTTTGTATTGCCCACTGTGGATGCGAATAGATATGATGTAAGTTCATCCTACCCAGAACTGTTGCAACCTGAGAGCCAGGCGTCCCCGGGTCAGGGTGCAGATCCCCAGGCAGACTGAGGCGTGACAGCCTCCTAGAGATCGAATCCCCAGGCAGGTCGAGGTGTGACGGCCTCCCGAGGATTGGGTCCCTGGGCAGGTCGAGGCGTGATGACCTCCTGGGACCCCTGGGACTAAAGGATCCCCGAACAGGTTGAGGCGTGACAACCTTTCAAAGACCGATCCCTAGGCAGGTCAAGGTGTGATGACCTCCTGGGACCCCCCGGACTGGAGTTTGGGTGTCCCCAAGATCTCCAGTGTGACCAGTATTGGGTAGGATTAGGGGTTGGATATTATAGAGTATTTCCCTCCCAACGCATGAAACAGGAGGGAAGGGGGCAGAGCACAAACTTTGAAAGAATGACATAAACCAATTAAAATCAATTGGGTCCAAGATGACAAGTCAACTTCAAGAAAACCTTAATCCCCAATCTATAAGCCAACAGACGCACCCAGAGGTGGCAAGACGGCTCCAAGGCACAAGGTCAGAAGAGGGAGAAGTGGGTGCTTCCCCAATGGCTGGGATGATCCTCTCACTCATTAGCATATGAATTCCATCCCCTCACAAAACCTAGCCAGGCCTAATTCCATGGCCGCAGCCCTTGCCCTCGGCAATGGTTCACACCCTGAAGAGTGGCTTCTCTCTGGATCCTAACAAATCTACCTCTTTGTCTCTCAATGAATTTTTGCAATGAGACATCAGAGCCTGAGTTTCACTAGTTTTGGCTGGGCTTGAGTCCCGGGAGAGAGCTGAAGGACAGGAGGAAAAAGCAGTGGGAAAAACCTGCCAAGGAATCCCCTTCATAGCCCGCTGGAAAATTTGCTAAATATCTGACCGGTGCTCACAGTTTCATTGGTCTGATCTTTGGCACAGAGAAGAGAAAGGACAGAAGAACCCCCACCGGCTTGGGTAACAGCTACTGGGGCTCAGCAGATAGCGCCCTTGGGACATGCTGAGGAGCAGCCTCTCCAGAGTCCCTCAGTTGTGCCCCTTCCACCCGCCTGTTTGCGGGAGGTTCGAGGAAACAAGAAACGAGAGATTGTAAAGGTCCCTCCAGCCATAGGAGCGAGGACCTCTTACCTTAACCAGACGTCTTCTGGAATCTGAGACCAGGCCTTGTGAGCTTCCTGCTGAGTTCGTTTTTCGCTGTCCGGGTTTCCAGCACGATGGGCCTTCCCCTGCGCTGGGTTTCTTCGCCTTCCGCTTCTAGCGCGGGAGCTTCGCTGAGTTGGGCTCCAGCTGTGCTTGGCCTCTTCCACGTAGAGGTTGTTTCAGCCAGGTTATACCCGAGTCACGGCACCATAGATGTCACGCGAGCATATGCTCCTCGGTTCTTTGTCTCGTCACAACAAAGATTTGGAGCCACGGACATTAAAGCCCTCGGCGCATCACAGCTCTCAGGTCTTGGACAAACCGTGCTACAGCTCTTAGGCAAATCAGTGTTACAGCTCTATTTTATTTAGAAGATAGCAGGAAAGTGAGAGAGAGAGAGAAAGACAGAGAGAGACAGAGAAGAGCACACACAGAGGGAGAGAGAGTCCGAGAGAAAGCGCTTTGGCTCCTCCTTTTATGTTTTTTCCTCCACCTGGGCCTGCCCTATGCAAATTGGGCTTAGCCAGGAGTGCTGTTTGTTCCGTTTGTTCTGCCTGAAGTCTTCACTCTGGTCCTCGGACCTTCCTTGTCTTTTAGCCACCGCCATTTTGGACTCCTTTTCCCTATTCTATCTACCTAACAATTCTGTAGGGAGCCCAGGAGTGAGACGGGAAAATGCAATAGCTACATCCTTGAGCTTGAAGTCACCCATCCCTGCTGCTTTGGGCAGTGCTCCGTGTTGGCATCAATCTCACCCCCAGCCGAATGTAACAGCATGAACGTAGATTCAGTTTGAGTTAATTGATGGTGGTAGTGGGTTACCTTTTACCTTTAGAATTATCTCGTAACCTTGTATCCTCAGAAAGTCCTCACATTTATGCTTCTTTCCACCTGACGTGATGGCCAAGGACTCTGCTATTTTACATTGTGATGCACAAGAGAACAATTACTCATTATCTTTTTAACAATTTTTTTTCATTTTGTATTGAGGTATAGCTGATTTGGAGCAGGAACTGGCAACCCCCTCCAATATTCTTGCCTGGAGAATTTCATGGGCAGAGGAGACTGGCGGGCTACAGTCCATGGGGTCGCAAAGAGTCGGACACGACGAAGTGACTAACACACACACACAAACACACAGCTGATCAACAATGCTGTGGTAGTTTCAGGTGAACAGCAAAGGGACTCAGTCATACATACACATTCATCCATTCTCCTCAAAGCCCTCCCATCCAGGCTGCCACACAATATCGAGCAGAGTTCCCTGTGCTCTACAGTAGGTCCTTGTTGGTTATCCATTTTAAATATAGCAGAGAGTCCCTTGGACTGCAAGGAGATCCAACCAGTCCATTCTGAAGATCAGCCCTGGGATTTCTTTGGAAGGAATGATGCTAAAGCTGAAACTCCAGTACTTTGGCCACCTCATGCGAAGAGTTGACTCATTGGAAAAGACTCTGATGCTGGGAGGGATTGGGGGCAGGAGGAGAAGGGGACGACAGAGGATGAGATGGCTGGATGGTATCACTGACTCGATGGACGTGAGTCTGAGTGAACTCCGGGAGTTGGTGATGGACAGGGAGGCCTGGTGTGCTGTGATTCATGGGGTCGCAAAGAGTTGGACACTACTGAGCAACTGATCTGATCTGATCTGAGTGTGTGCATGTCCATACCAAACCCCCTAACTATCCTTTCCCCCATCCTTCCCCCGGCAACCACAAGTTCATTCTGAGTCTCAATCCCTCATTATTATTATGACAATTTCTCTGTTTCATTCTTGGCCTCTTCACTTCTATAATCCCCCTAATATGTGACTTCAGATTCTACCTTTCTGGAGCTATTATTCCGAAGCCTTTAGTAACGCAGACATGATGCACTTGGCGTGCTTGCCACCCTCTCATCCTCTTTGCCGTTTCTGACATTTGACTGTTGCTGACATCCTCTGTTGTGAGGCTCTCTCCTGTCTGCACGAAGTTAATTTGGTCTTTTTTTTTTTTTTTCTTTCCCTGGTTCTGCATCTTTCCCTATGGGCTCTTTCCATATTTTAAACCTTGGTCTTCAGGTATTCTGATTTATGCTTTCTCTCTGGGATCTCAGTCAAACATCCACAGCCTCACAAGCCCCAAATCTGTGATCACATCTGACCATGCTTCTCCCTCCACTATCCCCACTGGTATTCTGAGCTTAACTGTTTCCAACAGCCTTCTGAATAGCTCCGCTTCATGTCACACTTCACCACTGTGACCCTGGACATGTTCTGAAATGGACCTCACCATCTTGGTTCACAATCCTGGCTCCTTTTCTGGAGTTAGCATCTTTGTCATTGGGAAACGTGCTGAACCACAGCACTATCTTTAAGTTTTCATTCTTTCTCTCAACTACTATTATTTATACAACCAACTGCATATGTCCTTTTTGCAATGCCTCTCATGTCTATCTCTTTTTTTTTTTTTTTTTCCCATTGCTGTCACTGTGGCCAGGCCTTTAATAGCCAATACTGTGTGTTAGCACACAATGGAGATGACAGTACAGGCTCTGGAGGTGGGCCACCTATCTTTCGATTCGAGCTCTGCTCTTTACTATGTGACTTTGACTAACTCACACCATCTCTCTGTGTCTCCTTTACCTCATCAGGCAGGTAGAGATATATCTGTCTTACAGACTTGTTAGAGAATTAAACGAGTTGACACATGTAAACACTTAGAGTAGTCCTGTCACCTTTACAATGTTATCAGCATTGGGCCTTATTATTATTACCAGCCTTTTCATAGCCCTCTCTGAGTCTTCCATCTGCCTGCCAATTACTCTTTTTTACAGCTTTCCAGTTCATCCTCACCATCTTCTTAAACACTTTAATTATGTCCCTCCTGCTGAGGGTCTATGATGGTAGTTATTTCCTTTCATTTACAAGAAGAAGTGTTCTACTTGTCTTTCAAGATCCTCCACAGTCTGGTGTGACCTTGGGAGGGCGAACTTGATCTGTTCTTTAGCTTCCATTTGAAGCTTAGTATGCAGAGATGAGAGGAGTGCAAAAAAAGAGAAGATGGTCTTACTTTCACAGACCCAGTTCACCTTAAAGTCTAGTTTCCAATTCCAGCTCTGTGTGACCTGGAACAAGTAACTTACCCTTTCTTTATCTTTAGGAACTAGAGAGTAACAATTCTGTCTAGTGTTGTTATTCATATAAAATGAATGTTAGCTACTTCAAGTCCCTATTGGAATGAGTCTGGATGTAAATAAAATGTATCAATTAAATGAAGTCTTGTGAATGGAATGTTAAAAATGAGCTTGGAATGTGTGCAAACAAATGGAATATATGCAAAGACCTGGAAGCTATGCAAGTTTACGGAATGTATGTGAAGAGTGGACATAAATCAGGCTAGTTCATTCCTAACCTTTGCCTTAATTAAAACTGCTACTTCCTTCTGAATTCTCTTCTTAAACCTCTCTGTCATCCCATCTATAAAATCCAACTCTGGCCTTGATATTTGGGGGATATCTTTTTCCAACTCAGAGTTCTCTTTCCTTTTGATGATATCTACAACTTCTATTCTCTTGATTGTGAATCTAGGGTTTGCTATGAACTGCTCTGCCTTGTTAGTTAAGTTTTTTATGTTTACATGTTCAGTCTACTCAGCTAAACTGTTTGGGCTTCTTGAGCACAAATATGTCTTCATATTCCTTGAGCATGTAGAACAGAATTTTGCAAATAACAGCCCACCAGGTTTATGTTTTCAATTTAACTTGCAGTGTGGAAAAGGGACCATTGCCATGCTGACTGTTGTGTTAGATGAACACCGTGAAGTCATGGGTATCTCTCCTCCTCTGTATAAACATCACAACCCCCTCCAGCCAACTGGGCCCCTTGAGGCCACGTCGAAAATGTACCTGTCAAGCCATTACCAGCACCATGTTTCTCTGAGTAAGTCTGATGTAGATAAACGTAGAGGATGTGAAATCTGGTTGCTATGTTCACAACTTGCAACTGCTTCCTTTTTGGCGGAAGCACTCAGAGTGGGTGTAGAAGAAAACAAGATCTAGCAAGAGCAAGTCTCACTTGGAATAATACATAAAATATATTTTAAACAATCCCTAGAAACAGCCTGCTTTTTCCTCAGCTGGCAAATTTGATTTGAGTTTACATAGATTTTATTAGTTTAAAATGAGATACATTCAGAGACTTCCCTGGTAGTCCAGTGGTTAAAACTCCGTGCTTCCAATGCAGGGGGTGCGGGTTCGATCCCTGGTTGGGGAACTAAGACCCCACATGCTGCATGGCCTGGCTGAAAAAAAAGAGACAGAGAGAGATGCATTCCTAGAAGAGCCTTAACTTGCCTCATTATTTATTCCCATTTTAATGTATGATAAGTAATCCTATTATAAGGGGTAGGTGGCCGGCAGTAACTCAGGCTTTCTGTCTGAACACATTACAGAAAACCCCTTCCTCAACCAATGCTTCAGTGCTGTTAGTGGTACCCTGGGCTGGGCTCGGCATAGCCCAGCAGGGATAAAGGAGGCTGTTCTTGGCATGCTTCGGAGATTTGTTCCATAATGAGATTCTACAGTCATTTCAAAGAGCCCAAGGCCATCTGAGGACATTTTGATGCATACACTAGGAAACTTGAACAGAAAGGCTTCATCCCCTGCTTCCAAGGCCTGATCAAGTCTTAGATTCCTGACACCTATGCCTTGATTTGGTGGCATGATGACCAAGGCATGGTGACACCCATGCCTTGTCATACCTGACACCCAAGCACAGACTCACGATCAGTACTGGGCTTCTCCAGTGGGTCAGTGGTAAAGAATCCACCTGCCAGTGAGGGCAACGCCAACTCGATCTCTGGGTCAGGAAGATCCCCTGGAGAAGGAAATGGCAACCCATTCCAATATTCTTGTCTGGAGAATTCCATGGATAGAGGAGTCTAGTGGGCTATAGTCCATGGGATGGCAGAAGAATCAAACACAACTGAGCATGCACACATATGATCAGTAAGTATCTGCTAGATGGAGAAGCAACAAAAATAACAATGGTGGATCAATAACTCCATAAAAATAGGGTTTATATTAATGCTGGTAACAGCTGTATGTGTGGAACACTCCCTGAGCATTTTGAATCTGCTGTCTCATTCTATTTTCATAGCAAGTCTACTAGGTAGGTGGAAGACCATCGGAGGCTTGGGTAAGAGACCTAGCAATTAAATGTCAGGGATGTTATTTTTTAAATTATTTTTCTTGGAGTATAGTTGCTTTACAATATTGTGTTAGTGTCTACTGTCCAGCCACTATGGAAAGCAATATAGAGGTTCCTTAAAGATCTACCAAGGGGTTCTCTGGGCAAGACTACTGAAGTGGTTTGCCATTCCCTTCTCCAGGGGATCTTCCTGACCCAGGGATCGAACCCAGTTCTTCTGCATTGGCAGGCAGATTCTTTACCATCTGAGCCACCAGGAAGCCCAGAACTACCATTTGACCCAACAGTCCCACTCTTGGGCACATACACAGAGAAAAGCATAGTTCCAAAAGACACATGTACCCCAGTGTTCATAGCAACACATTTACAATAGCCAGGACATGGAAGCAACCTAAATGTCCAGCAACAGAAAAATGGATAAAGAAGATGTGTTACATATATACAATGGAATATTACTCAGTCAGGGATGTTATTTGAACCCAGGTTTCACTAGCTCCAAAGTTTCTTAGGACAAATTTTGTATTGCCTAAATGAGGATGTTTCTTGAAATGGTCAATGTTTTGGAAGCTGCGTCTTTGATAACAAATGACTCCATATAATTTCAAGTAGTCTGTTTACTTTGAAGAAAATGTTTCAGTACTACCTAATAAAACTGAAGAATTTAGACACGTGGTGAAATGACTGTATAAATCTTTTCAAATTGATGTTTGAATGCTCTGACTTTGTATTGATTACATTTCTGTGTCTGTCAGTATCTAGGTGGGGAGATACATCAAGTATCTCTTGATGTTGGCAGCATTTACATGGGTGAGTACTTACATAAAAGTTTTGTTGAGCTGTATGTATATTTAAGATTGGTATGCTATATTTGTAAGTTATACCTCTATAAAGACATTTAACAATTAAAAGTTAAAATGCCTTAAAATACTCTGACTTCATTGTTATTTGATGAAATCTTAGATTATTGATTTAAAAACCTTTCTTGTTTTCTAATAGGGATAGCTGCTGCTGCTGCTAAGTTGCTTCAGTAGTGTCCGACTCTGTGCAACCCTATAGGCGACAGCCCACCAGGCTCCCCCGTCCCTGGGATTCTCCAGGCAAGAACACTGGAGTGGGTTGCCATTGCCTTCTCCAGTGCATGAAAGTGAAAAGTGAAAGTGAAGCTGCTTAGTCATGTCTGACTTGCAGCGACCCCAGGGACTGCAGCCTACCAGGCTCCTCCGTCCATGGGATTTTCCAGGTAAGAGTACTGGAGTGGGGTGCCATTGCCTTCTCCAATAGGGACAGAATGCACCTCAAATTCCCCTTAAGCACTGCTTCAGTTGTAATACCTATATTTTGATATATTGTGTTGTCACGCTCATTCAGTTCAAAATATTTTCTATTTTCCCTTATAAATTCTTCATTGACCCATTAGCTACCTACTGGTGTTGTTTAACTTTCAATTAACAATTGGGAATTCTTCTATTTTTAATTTCTAGTTTAATTGCATTGTGTAAAAAAAATATTCAGTATGCCTTCTTGTCCTTTAAATGTGTTTTATAGCTTATAATATGACCTATGTTTATGTCTTTGAAAATAATTTACATTGTTCTGTTGTTGGATAGGATGTTCTATAGATGGCAATTAGATTAGTTGGGCTGACATTAGCTTTCATTTTAACAGGTCTTGGAAATCTTAAAGTCTCTATTTTAACTTAAATTTCTGTCTGCTATCATATTTATTTTACTTGAATAACATTCTTTTTAAAAAATTTATCGAAGCATAGTTGATTTACAATGTTCTGTTAGTTTCAGGTGTAAGCAAAGTGAGTGTGTATATGTACACGCTAAGTTGCTTTAGTCATGTCTGACTCTTTGCGACCCCATGGACTGTAGCCCACCAGACTCCTCTGTCCATGGCATTCTCCAGGTAGAATACTGGAGTGGGTTGCCATGCCCTCCTCCAGGGGATCTTCTCGATCCAGGGATTGAACCTGTGTCCTTATATCCCCTTCATCGGCAGGCAAGTTCTTTACCCCTAGCACCACTGGGAAGCCTGTATACATCCACACACACGTTGTTTTTCAGATTCTTTTCCCATATAGGTTATTGAATAGCATTTTTTAACATGTCTTATTTTCCAGGTTTGCTAAAAATGAAATCTCTGTTTTTGCTTGCTTGAAAAATCTTCACTTTGCCTTCATTTTTGAGACATTTTCACTTGGTAAAGAATTCTAGATTGACAGTTGTTTGCTTTTTTCTTTCGAGCATTCAGAGATTTTACTCCACATCTCGGGTTTGCCCTGTTTCTGACAAGAAGTGTCTGGTGTTTCTCGTCCTTGTTCCTCTGTTTGGAATGCATCTTTTTCTCTGGCTTGCTGCTTGCCTTGGCTTCCAGAAGTTTGCGGCTGATGTATGTAGGTATGTGTGTATGTGTAGGAGGCTCAGTGGCTATTTTGCTTAAGGTTCTTTGAGATTCCTGGATCTGTGGTTTGATAACTTTTTGTATGTTGGAAATTGTTTCAGCCATAAGTTTCTTAGCCAATGTGCATATTCTGTGTCTTTGGAGGGTCTGTTTCTACTTAGATGTCAGGTTGCCTTGAACCTTTAGCTCCCTCAGGACCACAAGGAAATTTCTGTTATTATAGTTTATCCAGGTTTTTTTTTTTTTTCCTCTTCTTGTCAGAGTTTTTTCTTATTGTCATTGTTTCCTAGAAGGAAGTGAAATTCTCTTTCTGTGAATAGGAAACTTCATTATCTTCTTTGCATAGGAAACTGTCAAAACTGTGAAGGGTTTGAGATTTCACCCTTCTTGCAGGTTAACTAGGTAGGTAGTCTGCCTTTGTTTCATGGATGCTGACCAGAGATCTGAGACTTCTGAGTCAGACAAAGGTTAATTTGCTGCTCCTAGGGTATCATCCTTTTAGTGCTCATTCCCCACACACCAATTCTTTTTTTAATTAAAAAAATTTTTTTTGACTGGCTGCACTGGGCCTCTGTTGCTGCGCCCGGGCTTTCTCTGGTTGCAGCAGCTGAGGGCTACGCTCTCGCTGTGGTGCGTGGGCTTCTCGTTTCTGTGGCTTCTGGGCGCTCAGGCTTCAGTAGTCACTTCAGCAGTTGCAGCGCACAGGATCCGTAGCTGTGGTGCACGGCTTTAGGTGCTCCACGGCACGTGTTATCTTCGCAGACCAGGGATTGAACCAGCGTTCCCTGCGTTAGCAGGCAGATTCTTAACCGCTGGACCACCAAAGAAGTCCTCCACACCTCAGTTCTTAGAGGGCAATAAACAGGGCCTGATGATACCTACACAAGCAGGGGGTTGTGTTTTAGGCCAACCCTGAGCTTAAGAAAACCAAAACTTTTATCATGAGCAGTAAGTATATTTGCCTTTTTCTGTGGAGGGAAATACTACTTCTTTCTCTTTTGTTGTGTGGATTCTTGAAGAGAGAATTTAGAATGAAGGCCTCTGTTCTCATGTGAGAGACCTATGGAAAATTGTCTCCCAACAGAGATAGCATCTCATGAGCTATTCTACTTTTTCAGTCCACATTTTCTAACCAATGGTATCAGTAATTCAGCTGTATATTTTATGTCCCAGGATCTATTTCCATTCATTCCAATGATATTTATTGTGAATCTTTCCAGTGCCAGGATATGTGCCCAGAGCGGAAGACACTATAGTGAACAGAATAAATATGGTCTGTATTTCTCTCAGCTGATAAATATCATAATTGGATTTTTACCAAGACATACAAAGTCCCAATAGTCCAGACTGCCTATGATAAGAGAGTTTAGGTATTCAGACCATAATACCTGATTGTCTTACATCTGAAGCCTGATCATTATCCCTTTTCTATTATGTATTCCTGTACGGAATGTTCATACCTATCTGTGAAGTTTTCAAAAGCAAGAACTGTATGTATTATGCTCTACTTTGCTGTAACTTCTCATACATGTTGTGACCACGTGGGAGACATGAGAATTTCTTTTGTGAATTTGCTTTTAAAGGTATTCTCTCAACCTGACATGTTATTCCATTAGAAAATGATATTAATACTTCATCCTAGTTTTCCATTGCATGGTAAAACAGCCAAATAATTTTTACCTGGATGTCTGCCACAGCAAAAAGCTTTGAATAATTAGGCATAAACATGCAAATTCTGATATTTTATCCTCAGCCATCTTTACACTTCATAAAATAGATACGGTGCTTCCTTTTTCTGTATATGGAGGTGAGAGATAACAAAATTGAAGGAAGTTTGGATTTGCAAATTACTTGGACCCACATCTTGAACACTATTTTTTTTGCGACATGTCCTTTACAAAACAGACATTAAATGAAATCTTTTTTCTAAATTGCCAGGAATAGGAATATGATGGCAATTCATTTCTGATAAAACATCACGGGGTTATCTATTTCCCCCCAAAGAATGCCTTTGACTTAGTTAAACCCAGCCAATATGTTTTCTTAGGGTTTTGCCCTTGATTTTCATATTCCACAATGCATATGCATGTATATCAATATGCTGAGGTAGACAGATATATAGATAGAGACATCTAAACTATTTTCTTTATTCATTTATGCTTGATTTATTTGTCCCGAGCAGATGGTTGCGTGCCTGGCTTGTCTTGTCAAGATGCCTTTGTAAGCGCTGCCCTTTGAACCTAGGAAGGATGTTTTACCAGCATTCCACCTGGGAAGGGCCGAAGTTCAACTCTCAACTCTATGCTTGCTGCTTGTTTTAAATGTGAAACTTGGCACTGAGTGTCTCTCTGTCCCGGTTATTATTCTTGGAATGCAAAAGGTACATGTTTTTGTAATTCTCTGCAGAGCTCCTCTATAACTTTTCCAGAATTTAAGTCAGATTTTGCTTCCAGGGCTATGTTCCAAGGTCTAACATCCATTTTCTTTTTTTTTAGCAGCTCACCGACAGATGGGTGCTATTTTTGAAATCCATATAGACTTTCCTGTCTGCTACGGTCTATTTAATGGTCGACGTTACTACTACAGAAATACACTTACTGCACTTGTTCTTCCCTTGCTGCATAAACGGCTCTGATTTCCATCCAAAATACTGAAGCAGTCCTGGGGCGGAAAGGAAGTGCGAGCTCCCTGGCAAGTGAACTTTAGTCAGCATTTCTGAACTTCCGAAGATTTCATTTCTACAGTCACTGGAACCTCAGGCATTAGGAATCGTGAGAGGATGATGCTTGTAACTACCTGTGAAGTCTGGGAGAAGGAAAGAAAAAATAAAATCTATGCAGGCACTATATCTAGCACCGCTATGTTCTTGAAAGAGTGTGAGAAGGTGAAGGTTTGGGATATTCAACTGTGTTTTAAAGGGACCAGGAGATCATATCAAAACAACAGTCTAATTAAGCTAAAAATCTTTTTTATTTAAAGAACTATTTGGACAATGGAATACTCTCAGCCATTAAAAAAAAAAGAGTGCTTTTGAGTCAGTCCTAATGAGGTGGATGAACCTAGAGCCTCTTCTACAAAGTGAAGTAAGTCAGAAAGAGAAAGACAAATATCGTATATGAATGCGTGTGTATGGAATCTAGGAAGATGGTGCCAATGAACCATTTGCAGGGCAGCAATGGAGACGCAGACACAGGGAACAGACTTGTGGAAACGCTGGGGAAGGAGAGGGCGGGATGAATGGAGAGCAGCGTGGAAGCGTATACGTGACCGTATGTAAAACAGATAACCAGTGGGCGTTTGCCGTACCACACACGCAAGGAGCTCAGCCCAGCGCTCTGCGACAGCCTCGAGGGGTGGGGAATGGGAGGGGTATTTAGGAGCAACAGGACTTATGTAAACCTGTGGCTGATTCACGTTGATGTATGGCAGAGGCCAACACAATATTATAGAGCAATTGTCCTCCAATAATTGCATTTTGTTCTATATGTCTCTGAAAATTAAATGGAGAGTTTTTAAAAAAAGGACCACTTAGTATGCACTTTATAACTCCTTGTTTGGGGAACTATGAACGCACCTATTTGATAGCTTGAATTCACAAAACAAGACAAGTGTGTAACCTCCAGCTAAAAATCGATATCACCATGCACTAAACTCAAGAGCACCACTCAGTGACAAGCCCCCCTTCAAGATCTAGTTGTTTGTAGTTTATTCGAAAAATTACCGATTTTCTGTTTCTTGTTCATATTAGTGAGCTAGGGCTGCCATAACAAGTACTAATGACTGATTAAACGAAAGATGAATTAAGCAAAAGAAATGTATTTATAGCCTGGTTCTGGAAGCTGTAAAGTCCAAGATCAGAGTTGATTTCATTCATTCTGAGAAATTTTCCTTTGGCTTGCAGATGGCTGTCTTTTTTCTTTGTCCATACATGGTCTTTCCTCAGGGGGTGTGTGTGCATGCCTGGGTAAATTTCCTCTTTTTATAAGAACACCAGTCATAATGGATTAGCACTCACCCTTAGGACCTCATTTAATTTAATCACCTCTTTAAAGGCCTTATGTTCAAATATAATCATGTTCTGAGGTACTATGGGTTAGAACTTCAATACATAAATTTTAGGTGCTATAATTCAGCCCATAACATTATTCACAGCAGCTGTGAAGTGGGGAGATTGAACCCACATCTCTTGCATTGGCAAGAAGATTATTACTTAATTGCATAAGCCATACCCAAAGGTAAGAAGATAGCAAATTTGTTTTAAAAGTGCATATATCAAAAAGCACAAAAGTCTGGTGTAAATATCCTTATATCTCTGAGCAATCCTGGATCATCTTGATATACTGCAGAACTTTATCAAGTTATATCAATTATCAGGGCATCCTAGGTGGCACTAGTGGTAAAGATACGCCTGCCAATGCAGGAGACATAGAGATGTGGGTTTGATCCTGGGTCAGGAAAATTCCCTGGAGAGAGACAGAGCAACCCACTCCACTATTGTTGCTTGGAGAATCCCATGGACAGAGAAGCCTGGCAGGCTATAGTCCAAAGGGTTGCAGAATTGGACACAACTCAAGCAACTCAGTTGTGGGATGTCTTGGGTGGGGCCACCCAAGATGGGTGGGTCATGGTGGAGAGATCTGACAGAATGTGGTCCACTGGAGAAGGAAATGGCAAACCACTTCAGTATTCTTGCCTTGGGAACCCCATGAACAGTATGAAAAGGCAAAATGATAGGATGCTGAAAGATGAACTCCCCAGGTTGGTAGGTGCCCAATATGCTACTGGAGATCAGTGGAGAAATAACTCCAGAAAGAATGAAGGGATGGAGCCAAAGCAAAAACAATACCCACTTGTGGATGTGACTGGTGATAGAAGCAAGGTCTGATGCTGTAAGAGCAATATTGCATAGGAACCTGGAATGTTAGGTCCATGAATCAAGGCAAATTGGAAGTGGTCAAACAGGAGATGGCAAGAGTGAATGTGAATGATTCAGGGAATCAGCAAACTAAAATGGACTGGAACGGGTGAATTTAACCCAGATGACCATTATATCTACTACTGCGGGCAGGAATCCCATAGAAGAAAAGGAGTAGCCATCATGGTCAACAAAAGAGTCTGAAATGCAGTACTTGGATGCAATCTCAAAAATGAGAGAATGATCTCTGTTCATTTCCAAGGCAAACCATTCAATATCACAGTGATTCAAGTCTATGTTCCAACCAGTAATGCTGAAGAGGCTGAAGTTGAATGGTTCTATGAGGACCTACAAGACCTTTTAGAACTAACCCAAAAAAGATGTCCTTTTCATTATAGGGGACTGGAATGCAAAAGTAGGAAGTCAAGAAACACCTGGAGTAACAGGCAAATTTGGCCTTGGAATACGGAATGAAGCAGGGCAAAGGCTAATAGAGTTTTGCCAAGAGAACGCACTGGTCATAGCAAACACTCTCTTCCAACAACACAAGAGAAGATTCTACACATGGACATCACCATAAGGTCAACACCAAAATCAGATTGATTATATTCTTTGCAGCCAAAGATGGAGAAGCTCTATACAGTCAGCAAAAACAAGACCGGGAGCTGACTGTGGCTCACATCATGAGCTCCTTATTGCCAAATTTAGACTTAAATTGAAGAAAGTAGGGAAAACCACTAGACCATTCAGGTATGACCTAAATCAAATCCCTTATGATTATACAGTGGAAATGAGAAATAGATTTAAGGGACTAGATCTGATAGACAGAGTGCCTGATGAATTATGGACGGAGGTTCGTGACATTGTACAGGAGACAGGGATCAAGACCATCCCCGTGGAAAAGAAATGCAAAAAAGCAAAATGGCTGTCTGAGGAGACCTTAAAAATAGCTGTGAAAAGAAGAGAAGCGAAAAGCAAAGGAGGAAAGGAAAAATATAAGCATCTGAATGCAGAGTTCCAAAGAATAGCAAGGAGAGATAAGAAAGCCTTCCTCAGTGATCAATGCAAAGAAATAGAGGAAAACAACAGAATGGGAAAGACTAGGGATCTCTTCAAGAAAATTAGAGATACCAAGGGAACATTTCATGCAAAGATGGGCTCGATAAAGGACAGAAATGGTATGGACCTAACAGAAGCAAAAGATATTAAGAAGAGGTGGCAAGAATACACAGAAGAATTGTAGAAAAAAGATCTTCACGACCCAGATAATCACGATAGTTTGATCGTGAGCCAGACATCCTGGAATGTGAAGTCAAGTGGGCCTTAGGAAGCATCAATACAAACAAAGCTAGTGGAAGTGGTGGAATTCCAGTGGAGCTATTCCAAATCCTGAAAGATGATGCTGTGAAAGTGCTGCACTCAATATGCCAGCAAATTTGGACAACTCAGCAGTGGCCACAGAACTGGAAAAGGTCAGTTTTCATTCCAATCCCAAAGAAAGGCAATGCCAAAGAATGCTCAAACTACCGCACAATTGCACTCATCTCACACGCTAGTAACGTAATGCTCAAAATTCTCCTAGCCAGGCTTCAGCAATACGTGAACTTCCAGATATTCAAGCTGGTTTTAGGAAAGGCAGAGGAACCATAGATCAAATTGCCAACATCTGCTGGATCATCGAAAAAGCAAGAGAGTTCCAGAAAAACATCTATTTCTGCTTTATTGACTATGCCAAAGCCTTGACTGCATGGATCACAATAAACTGTGGAAAATTCTGAAAGAGATGGGGATACCAGACCACCTGACCTGCCTCTTGAGAAACCTGTATGCAGGTCAGGAAGCAACAGTTAGAACTGGACATGGAACAACAGACTGGTTCCAAATAGGAAAAGGAGTACGTCAAGGCTGTATATTGTCACCCTGCTTATTTAACTTCTATGCAGAGTACATCATGAGAAATGCTGGGCTGGAAGAAGCACAAGCTGGAATCAAGATTGCCAGGAGAAATCTCAATAACCTCAGATATGCAGATGACACCACCCTTATGGCATAAAGTGAAGAGGAACTCAAAAGCCTCTTGATGAAAGTGAAAGAGGAGAGTGAAAAAGTTCAACGTTCAGAAAACGAAGATCATGGCATCATTTCATGGGAAATAGATGGGGAAACAGTGGAAACAGTGTCAGACTTTATTTTTGGGGGCTCCAAAATCACTGCAGATGGTGACTGCAGCCATGAAATTAAAAGACGCTTACTCCTTGGAAGGAAAGTTATGACCAACCTAGATAGCATATTCAAAAGCAGAAATATTTGCCAACAAAGGTCCATCTAGTCAAGGCTATGGTTTTTCCAGTGGTCACTTATGGATGTGAGAGTTGGACTGTGAAGAAAGCTGAGCACCGAAGAATTGATGCTTTTGAACTGTGGTATTGGAGGAGACTCTTCAGAATCCCTTGGACTGCAAGGAGATCCAACCAGTCCACCCTAAAGGAGACCAGTCCTGGGTGTTCGTTGAAAGGACTGATAATGAGGCTGATATTAAGGACTGATAAACTCTAATACTTTGGCCACCTCATTAGAAGAGTTGACTCATTGGAAAAGACCCTGATTCTGGGAGGGATTGGGGGCAGGAGGAGAAGGGGATGACAGAGGATGGGATGGCTGGATGGTATCACCAACTCGATGGACATGAGTTTGGATAAACTCCGGGAGTTGGTGATGGACAGGGAGGCCTGGCATGCTGTGATCTTGGGGTTGCAAAGAGTTGGACACGACTGAGCGACTGAACTGAACTGAACTGAACTGAAGTGAAGCAACTTAAAATGTATACATATCAATTATCAATTATAACTGATTCTCTCAGGGAAAAAAACCAAAGTGTCCATCATATAGAAGCAGGACTTTCTCAAAGAATGACAGTTGGGAGTTGAAGTCCTAACAATATCACTTGGGACAAGCCACTTAAACTCTTAATATTTGTTTTCTAGTTATCTTGAGAGTAAAATTATTTGTGCAATACCAGTGGTAAAAAAAGCCATATATGGGTAAGTGGTTCATAAACTAAGTATTTTACAGGGAATAATGTTTTAAATCCAACAAGAGGACATGAAAATATGTATTACAATTAAATTGAATCTAGATTTACATATTAAAATGATCCAAAAGGAAAATGTTAAATTGTTAAAATGAGGCATAGCTTTAGTTATCTGGAAAACTGGATTTTAATAATAAAAACTTAAGTCATTGAGGAATTCCCTAAACTAAGGATTCATTGCAATGATCTTCCTTAATATAGTGTATAATTGCTTATTAAAATAACCAGATGAGGTCCTCCTGACTAATATTGCCCTGTATCCAACTACGAGAGGATAGAAGCCATAAGAAGTATCAATAATTGGGTAAAGTGGAAAGAGATATGCTCTATAAACCAAAGGAATTGGATTCTGATTAGAACTTTGTTTCTACCTTGAACTTCATTCTGTTTTTTTGGTTCAGATTCTCCATATTTAAAATAAAGGTATAAAACCAGATGGTTTCCGTCGTATCTTCTAATAGTAAAATGCATGAAAAACCCTTTTTTTGCTTTCACTCTTAGAATGGGAAGATCTAAAAATAGAGATGGTCTCTACTTATAATTTCCATTCTCCCCACCAATACGTGGAGATGAGAGGGTGGGAATGTTAATCACCAGGAAGCCTGATCTCCACCTACACAGCCATCTGTCTCATCATGGCAACCTTGATTGTTTGTATCTGAGTGTTAGGTGTCTGCCTGGGTGGGCATTTCCAGGATAACACACGACTGTCAAATGTAAATCTCATAATGCGTAGGTTGCCATTTTAAGCTGTTACGTCGTCCTTAGAGAGGCACCAGACCCTGCCCTACTCTGTCAGGGGCACCCTCATCTCCGACATTCAGAGGAAAACAAACAACCTGCAGTCACAACATGCATATAGAGTGTGTCAAGGAAACATGCATTTAAATGCCGTCATTAACAGTAACTTGGTAAGTGTAGGAAGCCCAGTGCCCTCAGCCTTTCTCTTTGTCTGCAGCCCTTAGAAGAAAGTCCTTGTCCTAGATCTGCAAGTTCCTCTTAATGAAAACAATGAGAATCCACCAGTGTTAAAAATGAATTCTTCAACCCTTCTACCTAAAGCAGTTAGGGATGGGGGGTGGTACCAGAAACGGTTTGCAAGCAAGCACTTTCTCAGGCTCTAAGTAACCCAAGGTTGGACCTGGGCAGATAACCTTCACAGAGTTCATAACGGAACAGTGAAAGAACAGTGGGAAGCACTGATATGAGGGATTTAGGAAAGACGCAATACATTTGGAGCCCAGCCTACGGGGATACAGGCTTCGAATTCCAAAAGGCAATTCAAATGTAACTTATCAGAAGAACATTTGCTGCCCTCCTCTCCCCCAGCAAAGCCAATTCCTATTTTAAGTCACTCAAGTCATATTGGAAGCTCTGGTACCTAAGTAACTAGGACTCACGGATTCCATCTTCTAAACATTTTTTTTTTTTTAATCCACTTCATTCTCCTGTTTTTGTAATCATTGTCCTAATTACATGTCTCTGTCTGCCTCTCATCTTACCAACCTCGTATCCATCCTTTTCACAATCAACAGATTATCTCAGTAAAATGCAAATTTAACCAGATCACCCTTCTGCCTAAAGGTTTCTCCAAAGTCTAGGCTCCTCAGAAGAGGCCTAGCCCCCTTTGATATGGCCACTCTACCCACTTCCTTTTCCCTTCCTATTCCCATCCTCCCATTCTGCTGTAATATGATATTGATTCTGATCCCTTTATACTTCTTTATGCATTGCTTTAACACATTTCATCCTAGAAAAGCAACATAAATGTAAGTTTTATAGCTTAGGTGTCATATGATAATTTCATGATTTTTCTGGAACACCCATGTTCTGAATAAGTTTACATCGTAAGTGCCATTTTCCCCTATCATATCATCATTCACTAAGCTGAGCATTTAGGTTCATTTTACAGTGAAGATAGAACTTTAAAGATTAAAGAAAGATAGTAGCAGCCTTTATAAGCCAACGAACTGTTCTCCACGACTATAATCTTTACACCATACCAGGCAAAGTTACAGTGAGATAAATTGACTTACAGAATACAAGTTGAGAAGTAGTTAAATGAGCAATATAATAGTCCCTTGATAAAGTTTGCTTAGTGCAAGGCATTTCTCTCCATAGGTATATGTACAACTAATATTGGGGTGGGATAGGGGAGGTGGTGGAAGGCACATGAGCTACTGTCCATGGTCCTGATACAAAAATACGTACTCTGGTAAGCTTGCGAAGGGTTATAGCAATACTGCTAACTGGCTTTTGAGTGATTTCAATGAATATTGATATGGGTTGAATTGTGTCCACCCTCCAAAAAGCATATTGAAGTCCTAACCTCTAGAACCTGTGAACATAACCTTATTTGGAAATAGGGTCTTTGCAGACGTAATCAAGTTAAGATAAGCTGCTGCTGCTGCTGAGTTGCTTCAGTCGTGTCTGACTCTGTACGACCCCATAGACGGCAGCCCACCAGGCTCCCCCATCCCTGAGATTCTCCAGGCAAGAACACTGGAGCGGGTTGCCATTTCCTTCTCCAATGCAGGAAAGTGAAAAGTGGAAAGTGAAAAGTGAAAGTGAAGTCGCTCAGTCGTGTCTGACTCTTTGTGAACCCATGGACTGCAGCCTACCAGGATCCTCCATCCATGTGATTTTCCAGGCAAGAGTACTGGAGTGGGTTGCCATTGCCTTCTGCATAAGATAAGCTAATACTGGCTTAACTGATATCATTGAAACAAGAGGAACATTTGAACACAAGCATGGGGAATTTCATGTGAAAACAGAATCAGAGGTTGCATAATGCATCTGTAGTTTAAGGAACACAAAGGGTCTGCCTCCCACAATACTGCTCTATTTCTGCTTCAGTTCAGGCAGCAGGGCAAGGATATCTTTCACTTAAGGGAATACAATAGACAGCCACATATTATTCAAAGTTAGTGGTGATTTGTAGGTAATTTATAGAGGTTTTTATTTTATGCTTTTCTTTTTTAGATCTTCACTTCTTATGTGTTTCTCTGAACATTAGCAGTGTCTCCTTACTATTTTATTAGAGAAAGAACGGGAATTACCCTCAAAATGTCTATTTTATGGGCTTTATTTTTTCACTAGAGGAAAGAATTGTGAAGAAGCAGCCAGGGACAGAGGGCGGCATGGTGATAGACCGGGCTTTGCAACTTGTCAAGGCTCCTCATGACTTGGTTTCTTCTGACTGTAGTGAAAACAGGCTGCTTTCTCCCACTGCCCTGTAAAATCCCGTAGCCAGAGTTATCCTTCTGCTGCTGCTGCTTATGCATGTCTCTTTGTTGTTGATGAGAACACAGAAGAATGCCTGCCTTCGTCACCTTTTCATCTGGGGTGTGTGTATGTGACCGGGAGGCGTGTGCTCAATGTTCTGTGTGCTGATGTTATCAAGATACCCTATAGGGCAAACTGCTGAAGAGTTTCCTGTTCCTTCAGAACAGAACAGCCAGACTGAGTTTTCAGACAATGCACTCTGGGTCAATGATGCTGACAGGCGGCACGTTAACTCCGAAGGAGTCATTTGCACGATTGGCAATATGACATCTAATTCTTGGATTGTTTTCATTCTCTTTTTAAGGGACTGATCTTTATCCCATTGTCATCCCCTTGTAGATTTCAAAGCACATTGTCTATGTCATGTGAATGCAGAAGATGTCCCTGGGGTTAACTTTGTGAGATGGATTTTTCTGGAGTGAATTTTGGGACTGGCACATAAGTACAATATATTTTTTCTTTCTTTCTTTCTTTTTTTTTTTTTTGGTGTAATTACATTATATAGACAGATTGACTTCACTGGAGTAGCTTTCATGTCACGGCACTGATTTATTAGAATCTGATACACAGTGAGAACTCCTGTAGGATTCATTTATTTTGTTTTGATAATTTGCAAATATCTACACCGTACCCATTAACTTTATCTCAAGATTAATTTCACTGTCACTAGTTGAGATAGGGAGTATCTTGCAGACGCTGGTTTTAACTTGTGAGATGTTAGTCCACTAGTTAGGACTTTTCTTTAGGCCTCTGTGAATAAGTGCAATAATTTCTCTTTTCTTGCCAAAATAGTTTCCAGTAAACAAATGACTTATTTGAGAAAATGATCCTTATGGTTCTTCTTTGAGTATGAAGTTACTCTTTTGACGTAGGATTGTAGCTTTTGGATTAAGCCAAAGGCTCATGACAACTTAAAAGCAGTAATTTTTGTTTTTATCAGTCATCTTTCTAAAACAAAACACCGTGACATTTTTTTTTTTCTGCTCAAAAACCTTTGCGTTGTTGACTCAACTGTTGAAATGTTTTTGTCGCCTACGTCTCCCCCTGTTTGATCACTCCTGTCTATGAAGATGAGCAGCAGAATGTATACTATCTCTAGTGTTAGAAAGATGACTCTTCCCAGGGTGAAAATGATTTGTGTATAGCGACACAGTTTGAGTTCTGAGATGAGACAGATAATAAAATGAATCTTGCCTAACTACCAAAAAAGTGAAAAACGAACTTAATTTTGTTTGATAATGTTGTTTTAGTCGCTAAGTTATATCTGACTCTTGTGATCCCATAGGCTGCAGCCCACTAGTCTCCTCTGTCCATGGGATTTCCTAGGCAAGAATATTGGAGTGGGTTGCCATTTCCTTCTCCAGGGGATCTCCCTGACCCAGGGATCAAACCCACATCTCCTGAATCTCCTGCATTGACAGATGGATTCTTTACCGCTGAACCAGCAGGGAAGCCTTGATAATGATAGAGTTAGCCAATAAGCTTAGTGTAGATACCTAAAAGATTCTTATAAAATTTGGATATCAAATTTTAGCAAGGCATTTGGCAAAATCATGTAATATGCTTATGGACAGCTGCATACTGCCTGCTGCACAACTCATTCACATTTTGTTGGTGTTTTTCAGTCACCCAGTCATGTCCGACTCTGCAAACCCAAGGACTGCAACATACCAGACCTCTCTGTCCCTCAGCACCTCCCAAATTTTGCCCAAGTTCACGTCCATTACATCAGTGATACCATCCAGCCATCTCATCTTCCGATGCTCTCTTAGCCAGTCACATTTATCCTCTATTAAAAGAGGTATAACATTTGTAACAAGGTACATTTTGGTCCCATCCAGATCTTAGTCAGAGCTTTCTTGGAGTTGTGTGCTCAGTTCCTGGTAGGATGTTTTAAGGGGACATTGACCATATGAAGTGTATTTAGAAACTGGAATGGTGAAGTTTTAAGTTCATTTAGAACATTTAGTTTAGCAATCAGAACTGGATTTGTCACATCATTTTCTAGTTGTGTGGAGCTGAATAATCTTTTACCTTATCAGAAATTTAATTTCATGATATATAAAGGGAGAATAATAATTTACAATGTCTATAAAATAAGAATAATCCTATGTCCTAAGGGGATTAACAGACTGGTATGAAAATTATCTGGCAGATGATAGGTTTATGGACTAAATGTTTGCTGCTGCTGCTGCTAAGTCGCTTCAGTCGTGTCTGACTCTGTGCGACCCCATAGACGGCAGCCCACCAGGCTCCTCCATCCCTGGGATTCTTCAGGCAAGAACACTGGAGTGGGTTGCCATTTCCTTCTCCAATGCAGGAAAGTGAACAGTGAAAGTGAAGTTGCTCAGTCGTGCCCGACTCATAACAACCCCATGGACTGCAGCCTACCAGGCTCCTCCGTCCATGGGATTTTCCAGGCAAGAGTACTGGAGTGGGGTGCCATCACCTTCTCTGGGACTAAATGTTTATGTCCCCTCAAATTCATAAGTTGAAGCCCTAGCCCTCAATGTTATGGTACTGGGAGGTGGGACCTTCAGGAGGTAATTGGGTTTATTTATTTTGGCTGTGCTGGGTCTTCACTGCAGTGCATGGACTCTCTATTGTGATTCGCTGGCTTTGTCATGTTGCAGAGCGTGGATTCTTGAGTACGAGGGCTCAATAGTTGTGGTGTGCAGGGTTAGCTGTCCATGGAATCTTAATTCCCCAACCAGGGATGAGTTCTCAACCACTGGACCATTGGGGAAGTACACCTTTTTGGTAATTGGGTTAGATGAGGTCATGAGTGTGGCACTCTCATCATGGGATTAGTGCTGTTATAAAAAGAGAAAGAAGGGCTTCCCTGGTGGCACAACAATAAAGAATCTGCCTGCCAATGCAGGGTATTCAGGAGATGAGGGTTTGATCCCTGGGTTGGGAAGATCCCCTGGAGAAGGAAATGGCAACCCACTCCAGTATTCTTGCCTGGGAAATCTCATGGACAGAGCAGCCTGGTGTACATCCATGGGGTCACAAAAGACTGAAGATGACTGAGCAACTAAACAATAAACAGAAAGAGGAAGACACGTGAGCCCTCTTTCCCAAGTGCCCACCAAGGAAAGGTGGACATGAGGACATGGTGAGGACATGGTGAGAGGTGTCCGTCTGTAAGCCAGGAAGAAAGTCCTCACTGAGAACTCAATCTGCTGGTGCCTTGACCTTGGATGTCTTAAATTCCGGAATTGTGAGAAAATAGAAGTCTGTTGTTTAAAGCACCCAGTCTATGGTATTTTTTCCCAGCAGCTTGAGCTAAGAGAGCAGGTACCATTATTTCAGAGAATTTGAGGAACTATCTAGAAGGTCCTGGGTGGCAGCTCTGCCTCACTATGAATAAGGAATTTCTTGTATCAGAGCATCTTAACAAGATAGCAGGGGAGTGGATTCCTTCTGGCCGAAGGATGCGACCTGTATGGTGACCTGGCTGATTTGTGTAACCTTGCCACCCATCTTGTATTGGTTCCACCTGTGTGGTCTCCTGGAGCATCAAGGCACAAGTAAGAAAGAAACCTCACAAAAGGGAGGTTCATTTAAAGAAAAGTATCCCTACTTCTGATCTACTTCATGGGTTTGTAATTCAATCTTCTCAAAAGAATTTGTTCATTTATTTCTAACTTGGCTGTGTTCATTTATTTTAGCCAGTTATACCTGAAAAATTATATCTTTTAACACAATGTCGGTTACTTCCACCAATTCAAATGACTATAGGCTTAAAAAATTGTTCATTCTCTTAAACTTGGAACTCAGACATCAGTTTTAATTGCTCCAAACCAAACACACACTGTTTTCCAGTGGGGGATTACCATCTCTAAAGGGAATAAAACTGAAATGCAGCAATGCATCATTTTCTATTTTCAGAGACAAGATGAACCCTCAGCTTACATATATAGTCCCTGAAAAAAAAATAGATAAATGACCCTCTATAAAGCACAGAAAGTCCCAGTGGAACATTGGATCTTAACTATGGCACCATGAAGGCATGCTGGTATAATTTACTCATCACTAATGATACTTATATGAATTTCATTAATATGAAAAAGTAAATTGCTGGTGTCTCTACATAGATAAACTATATTTTTGCTGGCTTTTAAAAACCATCCCGGGTGCATAATGAGAACTATCATGAGAATTGAGATCCTGTGTATAAAAATTAATGTGCATATATCATATACAGTTGGCATCTCATATTATTATTCAACACATATTAATAAATTAAAGCATGTTTCTAACTAATAGACTAGGAAGAGGCAACATGGTGCTTTTTTAGGTGCTTTATCAGCTCTTAAAATCCAATATGAAGGAAGATTCTCGAGCATAGTTGATTCATTTTTGTTGTATAAGAGAAACGAACACAACCTTGTAAAGCAACTATACTTCAATAAAAATTGATTTAAAAATAAAAAATAAAACATAGCTGAGGTTAGGAGTCATTGAAACCTAAAGGAGAAAATATTTAAAGTCCTTTCTGGAAAACAAATATGTTAGAATTTGCTAATGGGGGTTCATTGAATTTCCTCTGTAATGTGTGAGGCAAAGCCATTCATGAGAGTGAGGCAAGGACAGGGGTGTAGGAGTCACGACTGGAGGGGTGAAGGTGTGAAAGGAAATCTGCAGAGTGGGAAAATGAAAGTACTAAAAGCCTGTCAATATGTAAAATCGCACAGAGTCGGACACGACTGAAGCGACTTGGCAGCAGCAGCAGCATTTTGAATTCCATGTTACCAACCAATGATAGTTACAAACACACACATACACACATGCCTCTGCCTTCTCAGTTGCTTACTAAAATTTATTTTAGGCATATTTTATCAATTGAGGATATTGATATTAGCTCTTTGTCACGCTGTTGCGCAGTTTACAGTCTCCTGTGTGGTTATTGATTTTGTTATGGTTTTATTTTTTCAAATTTTCCACCATGTCAGATCTCACCCTTCTTTGTGACTTTTCCCATTATTTCTAAGCAAAGAAATTCCTTCCTTTAGAAGAGCATTATAGCTGTCTTTCCTTCAGGTTAGCTTGTCATCACCCACTCCAGTGTTCCTGCCTGGAGAATCCCAGGGACAGGGGAGCCTGGTGGGCTGCCATCTATGGGGTCGCACCGAGTTGGACACGACTGAAGCGACTTAGCAGCAGCAGCAGCAGCTTGTCATCATTTCTAAGATGTCCCTAAATTAGAATCCTCCTGTCTACTGTGGTGTTCATCATGGTCCTAACTTTCGTCCATGTCTACAACTGAGTATGAGGCAGTCTATATCTGTGTGACACAGGGTTGTACACTTGAAGAGTGGGGGAAACACACATTGCCCAACATCAAATTAGTAATCAAGTATTTTAAGCTCATTACTTTTCCTGTAATTGAATATTCAGCTCTCTCATATGGATTCCTTTATTTTTCAGTTGAGTCAATTGAGTCTGAAATTGGCGAAACAAAAACAAAACAGTCAAGCAGTAAATGGAAGGAAAGTACATCCATTGAAGGAGTGAATATTTGTCTATTTTCACCATAGGAGCTGGCTGTCAGATGCCTGGAGCAGAGACAAAAGCCTTGGGAGAACTTAGAGATCACGAGGAAAACTCCCCCCGCCCCCGCCCCCACCTCCCTCCACTGGTCCCAGTGCACATTCCTGAGCTGGAAGGATATTTTGCTCTTAAAATCTGAGAGGCTCTCCAGGGATTTTCCTGGAGCCTGAATAAGGCCCTTGACACATTTCACTTCACCTAACTAACATGAGCTCTGTCATTCCTGGCTTGGGAAGAGCAAGTCTGCCCTTGGGTGATTTTAAGCTGGATGCTAAAGAAAGAACAGGGCAAGTGAGTAAGCATCAAGCATGTCACTGGGCTAAGAGCCCTCCCACCAGATAGGGAAGAATCAGGCTGAAGCCTCCCTCTAGTTTAGGGATTCATGATAGAAGGTATTTATCGAGCCACGAGTTGGTAGCAGGCATTGTCACAGAAATGAGAACTCCTGTTCGTGTAACTGAGTTTGCCTGAACTAGATATTCATTCTTCCGAAAGGAAAACTAACTGCTCCATAGTTTGCAGACTGTGGACACCCGAATTCCCTCAGCACTTTATTCACCTTGCCAGAGAGGCAAACACCTACCGTCTCAGACTTCTATTTATCCAACGTCCAGCCATTTGTCTGTTCATGTAATAATAATTATCATTGTTACTGTTACCAACATTTCCCCTGAATTAGCAGGACGACATAGAAACCATTAGTGACCATCAGAGTGTTTCGATGTCACTAGAATTGACTGTTTTTACTTCTGCGTCCCTCTCTTGGTTCTATCCGTTCTCTGTTTATCCCTTTTGTCTCGTCTCTCTTCTCTCTCTTTCCATGTCTTCTCTCTCTCTCTTTCCCTGTCTGTCTCTCTCTTTCTCTCTCTCTCTCTCTCTCTCTCACACACACACACACACAGAGAACACACCTCACACCTGCCTTTCAAACAACGGGGTGCTCTTCACCACATTACGGATAAAGTGTACAATCCCTGCCCTTTCTTTTTGCAGATTTAGCAGCTCTAGGGTGTTCGTGGTCGACTGTCACGTATAATTTTCTTTCTTTTGTGAAGTAATTGAAGTGAAGTCATGACTCAACCGTTATTGTGAGGCTGACAGATTTGGAAAATACTAAAACTCCTACCCTCACCGAAGCTGCCTTTCTGGTCTCTTACGCCATTATCTCTCCCATCAGCTGTCGTCCGTGCTTGGAGACTCTTTTCCTTACTTAATTCGTTGTGTGATTAGATGTAATGAGGAGCCAATGTGAATCGTGCATTGGAAATGAAAAATAATATAGTATTTCAATCTTCCGAGTAAATTAGTTAAAAGTCAGGAGATTCTAACACTAGAGTCTCTGCACGTGAAGCATTGGACGAAATCGGACCTGTAGGAAATAAAATGTCTTTGGCCTCCCTGGATTGTAATAGATCAGTTGACCCATTTCAAGAGGTTTTCTTTAAATACTAACCTGATTATAAAGGTTGTATGCTTTATTTTTCCTCTTAATGAAACCCCATTGCTTGTGTGAGTCTCATCATTATCCTGGACTTGCATTTTTTATAAAGAAGAAGGTGAGATCCTGAGAGGGTGAGCATTGGGTGTAATTTTAGGGGACAGCAGCTCTGGAATGGGATTTGCAGATTTCTGGCATGTGGAACTGGAAATTCCAGATTCGTGGTAGCATCTGCTCGGGCTCCACGGGTCCATCATCCTATCAGGTGTTGTTTCCATGGCAACCTGCCAGGAAGCATCAGTGCTCTAACTGCTGGACCACACAGGGTATTCTCAACTCAGGAAGCTTTCCTCTTACAGTGCTGGGTTATAGTCATTGTATATAATGCCAGCTACTTACCTGTGACTTTCATCTCACGTTCCCCCATTCCTTCCTTTTCTCCTTTCCACATACCATCTCTTCTCACTAAGAAGGGAGTCCTTCTGGCAAGCGCACCAAGATGTTGGAGTTGCTAATGTGTTTCTTTGATGACAGTGCTTTGATTTTGCCTCCCTACCTCTACTTCATTTTCTTGGGCTCCAAAATCACTGCAGATGATGACAGCAGCCATGAAATTAGAAGAAGCTTACTCCTTGGAAGAAAAGCTATGACAAACCTAGACAGCATATTCAAAAAGCAGAGACATTACTTTGCCAACAAAGGTCCGTTTAATCAAACCTATGGTTTTTCCAGTAGTCATGTATGGATAGATGTGAGAGTTGGACCATAAAGAAAACTGAGGTGCGAAGAATTGATGCTTTGAACTGTGGTGTTGGAGAAGGCTCTTGAGAGTCCCTTGGACTGCAAGAAGATCAAAGCAGTCAATCCTAAAGAAAATCAGTCCTGAATATTCATTGGAAGGACTGATGCTGAAGCTGAAGCTCCAATACTTTGGCTACCTGATGAAAAGAACTGATTCATTTGAAAAGACCCTGATGCTGGGAAAGATTGAAGGCAGGAGGAGAAGGGGACGACAGAGAGTTGAGATGGTTGGATGGCATCACCGACTCAATGGACATGAGATTGAGCAAGCTCCAGGAGTTGGTGATGGACAGGGAAGCCTGGTGTGCTGCAGTTCATGGGGTCACAAAGAATCAAACATGACTGAACTGAACTGAACCTCTGGGGTACTTGTCTAGTTCTTACCGTCTTGATGTCGAAGCTCTCTGCACCCTCTGAACAGGCTGGAAATGTGATGTTTTCAGCGTCATCATGCACTCTCCTCCCCGGGAACAGTGCTATGCTGTTACCTGGTGCCATTCTGTGAGCGCTGCGTTGTTCCGTGTTAGTCCTGATTCTGCCACAGACAGCATTCCAGTTCTCACTGAAGGCTACTCTTATTTTTTTGGCCCTGAAAAGGGAGGTTCCTAACTTAACAGCCTCTGAGGAATTCCACCCTGAACACAGCTTATGACTTCACTCATCAAATTCCTAATTCTCTCCAGGTCCATCCTCATTACTTTTAGTCTGTCTTTTTTTTTCTAGTCCCCAGCCCCACTGAGCAGACTCTGGCTCCACGGGCTGCCTGAGCAGAGTCTGTACTAAGCAGCTTGACCTCGGGTACTTGGCAGCCATGTACTGATGTTCAGATCTCTGTGGTCTTTTCTGTGGCTCCTTTGACTGCTCTCAGTAAGCCAGAAGGGCTATTTGTCTTGTCCTGTGATTCTGAGCAGAAAGAAATCGCTTCTTGATGGTCAGACAGCATGAAGACTTACTCTCCAGGGAAGCATAGGTTCTCACTCGAGTCTTTTCCTGCTCCTGATTTTTCAAATGCTTCTCCAAAGCCAGATACACAGACTCTTCCATGGAACCTGGTCTGCTAGTTGGGTCTGCAGCAGATCTCTTGCACTCTTTCTTGCCTGCTGTGGGACAACACTCATGCATAGATCCTTATTCTGATAAGTTTTCATTCAGTCTAGTTTGGACAGCCATTATAATGGGAATGGATAATTGACCTCGTTTGATCCCTGGGTAGGGAAGAGCCCCTGGAGAAGGGAATGGCAACCCACTCCAGAATTCTTGCCTGGAGAATTACATGGACTGTACAGAGTCACAAAGAGTCAGACAAGATATCTGCACACGCATGTTCACTACAACATTATTCACAAGAGCCAAGATATGGAAATTACCTAAATGATAAAGAAAACATGAACACACACCCACACGGTGGAATGTTATTCAGTAAAAGAAAAGGAATCTTGCCACTTAGTATAAAATGGAGGACACTACATTCACATGCTCAATGAAATAAGCCAGAAAGATAAAGACTGGGGGATGGGGACATGGAGTGATACAGGTCAAAGGGCACACATTTCCAGTTATAAGAATAAGTTCTGAGGATCTAATGTACAGTATGATGACTATAGTTAACATGATACTGTAAACCTGAAAGTTCTTTTTTGAATTAAAATTAAAATTTAAAAATTTATTCATCTGGGCTCTCCTGGCAGCTTAGCTGGTAAAGAATCTGCCTGCAATGCAGGAGGCCCCATTTTGATCCCTGGGTGGGGAAGGTCCCCTGGAGAAGGGATATTCTCCACTATTCTTCCCTGAGAATCCCCATGGACAGAGGAGCCTGGAGGCTGCAATCCATGAAGACACAAGAAATCCACACAACTGAGTGTCTAAGCACAGCACAGCACATTTATTTATTTATTTGGCTGTACCAGGTTCTTAGTTTCAACATGTGGTATCTGCTTCCCTGACCAGGAATGAAACCCTGAAAGTTTCTGAGAGTTGGGACTTCCCCAGTGGTCCAGGGGATAAGACTCTGCACTCCCAACGCAGGAGGCACAGGTTAGACCCCTAGTTGGGGAAGATTCTGCATGCTTCAAGGCCGAAAAAGATAAGGAAAGTTGCTGAGAATAAATCTTAAGCATTCTCATCAAATACACACACACAAAAAACTAGGTATGTGAGATGATGGATGTGTTAATTATATTGATCTTGGTAATCTTTCCCTAATGTACATCAACTCATCACCTTGTACAATTAAAGGTATGCAATTAGAATTGTCAAAAATGTACAAGTAAATTCATTTCCACTGAATGGTCGGCGAGATGAATGATTGATCAGTCTCCAATCAATTTGCCACTGCACTCATGCACTCATATGCTAAACAAGAGCATGGGTCAGAATCCAAAGTGGTAAACGGTGGTATATTATACACAGACCTAGCCTAGTGGCTCAGATCGTAAAGAATTTGCCTGCAATGCCGGAGACCTGGGTCTGATCCCTGGGTATGAAGAATCCACTGGAGAAGAGAATGGCAACCCACTCTAGTATTCTTGCCTGAAGAATCCCATGAACAGAGGAGCCTGGCAGGCTACAGCCCACGGGGGCACAGAGTCAGACATGACTGAGTGACTAACACACACGAGGGTCTCCATGGTAGAGTACCATCAGGAGGACCCGTCACGTTTCCTAATATATGATTTTGCTATTTCCAATACTGTTGCTTAATCATCGGAGAAGGCGATGGCACCCCACTCCAGTACTCTTGCCTGGAAAATCCCGGGCTTCCCTGGTGGATCCAATGGTAAAGAATCTGCCTGCAATGCAGAAGACCCAGGTTTGATCCCTGGGTCAGGACGATCCCCTGGAGAAGGGAATGGCAACCCACTCCAGTATTCTTGCCTGGAAAATCTCTTGGAAAGACCGTGGGGTTGCAAAGAATCATGCTGACATATTCCTGGATACCTTTGGATTTCATTAATTAATTAGTCTCTGCTCTTGTTTAAGTTTTCCATAGTTTTCTGTGAGTGTTTAGAGGGACTAGAATCTATGGTTTTCTTTTCCTCAGCTGTGGGTTGGGAAAGTTTGCTTTCACTAGGGAATTCCAAGGCCTTGTCTGTTAACCTGGCAGTTGTAGTGAGGTGATCGTTTTGCGAGACAGGGATTAAGGGCATTTCATCGTTTGTACACAGGCTGCGTTCTCATCTGTCATTTCAGTGCAGGAGTCAATGAAGACATCTTAGTCTTAATACGTTGCAGATAACCTCTCTCTGCTGTGTGTTTTCCGCTTCTAGCTCAGAGCCTAGTGTTCCTCACACTGAAAAGAGCGGTGCCTGCTTGTTTGTTTTGCTATTTGCTTTTTCAATCTACTTTTCAAAGTAGTACGACTTTGTAATTCAAACTGTCACCCAGTACTTTGTATGCCATGCGCGCTCTGTCTTCTCAGTCATAGCTGTGATCACGTTGTCTGCTTCTTTGTATAACATTTCTGTGTGGGTCTCTGTGTTGAATTTCACTTATTTGGCGACTATGAAAATTCAGGTCTCACTGGAGTTTAACTTTTCACTCCATGAATAGAAGGTTTGCTAAATAGACTTTAAGAGTAAGATAAAGAAATAGTGAATTTACTTGAAGGAAGAATTTTGAAGACACAGCCATTGTTTGAAAGCGAATAAATCCTGCTAAACTGGTCTGATTTTCTTTCAACAAGAATAAAACATCTACCTGGAAATATTTTGCTAGATTTGCCTGCATTTCTTTATATACATGAAAATAATAAAATACATTTTAGGGTTTCTTTATTTTGTTTTTGTTGTTATCTTGTTTTTTTTATTTAAATTTTTTTTTACTTTTTTATTGGAGTACAGTTGCTTTACAATGTTGTGTTACTTTCTACTACACAGCAGAGTGAATCAGCTGTGCTTAGTGGTTTAGTTGCCAAGTCGTGTCCGACACTTGCAACCCCATGGACGGTAGCCCACCCAGGTTCCTCTGTCCATGGGATTTCCCAGGCAAGAATACTGGAATGGGTTGCCATTTCTTTCTCCAGGGGATCTTCCTGACCCAGGGATAGAACCCACATCTCCTGTTTTGCAGGTGGATTCTTTTCTGCTGAGCCACCAGGGAAACCCAGCTATACATACATATGTATCTCCTCTTTTTTGGATTTCTTTTCCATTTAGGTCATCATAGAGCACAAAAGTGTTTCTCTAATTCATATTTGAACTTATATGAATTCTCCATCTATCAGTGGTAGAATGGAGGATTGCTTGTTCCTTGAAAGTACATGTGATTGTGTATGCTGTGTGTACATGTGCGTGTGTGTGTGTGTGCGTGTGTGTGCACATGTGTGCGTATGTGCATTGCACGTGTGTGTGTGTGTGTGTGTGCTATGTGTGTGTGCTCCGTGTGTGTGTGTGTGTGCTGAAGGAGGGGATTTAGATGGTGGTCATTGAAACTCTGAAATTTTTTTTTTTAGTTTGTGAAACATTTTAGTTTTTTGGTGTTCAATTTGCTCAATTTTAGATTCTTTTAGTGACCTAAAACTAGCCACTTTGAATCCTTTTCACAGTAAAGCAGAATAAATGCAGGCACATATAAATGAATGAAATAACACATTTACAATCTCTGTATAGGCTTGCTGCTGCTGCTGCTAAGTCGCTTCAGTCGTGTCCAACTCTGTGCGATCCCAGAGACGGCAGCCCACCAGGCTCCCCCGTCCCTGGGATTCTCCAGGCAAGAACGCTGGAGTGGGTTGCCAATTCCTTCTCCAATGCATGAAAGTGAAAAGTGAAAGTGAAGTCGCTCAGTTGTATCAGACTCTAGCGACCCCATGGACTGCAGCCCACCAGGCTCCTCCGTCCATGGGATTTTCTAGGCAAAAGTACTGGAGTGGGGTGCCATTGCCTTAACCATCTAGAAATGTGTAGATAAACACAGATCTAATACAGCTCAGCAAAAACAACTATAATGTTATTTGTACTGATTTTCCTCTAAACTTTTTTCTATATATGTATTCCTATTATACATGCACATATATACACAAATATACACGTATGTAGAATGTGCACTCTCTCTGTGTGTATATATACACACACACTTATATATAGAAAATTCAGATGATTTTATACTAATCCTTTCCCATCCATCTATTTTTATTCAATATAAATGTTTTCTGATGTAATCATTTATTCTTTGTAAACATATTTTAAATGAGGAGGCAACATTCTGCCTCACCAAAATACCATTATGTATTTTCTTTTAGCTTGCTTTCACTATAGTGTATAACACTATGAGGCACAACTTCATAGGGGTGATTTTTAGAAACTGAAAGTATTAATATTGTTCTCTCAAATGACAGCCAAAAATTGCACAAACATGCAATATTAGAGAAAAGCATGCAAAACCCACATTAGAGTTTCTTGGAAATTTATGTCAATAAGAAAAGAGAATAAAAGAATATGGCTGCTCTTTACTGGGAAGTAAATAATCTTCAAGAATTTACTGTCTTAACTAGATACGCTAAGTTCTTCATGGTACTTTTTCACGCATTTTATCTGTTCCATCTTCAAATTCTTTTTTCCACTTGAATTAACTTCCCAATTCTCGGCGAGCGCCTTAGGCTTACTTACACTAGGCTTAAGGTGAGCCGAGAAACCAGAACTTAAGTGCTCAGGGCTACTTTTTAAAGGAGTATTTTCTGTGAGCAATTCAACTAGAGTAGACAAAAGTCTCAGGTTGCAGTAAAATAAAGATGATTTGAAATATAAAATTCAACTTAGTGGAAAGGTATAGTGTTTGCTTTTCCAGTGTCCATGCCAGCTGAATTAGTTTTGCGCTCTGCAGATACAGACACTTCTGTGAACAGAACTGGCCTGGTATTAAATGTTGGCAGCACCAGTTTTGATGAAAAATGCAAAGTTTTAGCACATACCTAGTGTTAGTCATGGAAACTCAAAAGATAAGAGCAAGTGAAGTTGCTTACACATCGTAAGCAGTGCTGCAAAACATTAGCCAAATGCCTTACAGCTAAAACAGTGAAAGTATGTGAATTTGAAATATGTACAGTATTCTCTTTATCTAAAAAAAAGTTATACACAGTCAGCAAAAGAATAAGATGGAGCATTCCCTTCAGGCAGGGACAACTGACTGACTGATAAAATCCAAGGATCTAAAAATAAGGCTCACTCAGAGCTGCCCGAGGACATCTTCAGTAATAATTTCATCTCGTGTGTGCAAATTCACTATGTTAGATGCTTCAGGAACTAGAAGGACACAGGTGATCCCTGACACTAGATGTTAATTCTTAATAAACGTGCCATAATCTTCTCCCGCTCGTGGTCACCATTCTATTTCATGGTTTACAAAGCACTTTCGTAACACTGGTTTCTGTTGTCGCAGGAAAGAAAATTGAGGCCCAAAGAGAGTAAGTGACTTATCCAGCGTCCTACACCTGAAAAAATAGAGACTGTAGATCTCAGATTCCTGCCAACAAACCCCTTTGTACAGCAGAATTGGAAGAAACTTGAGACGTTACCTGCTTCAAAGAATCTCCCTCATATACATATCATGATACTGTGCCATTTCCCATAAGAGATATTCTTTCGGTTTCAGTCACATTTAATGATAAGGAAAGCAATAAGAATGTCTGGAATACCCACTACGGTGCTTTTTATGTGCTATCTCTAACCTTTATAATATCTCTGTAAGGCAGAGATGATTCTTCCCAATTTACAACTGAAAGTGCATGGTTCAGAACAGTTAAATGACTCAATGTAAGTCCCATGGCTAGAAATGGTACACCTGATGCTCACACTGACCGTCCAGAAGCAGCTTTGCCTTTTCTCTCTAGGAATAACTGCTCAACATATAAATTTCCCTCAAGGGACAACATATTCACATCACGTACAGAAATTGTTTCCCTGGCTGAAAATGCAAAGATCATTGGCCATCCAAGTTTGATGGCAGATGGAAAGAGAAATCCTAAAGGGAAATGATGGAACTTTACATCTGGTAGGTATTTTTGTTTCCTAGTAAAAGAATTGTTCTCCATGTGCTGAATGTATATTTTATACGGCACTGTAAAATCTTCTTAGGTAAGTAAATTGGTCTCTCTTGTTTATTATGAAGACCAAATGGATCATTGTAGAAGTTTCCAGGAAATACCACTTCCCAACCAGTCCAATCCTAACTCTTTGCCAAAGTCAACTTGCCTCTCACTAAATGGTATCCAGCAAAGCTCTTAACAACTTTCATCAGAATAAAGCAGATATTTCAAACGACATTTCAAAACCACTCTTTAAAAAATCGTTCTTATGTGCAAATGAGAAACATATAGCAGATCTTATAAGGGCAAAAGTCTTTTGGCGGGGGCGAGGGGGAGGGTATTTCCAATGGGACTCTCAGGACACAACCCGCTCGGAACACGCCACGTGATCTTCCAAGGCACCACTCTCCAGACCAGGAGGAGGCTGGGTGAGCAGGAAAGTCACGCATGTGCAGACTGAGGAGCCCCCAGGCACTGGTAGCAGAGCTCTTACAGACATCGAGATTGGGATCCCCCTACTAGAAACGGCTAACCATCAGTGACAGGTTAAAGGCCCTTCTTTCTTCCGTCTCCAGCCGGACATGAAATAGAAATCTTCAGAAACACAAAATGTGGATTGTGAATATATTGTTTTATTTTATCTTCAGGAATGCATTATCTTCAGGATCTCTTCCATGTGCGTGTACATTTCTGTGAAGAGGAAACAAGCCTATTCAAAAGTAAGCGAAAGGCAGTAAAAGGCCTTCCAGGAGCTCCAGGTGCCCTTCATTACGCTGTGCTGATTTTGCCATGCACGGCCAAAATTCTTGGGTACAAAAACAGCCACTTTGAATTCGATTTAATGCAAAAGCAAGAGCCTTTGCCAAGGAGCAATTACAGCTGGAATATAGACAATAATAAGCTGCATAACTAACAACAACGATAAAAGTTAAACTGTTCTTTCTTATGTATCCTTGCTAGTATTTGTCAGTATTACCATAAAGACTTAATTTTATAGGTGAAAAATATTTAATTCCTTTCTTTTTTCAATTCGTCTCTTTATAGTGAAAGGAAGTGGTTTCCCACATTTGTGAACTGGTTATAGTTCTATCTTATAAAGTGTTGTTCATATTCTTTGCATGTTTTCATTGAATTTTCATTGATATTTCTTATAAAATTTATGTGGTCTTTATAAAATAATGAAATTCACCACTTATTTATTGAATAACTGAATTTGAAATATGGCTGAATTTTGATTAATTTTTGAACGAAGAGAATTTTAAATTTCTTACATAGTCAGATCTATCAATCTTGTCCTTTCTAATTTTTTTCTATCATCCTAACCTTTGTGAATTTTTTCTGCCTTGCAATTTGCTGAATATACACTCATTTTTATACACGTGTATACTTTTAATGCCTGGAAAATCCCATAGACAGAGGAGCCTGGTGGGCTGCAGTCCATGGGGTCGCTAAGAGTCGGACACTACTGAGCGACTTCACTTTCACTTTTCACTTTCATGCATTGGAGAAGGAAATGGCAACCCACTCCAGTGTTCTTGCCTGGAGAATCCTGTAGACAGAGGAGCCTGGTGGGCTGCTGTCTATGGAGTCACACAGAGTCGGACCCAACTGAAGCGACTTAGCATGCATGCATGCATACTTTTAATTGTATGGCTAAATAGGTAATAAATTAAGATAATGTAATAAGTGATATCTAAGCTGTGTTGTTCATTAATGTATCCCCAGGACCAGCAATAGTGTCTGGTATATAGCTTGTGCTTTATAAATTACTCTCCAACTCTTTTAGGTTGTATCTCTTGCTTCAACTGACTAAGGAGCACAGAGGTGAAATTATCAAACCAGAGAATAGAAGTGAGGAAGACACACAACTGACAGAAAAGCCAGCACCTCCTTCAGGGGAAGTTTTCAATGGAAGCTCCATCTGCGGAAGATGCCACCTGCCTCTCATACCTGTCTGTGCAGACTTGCCCATCGGCCTCTGCCTCAGGAAGGGGGCTGCTGAGATCTAAATGGTCAAACGTGGGATGAAGAAGGAGAAGCAAAAGAAGTCATGGCCCATTAATAACTCAGAGCATCATCTCTGAGTGTGCGTGTTGTCTGTGAGAGTAAATCAATACCCTACATGTTTAGTTAACACCTTAGCAATAAGACAGACTTCCTGGCTTGTTAAATGCCATAAAAGACTGTAACTTAATATTCAACCATCTTAAGCAGCATAGTTCTAAAACATTTTTGAAAAGAAACCTCATTCTCACATATATTCCGCACCTTTCCATATACTGACAAAGAAAACCAAGTGATCCAAAGCCACACGGGGCACTGGTTCTTCTGACACCTGTCACTGGATGACGTCCTTTGCTGACTATTGGGCAAGGTGGATTTCCTCTTAGCATTCTGTTTACACAATCAGATGGAGACTCAAGAGATCTCTTCATACTTTATTCTAATATTCTTCACTGTATTACACTTATTCAACAGAATTGTAGTCATCTCCTAGATTGAACGAAGTAGCTACAAAAAGCTTTCAAATAAATTCTCTTCACTCCTATGAATTCATGGCCATGTGTTCCTAAAGGCTCCACATGAAGGGAATGTTTCTTTTTGTCTTTGGCTTAACTTTTTCCTATCCTGTATCATCTTGTTTAATATGTTCTGCTTCCATTTCTCTTATTTCCAAATAATTCAGATTAGAACTTTTTAGCTATCTCAGATTTCTCTCCTTGGATGAGTAGAAAAGCTTTAACATCATAAAACTTTTCTATAAACATCAGGGAAAGGGGAAAACCTTCCTTCTCTAAGCTGCAACTCTTTCATAACCCCTCTTGGACTTGAGGCAGAGCTTACCAGAAAGAGCAGTTTGCTGGTTGCCCTGGCAACCTCCTGACTCATTAACAATTAGCTGCTCCCAAAGTCCTTAGACAGCTGAAGCCCATGTAACGGCTATCAGAAGGCTCCCTCTGGCTCATATTTAGTCCCAACGCCCAACTGAAATGCTTTTTCTGAGGGAGATGAGACAACTAGTGAGTGCTTGCCTGTACACGAAGAGGCAAGCAGGCATCTCCAAATCGGGATGCCTTACCCAGTACAACCGCAATGACTCAGATGACTTGGACTGGGGGAGAAACACTAGCTAAGATTTTATACACCAGCCAGCAACCCAGTATTCATATCAGTGACTGAGAGCTCTTCTGTGTCACACTGATTCAGGCAAGTTCACTCTGTTCTCCAGAAACAGTGAAATGACCTGATACGTTTTTGTTCCATCGGCGTTTAAGTTAGGTGTGTAGAGTTTTATAACTGAGATCTGGCCTCCAGCTTCCACAGCTGGTCATTCATAGCAAGAGAGGCATTAATTGACAAACATAATCAGTCAACGGCTTCCCTGGAGGCTCAGATGGTAAAGAATCCACCTGCGATGAAGGATACCTGGGCTTGATCCTTGGGTCAGGAAGTTCCCCTGGATAAGGGCTTGGCAACCCACTCCAGTATCCTTGCTGGAGAAATCCATGGACAGAGGAGCCTGGCAGGCTATAGTCCATGGGGTCGCAAAGAGTCGGACACGACTGAGTGACTGTGACCCACCATCAGTCAACAGGCATTTTCTAGGTCTCCTGTTTGACTGCCATTCCCAGCTCTGTGGTGGTGATTGTAAAAGACACAAGAATTAATTACCAAATACCATTTCAGGTTTCAGGGATGCTGTACTCAAATGATTACCATCAGGAATGTTGAACTGCTGGTAGAGAAGAAGCCTCCAGGTCTGTTTGCATATTGATTTGCATGGAAAGGAAGGATGTTTGAGGAGATTTGCACAAAAAAGCCTGGAGTTAGAGGTGAGGGAAAGCTGGTGGCAGGAGTCTGGGGCCTGAGGAGTAGGTAAGCCCTTTCTCACAAAAGGAACTGAATTTTATTTATTTATTTATTATTTAAAAAAAGAGGAACTGAATACAGAAACTGAAAGGGGAATTGAGAGAAATGGATGCTCTTGTAGAAGTGCTTCGAGGCCTCAGCGACAAAGTAAAAGTTGCTCAGTTGTGTCCGACTCTTTGTGGCCCCGTGGGCTGTAGTCCATGGAATTCTCCAGTCCAGAATATTGGAGTGGGTAACCTTTCCCTTCTGCAGGGGATCTTCCCAACCCAGGGATCGAACCCAGGTCTCCTGCATTGCAGGGGATCCTTTACCAGCTGAGCCACAAGGGAAGCCCCTCGGTGACAAAGGACAGCACATGTTAGGGCAGAAACAGAATGAGGAGGGGGCTTCCCAGGTGGCCCCCGAGGTAAAGAACCCACCTGCCAAGGCAGGAGAGGTAAGAGATGCAGGTTCTATCCTTGGGTCTGGAAGAGTCCCTGGAGGAGGCAGGGCAACCCACTTCAGTATTCTTGCCTGAAGAATCTCATGGACAGAGGAGCCTGATGGCCTACAGTCCATGGGGCGGGCTATAGTCCACAGGGTCAAAAAGAGCTGGACACGACTGAAGCGACTGAGCACGGCACACAGCACAGAGCGAGGAGAGGCCTCTCTTTGTTTACAGGCGGGACACAAACACCACGGTACGGGTGCCCACAGGCCCGCAGCCGGGAGAAGCTCGGGATTTATACCCTGGCGGTGGATCCGAATGCAGAGGTAGGTGGAGACATCGCCCAGGCCTGTGTGGACAAACAGAAGAGGTCCCTCGGCGGCTGAGCACAGACGAGAAGCACCAGGGGAATCCCAGAGATAACTGGGAGGGGCTTAGGGGCATGGCGGGTGAGGGCCTCCGTGGGTAAGTCCGCGCAATGAGCCAGTAAATAGGCCTGTGCCTCAGCGTTACCTTATTTATAGCCACATGTTGGAGGCTATTTTCCTGACCTGGTTTTTTGGAGCCTCTCCCACGTGGATGAAGAGAGTGTTGGTGAGACCATTCTTAAGGCAATTCAGAGAAGCAGGCTGGGTAGCAAGAGAGTCCCATTCAGTCCTGAAAAGTGCAGTGAATTATGTGAATGCTATTTTTTCCTCTCTCTCCCCTCATTAGAAGATTTTGGTCATGAAACAACTGCAGAGGGTTGTAAATAGGACCTCCAAGCACTGATAAATAGGAGTAGAAGGAAGCATTCTAATGGAGGTTAGGTAACATCACTGCTGTGCTGTGCTCAGTCATATCTGACTCTTTGTGACCCTGTAGACTGTAGCCTGCCAGGCTCCTGTGTCCATAGGATTCTCCAGGCAAGAGTACTGGTGTGGGTTGCCATTTCCTCCTGCAGGGGACCTTCCCGACCCAGGGATAGAACTCACGTCTTCTGAATAGGCAGGCAGATTCTTTACCACTTCCCCACTTGGGAAGCCCTAATGACATTGCTTAAGTGGAATATGGCTCCCACATGAAGCACTGGATTTAACCGGGAGGAACTCTCCCCAGAACCACACACACTCTCTGTTTACCACCTCTCTCCTGCTGGCTCAGGAAGACAAAGGGGAACTGGTTGATGGCTATATGAGCAACACAAGTAACCAAGGAGAGGCTCAGTTAATACTGGTCACTCCTAACTATTTTAATTTTTTTTGATGTGCACCATTTTTAGTCTTTATTGAACTTGTTACAGAATTGCTTCTCTTTCATGTTTTGGTTTTTTGGCCGTGTGGCCTATGGAATCGTAGGTCCCCTCCCAGAGATCAAACCCGAAACTTCTGCATTGGAAGGTGAAGTCTTAACCACTGGACCCCCAGTGACGTCCCTCGCTTGTAACTACGAACGCTGCCATGAAGCGTACTTCTCCCAAGCAGGATATCATCCAGCAAAGAAAGGTTTCACCTTCTTAATATGCAGGCTTGCGATCTCCACCCTTTTCTGTTATCTGATGTTGGATCCCAAGCCTCCTTGTGTTAATACAATGATCAGGAACCTGAAAAAAAGGTCAACAGCTAGTCCTCTCCTGTTTTGCATCAATTTCTCAAGCTTGAGAATGCCTGGAGTGGTCTTCTGCTGGCAGGTTACTTGCTTAGGGAACATTCATCATAAGAAGATGAAAGCCAATGTGCAGAAGGGATTTTCAGAGTGTGTGTCATCTCCCTTCTTCCCTCTATTACCTCCAAAAATAACTATTCATAGTTTCAAGAATATTTCACTAGTGATCTTTTAGGATGAAAAGTCAGCTGTGAAACTGGTGTAATTCATTCTTCCTGGAAATACGATTTGAAAAAAAATAATTGATGTCACTTACAGATAAGATTTCAGAGGAAATATTTTTTGTTTGACCCATTACTAAGAGTACCCATCAAAGTAAAATTATTTCACGTGTTCCACGTGTCAAAAACTGCCTGCCCAACTGTCGTGGTGGCCTTCTGGATAGAACAAGACAGCTCCATGCCCTAAGCAAGGAAGGATAATTAAGATGGAAAGTAAAATGCACCCAGTTACAATAATGTCCTTTGAGGTTATACGGGGTGAAAAATATAACTAAATGCAACTTAATTGCTCAAAGGTCTAATATTTAAGACTCAGAGTCATGCGTTCCACCTATTTTAATCCACAGATTTTACCCTCCATCACCTTTGGGTGAAATCTATTTGTTGCATCATTTCATCAGAAAGCTCTTGATGTTCTATTGCACTGCCTGATCAAGTGTAGGCTTAGGTAACCAGACAGATATTTTCTGACATGTCTTGGCAATTGCCTGATGCCTCACCAAAAACTTAGCTATGAAGAAAAACCAAGTGTAACTTGATCTCCTTTGGGGCCAGACCCAGTATTGGGAATGGCAGTGGCGTAGCTCCTTGGCATTGAGAACTCTGTGAATAAGAGAGTGGGTGGAGCCTCAGTAGAAATGAAAAATGTCAGAGAACTTTCCAAAACTGTCATGGCACTGCTGTTTCTATTAGATCGTGAAGAACCTATTTTCTTTCTCTCTCTTTTTTTAAAAATACAATTTGTTGAGAAAGTTAACTCTTTTTTTCTGTTTATTTCTCTCTCTTTTTTTTTTTTTTGCTAAAAATGGTTCATTCAGATCTTGCAAAAATACTGGTTTCTCTGTGAAAGAGCATTAGGTTCTAGGCTCGAATGATTTAAACAAATTTTTAGTCAACATAAATGTTTAAAGGGGCTTTTGCAAGACAGAAGAAACATAGGACAATTACACGGGCAGAACTCTCACAGGTTGGCTTTTCCTAATTACTATTTATTGGCATATAGTTGATTTCCAATGTTATTTTCTGCTGTACAGCAAAGTGAATCAGCTATGTAGACACATATATCCACTCCTTTTTAGAGTCTCATCACACATAGGTTATAACAGAGTATTGAGTATTGATACTGATCTGACTTCAAAGGAGAGGGCCTAATATGTGTAGTTCAGATTAATTTTAATAGCTGTAGGAAACCTCCACCACAAAGTGGAAGCAAAAAGAAAAGAAGAAAGGGGACTATTATGAACACAGTGGTTCCCAGCCCCACCCCTCAGTTCATGCACTGCAGCCCTAGAATCTAGTGTTAGTCACTCAGTCGTGTCTGACTCTTTGTGACCCCAAGGACTGCAGCCCACCAGGCTCCTCCTTCCCTGGGATTCTCCAGTCAAGAATACTAGAGAGGGAAGCCATTCCCTTTTCCAGGGGATCTTCCTGACCCTGGGACTGAACCTGGGTCTCCTGTATGGCAGGCAGAGTCTTTACCATCTGAGCCACCAGGGAAGCTCAGTATCCCAGACTGTGACCACATTAGGAGACAGTATCTTCCCAGAAGAAATTAAGTTAAAATGAGGCTTTTGGGGTGGGGTGGGGGGAGCTAATCTAATCCAATATGACTGGTGTTCTTATAGTGAAAGTCGCTCAGTTGTGTCTGACTCTTTATGACCCCATGGACTATACAGTCCATGGAATTCTCCAGGCCAGAATACTGGACTGGGTAGCCTTTCCCTTCTCCAGGGGATCTTCCCAACCCAGGGATCAAACCCAGGTCTTCCGCATTGCAGGTGGATTCTTTACCCGCTGAGCCACAAGGGAAGCCCAAGTGTCCTTGTAAGAGGAGGAAAGTCAGACACAAGACACTTAAAGACAGGGGATGAGAAAACAGAGAGAGAAGGCCATTGTTTACAAACTGAGGAGAGAGGCCTCGGAAGAAGGCAACCCTGCCAGCACCTTGATCTTGGACTTCTAGCCTCCAGAACTGAGAATATACATTTCTGTTGTTTTAGCCATTCCATTTGCTGTAATTAGTTACAGCAGATTTAGCAAACTAATGCACAGACCAGAGACCAAAGACATTTAGAGGCAGAAAAACTGTGACTCAAACTGTCATGAGGGTCATGCGGAGGGTAGAAAGTTAAGATAAAGATGAGAAGGGCAACGTTTGCACACTCAAGACTCTTCTATTGAATTTTGCATGATCATAGTCCACATACTGAGCCTCAATTTATTCATCTCTAAAACAGACTGCCAGGTCCTTGGGGTCACCAGTGGGACTTTGCTATCTTTTAAAAATACGAATCTAGCCCACAGAAAAAAATTCTAATAAGTAATTAGTGATTCCAGAAAAAGAAAGCAAAGGAGTTCTGCTTCCTAAAGGAACTTACAGATATTTAGAGTTAAGGAGGTTCATGGAATACACATAGAAATACAACCAGGGGGTGAGTAAATAGTGAATATTCAAAAGAATGAGGGCTGTAAAACTTGCAGAAGGCGAGACCCCTGAACCTGGGGTGGTCATGGAAGAAGGTGAAATCAATTTACTCTTTGAAAGTTGAGTGAAGACTGGAAATGCATAAAAGACAGATACAGGTCAGGAAGATCCCCTGGAGAAGGAAATGGCAACCCACTCCAGTATTCTTGCATGGAGAATCCCATGGACAGAGGAGCCGGACGGGCTACAGTTCATGGGGTCGCAAGAGTCAGACACGATTGAGTGACTACACCACCACCACCACCACCACATCTCAGATAAGAGCAAAGAGGTAGAAAATGCAGTATATGTATTAGGGACAAGAAGAGTAACAGTTTGCAAAATTGGAGTCCTTTGCACATTGGAGAAAACACCTTTGGTTGTTCCTGTTGTAGGTTAATTCTTTAGAGCCATGAACTTTAAAAATATTAAGGTAATTTGACTAGCTGCTGGAGGCAGAAGGAATTTGTCTTGACTATGAAAATCAATCAGTTACTACGAATTCTATCACAATGGGTGAATGCTTTACCCAACAGAAGAAGTTCTTTCTACTCTTCCCGACCTAAAGAAACCTCACTGTTCTCTTCCTCCCTCGTTGACACTTGGCGTTATTTGGACAAGGAGTCCACTGCAGGCAATTTTACTTCCCCTTAGAAGAAAATATCTGCCAAAGGAATGCTTTCAGAGCTTCAAAATACCAAATCCATTCTAAGTAGTATTCTAATACCACATCCTTTTAATCTTTTCATCAGAATAAAACTCCAATGGATTGCCATTTGGTATTCCCCTTGACCTATGTAATCCATTCTATGACAGAATGATCAGGGTTCGTCAAAGCAAACCATTCAACATCACAGTAATACAAATCTATGCCCCAACCATTAATGCCGAAGAAGCTGAAGTTAAACGGTTCTATGAATACCTACAAGAACTTCTAGAATTAACACCAACAGAAAGATGTCCTTTTCGTTATAGGGGATTAGAATACAGAAGTAGGAAATCAAGAGTGAAAGTGGAAGTGTTAGTTGCTCAGTCATGTCCAACTTTTCACAAGTCCGTGGACTGTTACCCGCCAGGTGGCCCTGTCCATGGAATTCTTCAGGCAAGAATACTGAAGTGGGTTGCCATGCCCTTCTCTAGGGAGTCTTCCCAACTCAAGGGTCCTGCATCTCCTGCACTGCAGGCAGATTCTTTAACATCTGAGCCATCAGGGAAGCCCATTAAAACTTGGAGGGCTCCAAAACCCTGGCAGGTGGTAAACATTTTACTCTAATTGAAGCAAGAACTGATGGAAATGTTTGAATTTTGAAGACAATGAAAGAGAGCAAGTCATAGTTTTATTGAGGATGGTGTTTCATGGAGAAGCTCTGCTAATCATTAGCATGTTAACCGATTAGGGGTAGGAAGGGATAGTGAGAATTAAAGTCTAATTATTAACATTTTGCTCCATATTAGTCATTGGACTAGAGCTTCATGAGAGTGGCTTTTGAAGGAAGCTTTGTTGGAAAAAGCATACAGATCATAGAGGGAAGTGAGAACTGGGGAAAAGGCAGGGAAATAGATAGCTTCATGACCTAGACCTTGGCTTTATTCTTATGGGGAGTAGGAGGCCAGGGTTGTCCTTGGAGTAAGAATCTGTTAAGACACGAATTACATTTGTTGAAAATTATTTTAGCAGATATCTTCAGAATGTGTCTCAAAGGAACAAGTAAGGTAAACTATACTAGTGTCTAGTACAGATATTTTATGTCTTCATGTAATATCCAACTTTATCTTAATTTTTTTATATTCCTAGGCTATTCCATTCATCTGTGTTTTTTTCAGATTGTTGCAAATCTCCAAAAAATGTTCTAATATATTTATTGAAAAAAATCCACATGTAAGTGGAGTTTTGAACCCATGCAGTTCAAACTCTTGCTGTCCAAGCACCAGCAGTATATTTCCTCAACCTTTCATATCCAGACAAGAATCACAAAGATTCCTCTTCTCTCTAAGGGTTTGTTTCCAGTATCAGTCTATGGGATGAAAAGAGCAAGGGGATCAAATTAGGTACAGAAGACCTGGGTGGGTCATGTTCTGAGCTTTGTAATTTTGTAGCTTAGGAAAGCTACACACCTTCCACCTCGGTACAAATGAGACTGTACTTGTGAGGCTTACAAGAAATCTTCCATTCTGGTCTCAGTATTGATACTAAATGATAGATATTATTGCTGTTATTGCTTTTGTTGTTATTCTTATTATTACATCACTGCTCTGCCATGAGCCTGGGCATGTGATTTTTCTTACCTTTTTCCTGGGCTAAGATGGAAAGAGGTAGAGTCTCAGGCTTGTCTTTGGTTTGGCCTGTTGTAACTTCATGTCTCTTTGTCTTTATGGGAGACTGAGAAAGGCACAGTTCTATTTTGGTGAAAATGCTTTAGGTGCAACAGTCTTTTGATAAGAGCATTTTATTGGGAGCACAGTGATTGGTGGTGGACCAAGACCACCATCAACACAGTTGGTTGTTCTTTAATTCACAGAACTTGAACTTAATAATCAGTCATGTCAGACTGGGTGGGGGGGGGGAACATATTCAGGCTTCCCTTGTGTTTTATAGATTGGGACTTAAATCAGGGAGCTTCCTCGTCAGGGAATCCCATATGAGTTCTTAGGTTCTTTTTCTTAATGCAATAGTTCAACTTTCCAGTTTCATCTTCAAGCCACAGGTCACCCGCAGACATCAGCTCTTCTTTGAGATAATGCATCTACAAGCTGATATTTTTGGCAGAAAACTGCATTCTGGGTCGTAGGTCTGGTATCTGTAGGAATCCTATTGTGGCTCTAGTCTGCTGACCTCACCTCTCCTCTGCGACCGAATCTACATCCACAGATGAGTTGAGGGTGGCTTGGAGAGAAATTATGGATGACCTTCCAGTTCCCTCTGGGACTGTGTGACCTCTGACAAATCCCAGAAATTCTTTCTGCCTTGGAGACAAGTTCCTCCCCAGTACTTCCCTCTGACAGGTGCTGTCAGAATCAGAAAGCCCTGGAAGATTCTCAAAACACTGCCTCAAAGTCATAATTATAATTAATAATAGTAATTAACTTTCATCACAGATGAGTCATCTATACATTAGAAATTCAGGGATAATTTGTTTCAAAGTTCTCCCTTAACATTTCCTTACTCAGTCTCATTCATCGTAAAAGGTTAAGTTGCATCTTATTTTTTATTATTTTTAATTTTTTTCAGCTTTTTCAAACTGACAAACAAATTTATATATATTTAATGTGGACAATGTCATGTTTTGCTATATGTAGACATTTTGATATGTAGACATTGCAATCAAGCTAACTAACATATCCATCACCTCACATAGTTACCATTTGTGTGTGTGTGTGTGGTGAGAACATATATGATCGCTCAGCAAATTTCAGGGGCTCCCCAGGTGTCACTAGTGGTAAAGAACCCCCCTGCCAATGCAGGAGATGTAAGAGATATGGGTTCAGTCCCTGGGTCGGGTAGATCCCCCAGAGAAGGAAATGCAACCCATTCAAGAATATAATAGAGTATTGTTAATGACAGTCACCATGCTGTATCTTAGGTCTCCAGAACTTACTGATTTTGCATAACTACAACTTTTTGTTGCATTTTTTGCCCCAAATCTCCCTATTTCCTGCACTCTCCAGGCCCTGGCAGCCACTATCCTAGGCTACATTTTAAAGAAAATATTTTTAGCTTTTGAAGGGAATAGAAAGAACTTTTCCTATCTTATGTTTGATGCACTTGAATCACTGATATTGGAAAAATGATTTTTTCCCTTTAACTATGAAAAAAAGGGGTAAATATTTTCTAATCTATAATTCTGTATCTATAATTCTGTCAATACGGATATTTTTGTTTTAAATTCTTTCAATATTCAACAGAGCAGTTTCTCTCTGTGAAATGTTTCCTTCTTCCCTAATAACAAAAGGATGGGAAGTTCAAACATTTGACTTTTTATTGGAAGCAGTTGCCCTACGCAGGTAAAAGTTATTTCATCAACTACAACTTTAAGCAGTTTTATTTCGTCCTGATAAAGTTTTAGGTCTGTGCTCATGACCAAGATAGACAACTTTCAATAACCATCTTTTCAGCAGATAGAGTAGAAGTTAGTTTATCAAACAAAACAAACTGGTCTTCCCCTCCCCCCATGATGTGTTGCTCAGTAACTTCACATTCTTTAGTGCCAAGTGCTCTTGCCTGGAAAATCCCATGGACGCAGGAGCCTGATAGGCTGCAGTCCATGGGGTTGTGAAGAGTCGGACACAACTGAGCGACTTCACTTTCACTTTCCACTTTCATGCATTGGAGAAGGAAATGGCAACCCACTCCAATGTTCTTGCCTGGAGAATCCCAGGGACGGGGGAGCCTGGTGGGCTGCCGTCTATGGGGTCGCACAGAGTTGGACACGACTGAAGTGACTTAGCAGCAGCAGCAGCAGTAAACACATTAAGTCTGTTGAGATACTGCTGTGGTTATTTATTTTTCAAATTTAATAAGAAGGAGGAGACTGACCTTTCCTCTTAGAACAGGAAAGAAAATTAGACCCGACAGTGATACATTATCAAATTTTACAAGTATGAAAATATTCCGAAAAGTAAGCAGTTCTTTGGGCACTCAGGTGACCGTCCAAGCTGGTCAGTGAAGTTATAAAACCCAAACCCTTTTAAGTTTGTTCTGAGTTAACTTTTTATTTACTTGCAGGGTTTCATTTACTTTGGAAGCTTGATAACCATACATAATTATGTCAGCTTTCTTCCTCATCAAATTCCACTACATTTCCCAAGCCAAAAGGAACATATGATCATTTCTATTGATGCAGGTAAGAAAAAAAAAAAAAAAAAAAGAGTGTGAGGACTTTGAAAACAGGTTTAGTTGAGAAGCATGCCATGGTAAATTTGCTTTATGAAACTGAGCCAAATAACTTTATCTTCCTGTATTTCCATTTCTCCTACCGTCAAAGGCAACATCAACAGATTCTCTTTCCCGACAGTGTGATAGCCATGAAAATGCATGATTAAAGATAAAGAAGACTGCATCTACCTACACACACCAACCACCTCCTTCCCTCAAATCTGTTGACAGTGCTGGAGGAATCTTCAGTCTTTTCTTTTCCTCTAATCTCAATCTTAAATTTGGTTTATGTAGATACACTCTCATAGCCAGGGGCACAATTCTGATGTCTACAGAGCAGTCAGGGGCAACAGATTTTGAAGAATCAGAAGCGCAAGATGATTGAGAATGGAAGAAAAATATTTCTAGACTTTGTACAGACAGTGAAAATTCTGTGGCAAAGAAACAAGGAGGAACATACATACATCTCTCCTCTGAGAGCTTAAGAAATAGAGTAATTCTTTACATCAGTCCTCAAACATGCTCTCTCATTTTCATCTCTGTAACTGTCTTAGCTTGAATTATAGCTTTGTTTTGTTGTATTTTAAAGGGGCCGTTTGTTGGGAAAGGGAATGGTTACTGACTCCCAGAGTTTTAACAAATGTAACACAGGAAGAAATCTGACAAGGGAAACACAATGACTGAATTTTCTGTTTTCTCCTATCACGGTGTTGTGGTTCCATGATGAGAAGACACAACCCTGTCTTTTTTAGGAGCTTCAGCAGAAAATAAGCTGCTCATGAAAAGGGCTTGGAAAAAAATAATTAGTTTGGAAAAAGAAGATTGGCAGAGAGATAAGTGTGAGATACTGTCTATAATGTTAAAGTTGAAGCCTGTGAAATTAAAATAGGTATGTACTGAAGTCAGATGTTCAGTATGAAGATTTGGACTTTCCAAGGCCCAGATGTTAGATTTCAGTAATGGTGCTATTTACCAAATATGCAATTCAAGTTAGAGGGAGCCCTGGGAGACCCAGTTTGTTTGTTGTTGTTTTTTTTCTTTCTGGTTTCAGTGAAAGAAACCATCATCAAAACAAAAAGGTAACCTATGGAATAGGAGAAGATATTTGCGAATATATCCTTGATATGGGTTAATATCAAGAATAAATAAAGAATGCACACAACTCAATAGCAACAAAAAAAGTAAGCAACTGGATCAAAAATTGGCAGAATCTGAATAGCTATTTTTCCAAAGAAGACATACAAATGGCCAACAGGCACATGAAAAGATGCTCAACATCACTAATTATTAGGGAAATATAGATCAAAACTACAATGAGATATCACCTCACACTTGTTAAAATGGCTATGATAGAAAAGATAAGAAATAGTAAGTATTAGAGAGGAAGTGGAGAAAAGGAACCCCTAAAACACTACTGGTGAAACTGTAAATTGGTACAGCTGTTATGGAAAACAGTATGGAGATGAGTCAGAAAATTTAGAAATACGATGCTGCTCAGTCGCTTCAGTCGTGTCCAACTCTGTGCGACCCCATAGATGGCAGCCCACCAGGCTCCCCCGCCCCTGGGATTCTCCAGGCAAGAACACTGGAGTGGGTTGCCATTTCCTTCTCCAATGCATGAAAGTGGAAAGTGAAAGTGAAGTCGCTCAGTCGTGTCCGACTCTAGCGACCCCATGGACTGCAGCCCACCAGGCTCCTCCGTCCATGGGATTTTCTAGGCAGGAGTACTGGAGTGGGGTGCCATTGCCTTCTCTGAGAAATACGATATGACCCTGCAATTCTCTTTCGGGTATTTGTCCAAAGAACTTGAAAACACTAATTTGAAAAGACATGTGCCGCCCTATGTTTGTTGTAATATCATTAAAAAGAGCCAAGATGTAGAAACAACCTAAACATTCATCAGTGGATAAAGAAGATGTGGTCTATATGCCAGGGAATATTATTCAACCATAAAAATGATGAAATCCTGCCATTTGCAACTACATGAGTGGACACTGAAGGTATAATGTTTAGTGAAATAAGTCAGACAAATACAAATACCATTAGGATTTCACTCATGTGTGAAACATAAAGAAGCAATAATATAAAACAAAAGCAGATTCATAGATATAGAGAAAAGATTAGTGGTTACCACAAGGGGAGGGTTGAGGGGTGAACTAAGTGGGTGAAGGGAGTCAACGTTATTGTGTGGATGGTAACTAGACTTGTGGCAATGGTTACTTTGTTGTATATACAGATGCTGAATTATAATGCTGTACACCTGAAACTTTTAAATAGAAAAAATATTGTATAGCCAAATAAACAAACAAACAGAAAACCCTGAGTCCAAATCAGTCCAGATCTGTTATTATTACTTCTAATTTATTTCTATCATTGAAATGTTTTCTAGGCATTATTAGCAGCAGAGTGAATCAAGGTAATATTTTGAGGATTACACTTTCAAGCTTTTAATTTCTAGATAAAATATTATCTTGTATTAACAAAAATGCTCTCCATAGTCAATAATACTAAGAGTTCTGAAGTTTTTCCTCATTTTTATCTTCCCCTCCAACTTCTTCCTCTTCCCATCACCACCTTGTTAGCAGGTCCCTAAATAATGTCAGATTCAAGCAAAGATTTTCTTGCATGAATGAGTAGAGGCTAGGTTCTCTTTGGGAAGCCATTTACACATTTTATTCTAATGTTCTGTTTTGATTGTGCATTTGTGTTTACGTTCTAGATTTCAGAATTATAGCTGCTTTCCTTTCCAAGTGAAGTTTTTCTCATTGCGAAAACAGCCTGATGTCCTTTTTAAAGAACTTTAGTAAACAGAGCTCTGTCCCCTGCTACCAGGCGTAAACAATTTTCCATCTCCTTCTTAGTCATTTCATTTGTTAGTCATTGAAAATTACCATATGTTGGAGGTGGACACCAAGAAACAATATCCTCGTCTTAGGCCATATGATTCACCTTTTCCTTCAGGGATGTTTTTTTGTTTTCACTAACAAAATTTTCTTTTATTATTTATTTTTGTGCTGGGTCTTTGTTGCTGTGCAGGCTTTTCTCTAGTTGCAGAAAGTGGGGGCTCCTCTCCAGTTGTGATGCTCGGGCTTCTCATTGCAGTGGCTTTTCTTGTTGAGGAGCACAGGCTCTAGGCATGTATAGGCATCAGTAGTTGCGGCTCCCAGGCTCTACTGCACAGGCTCAGCTGTTGTGGTTCTCAGGCTCACATGCTCTGTGGCATGTGGGATCTTCCTGGACCAGGGATTGAACCCATGTCTCCTGCATTGGCAGGCGGATTCTTTACCACTGAGTCACCAGGGAAGCCCTGTTTTCACTTTTGATCTCGGGCAAAGCATTTGAGAAATTTTTGATGTGAGGATACATTTTATTGTGGTTAAGACTTATTCTTTGTGGGGATGGTAGAGCCCATAAAGATTCACTGGAATGTTTCAGTCAAGCAGCAGTAACATGCATTCCAAGTTTCAAGCCACCAAGGCGTCTGCAGTCTGGAGCTGTCCTGCCTGTTTACTGAGAGACAACTGTCAGTGGGAAGAGAACTGTTCCAACTCTGAATTCTATTAGAACAGGGTCTTGTCTCTGACAATGGCTCCTCGGCCTTCCCAGGGAAATCTCCAAGAGCAGGCTGGGCACATTCCAGTACGGGATTTGGAAATTAGCAAGGAGAGTATAGCCTCTCAGCCCTCAGTGAAGTATAAATAATCTAGAGAGGAGGAGAATAAAACAGTAACAGTCCCTGTCTAGTCTTTGTCATGAGCTTTGTACATGGCCAGCTTTCTAACAGGTCCTCCGAGTTACTGGCCCTGATACGATTCTCCATTATGATTAAACCAGACACCAGTGAAAATGGAAGGTGTCCCTAGGGAGAGACCTGTTTCTCTCCACTCTGCTTCCTAGTCTCTCTCCTCATGGGACTCCAAGGAGGTGAATGTGCTGAAGAAACAGATGAAAGAATCTGAATCGACTGTCTTCCCTGAGATCCCAAAGATGTCAGGCACACTTCCCTTTCTCTCAGAGGAAAGGCCCTCATACCAAAACTGGACATTCCTCTGTGGCCTCTGGTAATAAGGGGCGGAAGCCTAACTCAATCTGGCTTAATAAGAGAAAAAGAATTTCCTAGACGTCTAGACATGACTGAACTCTGGATTTGAAGGCTGTCCTCACCAGTGCACCATCCTGGTCTACGCATCCGGTCACAGACCGGTCCCCAGCAAGCCTGAGTCTACACAGACCTCTGAACTCGTGATCTCAGAGAAAGAGATACCATCTCATTCAAGAGCTCCGGAAGGCTCAAGGGAGGGCTCAGATGAGCTTGGATTGGATCACACACCCATCCATCTTTGTGGCCGGCAAGATTGATTGCTTCTGTGTGGTTAGAACTGAGTCAAGTGTCCAGTTCTAAGGCTAGTGGGTAGTTGGGCAAAGATAGAGATTTGGGGCTCCCCTAAATCCCTTGGACTGAAACGTACCATTAAAGATGGGGGTGGGGGTGGGGGGTCGGTGATTCCCTATGGGGGTATTAGAGATACAGAGAAATGGGCATTCACTGTACATGGGAAGACTCTCATAGGGACTTCATTGAAGGAGACATTAGCTTCTCTAAAAAGAAGAAGTTGACAGTCCTGAATGAGGCTGGCATGAGTCATTGTGTGAATTGGAGAGAGGAGCTATGGATTGAATTTTGAACACACTCAATTTCAAGTAATTTCATCATACTTTTCCAGTTGGTCTGGTCCTGGATAAGATTGTGAACTCAGGTACATTGCATTTGGGGGCTCCATCTCTTTTTTGTGTGGTCCTGTTTTCTTTCCCTTTCTACCCACTGTCCACCAAAGCGCATATACATCCCTAGCCGTCGCCCTGATGTCCTGCACCCGAGTAATGCACCCTCTCTCCTGAGTAATGCACCCTCTCTCCTTTCCAAAATGGTCTACACTATGCTTTAAACTCTAAAGACCTTCAGGAGAACTGATGACTAATATGAACTAATCTGAGCATTATTTGTTACCAGACAAGACACTAATGATGTTTCAAAAAAGATATCCCTTAATCTTGTGGCTTTCAGAATTTGAGGTTTTATAGACTGGTAAGTGAAAGAGAGAGGAGGAGGGAGTGGAAGGTGTGAGTGATGAAGGGAGTGGAGGGGAGAAGGGGAGAGAAGAGAAAAGAGAAGAGAACAAATAAAGGCTGGTTTAGGGTTTTTAAGCATTTTATTTTGATTGGTTAAGAACCTTTCAAAATACCAGTATCACCAAAATTTTACAAAAAGGATATTTTAAGATAAAATATTGGAAAGGTTTTAGTTTCATATTCAAAGAAAATTCTTTAAATTTTAAAATTATAATTTTTTTATTGAAAACTCATTCTAATGGCCTGAATTAATCAGAGCTCATATAATACTTCATCCCAAAACAGCCTTTTCTAAAGATTAATATTTGAGGATCTCAGCTTCCCAGGTGGCTCAGTGGTAAAGAACACACCCTGCCAATGCAGGAGACTCAGAGGACACCAGTTCAATCCCCTGATCGGGAAGATTCCCCTGGAGAACAAAATGGCAACCCACTCCAGTATTGTCGTCTGAAAAATCCCATGGACAGAGGAGCCTGGCAAGCTGTAGTCCATGGAGTTGTAAAAAGTCTGACGTGACTGAGCATGCATGTGTTACCCCCAAAGACTTTAATGGTGCGAATTTGGGGGCAGTGGTTCATCAGTGGGAGAGTTTTAGGGCCAGGCTCACCTTCATACCACAAAGATAAATCATGTACTTTGGACTTCCCTGGTAGCTCTTTCTTCCTGGTAGTTCTATCTTCCCTGGTAGCTCCGGAATCTGCCTGCAGTGCAGGAGACCCAGGTTCGATCCCTGGGTGGGGAAGATCCCCTGGAGAAGGAAATGGCAACCCACTCCAGTATTCTTGCCTGGAAAATCCCATGGACAGAGGAGCCTGGCAGACTACGGTCTTTGGGGTCACAAGAATCGGACACTGCTTAGTGACTGAACCACCACCACACTCTGAGAGTGACTCCCACAGCCACGGCAGGGCTTTCAGAAAGCCAGACTCAGTTGGCACTCCGAGAGGAGGATCCGAACCTGATGGCTGGACGTATCCACGGATGGGCCCGAGTGGAAAGTGGGCAGTGATGGCCACAGGTGACAGGAAGCAGTGCAGACCAGCAGGTGGAGCCCTATAGCAAAAGAGGGTGCCATTCAGGCAAGGATCCCAGGCTGGCCCCTGGGACCCATTTGTGTGGTTGGGTCTGGGGCTTGAGACCTTGAAAAGGACTCGGCTATTTCCTGTCAGGATCCATGAAGTCTAGGCAAGACCCTATCCTCAGAAACCCTAGGATTAACAGACTGGTTATCAAGATGGGGATTTGATTACCCACCCCACCCCCCACCCCCCACCCCCCACTGCTCCCCAGAAAGAAAGTCAGGACTGGAGCTCTAGAAAACAAGGGTTAGGGGAACAGCAGCAGTAGCAAGACAGATGTGACTGGCTTGAATTTCAAACCAGTGGATGGGACTAATTCTGACATGACGATTGGAACATTAGCAGCAAAAGGGAGGTTCTACATTGTAAATGTATGATTTGGAGGGAAGAAATCTCATGGATTTTCCCCCCCAGTAAAATGAGTATTATCTTTAATATTTTCCTGTTACCTGAGCTCTACTGCCATCAAAGAAAACACACACCAAACATTGTGTTAGAAAAGATGTGGTCCCTTGGCTGAGGGGATATTTGTATAAGATGGTGAAATTGTAAGGAATGTAAAAAGGAAAAGAGAAATTAGCTGAAAGCAGAGTGGCAAAGCTTTGGCAAAGTACTCATAAACATCTCGACATTAAGTACAAGCAGAGGGTTTCTCTGGTGGTTCAGTGGGGAAGAATCTGCCTGCCAATGCAGGAGGCATGGGTTTGATCCCTGGTCCTGGAAGATCCCACATGAAACTAAACCCTTGTGCCACCACTACTGAGCCTGTGCTCTGGAGTCCGGGATCCACAGCTACCGAGTCCACAAACCACAGCGACTAAAGCCTGCGCATCCTAGGCCCAGGCTCTGCAGCAAGAGAAGCCACCACAGTGAGAAGCCCTCAACCACAACTAGAGAGGTGCCCCCACTCTCCGCAACTAGAGAAAGCCCACGGGAAGCGATGGAGACCCCAGCACAGCCAAAACATAATATATAATTTTTTTAAAAAAAAAGCACAAGCAGAGGGAGAAATGCAATTGGGGATGATAAAACTTCAAACCAGATCAGGTAGATCATGAGGGAGTTTCAGCCTTTGCAGCTAGTTAACAGATCTGAAATCTCATAGAACCATGGAAACCTGCCAGGTCTACTAAGAGATGTCAAGGATGTTAAGACTAAAACAAGAGGTGGCTTGAGCTTTCCAGTAGGATTCCTATAACTTTTTGAGAGACTTAAGAGACTAAAAGGGAAAACTCTGAGTGCCAAGGAAAACAAACAATGATCAGGTGGGTGTAACCCCATCAAGAATAAACACAATGCTCGTGTTTAGTAGGAAAGCCTAAAACTCTTCAGCACCTTCAGATTGTAGGAAACTGTACCTCAGGATTACTTCACAGTGTAAGGCAATTTAGTTAAGTCTTTTCTAAACTGATCAACTTCATCGTGGAGGCAGTGGGCTCAGAAAGTGTGGCATTGCCCACCTGTTTTTCCAAGAACACAGCAGTGCTCGGGATATGGGAAATATTCGATGAAAATATTAGGAACAAATGAAACATCCCTGTGACATTAATAATTAAAATTTCATATCTTGTATGACAAAAACAATACTCAGAGTATGAGCATTACTGGAAATCCATGAAATGAACCCTCTTTTCTGGGTCAGTGTTTACTACAATCCTGATTGTTTCAGAAAGAAAACTTTATGAAAGGAAATCAAGAGCATTTCTCCAACTCCACAAGTACTGCAATAACAGGAAACGAAACTCCTATTTCTGTAGTCTGCCAGATAAGAACTGAATAGTAGATTTTTTTTGAAGGCATGTAGCGCATACTGTTAAAGACATATAAATTACTGTCTGTTGCATGGTCTTGACTGAGTGACTTACATTGTTGCTTCTATTTCTGGCAAGGGAGGCAATTTGTCAGTATTCCAGAAAATGGTAAAAAATGACAAGTTAACAGAAGAGACATTATTGCTAAGAGTGTAGCCATTCAGCCTTGGTCATGTGGAGACACTTCTCTCTAAGAACATTCTAGAGAATGAATTTGAAACAAGGCAAGGGCCAGGCTACAAGCAGTTGGAGGTAATTTCCAGCAGACACTGAGATACTGCAGTTCATATGCTCTCAAAGACTAGAAGATAAAAGAGCAGCCAGTAGCCTTCTATGGGATCTTCCCTTTGAACATGCAAGGAGATCCCTTTCTAAGTTTAATCCAAGGCATATTTGCTTATCACATATTTTATAGTTCAGTTACAAGAGCTAGCTGACCTATTTCAATATACTTCCCCAAACTTTCTCAAGTTATGTTGTAACAGCAAACAGAGAGAGTGCATGTGTTTCATTTTAAAGTTGATCTTCTTTAGTAGCTTTGAAAGAGACAGGAGAGTGAGGTTGGAAAGCCAGTAAGTCATTTGAAACACAAAAGTCTCAAAACACATCTTCAAAGCACATATTGGTATCGAAATAAGTATACTGAGGGATTCTTTAGGTTGTAATGAGAAGGTTCTTTTCTGGGGATGGTTTTCATCTTTTTAATTATGACAAGTGACTAGAAGTTTCCTTGTTTGCTAAGACATCACTGATGTCATCCATTGTTGACCAGGCACAGAGAAAAGAATTTTTAATATGTGGTTATGTCAACAGTTGTGAAATGTTACCGAGACTGAATACCAGAGGGTGAAATTGCTGAATGCATTATTGTTATAAACATTAGGGAACTGCAAAGATGCAAAGTAATGCCCTCAAATCCCCAAACTCAGGTTCAGCCACTGCTAACATTTAGCTGTATTTGCATTTTATGTTTTACCTACATCAGACAACATTTATCCACAATTTTGCATCCTGTTTTTATTCCTCTTAACTTTGTCATAAGCAAGTTCCTATGCTATTAAAATACTATGCAAAGATTATTTTCACAAATGGATCCATTTTATATGAATATATCATAATTGGCCCATCAAGGTTGTTTGCAGGTTTTTTTAACTAAATAATTCTGGGTAAAATGCCCTTGCAAATGTGTCTCTCCTTATTAGACTTATGATATTCTCAAGATCCTTAGTAGTGAAATTACGAGGTCAAAGAAATATGTTTTTTGAGAATTCTTGGTGCATATTGCCAAACTGTTTAATAGAAAGTTGTACCAATTTATACCCCAACAGAAGTTTATGAAAGTAAACAAGAAAATGTACTTAGTTTTCTTTAATTGAAACATTGTCCTATGAAAATTTACACGATGGTAAATCCTTTGGCCACCTGATGTGAAGAGCTGACTCATTTGAAAAGACCCTGATGCTGGGAAAGATTGAAGGCAGGAGGAGAAGGGGACAATGGAGGATGAGATGGTTGGATGGCATCACTGATTCAATGGACATGGGTTTGGGTGGACTCCGGGAGTTGGTGATGGACAGGGAGGCCTGGCATGCTGCGGTTCATGGGGCGGCAAACAGTCGGACATGACTGAGCAACTGAACTGAGCTGAACTGAACTGAAAGAGACCATGTGTTAAAGACAAACTATTGAGATATATTTGTAAGACAAAATGGAGAATGACATCTTTACTAATAAATGCTAGGACTTTAAAAATATTTGAATTTATAGCCACAGTAACATTGCAGGCAATTTTTTAGAGTTCATTCTTTAAGAATAAAAATAATCCCTTATATTGAATATTTACATAACAGTTTGCAAATACTTTCATAAGTGATATTAATCACCATGAACTTTGGAGAATTCTGTGGTATTTGAGCATACCAGAAACCCTGAAATACAGCCACATTAAAAAAAAAATCACAATTGTTTTGCATTTAGAATTTTTTTCATTAGTTATAAAACTTATGTTTCTAAGCAAGATCTCTCCTCTAGGTAAAGAATAAATGTGATGGTGTGGTTCTTTCACTTTCAAGCAGAAGGTAGGTTTATGAGCTGGGCTGAACAGTATCTGCCTGACCACATGTTTTTGCATCACTTTGAAATCGAATTAGGGAGAGAAATTTGCAGCTCCTTGAGTGTTCATTGGAAGGACTGATGTTGAAGCTGAAACTCCAATAGTTAGGCCACCTGATGCGAAGAGCTGACTCATTTGAAAAGACCCTGATGCTGGGACAGATTGATTGAAGGCAGGAGGAGAATGTGGCGACAGAGGATGAGATGGTTGGATAGCATCACCAACTCCACGGAGATGAGTTTGAGTAAACTTCGGGAGTTGGTGATGGACAGGGAGGCCTGGCGTGCTGCGGTCCATGGGGTCTCAAAGAGTTGGACACAACTGAATGACTGAACTGAACTGAACTGAACACACTGTACTTGCTCCCACCTCAGAATCTTTCGACTGATGGTTCCCTCAGCCCTGAGTTCCACCTCTAAATGGTATCACGGCCCCCGCTCTGTCCCTGCAGATCTTTGCACAAGTCTCACCTGGGCTTCCCTGTTACAATCCTACTTAGAATGGCAACCACCACCACTCCCCCACCCCGCAAAAAAAGCACTCTGTACCTTTTCCCCGCTTCCTTTTTCAACATAGCACCTATTACCGTGATCTTTGTGTATTTTACTTGTTACTTGTTTGGGTCTCTCACAGTAGAGTATGAGCTCCGTGAGCTCAGGGGTTTTGTCTTTATTCACTGCTGTGTGTATCCACATTACCTAGAGCACTTGGTATCCAGTAAGAACTTAATATGTATTTGTTGAAGGGTAAAGATGGCTGAGTGAATGTGGGGCCTGGAGTTGTCTAATAACGTTTCTGGATAAAGTCTAAAAAAACACAATGCTCTTCCAGGGGACCTTGACTTTGATGCCAACCCTGACCAAAGCTCAAATGATGGCACAGCATTGGTCACAGGGCCAGCTAAAGAGACATAGGAGCCAGGGAAATGGCGTGTATTATAGTGTGATCAGACAGAAGCTTTGGTGTCAAAAAACCCCACATTTGTCAATTTCTTGGCATATAACCCTGGGCATTTGGTCAATATCTCTAGGTTCTAGAGAAGAGTGAGATACCTCCTACCTCTAAGGATTGCTGTGGTGACAATTCAACATAGCAACACAGACAGCTGTGGTCAATTAATTGTTAGCCCTTGTTATGCAGGAGATACTGAGCTAAACGTTTGATGTGCATTATTATGGTTCATTATCATTCCCTGGTGGCTCAGACAGTAAAGCGTCTTCCCACAGTGCGGGAGACCCAGGTTTGATCCCTGGGTTGGGAAGATCCCCTGGAGAAGGAAATGGCAACCCACTCCAGTACTCTTGCCTAGAAAATTCCATGGATGGAGGAGCCTGGTGGGCTACAGTCCATGGGGTCGCAAAGAGTGGGACATGACCGAGTGACTTTACTTCACTTTCATTATCACAGCCACAGCCACATTAGGAAGGGGGATACACTCTTCTGAATATAGACCCTGTGGGTCTCCAAATAAGTCAGGATGAAAAGTAATAGTGTTTGTCGTTCAGCTGTGTCTGACTCTTTATGACCCCATGGACTGTAGCCTACCGGGCTCCTCTGTCTGTGGGACTCTCCAGGTAAGAATACTGGAGTGGGTTGCCATTTCCTTCTCCACGGGATCTTCCCAACCCAAAGATCAAACCCATGTCTCCTGCATTGCAGGTGGATTCTTTACTGTCTAGGTCACCAGGGAAGCCCTAAGTCAGGATAATGCTGTGTTCTCCACACCTCCTCTGGAGATTCATGTTATTGTATCAACATAGCAAGAAGTTCTGCAATAAAGAAGGCTGTTCAACTTTAATTTGACCTTAATCGTGTATTTGAGTTTCATCAAGCATTACCTGAAAGATGCCTTTATCCTTTTACATTAACACACAGTGTCACTATGTGAAGAGATGATTCCTGCCAATGCTCTTTAACAGATACAGAACACATGATTTTATCCACTGATCAGAGGAGGAAGCTGAGGCTCAGAGTTCAGTGACTTGCACAAAGTCATGTAGAGAATAAATACAAGAGCAGGTATCCTAATTCTGTTCAACCTGATTCAGGAGGCTGATCATATCACCACCTCACTTCAAGTATTCCCCCATCACCTAATTTGATTATAATTATTTCATACAGAGACAACAAGACCATAACACAGCAATACTTCCAGAATTGTTGAACACTCAAACTCAAGTGGAAAGTAAATTTGAGATAAATTTGCATTTTGTGAATGTAAAACAAACCAGTTACATGAACTCTGTTTAGCCATGGCTTGGTGTTACCAGTGACTTTTTATTTCTGACATTTGTGATGTAAGCAGGCAAATGAAAGGAAGGCTATTGTTTAAAACATAGAAATGGCATGCTTAAGTTACAAAGGTTAAAAAAGAGAGAATCAAATTAAAATCAGTAAATTAGAAACACATTGATACAAGCACGAACTCTAAAATTATTCTCTTTTTGTCAAAAAGAAAACTGGGAAACTTTCAGAACAGAAGATGAGAAAAGAAATATTGAGCATCAGATAAATTATAGGTCTCCACTGTTAGTTAACCAGGCATGAGCCTTGAAGGTAGAAATCCCAGAGAGTCAGGCAACCATCCGTGATCACAAATTGATGTGCCTTTTCTGTTTGGGAGATAAGCTTATTTGGTTTCTGAATCAGCCAGAGATTTCATATTATGTAATTTTTTAGGCTATTTTGAAGTCTAACAACATGAGACCACGGGGCTCAGAGATGAACACAGAGTACTCAGATTTTTGCTATCCTTGAAATTTATATTTCATTGGAAGTGAAAGAAGAAAAAAGTCTGCAGCCAACAGAGAAATCATGTTTGAAGCTAATGAGATCTTTATTCTCAGTCCCCAAAAAAGATTTCCAAAAAGGGATGGGCAAAAGTGGTGAAAAAACCCAGAGGAGATGCCTGAGAAGCATCACAATTGTAAAATTGCATTTGGTGTCAAGACAAATTATCTCAACTGAGATAAGTTGTAAACAGTCTCTCTGCTTTTCATCCGGCATAGTATGTGAGATAAACAGGAGTGGCAGGGGTGACCTAAAGACTGAACTGTGAGTCCATCCAGCTCAGTTTGCTTTGCATAACTGCCGTTTTAATGCCCCACACTGTCCTTCCATAGCTGAACCAAAAGAGGAATTGGTAGAAATATTCAAATTGGTATTTTCTTGTGTCCAAACCATGATAAATGTTCCCAGACACTGTCCCGTCCCCAGACTGACTTATATGGCTTCTCTTCAGACATTCTGTGTTTACTTTAAAATCTGTTTCTGGTTGTCAAGACACAGACTTGTCAGTTCTGTGCAGGGCTCCTCGGGCACCTTTTCATACAGTGCAAGAGGGGTACAATAATCCCAGGTTATTATCAGTGGCGATGCTGATTACAAGAAAGAACAGGAAGTTTTCCTCCTTTGGCAATGAGTGCAGTGTGTACACGTGTTGGACAAGTCCTGTAAGCGACAGGGGGAGTGAGACCCTGAAGGGCGGTTCATTGCTGTGTATGGTTCAGAGTTCTTATACACCTCCTCCAGCTCAAAATAGCAGTCCTAGAATAGTGTCAGGAGAAAGGTCTTTATATTCTTAGGGTATTTTTTAGACAGAATGTGCATTACTGACATGTCCCTCTTTCAGAAATAATTAAGATGTGGTTTTGCCAAAAGTGCATTTGAAGCAGGCCTTGCAATGTCAACCTTGGAGGTTTGTAGGACGCCAAAAATCGATGTTGAGTGCACTGTGTATACATTTTGGACAAGGCAGCAGTGTTTATTTTGAAATAAAATGTCTCTAAGCAACCGGGCATTACTAAACATTTTAGAAAAGTCTTTTGGCAGTGGCTAAGGAGAATTTCCCATATATGTGAATAAGCATGTGGAGAGAATGAGCATAAAACCCATTTCCAGCTTCTGACACTTCATGTGCCCGATCTTACCTTAGAAAGAAGTACCCACGATTGGGCTGCCTGCAGTGACTTGTTCTACACAACATCTTCAGGGAGCAAGCTTTTTTATTTTTAACATGAATTACACATGATGTAAAGTGCAAGAGCAACGCTAAAGTTTACCTCTAGGTCATTACCTTCTGGGGAAGTGCCCTTTAGGCTAAACATTTTCTGTTATTTCCCTATATTATTTGGCAAGATGAATATACCTATTGAAACCACCTATCAGATCCCGTGGGGCTTCCCAGGTGGCTCAGTGGTAAAGAACCCACCTGCCAATGCAGGAGACATGGGAGACTCAATTCCATTTACTGGGTCAGGAAGATCCCCCAGAGAAGGAAGTGGCAACCCAACCCAGGATTCTTGCCTAGAAGATCCCATGGACAGAGGAGTCTGGTGGGCTGCAGTCCATGGGGTCGCAAGAGTTGGAGACGACTGAGCGACTGAGCACGCATGTACCCATCAAATCCCATAATGGTGAGGGTATGTGGGGAAAGAAGCAATAGAGCATGAAAACCATGATTTTTATTTATTATTATATTTATTTGCATTGGCATGTGGCATTTCTAGGACTTGGTCTCTCCAGTCAACAGGGGAATGGAGATCCGATGATATTGTCTCTCCTTTATGCAGAGTCAGGAGGCTATAAAGTAGGGAATTACAGTCGATGCTCTGCTCTTGTGAGAGCAGCACTCAGTCAACTGGCTTGGCCTACCTTTTGCGGTTAACTTCTGATTTGTTGGAGCCTCGTAGATTTGATTTATATTTTTATTTTATTTTTCCTATATAATTGCGGACAATTTGAAAACCTTTCTATTTGCACAGGAATTATCTTTTAGTTGAAATTGAGTCTTGACAATATTCTATGTGCTATAACCAGAAAGCAATTGCCCAATTAAATGTAATTCAAGTTTTATGCCTCAGCAAAACTAGGGAGTCTTCTCAATAAGTGTATCATTAAATACTGACGTCCTTACTAAGCTCAGACTCTCCCCCACCACCTTATTGAGAGCTTGATATATTTTAACCCACAGTTCTTTGAGCTCCTCATGTTCTGAGTCCAAGAGAATGCTGATTGTGATTTGTCTCCCCATGTAGGTCTGACTTCAGGGAGTAATTTCACTAAAGATGCTAGCATGAGTATTTCAGGTCTATGACAGATTATTTCTCACTGCAAATTAACACACTGAAAACATATGGATGATATTCTGCCTTGGTTCGTCCAAATCTGCCTGCTGTCACTGCATTAACAAAACCTGATGTCAGAGTGCTCATGGCTGAAAGTCAGGCTGGGGGTCCCTGGTAGGTGATTTCTCTGGGGCACTCCTGGCCAGTCATTGGGCTGGTCTGCTCCCTTGGAGGCAATTTTAGGATATCACCATGTGGGAACTGTTATAAATTCCTACCATCCTCTTTGTATTTTTATTCTAGGGAAGCTAAGAAACTGTGTGAGTTCAAAGTATGTGAAATTGAAGGTGGATATTGGGGAAATTGAGGTGATCATTTTGCAGAGGAGAGACTGTTTTGGAGGGTTGAGAGCATTGAGTCAGGCGAAGATAGATTCTATGCTGCTGCTGCTGCTAAGTCGCTTCAGTCATGTCCGACTCTGTGCGACCCCAAAGACGGCAGCCCACCAGGCTCCCCCGTCCCTGGGATTCTCCAGGCAAGAACACTGGAGTGGGTTGCCATTGCCTTCTCATAGATTCTATATCTGTCTCTTAAAAACTCCCATCATACTATATTTTATTTATCATTCTTTTTAAAATGTTTACTTAAATTTTTATCTCATATTGGAGTAAAGTGGATTGATAACATGGCACTATCTGTGAGCTAAGTCGCTTCAGTCACGTTCGACTCTTTGTGACCCCATGGACTCTGTCCATGGGATGCTCCAGGCATGAAAACTGAAGTGGGTTGCCATGCCCTCTTCCAGAGGATCTTCCCGACCCAGGGATCAAACCTACCTCTCTTAGGTCTCCTGTGCAGGCAGGTTCTTTTCCACTAGTACCACCTGGGAAGCCCGTGAAGCGGCATTAATTTCCAGTATACAGTGAAGTGATTCTGTTGTACAAATACATATATCCATTCTCTTTCAGATTCTTTTCCCACATAAGTTATTACAGAATATTGAGTACAGTTCCCTCTGCTCTACATTAGGTCCTTGTTGATTATTTTATATATAGTGGTGTGCATGTTAATCCCAAACTCCTGATTTATCCTTCTATAGAGTGTCCATCGCATTGCTGGCATGCCAGCCTGAGGGAAAAAGAAAAGCTTCCACAGAGGAATGTTTATCCAATGATAGCCAAATTTCAGAGGATGAGGAAAATAACAGTTCCCTATCTATATTAACTTGGATTTGTCTCTACCCTTTATCATTAATCATTGCTCCAAACAAAGTTAATGGGAATGTTATGGCTCGATTTCTGTGAACTGGGGAAGCTTATCAATGGGACTGCCACTTCCTAGCTGCTTGTGAAACGTATAATATCTGTGTGAGCTGAGGTCACTCGGGGATGTCATGAACGTTATAAGCTCTGCCCGCCAGGATGATGACTATTAAAGCATATTCACACACACTTAGGAGAAAAAAAAAAAAGAAAGCTCCTAAAATCTAACTTCTTCCCTGTATTCTGCCATGAACTTCTTGTTCAGGAGGCCTCAGCGAACATTTATAGTTATACACAGTAATGAATATCCATCGAGCTTTATTATATTTTTAAACCCAAATTGTTTACAGTAGAGTTTTTATTCATTTGTTTTTATTTTTTAAATTTTTGACTGTGGTAGAGTTGCTATATAATACTGTGTTAGTTTCTGCTGTACAACAAAGTGAATCAGCAGAATATGATCCTGCTACATGTGTACATATACCCCCTCTTTCCTGTGCCTTCTTCCCACCCACCCAGCCCACCTCACCCCTCTAGGTCACCACGGAACTGAGCCCCCTGCTCTACACAGCAGCTTCCCAGTAGCTATCTGTCTTACACATGGTAGTATGTGTATACGGAGAAGGCAGTGGCATCCCACTCCAGTATTCTTACCTGGAAAATCCCATGGATGGAGGAGCCTGGTAGGCTGCAGTCCATGGGGTCGCTAAGAGTCGGACACGACTGAGCAACTTCACTTTCACTTTACACTTTCATGCATTGGAGAAGGAAATGGCAACCCACTCCAGTGTCCTTGCCTGGAGAATCCCAGGGACGGGGGAGCCTGGTGGGCTGCCATCTATGGGGTCGCACAGAGTCGGACACGACTGAAACGACTTAGCAGCAGCAGCAGTATGCATATAAAGAGCCTCTTGATGAAAATGAAAGAGGAGAGTGAAAAAGTTGGCTTAAAGCTCAACATTCAGAAAATTAAGATCGTGGCATCCAGTCCCATCATTTCATGGCAAATAGATGGGGAAACAGTGGAAACAGTGGCTGACTTTCTTTTAGGGGGCTCCGAAATCACTGCAGATGGTGACTGCGGCCATGAAACTAAAAGACTCATACTCCTTGGAAGGAAAGTTATGACCAACGTAGACAGCATATTCAAAAGCAGAGACATTACTTTGCCAACAAAGGTCTGTCTAGTCAAGGCTATGGTTTTTCCAGTAGTCATGTATGGATGTGAGAGTTGGACTATAAAGAAACCCTAGTGCCGAAGAATTGATGCTTTTGAACTGTGGTGTTGGAGAAGACTCTTGAGAGTCCCTTGGATTGCAAGGAGATCCAACTAGTCCATCCTAAAGGAGATCAGTCCTGAGTGTTCATTGGAAGGACTTATGTTAAGCTGAAATTCCAATACTTTGGCCACCTCATGCAAAGAGCTGACTCATTTGAAAAGACCCTGATGCTGGGAAAGATTGAAGGCGGGAGGAGAATGGAACGACAGAGGATGAGATGGCTGGATGGCATCACCGACTCAATGGACGTGAGTCTGAGTAAACTCCAGGAGTTGGTGATGGACAGGGAGGCCTGGTGTGCTGTGGTCCTTGGGATCGCAAAGAGTCGGACACAACTGAGCAGCTGGACTGAACTGAGCTGTGTGTGTGTCTATCTCAGTCTCCCAGTTCATCCCAGGCGCCAGCCCCCCCTCCCCCCCAAGTGTGTCCACACGTCTGTTGTCTACGTGTGCGTCTCTGTTTCTGTCCTGCTAATAGTTTCATCTGTGCCATTATTCTAGATTCCACCTATATGTGTTTTTGAAATACAGATGGTGACTATTCGAGGATTCAAGGACACATCCTTTTAAGAAAGAATATTATTAGAGGTCATAAATGATACATTGGAAACAGTGTAAAGTTGCTTTCCTTGGAGTAAATCTAATTGTACAGCTTACAGTCTACAAGAGACATTCGCATTTCATCGTAAAGATGTCACAAAGTTGCCTTTTTATGTCCTTCAAATAGTGAGCCATTGTTCCTTAAGAACCCTTGATTCCTACGGCAATGAAATAAGGCCCTATCAAGAACACTGAGTGAGTTACAAAAGACCGTAAAATTCTTGCCCAGTGGGATGCAGGAAGCTGGTTATAGGACCACAGTTCTTCCAGTTAAAGACGCATTCACTAAGTTCACTCGTTGACTCTGTATTTCAATTAAATTATGCCTTTGAGCTAAAAGAATGACAAGCAAATGGTTTAGCAACAGTAGGACCATTACTAAAAAACTACTCAAGAATGCTGCTATTTGTCTTTGCTAAGCTCAGTGCTATTTATCTGAAGATTTATGGTATTGAGAGCACAGATAGTATTTAATCATTTCACATGTTACCACAGGGGCGGGATGAAAAGATTAGGGAGAAGGGAAGGACACCTCGTAAGAATGTCACACACCCAGTCTTCCCTAAACCCTTGTGGAGGAATCCTACACTCTAATTCTAAAAGCAACTATGTGACTTCCAGATTGAGTTTCTTAAGTGTACTAAGATAGAGCTTAATGGAGGGATTGTATAACATGAAGCAACTAAATTAATTGAAGTAGCTAGATACACATTTTTTTAGGGCTATAAAATACTGGCTTCATCAACATTTCAAGGCAGATAACTGTCTTCCTTTCCCTCCCCTCAAGACTTTATTTCCACATTATCTACAAAAAGTACATGTTTTTGTGTGAAATAGAATTAACTTGACTAGATTAGAATTTACTTTGAGAAATGCTCTCCTGATAACTAAGATGCTAAAATATCTTTGATATAAAATTTATTCCTAATAATTTTCTAGGATGCTAAGCAAAAGATGACTTTAGTTTCTCAAGTGATGTAAGCCTAGGGCTGACCTCTCATCATAGCTATGTAATCTTGGGAATGGTATTTCAATTCTCTAACCTTAGTTTCTTCATAAATACAAATGAGGCTAGTGGTTCCGACCATCCAAGGCAGCCATGAGGGCTAAATTGGATAAATTATATAAATTTGTGGTGCCTAGATTAGAGCAGATGTTCAATATTAGTTCCCCCAAACCCATTCAACCCCATCTAGATTTTAAGCTTCTTTGTTACCTTGGTAACCAACTTTACCTATTATTAGTGGATTTAATCATCAAAGGATGATTAAAGTTACTCATGAAAAATATAAATATATTTATTATAACCATCATCAAAGGCATTAGATTAAATATGCTTTAATAGTATTGTTTTCTCAATGATATAATACTTAACACTTCATTAGATTCTAGTGTGTATCAATTTCATTGGTAAGAAGATTTTATAAAAAGATATGACATACAAGGAAAAGGAAGATATGGTAGGGCTTCTCAACTCAAAATCTACATAATGATTTTATTTTTCAGTCTTTGCATAATTCATATGCCCTTTTCCCCAACCAATTCATGAGAGAATATTTAGAAGTGACTTTCTTAGGAAATATAACTTTACTTTATCATTATTGGGGCTTCCCTGATAGCTCAGTTGGTAAAGAATCTGCCTGCAATGCAGGAGACACCAGTTTGATTCCTGAGTCAGGAAGAGCTGCTGGAGTAAAGGATAGGCTACCCACTCCAGTATTCTTGGGCTTCCCTTGTGGCTCAGCTGATAAAGAATCCACCTCTAATGTGGGAGACTTGGGTTTGATCCCTGGGTTGGGAAGATCCCCTGGAGAAGGGAAAGGCTACTCACTCCAGTATTCTGGCCAGGAGAATTCCATGGACTGTATAAAGAGATCACAAAGAGTCGGACATGACTGAGTGACTTTCACTTTCTTATCATTATCAATGTACATTAGGCATGAAACTTATACATATTACATCAATGTTGGTAAATACAGCCAACTCCAGTATTCAATGATCAACTCCTTCTTATCATCAACTGTCCTGCTTATAGCTCCTCATTTCAGGATTTGGGGATAAAAGAGACTTTGAACAGCATCCAAATAATTCTCATAAGATCTCATTTTTTGTGCTCTCATTTGGTTAACTGCTCAGGGTATTGACAGCTCATTAACAAGAAATTCAAACAAATTGGAAATTATAATTTCTCATTAACTCGATCAGAAACTAGAAATATGTAGGAAAGACTGAAAAAGGCAAGCACAAAAATTTAGAAGATTGAAACATCACAAATGGAAAGAAATCAGAAGGGTATATGACATCATATTACCCTTAATAACATTCAAATTATAAATGCAGAGACAGTCAAAGAAAGATAAACTATGCTCAAACGTAAAATATAAAGATTGTTATCATTTTGGAGATCAAAAGTATATGATGCAATGAAATGAAAAAATAACTTTACTCCACAAATGGTGTGAGATCAATGAAGTACTGTGATTTCCTTAAAATTAAAATAGATCACCCTTAAAGCAAATGAACACTCCCAGAGAGAATCAAATGTGTCTTCTTCCCACCATCATCAAGGGAAGTTGAACTAACACTGGAAAATCCTGTGTAATAATTCTCTAGTTGAGTAAATGGGAAATGAAGTACTTCTGCAGACAGCGTAGAAGACTGTGTGGTGTAGGGGCACAGTTGTTGAGTGTTTTGCATTTTCTGACAGTGAAAATAATCCCCTGACAACAAATGATAAACCACATTCAGAATTTCCCACAACTCTTTCACACAGGCTTCTTGGTGTGGCCACTAAATCATATTTGTGAGTTTTAGCTGCTCCTCCCTTCCTCGCTTCACAGTAAATGCCAAGGCAAGGGCCCTTGCTGGATCCATGGCAGCAAGTATTCATGGGCGGTGGTGGTGGTGCTTGTTTTGGCCTTCTTCTCTGAACTCAAAGCATAAATGGATGGATGGATGGTTAGATAACATTTTCCAACACATCTTGTTAAGTGAAAAATCAGCTTGCAGGATAACACATGAAGTATAAACCTCATTAAGAAAAAAGAGAGAGAAAATAAAGAAATAAAGAAAATAGAGGAAGAGAGGAAGGAAAAATAAAGAGGGAAGAAAGAAGGGAATAAAATGGCGTGTGTTTGTGTTAAAATGCGGAGAAATTAAAGTGAAAGTCTGCAGAGGTTCATAATAAACCATTCATAGTATTACCCCTGGGGAGGGAATGTAGGATGGGAAATGTGTGAGGTCGTTAGGTGGCACAGAGGGAGGTTCAAGAAAGCTGGAATCAAACTTGACCCCGAGTCCACCTGGATATAATAATCACCAAGTCCTTTCAATATTGCTGTTGCTCTTCAGTCGCTAAGTCATGTCTGACTCTTGGCAACCCCATGGACTGCAGCATGCCAGGCTCTTCTGTCCTCGGATATAGCCTGGTGTTTGCTCAAATTCACATCCATAGAGTCTGTGATGCTATCTAACCATCTCATCCTCAGCTGCCTCTGCCTTTCAATATTGCCTTTGTCCTGACTTTAGAATTTGTCTGTTTTGAGAAATAACCTTCCCCAACCAACCTCCCAGCCTAGGGGGAAACTCTCTCTCAATTCAGCTTTGAGCTACTTTTCTAAATGGTCTCCTTGCTTCTGGTTTTGCTTACCCATATCACCCCACTGCAACCTCCAATCCATACAAATGCCTTGACCATGATTCTTCACTAAAATCGTTTAGTTTTACAATTAGGTATTTTATACTGGGTTGGCCAAAAGGTTCATTTGAGTTTTTCTTTAAGATGTTATGGAAAAACTCAAACAAAACTTTTGGCCAACCCAGTATTACGTATAAATATATAAATTTATATTTTAATGTAGAAAATTCAGGTATCAAATTATCCAAACATCTCCTTCCTGCCCTCCTTCCAATGTCACTTCCCTACATTTTCTCTAGACTAAATTTCTAGTTTCCCTCTAGCCTCCTAATGCACACAGACACACACACCTCCATACATCTCTTCCTTTCTTATTGCTCACAAAAACACGTGTATTATCCTGCAGCTTGGTTTTCCCCCTAAAAATGTGTTCTGGAGAATTTTCCATTTAGGTATATAAAGTCTACCTTATCTTGTTTAACTATTGTAAAATATTTCGTAGAAGGAATATACTGTGATTCACTTATCAATAGACATTAAAGCTTTTTATAGTTCTTTGCTGTTTTAAAAAATGCTGCAGTGGGAATTCCTTGGTAGTCCAGTGTTTAGGACTCCATGCTTTCACTGCAGAGGCCGGGGTTCAATCTCTGGTTGGGGAACTAAGATCTCACAAGTGTGTGGCATAGCCAGAAAAATAAATAGATAAAATTTTAAATTAAAATTTAAAAATGCTGCATTTGTGTAGCTGACCTATTTCTATAGAGTAGACTGCCTAAAAGTAGAATGCTGAGGAAAGAGTATGAATCCTCTCATTTGATAGGAGATTCTTGAGAGTCCCTTGGACTGCAAGGAGATCCAACCAGTCAATCCTAAAGGAAATCAACCCTGAATATTCATTGGAAGGACTGATGCTGAAGCTGAAGCTCCAATACTTTGGTCACCTGATACAAAGAGCTGACTCACTGGAATAGACCCTAATGCTGGGAAAGATTAAGGGCAGAAGGAGAAGGGGGCAACAGAGGGTGAGATGATTAGAAGATACCATCGATTCAGCAGACATGAGTTTGAGCAAACTCCTGGAGATAGTGAAAGACAGGGAAGCCTGGTGTGCTGCAGTCCATGGGGTTGTATAGAGTTGGACATGACTGAGCGACTGAACAACAATATTATAAAAATTCTTTACCTGTTAGAAATTTCATCAAAACTGCCTGTTTCTACAACCAATTTTGTTTATATTTTGCATGTGTGCATGTTAAGTCGCTTCAGTTGTGTGAGACTTTTTGCAACCCTAAGGACTGTAGCCCATTAGGCTCCTTTGCCCATGGGATTCTCCAGACAAGAATAGTGGAATGGGTCGCTATGCCCTGCCTCTCGAGGGGATCTTCCTGACCCAGGGATGGAACCCACATCTCATGTCTCCTGCATTGGCAGGCATGTTCTTTACCACTAGCACCACTGGGAAGCCCATTTACCTTTTAAATGCTTTGAATTATGATGGTAAACTATGACATTTATTGTTTTAACTAGTAATTTCAGAGATATTAAACATGCTATATTATTGACAGTATCTCTATTTCTGTATTTGGACAATACATACTTTTTTTGTCCATTTTAAGATTCTTTAGGGCTTCCCAGGTGGGAATCTGCCTGCAAATGCAGAAGAGGTGGGTTCGAGTCTTGGTTTGGAAAGGTTCCCTGGAGAAGGAAATTCCAGTATTCTTGCCTGGAAAATCCCTTGGGCAGAGGAGCGTTGTGGGCTACAGTTCATGGGGTGGCAAAGAGTCAGACTTAGTAACTAAACAAGACCATGCTAAAAATATTTGCAAGAGTAAAGGATATTTTCTTATCTCTGTTGTTGCTTTAAAAATAGTATTTAAAAAAGATAAAATGAAAGTGCCCAAACATTGCTAATAAAAGACAAAGTAACTAAAAGTTATCTTATATTCAGGGCTTCTCTGGGAGTCAAACATTATGTATTGGCTTCTAATTTAAAATTGTTCACTTTTTCAAACACGATTTGACTTTATTTAGGTCTTTTTAAATACCCCTTCCTACATTTTTATGTTTTTGTTTTATATGGTTTCTTGGACATTTCTTGGATATATTACTCAGTCTTCTGGTTTTGTTTTTGCTATTACAAACGGAATTTTTTTCTTTCAAAACATTTTCTAATTAGTCATTTTTGCTGTTTGGGAAAGTTTTTAAGTTTATGTTTTAATATTTAGTCTATTTTTTAATCTTAGATCTTTATTGTTTCTTTCCAAATAGCTTAATGTTTTATGCTTCATGTTTGAGAGTCCCTGCTTGGCTCCTTTTGAGCTATCAGCAGCTGCTTTTGGTGAGAACAGGACGATGGCAAAAAGTGCATCATGGTTAAAGTGTGCTGAAAAAATAAATGAAGGAAAAAGAAATTAAGAAAGGGAAAAGGGGGAAGAATAATGTTAACTACAAAAACGTGTTAAAGAACCCTATCTTTTCTTGAGGAATAATTCACGAGTAAAATTGTATATATTTAAACTGTATGGTAAGAAAGGCAATGCCAAAGAATGCTCAAACTACCACACAATTGCACTCATCTCATACGCTAGTAAAGTAATGCTCAAAATTCTCCAAGCCAGGCTTCAGCAATATGTGAACTGTGAACTTGCAGATGTTCAAGCTGGTTTTAGAAAAGGCAGAGGAACCAGAGATCAAATTGCCAACGTCCTCTGGATCATCGAAAAAGCAAGAGAGTTCCAAAAAAACATCTATTTCTGCTTTATTGACTATGCCAAAGCCTTTGACTGTGTGGATCACAATAAACTGTGGAAAATTCTGAAAGAGATAGGAATACAAGACCACCTGACCTGCCTCTTGAGAAATCTGTATGCAGGTCAGGAAGCATCAGTTAGAACAGGACATGGAACAACAGACTGGTTCCAAATTGGGAAAGGAGTATCTCAAGGCTGTGTATTGGCACCCTGCTTATTTAACTTATATGCAGAGTACATCATGAGAAACGCTGGGCTGGAAGAAACACAAGCTGGAATCAAGATGGCCGGGAGAAATATCAATAACCTCAGATATGCAGATGACACCACCCTTATGGCAGAAAGTGAAGAGGAACTAAAAAGCCTCTTGATGAAAGTGAAAGAGGAGAGTGAAAAATTTGGCTTAAAGCTCAACATTCAGAAAATGAAGATCATGGCATCTGATCCCATCACTTCATGGGAAATAGATGAGAAAACAGTGGAAACAGGGTCAGACTTTATTTTGGGGGGCTCAAGAATCACTGCAGATGGTGATTGCAGCCATGAAATTAAAAGATGCTTACTCCTTGGAAGGAAAGTTATGACCAACCTAGATAGCATACTAAAAATCAGAGACATTACTTTCCCAACAAAGGTCCATCTAGTCAAGGCTATGGTTTTTACAGTGGTCATGTATGGATGTGAGAGTTGGACTGTGAAGAAAGCTGAGCCCAGAAGAATTGATGCTTTTGAACTGTGGTGTTGGAGAAGACTCTTGAGAGTCCCTTGGACTGCAAGGATGTCCAACCAGTCCATCCTAAAGGAGATCAGTCCTGGGTGTTCATTGGAAGGACTGATGCTGAAGCTGAAACTCTAATACTTTGGCCACCTTATGTGAAGAGTTGACTCATTGGAAAAGACCCTGATGCTGGGAGGGATTAGGGTCAGGAGGAGAAGGGGACAACAGAGGATGAGATGGCTGGATGGCATCACCCACTCAACGGACATGAGTTTTGGTAAACTCCAGGAGTTGGTGATGGACAGGGAGGCCTGGCGTGCTTCATGGGGTATCAAAGAGTTGGACACGACTGAGTGACTGAACTGAACTGAAAATGTATGGTGTGATGATTTGATACATGTACACTGTAAAATGATTACAAAGATCAAAATAATTAACATAGCCATCACCTCAGTAGTTAACATCATAATTTTTTAAAATTTATTTACTTTATTACTTTTTTGTAACACTTTTTTTGTGTGTGATGAGAATGCTTAAGATGTAATCTTAACAACCTTCAAGTACTCTACATCATATAATTAACTACAGTCATTATGAAAAGCAGTATGGTGGTTCCTCAAAAAAAAATTAAAAATTGAACTACCGTAAGACCTAGGAATCCCACTGTTGAATATATATCTGAAAGAATTGAAGTCAGAATCTTGAAGAAATATCTGCACCCCTATGTTCATTGTGGGATTTTTCATAAAACCTAGACATGGAAACAATCTGTCCTTAATGAATGAGCAGATAAAAAAATGTAGTATGTATCTACGTATACGTGTGTGTGTGTGTGTGTGTGTACAGTGAAATATTATTCAGCCATAAACACACACACACAGAGGAACATTATGCACCATACAAAAGAAAGAAATCCTTTGTGACAGTGTGGATGAATCTGGAGGCGTTTTGCTAAGTGAAGGAAGCCAGGAGGAGAAAGAGCCCTGCCCCTTTGAGAGGTCAAGGTCTCTATCTTCCTGCCGGCAGGGACCGCCTCCACTGGTTTAGCACAGCGAACACTCCATGACTGTTCACCTGCTGCCCAAATGAGAAAGGACCAGGTCGGGGACCAAGTCTCAGAGGCCTTGATCACAGCTCTTAGGTGAGCTCTGTGAGGCTGTCTCCCTGGGTCCTTTGACTCAGGAGTTCCCCAAAGCTGCTCCAACTTCTCTAGGAAAGTACGTTTTCCTGACACTTTCTACTGTCTATGAATTCCTCAAACTCTCAGGCTTACCAGTGATACTGTTCTTGGTTTCCTAATGTTATTATCGATCTATTCTCCTTCTATCATCTTTCTGGCCGGTTCATGGATTTGGAGACTGGCAGATAAATAGAAGCTGAATTCAGTTTGCTATGCAGATCATCAGAATGATTTCCTCCAGGTGTAAATCTTATTGTATCATTTTCCTCCTTAAAATGTCTCAGTGATTCTCTTTCCTCTGTTTCAAACAGTGACTGCTACTTGTCCAGCTGTTCTTTTGTTTCCAAACATTAAACCTTCTATTTTCACTGAGCTATCACCGATTAACAATGTAGCAGTTTCAAGCGGACACAACGGGACTCAGCCATGCATACGCATGTACCCTTTCTCCCCACAACTCCCCTCTTATCCAGGCTGCTACGACACTGAGCACAGTTCCATGTGCTGTACAAATAAGTCCTTTTTGGTTACCCATTTTAAATATAGCAGTGTGTACATGTCCATCCCCAGCTCCCTAACTATCCCTTCCTGCCCCCCACTCCAGTAACCATAAATTCATTTTCTAAGTCTGAGTCTCTTTCTGCTTTGTAAGTGAATTTGTATCATTTCTTTTTAGATTACACATGTAAGGGATGTCAAACAACATTTCTCCTTCTCTGTGTGACTCACTTCATGCAGTATGGCACTCTCTAGGGCCATTCATGCTGTGTCCAGCTTTTTTTACCATCCTTTCCTCAAAACCCAGATCTCATTTCCAAGCTGGAGACACGCTGAACTACTTGTCTTCCCCAAACACACTCTATGTCACCAGACCTTGTTTCTGTTACCCCTTACACTAGTTAGTTTTATCCATTTTATCAGTTAGATTAGCGCCAAGAAGCCTTCCCTGACTTCCAAAAGCTTAGATGCCCCTATGTCTATTCTTCCACAGTACCCGATGCTTATTTCTGTCTGGGCATTTGTCACACAGCATGGAAATTTACTTGCCTTTGTTACACTGTATTGCTTTTTACTTACTTTTACCTCTTCCACCTATATTTTATGTGATGGGCAGAGGTTGTAATTTGTTCATCATTTTAAGCTCTCTAATGTAAGGAACTGCAATTTGTTCTTACCTGTATACTTTCTAGAATCCAATACAATGCCTTAAATATAACTGTTGTTAAAAGCAGGAGCTTTGGAGTAAGGCAGGGCTTCCCTGGTGGCTCAGATGGTAAAAAGTCTGCCTGCAATGCAGGAGACCTGAGTTCAATCCCTGGGTTGGGAAGATCCCCTAGAGAAAAAAATGTCTACCCACTCCAGTATTCTTGCCTGGGAAATCCCACAGACAGAGGAGCCTGGTGGGCTAGAGTCCATGGAGTCACAGAGTCAGACACAACTGAGTGACTAATACTTGGAATAAGACAGACTTGGATTCAAAGTCTAATCTGTCACTTACTAGTCCTGTGCATGTGCGTTGCATAACTTTTGGAAACCAGGACAAAGTGAAAATGTGAGCCTGGACTAGGGTGGGGAAATGAATCTCTCCTTCTCACTTCTCCAACCCACAGCTGATGGACAATTTCCAAGGGGTTGCAACCTCCATGTTGGTACAGGATGGGCCCCTGGCTCTTGCCGTCTCCTAACAACATGACATGTCATTGTCAGCCCTGGGCAGTAAACTCTGTTGTCTTGAACCTCCCCAAAGATCCCAACTTTCCATGTGTGTGTGCTGAGGTCCCCCAGGGCACTGACTGCAATGGTGGATGGTCTACCCCTGCAGACAGTCACCGCCCTGCATACAAGGTGAAGACAGTGGTCTCACACCTTTCCATTCCTCCTCACCCTGAGATGTCACTCCAAGCTCTGCTCCAGTGACCTCGAATGATAATTTCCAAGGAGCTGAACTCAGTGGGTATTTTTTCAAAAGTCCCCATGCAAGATACCAACCTGTGCTCAGTATTATTTCAAGAAAAGGACAGTTGTCTTTGTTTCCTGTTGTTCATACTTTTCAGAGACACAAACTCTCTTATGCGATGAAAAATATTCCTGACCTCACCAACTTCAGAGACAGGATTTAAAATCCTCAGAATTTTGAGCTCATCATGAGGAGAGAAGGGGAAGATTGGGAGGACTGTCGTGAACTCATCAGGCTGAACTTTTTTCTAATGCTCTGTGTTTAGAAACAATCAACTGAAGATCTTACAACAGATCTTAAGAGAGAGAGCTCTCTTACTGAATCTTACAGCTCTCTTACTGAAGATCTTGAGAGAGAGTTGGGTGGTAAAGTAACCATCTCTAATGGGAAAAAGCAGACCCGGGGGGCAAAGCACCTCTCTTAAGGCCACAGTGTGGAGCTTGAACAGTAGCCAGTCCCCTATCAGGAGATTCCAGTTGCCTCTGAAATTCCACGAGTAGAACAGGCAGAACACAAAAGAGAAACCCACTGAGGAGAGGAAATGTTTTCCCACAAAAGCAATTTCCTCCAATTTGTATTTCAGCAACAAATTTGTTTCCAGTTTCAGATGCCACTATTCAAAAGTGACCTGTCGCCTTTCGACTATAATAGACCCCCTCTCATTCTTCAGTGATTTGCTTGTAAATATTTATCAATACGGCCTGGCCCCGAGCCTCCCCCCACCCCCCGCCCCAACTGCCTTTATTGCAGTGAGCCCCTAGCCCCTGCCAGCCAGCATTTCTCAAGCCTTGATGACTGTTATGTCACGCAGAACGGTGTACTTTCTCATGCGGTCTCTAAAGGCTATAAACATTTACAACTGACGTGTCAGCATGCGTAAATAAAGCACTATAAATTTTTACAGAACAGTCACCTTTATTATGCTTTTTATACTCTTGCATAGGTCCAGAGGATTTGCTTTATCTCAACAAAGTGAAGCCTTAGCATTAGTTTAGTTTAACTATCAATATATTACCTAGCACCAGTTGAGTTAAAATCCTGAAAGTGTGCATGCATAGATTTACATATGTTTCTTCTTTAGCTAGAATCTGGTTTATTAAAGTTATAAATAAAACCTTGATTAATATTTCAGTCTTCCCTACATGGACAACTACAGTTGTCTAAGGCAGCAATTCCAAAACTTTTAGCAGGTGTCAGAAGTCCCTGGGGAACTTGTTAAAACATGTTGCTGGGCCCTACCTCCAAGTCTCAGATCCAGAAAATCCGGGGTGGAGCCCAGCTATTTGCATTTATAACAAGGTCCTAGTGATGCTATTCGTGCTGGTCCAGGAATCGAAAGCACTGATTTGATTCTTCCATTTGAAGAACCAAGACTATTTCTTTCTTTTTAGTTTAGATTTCCAGCCATTGATTGCCACAATCCAGTGTTCTGAGCTATTCAGAATAGCTGAATAGCTATTTAGAAAGTTAGAGAGTAAGTTACCCTCACGCGTGGACAGTTGCACATCTCAAAGTATAGGGGTCACCATCAGACATCCTGCCAGCCTCAGTGGGCTCCACCTGTGCTCACTCTTTGGGAAGGCCATGTGAGAACATTCTAAAATGTTCTTCACTTCCTTCACATCACTATATCTTTCGGCTACTTTTAACTACTGCTGCAGGATACGCTAATCAGGAGGACTCACTTTTTACTCACTCTTACCTTCCGCAGCCCCAGGCTCAACTCCATCTTGCCCCACCTTCATGTGTGATCTGAATGTATTTTTGGTCACATATCTCACTTCACACATGGTCCTGCGCTTTTCTAGCTATGTGTTTATCCTTCTCTATGACACAGCAGTGTCTTATTTATGTCTAGCAGCAGCAGCAGCATCCTACTAAGCTCCATTCAACTGACTAAGAAAGAAGTCAAGATGGAAGAAATGGAGAAAGAAAGGAAGTTCTACTCCCAAGAAGTATGGAAGGGATGGGGGTTATAGAGGGGATAGTATAGTAGTTGAGTTTGGAAAGCAGCGGAGGCTGCTGCCTACTGTGACAACTCGAAAGATTGATCCCTACAGCAACAAAGGAATCAGTCACATGAGTGATGTTACCTTAGGTCAAGCATCTGGATCCAGCCAAACCACAGATGAACAGCATAGCGTGCATCACCTGTACACACAGCATTCTCCTGGCTTTTTGGCAGAGATAGTGCTGATGTCATGACAATGGAAGGGGGCTCTTTGGGAGGCTTTTATTTGAGGCTAAAGGACTTTGAGATTCAGGAAGGACATAGGATAATATATTTATATACATATATTTAATAATATATGTGTATTGCAAATACAGTCACTTATCATTTGCTAGCTTTGTGTCAGGCACCATTCTAGGACTAGAAATGCATGGAAACTATTGGTTAAATTGAAGATTATGTAACAAATTAAGATAATATATATTTGTCTCTTTTTCATATGTGATTAGTACTAGGCTTTCCTTTAATATAAGGAAAAAATCAAGCTCTTTTCTATTATATAATTTATTTCTAATATTGTATAATATATTAATGATGAATGAGTTCCTATCGTGTGATGTACATTATTTTGCTGCTTCCAAAAATAGTTTAAAAATATTTTCCCCATATAGCCACTTTAGAAGACAGTTAGACAGTATCTCACAAATCTAAACACAGTCTTATCATATGATTCAACAATGTTACTCCTAAGTCTTTACTCAAATGAATTGAAAACTTATGTCCACATAAAAACCTGTACACAGATGTCTATAGTAACTTTATTCATAATTGCTAAAAATTGGAAATAGCCAAGATGGCAAATGGAAAAATAAACCATGTTATATCCATATAATGCAATATTATTCAGTGATGAAAATTAATGTTATCAAACCCTGGATAGACACAGTGGAAATTTAAATGCATATTGCTAAGTGAAAAAGTCAGTCTAAACAGGCTACATACTACACAATTCCAACTCTATGACATTATGGAAAATAAAAACTATGGCGATGATATAAAGATGTGGTTGCCTGGGGTTAGTGGGGACAGAAGGATGAAAAGTTGGAACATGGAGAAACTTTGGGCGTCAGTGAATCTCTCCTGCGTCATATCGTAATGGTGGGTATACGTCATTATACGTTTGTCAACAATAAACACAGAGTGACGCTAATGTAAACAGTGGACTTAACAGAATGTGTCAATATTGTCATCAGTTATAACAAATGCACCACAATAATCAAAATGTGAATAATAGGGGGAACGAGCACAGCTGAGAGGGAGGTTATTGAAATTCTCTGTTCTTTAAGTTCAATTTTTCTTTAAAATAGCTTTAAAAAGTACAAAATGACACAGGAAAAAAATGTTTCCTTCACTGAATCCCATTACATTCTCAAAACATCTAGAGACCCATTTTCCCCCCTGTTACCAATGCCTTGTTGATTTTTTTTAAAGTTGAATTTTTATTGTGTAACTATCTGTTGGCTGAGGACACTGTATTTCCTCTTTCTTAAGTGAAAGGAGATAATATTTAATGTTGAGGACTTACAAGGAAGTCAATTCTATGAAATAAAAATATTTCTGAATGAATGAATGACAAATGGAGAGGGGAATAGGTTGGAAATCCACACTAATACTATCACTCTAAGAGAGATTGGTCTTTATCAATTCAGTTTTAGTGGCTATCCATTAGTGACTTTTGTACCGGTAAACCTTCAGAGATATTCTAACTTTGCTCGTGAAATAAAGATGGGAAAGAAGAACATAATAGAACATGTATTTTATGTTATAATAGAAAATTTATTTTTTCTTTAATACATTTCCACCTGAAAGGATTTTGAAAGTCTGGTCTCACAATCATTCTGGAAATGGATTTCAAAGATTGCTATTCAAATTTCTGTTTTGTAGTAAACTTCACTTTTATGCCATGTCAAATTAATAGCCTGTTATAGGGAAGCTTCCATAATAGCACATTTTTATAGCACTTTTAATTTGCAAAGGTGCTTTTCATATGTCATCTGATTTCATATTAACAACCATCCTGGGAAAATTGTAAGACAGATGTTAACTACTAAATAAATAACCACAATTTCACAAAGTAAGAATACCCACTTAACTGTTCTTCTGACTTTCTCATGATTTTGTAGAATCGGTTTCTTAGAAACCAAACCAAGATAGGTGCAATGTCTATTCTTAAAAATCATCAAAAATAAATCCTCCAATCTAAGGTCATCATAAAGATTTTTTTTTTAATGAATGTTTCCATTTTTTTCTTTTATCTTTGGTAAATAGCAATTCTCCATGTGCTCAATTGCTCAACCATGTCCGACTCTTTGCAGTCCCAAGAACTATAGCCTACCAGGCTCCTCTGTCCAAGAAATTTTCCAGGCAAAAATACTGGAGTGGGTTGCCACTTCCTACTCCAGGGGAGCCTCCCAATCCAGGGATCGAACCTGCAGGCAGGCAGGTTCTTTACCACTAACGCGACCTGGGAAGCCCCCTATGCAATTCTGCATAACAAATGCTTAAACGAAAAAAAATTTCTCCTAAACTATAACCAGAAATGAAAGTAATAATAAATGCAAATAAATAAAATAAATACAAAATCAAAATACAAAATCAAAATAAAAAACAGGCATCCCTGGAAGGCGTTGTTTTCCATCATGCTGTCTTCTGTTTTGGACATGAATAGAAATGTGTGTCTTCCTGTGTGTATCCTTGTCGTGCATGTCCTTGCTGGGGGGCCTCTCTGCTTGAGTCAGTGACTCAGGTAAAGATGAAAAGGTAACGTTGTTAAACTTTCCCATAAGATATGGGAGAGATTGCATACCCACAGTTCATTTCTGGAAGCTTTTTTTGGACAATACATTGTCCAGTTTGGCTACTATGTGGAATTTTCATTGGAATTACAAAGACCATTGATGCCTATAAAGATGGGGTGACCAAACCAACAAGATCTATTTTTAAATGGCCTGTCAATCCTCCCACATCTTCAGACTTAGTCATTCTCCAGAGGAAAATTCGACCTTTCTTTCAGGGTGGGACTTTCTGAGATTACAATTGTTTTGAGTTTGGCTTCAAGCCCAGACTGCACAGAAATGGAGTAGAATCACTCTGATTCCAATCTTGGATATCTGCTGAGGTTTCTAGTTTTTCTGCTCTACTTTAGGGAGTCAACTCATTCTTATACATTTGACCTTTTAGTTCTTAACTGTATCTCCACATCAGAGGTCCATATATTCTTAGTATAAAATGTTTGTTACTAAGGATTTCACGGTTTGTAGACATCAACCTTTGTTTTTCCTCCTGATGTATTTCATATGGAGAAAAAACAAGATGTTGATCCATTACGCCCTCTTTCAAGGCATGTTAAATAATGTAAACATTTGAATGCTACTAACTGTAGACAGGGCTTCCCAGCTGGCTCAGTGGTAAAGAATTCAACTGCCAATGCAGGAGACACAGGTTCGGTCATGGGTCAGAAAGATCCCTGCAGAAGGAAATGTCAACCCATTCCAGTATTCTTGCCTGGGAAATCCCATGGACAGAGGAGCCTGGCAGGCTACAGTCCATGGGGTCCAGCAGTCAGTCCCACTACCGACTGACTAACACTTTGACTTTGCACAGATGAACCTAGAGATTGTCATGTTGAGTGAAGTAAGTCATACAAAGACAAACACCATATGATATCACTTACATGTAATACTAAAAGTATTGTACAAATGAACCTATCTACAAAACACAAATAAAGTCACAGATGTAGAAAACAAGATTACCAAGGGGGAAGTGAGGAGGGAGGGATAAATTGGGAGATTGTATATATACACTATTATAGATAACTAATAAAAATCTACCGCATGGCACAGAGAACTCTACTCAGTACTTTATAATAGCCTATATAGGAAAAGAATCTAAAAAAGAATGGACATATGTATAACTGATTCACTGCGCTGTATAGCAGAAAATAACACAACATTGTAAATCAACTATACTCCAAGAAAAATTAATTTTTAAAAATCTGCTCTGAAAGAAAGAGTAGTTTCAGAGGATTGAGCTTAGATACACGGAACACCTCTCTTAAAATTAAAATTGCTAAACGTGGAAATAGTCTCCCTGTCATTGGTAGGAACATGCTATAGTTCTATGTCACCCCGAGTGATTGATGGTAAAGGAGTTATAGCATAGTTAGGTTACAATATTGGAGTAGATAGTATCTAAGGCCACTTCCTATTCTGCTATTCTATGAGCCACAAAAAAAGTAAATAAATAACCACAGGTGTAATTTATTCTGCAGAGAATAAACGAAAGGCAAGAGGACAGATTACCCCAGACTAGGGGTTAAGAAGGCAAGCAAAGCTCATGCTGCTGGTGTGATTCTGAGTAGTGGCATTTGCCCAGTAAGGTGAGGTTGAGTGGGAAGAATCGAAGAGGAGCACATTAATGACATTCGCTTCTTTTCTGGAAATTGTGTTAAGTGTAAAAGAGGAAGTAATACCCTGATTGGGCAGCTGCAGAATCTCCCCTGCCCTCTATTTCTTGAAAAGCATGTCCTGTGTTCAGGCTCTGTCACGTCTGACACTCTTTTGACCCCACAGAGTGTAGCCTACCAGGCTTCTCTGTCCATGGGATTTTCCAGGCAAAAACACTGGAGTGGTCTGCCATACCCTCCTCCAGAGGATCTTTCTGACTCAGAGATCGAACCCATGTCTCATGTCCCCTGTATTGGCAGGAGGAGTCTTTTCCACTAGAGCCACCCAAGAAGTCCGTATATTCCTATCTCTGGGCCAGTTGGCATACATGCATGGATGCTCAGTCATGTCCGACTCTTTGCGACCCCATGGACTGTAGCCCACCAGGCTCCTTTGTCCGTGGGATTCTCCAGGCAAGAATACTGGATTGGATTGCCATTTCCTCCTCCAGGGGATCTTCCTGATTCAGGGATTGAAGCCACATCTCCCTCATCTCCTGCATTTGCAGGCAGATCTTCACCACATACACATGTGTAAATGGCCAGTGGCATGGGTCTCACTAGTGGGTTAGCCCATTTAATGGTAATTTAATTTTGGGAACTTCCGTAAGAACCCTCTGAAGACACTCTAGGAATACGAGAAGAGACACAGTGGGATAATAGCCTCTAACTGTGTCATTATGTGTTCCATATCTAGGAAATGTTATCAATCTTGTTCTCTTTCTTCCCCTGAAAGAGGGCAAACTATAGGAAGATTTTTGTAAACACTCAGATAAAAGCCCTTCTGCGGTCGCTTATGTGTTCTCTGTAACGTTAAAGGGAACCTAAGGTTGGTATCCGCAGAGCTGCTGTTGCCAGGGAAACAGAGTGCCTCACAGAATGCAGCTGCATTAAGATTCCGTGTCCCACTTATCGGGTCTTTTGATTGGTCTACAACACACATGAATCTCTTTATATCCAAGAAAGTTATTTTCTTCATATGCGTCTATTGCACAAACCTGTTTCTGCTGATTGTTTGTCAGATACAGAATACCATATCTGGTTACCTGATGAGAACTTGTTGATGGAAAGAGGGAAAGCAATGCTGGAGGAGAACAATCCATCCTTCACAAAGAGCGGGTGGTACTAACAAGTCCTCTCTCCTGAGTGCCTTCCTGTGAGTTCTCCAGACACCTGGAGAGCTTAACTATTTATTTCTGATAGATATGCATTTCATATTCTAAGTGGGCATCATACTTTTCGGACTCAGGTAAATTTAACATAGGCTTTACTGCAAGTAGAATTGACATTCCTCTGTCCATGGAAATCTCTAGGCAAGAATACAGGAGTGGGTTGCCATTTCCTTTTCCAGGGTATCTTCCTGACCCAGGGATTGAACCCAGGCCTCCTATATTGCAGGCAGATTCTTTACTACCAGAGAAGCCCCAGAATTGATGTTAAAATTTTATAAATCTTTAGAGCTGGGACCACTCATCTAAATTCCCTGACCTTCAGTTAGTTTGGAAGGTCTTTCTGAAATTCTGTCTGTAACTTTGGATTTGTTCTAACCCAAACAAGTTACTTGAGTGATTTCTAAAGAGTATTTGAGCTGATGCATACTAGATTTGGGCTATTTAGAGTTTGATAAAAATCCCAATGAGATATTGCCCCATTCTTCTAATCATGAAACCATGTGTGGAATAATTCAATAACCCAGAAGGCCAACATTTTTCATAAACGTCAGCACCCTTGAAGGAACCATCTTCATCCAATTTTTGTTTTATTGGTGATAAGTAACCTGATTTTCTTATTCATGCCATAAATGATGATATACTGAACAGACCAACATGCTCAGTCAAGAAAAATCTGAAATGTGGAAATGTCCAAAGTGCCTTCTTTAGGAAGGCAAAGAAGATATGGTTTAATTATGAAAGCCCATTTCACATGCACCATTTAGCATTTTTTATAAACGATCTTGAAGTTTAGCCCTCTGGAAAGTTTCACGCTCTTTCTCGACTCTGTCGTTCTGTTTTTCTGTACATGATATTAATATTTCCAGATATTTTTTTACTCTCTGCTGAGCGTCTATCTAAGATACTCTATTCTTATATTTCACTTTTAAATTAGTCTCTTAAGGGTTCTGATTTTCACTAATTATTCCCTTAACTTAGCACTGCATTTCCAAAGGATGTTCGGGAACATTTTTCTTTGGGCTTTTCCCTGACGATGTCTTGCATGAAAGTAGCATGATTTCAAGTGAAACCCATTTCGCTTGAGTTAAGTCTCAAGGGATATTTACCTATTCTCCTGATAGGTAAATTCAGGTTTAGTTGGGTTAAAGTGGCCCAGGTAGCCAAGACTTTCTGGAGGTAAGCTCACTGGAATGTTTTTCTCCTGTTGCTTATAGCTGGGACTGTTTGCCAGGTCATTCCGCAACTCCAAATTGCTTAAAGCTGGACAATGTGCTTATGCAGTGAACTGTACAATGTAAAGCCCAAACCTAGAAGATTGACACTTCAAACTTGACAGAAACATTCCTTTTGCAGTAAAATAAACAGTTTTCTCTTCTCCTAGATAAGGTGAAGTAATTTTTTGATTAATCCATATGGTTTGTCCTCTTGCCTCGGAAACCACTAAAGACAGCAATTTTCCAGTTCCCTTCCTCCAAGTCTTCATTATCAATAAATGCCTGTGATATCAGCTGAGTGTTTAGCCCACACATCCGGCTTGTATCTTAATTGCAATAACTTCTTGTCACAAACAGCCAGTACCATGATGTATGGAAACATTTGATTTTTTTTTCTCCCCCCATACCTTCCCCCTTTCTCTCCTTTCCCCATCCCAACCTCACTGAAGCCCGGAAAGTCTTGCAACATTCCTGAAAAGTTACATAAGACACCAGGAGTAGATAACATTGTATGTTTCAAGTTTAAAATGCTGAATGTTTACGCCTGTAGGAAGAGAAGAATGGAAGAATGTCCCCTTCAGGAATTCCATCTGCAACGACTGGGAGGCAAAGTGTTCCTCTTAGAGTAAGAATGATGTTTAAGAATAAATAATAAGCATCCAAGTGTCCACTTACAACTAGCGAGACTGTGATTTCCAAGGTTTCATTTGAGGCAGGGGAACAGGAAGTAGAATTTTAGATCCAACAGCAGTATGACTGTGCTGAGATTCAGTTTGGTTTTCTTTTTTCTTTTTTTGATGTGGACAGTTTTTGAAGTTCTTTACTGAATTTATTACAATATTGTTTCTCTTTTATGTTTTGGTTTTTTGGCATGTGGGATCTTAGAACTCCCTGGCCAGGGATCGAACCTGCATCCCCTGCATTGGCAGATGAAGTCTTAACCACTGGACCACCAAGGAAGTCCCCAGTCTTCTTTTCATCGTGTAGAAGGAAAGGATAGAAAACATCCATCTTGGTTTGGCATGAAAGGCAAGCTACGTTCTCTCCTTGACATCCGATCATATCTGTAATGCCTAACTCACAGACATGGAAATATTGTTTTCAGTCACAGCTGCCCTTCCCATCTGGCATAATATAAAACTTCTCGAGAGCAGAAGTAACTGTGCTGTAACTTAGAGGAGATCATTTAGTTGGAAAATGGAAACACCAAAAAAAAAAAGAGGCTTAATGTGTAAACATATTTTCCCAAATTAATATGCCACACAGAAATGTTTCTTCTGAGCCTTTTGACCTTGCCCTTCCCTTTGGCAAGGTCAACCCCCAGCAGAGACGCAGCCCCACGGCTGATTCCAACACATTGCAACGGTCTCCAAGGCAACACTGACTCAAGGTCATCTCAGTGCTGCCCAATTTCCAGGAAGCTTCTGGGCGCTCTGTCCTTTGTGGTCTGGTGTCAGGATGAAAAGTCTAACCTGAGCACATGTGGAGGAGGCTGGTTGGTTCTTACAGACTCTGCATTTTTTCCTCTGGTGGGTCAGACTTGTGAACAGGGATTGGCCTCCACTTATAATGTAAATATTTTTGAAAGGTTTGTAGAGTGTAGACAGGACCTCTATCCAATGGACTTACCACCCATCTAGATAAGTAACAACAGGAGGGAAATGCGATGAGCCTCTTTGTTCATTTGCTTAGAAGGAGAAATAACTCGGAAAAAATGAGTGAATTAAAGAGGAAAGAACAACACAAAAAGGCTTGGGGTAATTTCTTCCCTCTGTTCCTACTAGCCCCTCTTCTTGCTATTTTTTGCCATTTTCTGAGTTTGTTTATTTTGTAATAGAGTTTTGCCATGGGTGGGATTGAGAAGTGCTGAACACAACTGAAATAAAATGTACTATTTACCAATGAGTCTCCTTGGGGAAATGGCTCCTCTTTATTTTTATTGAGGTATGGCGGGCATGCCAAAAATCTGTACACTTAATGTACGCATCTTGATGAGTTTAAGACAAGTATTCTTCTTTATTTTAAATATGATCTCAGCCACCTCTTCTTGCATGGCTACTTTTACTTAATATCATTGATGACATTTATTCTTATATATGGAGCTTCACAGGTGGCCCAGTGGTAAAGAATCTGCCTGCCAATGCAGAAGATGCAGGTTCAATCCCTGAGTTGGGCAGATTCCCCTGGTGAAGGAAATGGCTACCTACTTTAGTAGTCTTGCCTGGGAAATCCCATGGACAGAGGAGCCTGGTGGGCTAGAGTCCATGGGGTCAAAAAAGTGTCAGACATGACTTAGCGACCAAACAACTCTTACATGTACTCATCAAAAGTTGACAGAACCCTTAACAAGCAGCAGACACTATACTAAACCCAAGGTAACAGTCAGTTATAATGAAATCTCAAGCACAACAGAATTCAAGAGGAAGCAACTGACCCACTAGGTGTAATGACCTCAAAGGTATGATCATAAACAGGAGGTAATCAAAGTGTTCCTTAACATGGAAAGATAATGAATGTCTCTGTACTTCAGTTCCCTTATGTGTAACATGGGGGAAAAAATAGCATTTTCTATAGCATCTTATAAATTGTATCCTGGCTTAAAGTAACTGTTTTCTAGATATGACTCATTATGGGCCCAGTGAGTTCAAGGGGATTACCCGTTTGTTCCCTGAGTGGCAGGGACTCTCAGTGCTGAATGGGGTGGGTACCTGACATAGAAATGAAAGCGAAGTTGGGTTTTCCCTATTGGGACTCATTCTCCCCATGGTCTCCAGCACTTGGTAGAGTTAAGTTAGACCAAGATGTGTCAGGTCCTCTCCAGCTGGGCAACATGTGGCTCACCCAATCTCCAGATACTCTAGAAGCCATGAGAATGTGAACATTCATTTGTCAAGTGTTTTATGTCCAGACAGATCCAAGTGCAAAGAAGACAGCATAATTCACACAACTTACCAGTGTCACTTTTACAAACAGGCTCCCCTACCCCTTGGCTCCATCTCAAGTTGCCACATCTCAACACAGTGGCTCAAAGGAAGACCCTGAATGTGGATTTTGAGTTTAATAGTTTGCCATGCAGGTGAACCCAAGAACTCAAGCTGACCAAACTCTCTCAGAGACATTGTCACTAACTGTGAGAAACTTCCACACTAAGACTAAAATTTTTCATTAGATCTAGACGATCAAGATAAAATGAAGAGGTTTGGGGAGATGGAAGGTGGAGTTGGAGTGATATATCTTTTCTAAGAGATCTGCAATAAACCTCCACCTCTGTAGCATCCAAGTAACAGACATTAGAAAAATTCTAAGAGAAAAATTTCATGTTCAACATGAATGGCAAAGAGCCAGCATCCAGGAAAACAAGGTGATGTAGGTAAAATAAACATTCAACAATGACCAAAAAAAAAAAAACCCTCATAACTCTTCAAAACACCTCATGAAAGAGATCTTAATCCCCATTTTACAGATGAGAAACCTAAGACCTAAAGAGATTAAGCAACTTGCTTGAGATCATCCCAAATCACCTTTCACTGGCCCTAAAACCTGTAATACTCTTCCTTGGTGTCTCAGACAGTAAAAGAAATCCGCCTACAATGCGGGAGACCCAGGTTCAATCCCTGGGTCAGGAAGACCTCCTGGAGAAAGGAATGGCTACCCTCTCCAGTATTCTTAAGAATTCCATGAACAGAGGAGCCTGGTGGGCTACAGTCCATGGAGTTGAAAAGAGCTGGACACTACTGAGTGACTAACACTTTCACTCACTCACTCTTTCATGTCAGGGATTTACTTACGTCAGATGTACAACTTCCAAATAGGTGTGACGCCAAAGGCTCCCCAAGGATGTGAAGCTTTAACCATAATATAACATAGGCTTCAGCAATACATGAACCATGAACTTGCAGATGTTCAAGCTGGTTTTAGAAAAGGCAGAGGAACCAGAGATCAAATTGCCAACATCCACTGGATCATCGAAAAAGCAAGAGAGTTCCAGAAAAACATCTATTTCTGCTTTATTGACTATGCCGAAGCCTTTCACTCTGTGGATCACAGTAAACTGTGGAAAATTCTGAAAGAGATGGGAATACCAGACCACCTGACCTGCCTCTTGAGAAACCTGTATGCAGGTCAGGAAGCAACAGTTAGAACTGGACATGGAACAACAGACTGGTTCCAAATAGAAAGAGGAGTACGTCAAGGCTGTATATTGTCACCCTGCTTATTTAACTTCTATGCAGAGTAGATCATGAGAAACGGTGTGCTGGAAGAAGCACAAGCTGGAATCAATATTGCTGGGAGAAATATCAATAACTTCAGATATGCAGATGACACCACCCTTATGGCAGAAAGTGAAGAGGAACTCAAAAGCCTCTTGATGAAAGTGAAAGAGGAGAGTGAAAAAGTTGGCTTAAAGCTCAACATTCAGAAAACGAAGATCATGGCATCTGGTCCTATCATTTCATGGGAAATAGATGGGGAAACAGTGGAAACAGGGTCAGATGGTGATTGCAGCCATGAAATTAAAAGATGCTTACTCCTTGGAAGGAAAGTTATGACCAACCTAGATAGCATACTGAAAAGCTGAGACATTACTTTGCCAACAAAGGTCTGTCTAGTCAAGGCTATGGTTTTTCCAGTGGTCATGTATGGATGTGAGAGTTGGACTGTGAAGAAAGCTGAGTGCCAAAGAATTGATGCTTTTGAACTGGGGTGTTGGAGAAGACTCTTGAGAGTCTTCTCAAGAGTCCCTTGGACTGCAAGGAGATTCAACCAGTCCATCCTAAAAGAGATCAGTCCTGGGTGTTCATTGGAATGACTGATGCTAAGGCTGAAACTCCAATACTTTGGCCACCTCATGTGAAGAGTTGACTCATTGGAAAAGACTCTGATGCTGGGAGGGATTGGGGGCAGGAGGAGAAGGGGATGACAGAGGATGAGATGGCTGGATGGCATCACCGACTCGATGCACATGAGTTTGAGTAAACTCCAGGAGTTGGTGATGGACAGAGAGGCCTGGCATGCTGTGATTCATGGGGCCACAAAGAGTCGGACACGACTGAGCAACTGAACTGAACTGAACTGAACATTAAGGAATTTTTTTTGTCATCTTCCAGAGCAGGGGTTGGAAAACTACAGCCCATGGTCCAAGTCCAGTCTTTGTCTGCCTTTGTAAATAAAATTTTATCAGAATACACTCATTCCTTTGTGTATTGTCTACGGTTACAGTAAAGCTATAATGATGGAGACCCCGTGTCCTGCAAAGCTGAAATTATCTACTATCTGGCCTTTTACAGATTAGTATAAAAGTGTTAGTGTAAATGAATCTGTCTGCCTCTGTATTATACACACTCAATATATCAAGGTGTTCATAATATTAATCCTGAGACCCACTGCAACTTCTTAAGGTATCATCTAAATCATAAAAGATCCAAGTCTATTTGGTGAAGTGTTAGAATTCAGTATCTTTCACACCATTCAAATCCACTTTGGGTAAACTTAGTACAATTCTCTTAGCCAAAACATCCCATTCCCCAAACATCCTGGATAAATAAAATCTTGTGAGAATATTGTACTGTATTGTAATCTATTGTATTCCTTACAATCTCTAGAGCATAGCTCCGTTTGTCGCAGTTAAAAGCTGCATACTGGTTGTGGACTCAGATTTATTCATAATAAAACACGGTTTACGTTTTAATTTTGCTTTACAATCCTCTGTACAACTTCAGTTGCTTGCTATGGTTTTGTGATAAGCACTGTATCTCTCCTTCTTAGTTTATTAGATCATTTTTGCATTTTTCTCCCTCTGAATCTGCAAGCAATCATACAAGGAACAAAAGTCAATTGTTCCTCTCCTGCACCATCTTTCTTTTCTACTGATTAATTCCCATCGGCTTACAAACATGCTTTCATTTTCTCTCATCTTAAAACAAACAAAACAAAAACACACACACAAAAATCTGTTTTCTTGACTAAACTTTCTCTTTACGGCCCTGCTTCTTAATGTCTCCTTAAAGTAAAATGCCTTCAGAACTTTCTTCAATTTCTCTTTTCTGTTCCCTTTAAAATTTTTTCACATCAGGTCTTCACCCTCCCAACTGCCACTCCAACTGCTTGTTCTACTAAAGTTGTTCTCAAAGGAACAGCAATAACCTTGTCATTCAATCCATATTCAACTCTTAATCCCCACACTCCATGATTTACTAGCAGCAGCATCTGGTGTACTGATACCTGCTCTATCCTCTTTGACATCCCTTCTTCCTTTGGTTTCCATGATGCCACACTCTCCTGAGACCTCTGGTTTTTGTCAGAGTTCATTCCTGGGACTGTGCTTGTCACATGGCAGGTACTCCGTAAATCACCGCTTAAATGAAGGAGACTGGGGCATCAAACCTCATTTGCATCACAAAATAAATTCACACCACTGCGGACAGGCTATTATCAAATGTAATTTGACAGCTAGCTAGAAAAATATGTTCATATTAAATCCAAACAATCACATTCCAATGCAAAAATATCAAGCACTTTTAACAAAATAACCATCCCCTCTATATACTATCCATTGAATGACTACTTTTAAGGTGTTTAAAGAAACCATCAAGTTTTTACCAGGGAACTGGTGACAGTATCTCATTCTACAGAGAGTACCACAAATCTGGGGGAAAGAGTCAGAAATCTGGGTAGGTCACTGATTGAAAAGCACAGCCTGGCATCTTTCTTTCCAATATTGTATTTGACAGAAGCAGTTGAAAGACTCTCGGGAATGTACAGGGATGAGTACAGGGGTGGAAAGCCACGTTAGTAAAGCCATTTCAGGAAAAACTCATTAGGATTAGGATGACACATTAACCAAGGTGTCATCTCCTCTGGTCAGATAATATGTGGCATGTGTGTTAGAGAAGACTTCTTCCATACCTTCCGAACTTCCCTACTCCCTGTTAAGCAGAAGATAAGCTCGTTGTGGATATCCACTAATACTTTGGAATGGAACTGAATTTTCCATTAAAAGCATCCTGATAACTTTTGACTGAGTTACATATGATTTAAGAAGCACTTTTAATCTCTCTTTCCCAGATCAAACACTGTGCCTGGTCAATAGAAATTAAGAATCCCAACTAATGAGAGCCTACTGTATAACAATGGAGGCTACTCGATCCTCTGTGATGACCTGAAGGGGAAGAAAATCCAAAAAAGAGGGGACACACACGTACGTGTAGCCGATTCATTTTGCTGTACAGTAGAAACTAACAGAACATTGTTAAGCAACTACGTGTGTTAGCTGTTCAGTTGTGTCTGACTTTTTGCCACCCCATGGACTGTAGCCTGCCAGGCTCCTCTGTCCATAGAATTCTCCAGGCAAGAATACTGGAGTGGGTTTCCATTTCTTTGTCCGGGGTATATTCGCAACTGAAAGGCTAAACCCTGGTCTCCTGCACTGGAGGCAGATTCTTTACCATCTGAGTGACCAGGGGAGCCCTGTACTCCAATAAAAATTAATTAAAAAAAATAAAGTTGGCAGCAATTTATTAAATAATTAATTGCATTAGATCACAATATTGTTCAAAAAAAAAAAAAAGGAAATTAAGAAGCCTGTCTCACTGTTCCTTAAGGCAGCCTTTGAGAAAACTGAAAACGATTGTGCTCAGCATCTGCACGTTTTATGCGAAGAAAAGCACGTATCACAAGAGCATTGTAAACATTGTCTGAGAATGAAACTGGGATTGTGATGTCCAGAGCTTCCTCTGGGTGGGTGACATGCCACCAAGACAAATGACATTCTAGCCACTCACTTGGCCAAAGTCTAAGATTATTATATTAACCAGTTTCCGTCGTGTTCTTTTTCCTTACGGGGTTTAATGACCAGGCGAGATTTCACTGTTTAATATTTAAACGAATGTTTTTATGCTGAGACAATAAGGCACTGTTGAGACTGGAAAGAACTGTTTAATATTCTCCAGTATGGCTGACTGCCATTCCCGCTGGAGTAAATGGCATGCGCTGACTTCTAGAAATGTTTAGAAGTTAAAGCTCTTTCTGTGGTGACACGTGTGAATGGAATCTCCTTGAGCTGCCGACAGGGCATCCCAGGTGTGTGTGGTCGGCCCCACGGGGCGGGCGCCTCTTTTGTTCTGGCTCTCCCAGCAGAACAGTATGTGGTTAACATAGCTCATGTTGGCTAAACAGGCTGGCTTGCTTCCATGTGAGGCTGCTTCTCTGCACTGACCCTTATCAATTTACCCACAATGGCCTTTAATGCACTCTTCTTAATTATCTGTCGTCAAAAGCAGCTGAGTGGGGGCTTCCTTTTTGAGGTTCAGTACCTCTCACTGACAAGATGAGCTTTAGTCAACCATCGAAGGTGCTTATTTAGGGTGAAAACAGGTTCCACATAGTGCAGGCCGTCTCTCAAAATCCACTCTAACTGATTTAAATTGGAGTTATCTTTTTCCCCCCTCAAAGTTGGGTGTGAAAATTTTGGATCTCTCACGAAGCAAGGAAACTAACTTTACAAAATATTCAGGATCTTTTATGTGCCTGAAAAAAAAGGTGATGGACAGCTTCTCAAAAGATCTTTGAATACACCTCTAAGGAGATAGTGTCTCTTTATGAAAATCATCATTATCCAGTGGATTTTTAGTCACAAAGCTAAAGGACAATGAAGTCGTAAATTTACTGGGACCCACCGCGTTTTAACTTGTGTCTTCCCTAGAGAAGACAGAGACCAAGATGGAAGCCAGCAATTGGAAAAACCGTCTTAAATTGAACAAATACAGCAACAAGTAAAGGACCAATCAGAATGTAAGAAAAATACTTGGTTGGCTTTTATGGTTTAAATGCACCTTCTTTAATAAGAATCTAAAAGAATTTCAAGTGTAAAAAATAAAATCTTTCGAGTATTACCAGGTGTATATTGTAAAGCTTTCATAACATACTGTACAAAAAATAAGATGATTCCTCCAAACAAAAAACCATAGGGTGTGCATTAAAGAACACACTTTCTCACCCAGCTCTTTCTGGCTCATGATGTTAGTGATGGCTGTCTGGGTCCAGGAAACTGTGTAAAGTCACCTGGCCACAAGTATATTAGATCAGAAGGATTATTTGGGGGCATTTTTTTTAAGTATAAATTCTCACACTTGCTCACCTATCCCTCACTTCAGATTGACTCATTCAATATGGATTATAGCCCAGGAATACAAATTGCTAATAAGATGATTCTTTATATCAAGAAAGTGTGAAATATTTTTCTAGGATATGGAATCCCAGTATCATGATCTCACCATTTATGGCTTAATATATTTACAGAGAATGAACAAAAACTGGAAAAGAGTTCAGACATGTAAAGCATATATAATGAATATATATGATGGGAGAAAAAAATCAAGAAAACTAAGTATGACAATAGAATGTCAGCAGTGAGTAGCGACTGGAAACTTAGGATATGAGAATATGAGGGAAAAGACAAAAAGACAAAGACAGAGAAAGAGGGAGACACCGGAGGCTTTGCTTTCTCACATCCACTCTGAATTAGGCTCGCATTTGGGTCCAAGATCAAGGTCTCCGTTTCTCTCTGCAAGGTCCCCAGCTCAACAGCCCCCGTCTCCTTGGTGTATGTAGCATTGCTGCTGCTAAGTCGCTTCCGTCGTGTCCGACTCTGTGCGACCCCATAGACGGCAGCCCACCAGGCTCCCCCGCCCCTGGGATTCTCCAGGCAAGAACACTGGAGTGGGATGCCATTCCCTTCTCCAACGCATGAAAGTGAAAAGTGAAAGCGAAGTCGCTCAGTCGTGTCCGACTCTAGCGACCCCATGGACTGCAGCCTACCAGGCTCCTCCATCCATGGGATTTTCCAGGCAAGAGTACTGGAGTGGGGAGCCATTGCCTTCTCCGGTATGTAGCATTAGACACCTAAAAATTAGTGATGCTTGGAGTTTCTTTATTTATATATTTAATTTTTAAAGGAAATCACTGAAAAAATATGTAAAAAGGAGTGTTGATGGAATCGCTACCATTTTTGTGCACCCAGCTGTGTTCCACACACTGTCCTCAAGGTACATCATTTCTTTGTTGGTCTCCATGCCAACTCTCTGAGGGAGGGTTAATTACAATTTAATTGATAAGGAAACAAATTCAGAGAAATGTGTTATCTAAGGTCACGTTATCTTCAAGTGATAGTTGGGATCTGAACCCTGATATACCTCTCTCACTGACACCCTAAGTCAGTGAGATGGTAAACTGTGGATTATGAGGCAAGAAACTTGTATTTATTTCCTGCTGCTGCTACTGCTAAGTCGCTTCAGTCGTGTCTGACTCTGTGCGACCCCATAGACGGCAGCCCACCAGGCTTCCCGTCCCTGGGATTCTCCAGGCAAGAACACTGGAGTGGGTTGCCATTTCCTTCTCCAATACATGAAAGTGAAAAGTGAAGTTGAAGTCGCTCAGTCATGTCCGACTCCTAGCGACTCCATGGACTGCAGCCTACCAGGCTCCTCTGTCCATGGGATTTTCCAGGCAAGAGTACTGGAGTGGGGTGCCATTGCCTTCTCCGTATTTATTTCCTAGTGTTAGTCAGTCAGTCGTGTCCGACTCTTTGCGACCCCATGGACTATAGTTGGCCAAGCTCTTCTGTCCGTGGGATTCTCCAGGCAAGAATACTGGAGCAGATAGCGGTCCCCTTCTCCAGGGGATCTTCCCGACCCAGGGAATGAACCTGGGTCTCTCACACTGCAGGCAGATTCTTTACCATCTGAGCCACCAGGGAAGCCCATTATTTCCTAGGTTACCTGATAACTCATTGGATGTACTTAAATCATTGTTGAGTTTCTCTGTGCCTCGGTTCCCATACCTTCAAGTCTGCATGCAAGTTTCCTATAAACTGGTTTCGAACAACCTTTAAAGAAGGACCAGCTGAAGTACATGTAGGACTTCTATTTGAGTTCTAAGTCTGGCGCGAAATTGAGAGGAATTCATCAGAAGTCTCTCCATTGCTATCAAAATGGGCAGCAGGTATTCACAGGTTAGGCAGCCCGTTCAAGTCATCCAAAGCACCATCTGCCCAACTGGGAACTAGATAATTTACTGTTGTCTTCTGACCCGTCTGATACTTGTCAGCTTGCTAAGCTTTGACCAAAGGGACAGAATGGAGCCACTGTCTAAAACAAAGCGTTTTGTTTCAATTGGCAAAAGGCAAAATGATTTTCCAGACAGTATTGCCTAGAAGTAACCACTCTTTAGTGAGTCGCTGTTTTTATTAAATATTATGTAGAGCTGATTCATCCTTTTGGATTTTAAGAGACACAAACATAACCCAATGTTCTTTTTCTATGCAGAAACTGTTAGCAGGCTCCATAACAAGTCCCAAGCGAATCTCTGCAAACCAGTGATATTTGCACAGATTTAAAGAAGTTTGCACAAAACCTTTGAAATAATTAAAAATAAGCGTTTTCAAACCATCACGCCCATCCTAAGGACTGTGCTCCCTGGTGTCAAGGCGTATCCTTTGCAAGAAGGACCTGGGGGACAAGAAAAGGAACATGAAATTAATGTTAAGAAAACAGATGTCCAGAGCCTTAGGGACTAGCAATGCAATTCCTAAACAAGAGAGCTATAAAGTGCAAATGAGTCCAGGAAGGAAATGTGATAATGTGAAGGAGTGATATCTATTGGGTAGGTCCTAGGTCTGTAGGGGTTTCATATTTTCAGCAACAACTCAGGGATGGCACCAAGAACATATTTGAGTTCATTAAGTTAATAGATGACCCCAGGCTGACCCAGAGAAAATTAAAATTCAGGATGACTTTACTCAATGTGGGAGAGGAATTTAGTGAAGAATTTACGGACATGTTCCAGGCAATGCACACAAAGAGAAAAATCACAGGACAGAAGAAAATCATTTGGAGTTTACAATGAATTCCATGCTGTCTCTAGGTTAACAATACACAGTTGTGGTACTTTTTCCAAAGAACCATGTCCAGTGCTTAACTAGAGAGGAAGGGTATGGTGGGTTCCTTTTTCTTCAGGTGGTAAAGCAAATGGCAGAAGGAGAAAATAGAAGGGAATTACAGAATGGGAATCAACAAAAGAGGAGGAGATTTGAAACAGGGAGCCTTTCCCAACACCAAAAATAAATGGTTAAGGATGTAATTACCATCCTCATTATCACCTTCCTGCAGTCTTGAAAAAACCAGAGAAGTTCTCCTCCAACTAGGATAAAATTGGACGGCATTATGACTACCAACATAAAGGGCGTCTGGGTTCAGAAGATTCTTTCCGGTCTCTTTAGCTTGACGTTACTGAGGACATCAGGAAGGAAAAGTGCTGTCCCTGTTTGAAATTTCCTAGGCCTCCTGCTCTTGTCCCGGGTTGGAACGGTTCTTGAGATCACACAGAGTCGGGGTGTGTTGGCTTTCCCTCTCTCTATGCTAATGGACTCTGAAGTTGGAGCACACCCCCATTTCTTCCCACTCTATCCCCCAAATGGAGCTGAACGAGTTCATTTTTCTCCTGCTCCAAAGTAGCTCTGACTTTGCTAGTGTTAATCTTCTCAAATTTAGTTGTTTCACGTACTAAATGGGAATAAAGAAAAGGAGGGTAGAAAGAAACAGCAGTGCTAAGAAGATGGCTGGGACTACAGCCTTGGTTTGTGTTCCGTTTGTGTATTATCTTAAATAATAAGATATTATTTATTATATTAATATTATATTAATCACTCAACCACAATTAAACACTGTCTTGCCTGTAGAAATGTAGTGCTACCATCAATTTCTCAGTCTCCCCTTTGCAAGTAGTCTGGTACCCTAAAACTAGAAGCTCTGGACTTCTAGATCTTTTGCATTATCAAAGAAAGAGTCTGTGATTAAATAATCAAAGACAAAGAATCTTGAGCTGTAAAAGACAGAGAAAGGTCATCTAATCTGACAACTTCATTTTACAAACGAGCAAACCAAGGACCAGATAGATCAATGACTAGATCAAAATCACCCTCCCCTAGTTTAGATCAGTTCCCTTGCGGCTCAGCTGGTAAAGAATCCACCTGCAATGTGGGAGACCTGGGTTCAATCCCTGGGTTGGGAAGATCCCCTGGAGAAGGGAAAGGGTACCCACTCCAGTACTCTGGCCTGGAGAATTCCATGGACTGTATAGTCCATGGGGTTGCAAAGGTTTGGACACCACTGAGTGACTTTCACTTTACTTCTCTTAGTAGATCAGAGCAAGGTTTACAGTCAAGATTGTGGGCTCCATGCAGGCAGGATATTTGTCTGTTTTTTTCTACCATTATCTCCAGATTTAACGCAGTGCCAAGCATACAGTAGGCACACAATACTTATTGAATGACTGATCTATGGATTCCTGATACAGTTTCTCATGTTCTTCCTACTCAAACATATATTTTAGCTCTCAAAAAAAGAATAATCTGAGGACCAATGTAGCTCACTGCACCCCACCTCAAGCCCTGAAATGACCTAATATTTTATCTTGGAATGTTCCACTGTGTTTTCAAAAATTTCTAGTATGCAGTGATGTGGTTTGACTTAATTCTGTTTTCAAACACAAAAAAAGTATGGCTAAATGAGCCCTTCACAGATGCTCTATTGTGATCACCAGATTCAGCCTTTTGTTAATGAAAAAGCATCATCTTACTAAATTTTTGGTGTTTTGATTCTTTGGTTTCACCACTGTGAGTGCTCAGTCATGTCCAACTCTTTGCAACCCCATGGACTGAGAAGGCCAGGATCTCTCTCCATGGAATTTTTCAGGCAAGAATATTGGCGTGGGTTGCCCTTTCTTCCTCCAGGGAATTTTCCAAACTCAGAGATGGAATCCTAGTCTCCTGCACCCCCTACATTGGCAGGCAGATTCTTTACCACTAGCACCACCTGGGAAGCCCTCTCTTTACTATTTATAAAAAGTATTGTCACTCCCCAGACTGAGGGAACTCAGTCTTATCATTTAGTAAAAGGAAGCTTAAAGTACCATAAGCCATAGGCAGGTAAATCTCACTATATATAAATTCTGATATCAGAAAATCTGTTTTCCAAATACATACATTGCAGGAGAGGCCAATTATTTGCAGTAATGACAGATTCACCATAAGATTCCTTTAAATTTTGGTCTAGCATGTAAATATGGTTTAGATTACATGCAACTTTTCAGGAACACGTCTATTGTGCAAGAGTTATCGTTTCTGGGACAACCATGGGATAGGCATAGCAGCCAACTGCTATGGGATGTTTTAGGAGTTACTAAGAGCAGTGAGTTAGGAGCCAGAGTTCCCAAAGTCCTCTGAAACACGTGCTCTCTTTCAAACTCTGGAGGTTAGGGAAAACCTAAGAACTTTCATACTGAAAACTTGCTCCCCATCTCATTAAATCCAAAGATGGAAGATGAACTGGAAACAAGAAAGAACATTTTACCCTCTGCTGGAATGTCGAATGTCCTAGTCCCTAAGCTTGGCTGACACATGACTAACACTGATACTGGATGACCAGGGAAGTCCCTCACGTTGTTTCTGTTCATTCGTTGGTAAGTGCTGGGTTACTTCCATTCTGAGCTATTGTGAATAGTGATACTATAACATGGGTATACATCTATCTCTTCAAGATCTTGCTTTCAATTATTCTGGATGTACACCCAGAAGTAAGAGTACTGGATCATATGGCAGTTTCAGTTTTCATTTTTAAAGGACTATTATATTGTTTTTAATAATAGTTGCACCACTTTACATTTTAGATTCCCATAAAGGTGTCAGTGCATGAAGGTCAAACTTAATTCTTAAATACTCTAAAATTGACAATATTATATATGCAGGAACCAAGACATATGCTGAAGACTCATAGATAATACAAAACCAAATAGGAACGTGCTCATGGATCCTCTTGACACAGTCTAATGCCTTATATCATTCTATACACTACATCAAAAGTCCCAAGTAAAGCAAACAAGCAAGAGCGATTTTTTGTCTTCACAATATTTGATTATCTCCGTTAGAGTCTCTGTGATAATTTTAGCCAAAAGATTTCTCTACCCCTTGAAAGAATAAATCTTGCGTTCTTCAATTCTGCTTTTGCTTTTGCACAGCACGATTACCTTGCCTTGTACTGCAAAAATGTAGAAGTTGGTATACCAGCTCTTTGGTCGTTATTCATGTCAGGTTATATTCATCCTCCACTATCCATAAATTAACCAAATTCTTGAACTTGGAAACAGAATGATGCTCCACCGAACCAGCATTGGGGAAAAACGTCCTGAATAACTAACACAGTAACCCAGCTAGATGTGTCTGTTAACCCAAAAAACTGTGATCTCTGGGCCAGGCACGTGGGGCCAGAGGAAGAACTAACTCTTGGCTGTATTACTGGATTTTTCCACCAAAGAATTATTGCAGGAAGACAGGTCATAAAGTCAAAGCATATATTACTGAGCAGGGAATACCGTCAGAGGCAAAAACAAATACCAGCAGGAAAAAAGGAAAGCCTGGCCCACTGTCCTCACACGTCTCACCTCAAAGATGTTGGTGGTTGGAAGCTGTTTCAATAGCGATAGCTCAAACTGATGACAATGCTCTCTAGAACTGTCCTTGTGACCCGGTTGTTTCATGTTTCATAAAACATCCAACGAAAAAAAGGAAGGTCATTTCCATGGGGAAGGATGTGACTGAATGTCGTCCGGCAAAGCTAATACTTGCCTGAGCTACATGTGCCTCAGATCAGCTTTCAAAGGTCTTGTGCTCTAATTTTCAAGGAGCTGGCTACTAAGAACAAAACAACCATTTCTGGTACTGGAGTGCACGCACCAACATTTAAGAAAAGATGACTTTTACACATAAATGAAGTAGCCAATAGTCAGCAAAGAAGTACTGGAACCTGACATATCAGGGCATATTCATTCCCATATAAAAGGAGACCTTGAGGAAATGTGTCTGTTCTGAACTTGGCATTGGACAGAAGGGAAAAAAAAATCTCCCTGAAGAATTCATAACCACATTCTGGCACATATGTATGTTTGCTACCCAATTTTGCACTTCCAGCTTAGTCCAAAGAATCCTATGTAAGATGAATAAAAACATCTGCAATTATACTCACCATAGTAAAACTGACAAACACTGGAGACTATAATAATCTGAAATTTTGTCTAAGAGAAAACACAATATTGACAAATAAACAACTCATATCTCATTGGCAATGATAGAAGCCTAAACAGCTTGAATGGTATTGAAGGGCTATGCAAATACAATTATTGATCTAAAACTGTATACCCAGAAAAACTATCTAGTAATGATATTTGTAGGCAACACTAAACCGAGAGCATTTTCCATTAATAATATTTAATAAAATATCGAGAAAGTTCTAGGCAAGAGGAAGCAATCATATATGGAAGAAAGAAAGGATGAGTAAAGAAATTGATAAAGTATATGAGCAACTTACACAAGCAGTGATCTTGCATGAAATAACAATAATAATTTCTAATTTTGTTAAAATACACAAGAAAGAACAAAAAAGTAATGAGGGTAAATGGTATATAAGTAAGGAGGAGTAGTTTGGGATCACAGAGGACAAGGTTCTATACTGTTAGGTAACACGGCAAAGGCAGTGAATAACTTTACGTATCTGTCAGAGTTCTTGAGAAACAGACCCAATAGGATAGTTATTACAGGAATTGGCTTACACAATTATGAAAGATGAGAGGTTTCCAAACTGCTGTCTGCAAACTGGAGAACCAGAAGAGCTGGTGACATCATTCAGTCCAAGTCCAAAGTCCCGGAAACCAAAGGAGCTGATGGCATAAGTCTCAGTTTGAGTCTTAAGGCTTGAAAACTAAGGCATGTTCGTGTCCAAGGGCAAAAGAAGATGGAGGTCTCTGCTCCAACAGAGAGAGCAAATTCACCCTTTCTCTGCATCGTTGATACATCTTGGCCATCAATGAATCAAATGATGGCCACCCACACTTATAAAGAATAAGATAGTAAATATTTTAGACTCTATGGCTCATATGTCATCTCTGCCATGTACTATTCTTTGTTGTTTTTTTGTTTGAATTTTTAGCCACATTTTTTATATGCAAAAAAAAAAAAACATTTTTAGCTCATGGATTATACAAAACAGGCCATGAATTTGGTCTACAGGCTATAATATGCCAGGTTCTATTCTAGGCTGAACTTTCTAGAGTGATTCATAGAAACTCATTAGAGGAATTACTAAAGAAGCAGGTATCCAAGGAGGGAGGAAGATGTGGGATCTAGGAAACAGGGATTCCAACATATAAGATAAAGGAAAGATATTCTTATCACAGAGGAAGAATATTCCAAGTATATGGTTTTGCAGCAGACCTGGAGGGCAATCTGTCCAGAATGAAGCAAGAAGAAGGTTTCAAAAGCACTGACTCAAAGAAAAAGATGGAACTGAGAGGCTCAACTGACTATCTGAGTACATGAAAAGGGGTTTTACTCTTTTATTGGGTGTGTTTGGCAATGACTTTGTATTACCTGCATAGATAACCAAAAAGTAAAACAACAATGAACTCCAGTAAAAATGATCAGATATACAAAAAACAAAAGTACATTCATAATACTCTACATAGTTCAGTCACTGATAAGTAGGAAGAGGGCAGGAATTAATATATTGTGGAAGAAAAGCTATGACAAACCTAGACAACATATTAAAAGGGTGGTTATTGTTCAGTTGCTCAGTTGTGTCCAGCTCTTTGGGACCCCATGGACTGCAGCACACCAGGCTTCCCAGTCCATCACCATCTCCTGGAGCTTGCTCAAACTCATGTCCATTGAGTTGGTGATGCCACCCAACCGTCTTGTCCTCTATCATCCCCTTCTCCTCCTGCCTTCAATTCTTCCCAGCATCAGGTTGCTTTCTAATGAGTCGGCTCTTCGCACCAGGTGGCCAAAGTATTGGAACTTCAGCATCAGTCCTTCCAATGAATATTCAGGACTGATTTCCTTTAGGATGGACAGGTTTGATCTCTTTGCAGCCCAAAGGACTCTCAAGAGACTTCTCCAACACCACAGTTCAAAAGCATCAATTCTTCAGCTCTCAGCCTTCTTTATGGTTCAACATCCATACATGACTATTGGAAAAACCATAGCTTTGATTATGCAGACCTTTGTTGGCAAAGTAAAATAAACAGGTAAGGAAGCATGTAAAAATGTTAAATCTTTATTTCCAGAGAAAAAATTGTAAATACCTAATGGACAACCTTAAAAGTCAAGAAACCATTGTGTGATTTCATTGTTTAAAGCAGGGTACTTAATATTAGAAGCAGCTAATGTTCTGCAATTGAATTTTCCTAACCCCCAGTCCCATATCATCTTCCTTCCAGTAATGGTAAAATGGATCTGGTTTTTGACAAGCTAATAATTAAGAAGGCAGCTGTGTAGCCGGTAGGCAATCTATCCTGATTGTGTGTGCATGTAGGCTCAGTCATGTCTGACTCTTTGCCACCTCATGGACTCTAGCTCACCAGCCTCCTCTGTCCATGGAATTTTCCAGGCAAAAGTACATGAAAATAAACCCAAGAAATAAAATATGAATCACAATAAAGTGCTATGTATCTATAGGATATAGCTTCACTGTGGTCAGGGAATGATGAGTTCAGTTCAGTTCAGTCACTCAGTCGTGTCCAACTCTTTGCGACCCCATGGACTTCAGCATACCAGGCTTCCCTGTCCATCACTAACTCCCAGAGATTACTCAAGTTCATGTCCATAGAGTCAGTGATACCATCCAACCATCTCCTCCTCTGTCATCCCTTCTCCTCCTGCCTTCAATCTTTCCCAGCGTCAGGGTCTTTTCCAAGAAATCAGTTCTTCTCATCAGGTGATCAAAGTATTGGAGTTTCAGCTTCAGCATCAGTCTTTCCAGTGAATATTCACGACTGATTTCCTTTAGGATGGACTGGTTGGATCCCCTTACAGTCCAAGGGATTCTCAAGAGTCTTCTCCAACACCACAGTTCAAAAGCATCAATTCTTCGGCATTCAGCTTTCTTTATAGTCCAACTCTCACATCCATACATGACTACTGGAAAAACCATAGCTTTGATTAGACAGACCTTTGTTGGCTAAGTAATGTCTCTGCTTTTTAATATGCTCTCTAGGTTGGCCATAGCTTTTATTCCAAGAAGCAAGCCTCTTTTAATTTCATGGCTGCAGTCACCATCTGCAGTGGTTTTGGAGCCCCCAAAAATAAAATCTCTCACTGTTTCCATTGTTTCTCCATCTATTTCCCATGAAGTGATGGGACCAGATGCCATGATCTTCGTTTTCTGAATGTTGAGTTTTAAGCCACCTTTTTCACTCTCCTCTTTCACTTTCATCAAGAGACTCTTTAGTTCTTCACTTTCTGCCATAGGGTGGTGTCATCTGCATATCTGAGGTTATTGATATTTCTCTGGGCAATCTTGATTCCAGCTTGTGCTTCATCCAGTCCAGCATTTCTCATGATGTACTCTGCATATAAATTAAATAAGCAGGGTGACAATATACAGCCTTGACGTAGTACTCCTTTTCCTATTTGGAAGCAGTCTGTTGTTCCATGTCCAGTTCTAACTGTTGTTTCTTGACCTGCATACAGATTTCTCAGGAGGGAATGATCTTTGCTACTAAAATCACAATAGATAATATTTTATTGAAAGTAGATGCCTGACATATACATCAGTGAACAGTATTCTTTCATATATTAGTTCCTTTTAGTTTTTCACTTCTGTCTAGACCCATCATGTTCTGAATAAGCCTCAATACCCTGCATATCTAATTCCAATATATCTAGGAATTTTAGCCCAATTAGAAACTCTCCATCCCAAATTTTTACACATTTTAATAAATGCTAGCAGCTTGTGTAGGGTGAAGAGCTATCAAATTGAGCTGCTGGTTGAAAACTACAATCTTTCAACTCTCACTAGCCCAAAATTTCTCTAATATATATTCTTATTGGCTCATTTCATAAGGGATTTAGAGTGCGAGTTTGCATTGAAAGCATAGGGCACATCCCTGTGAAGTCTGTAACACAGTGGACAAAGCCACTAAGAATCATTAAATGACGTTTATTCCCTGAGTTCTCAGCTGGAGAGAAAGAACAAAACAACCTGTTCATTGCCCTCTATAGAAATTCGGATCTAATCTAGGTCTGAATATTAATCATGTTTTTACAGGAAGAGCAATGCCAGGAAGCTTTTCTAGCTGGAAAAAAAATGAGAATGAAAATAAAGCAGTGCCCTTCACAAATCTGAGAGTTCTGAAAATGATTCATCAAGCAATCATGTCAGGAATGCCTGGCTCTTACCAGATGTCTGGTTTGGGTGTCAGATCAGATTCTTGAGATCCAGGTTGCAGGATGGAGCCTCTCCTTTAGTAGTCCAGACCTGAACCTAAACCTTTTGAGATCCAAGTCAATGGAGGTGGAGGTTGGGGTGTTCCAGAGACGCTCGTGTACTGCTGTGCTCTCAGCCGTTACTTGACTTGTGGAAAAAGAATGTGTTTCAACACTCTCTTTAGCATCCTAGAACAGTAGAAGCTGACTGTCATACTGGGTATCACATGTTCCTCAGAAGACATATATGTGTGGGTGATAATTCAATTCATGCACATATATGCACTTACATACTACCTTGTCTCCTTGTCTACTATCTTTAGATTTCAACTAATCATATGCTCTCCTATGATTCTTTATATTTAAAGTGCAACGTATTTTAATTCTTATATTATTTTACTTTTTCCATTTATTCTCTCATCTACTGAAGCCAGCTGTAACCTTATGCAAGCCAGGACCGTGCCTTTTACTCTGCAATTTCCACAGCATCTAGACTGAATTGGAATCAAAAACATTCGGAATGAACAAAAGCCCTGTGATATTCTTCTTATAAAGGGCTATCATGAGCTTAAGAAAAATCAAGATGCAGCATTTTCCACAAGCTCATCTGGTTCTTATTGGAATCAAATGACAAAACACTCATTGGACGAGCAATGCAATCGTCGGTCTGTCCGTGGATCTTCGTGGACGCATGTTTTCCTGGGGCACAAACACTGATGATGCCTTCTTCTGGTTTTCTCTTCCCATTGGATGTCAAAAGCAAAATTACTTTAAAACTCTAAAATAGAAAGCCGTCAATCAAAACATTGTTTTTGGGAGTCCACTGTGCCCATGGACTATTTTTGAGAAGTGAGTAGGTGTTACAAAATCAAAACCAGAACATCAATAACACCAAATCTAGAAATCACAGGGCTGTGTTAATGGCTTTTAAAAAAAAGGGGTATCCATTCTACATAACACTGAGCGGAGTTCCCTGTGCCATACAGTAGATCCTTGTCAATGATCCGTTTTAAATTCAGCAGTGTGTACATGTCTGCATGCGTGCTTAGTCGCTTCAGTCGTGTCTGACTCTCTGAGACCCCATGGACCATGGCCTGCCAGGCTCCTCTGTCTATGGGATTCTCCAGGCAAGAATACTGGAGTGGGTTGCCATTTCCTTCTCCAAATCTTTGTATGGCTAAGTCCCTCTGCTGTCCATCTGAAATTATCACAACATTGTTAACTGGCTATGCTTGAATATAAAATAAAAAGTTTAAAAAGGGTATCTTATCAATTTAACTATTCTAGACACAAGAATCATGACCCCAATTAATCAGGTAGACACTACTGACTTTAACAATACCTTAGAGCAGTGTTTCCCAAACACACCAGTTTCTGGCAAGAAGTCAGTAAGTGTTTAATGAAAACAATAGTTCAATGAGAACAATGATTACATTTGGGAAATGGTGTCTACTGTATCCCTCACTTGAATAACTCCCAATGCATGTAACTATAGTAATGATTCTGAGAAGTCTTTCTGTTAAGAAATCTGCTTGGCTTTAACTAGATGTTTTCCAAATGGATTTGCCTGAAGACCACCACCCTCTTATTTTTAATGATTTATTAACATTTCAAACAACACTAATGTTCCAAGGAACACAATATAGAAAAATTCCCTAAAAGGTTTTTTTTTTTTTTTTTTTTTTAACTCAGATCTTTTTGAGGACACTGAAAGGATTCGTTGAGAAAAATCTCACTTGCTTTCTGTCATGAGAACTGTACGCAGCTGACTCTACATAGGTGCATTGTATTACGGCTCTGCCATTTTGTGCTCAGTCATGTCCAACTCTTTGTGGCTCCGTGGACTGCAGGCTGCCAGGCTCCTCTGTCAGTGGAATCCCCCAGGCAAGAATATTGAGTGGGTTACCATTTCCTCCTCCAGGGGATCTTCCCAACCCAGGGATCGAGCCTGCATCTCTTGCATCTCCTGAACTGGCAGGCAGATTCTTTACCACTGGCACCACTTGTATCATGGCTAACCTCAGATGTGCCTTATAATCAGTGGGGCGTGGAAAGAGTTTCTAATCTACCCTATCTTTGTCTTTTCTTCTCTATTCTATTCACTGGTCTTGTCCATCCTTTTGGGGGTGGAGTATATATTTCTTGTTTTTCATCCCATGTTAGTAAATGTAGAAAAGTTATTAACCATTGGTAACTACACAAATAAGTTGTTGCTGAATTTCTTAGTCCTCACAACTTTGTATTTTCTCTGAAACATCCATATTCTGCAATGTCTTAGAGAAAGCGAGAAATGGAAAGATATTCTCCTTGCTCTCTTGATAATATATTTTCCTTTATCCTCCTGAATATTCTATAATGATTAATGGCACATGTCTGCAACATTTGCCTCAACTAGCTTCATTGCCTCACCCCATAAGCAAATACAATCTCTTCTATACTAATCAGAAGGACTCTCTTGGCTCTCTGTTTGATAGCATTGTTCTTCATTTTATTCTCAACCAAAGTCTTAAGAAAGGTTACATTCTTCCATATGTAAGCTCATTCTACTTGCACCCCAATTTGCTCTTCAAACAGCTGAGATCTAAAATGACATTGTTCTCCAACCCACTCCACTAAGTCTGTCCTCAGAACACCAATAACCATGTCTCTGTTATTATCTCAGTCTTTCCACCGTAGTTGACCTATTGTCAGGGCTTTCATGAACTTTCCACGCTCACAGTTTTAGTTACACCACACCTGCCTGACGATTCTCATTCTTGGACACTTTGTGAGATTCTCTATGCCCAACCAGCCCTGCTGCTGCTGCGTCGCTTTAGTCGTGTCCGACTCTGTGCGACCCCACCAGGCTTCCCGTCCCTGGGATTCTCCAGGCAAGAACACTGGAGTGGGTTGCCATTTCCTTCTCCAATGCATGAAAGGGAAAAGTGAAAGTGAAGTCGCTCAGTTGTGTCCGACCCTCATCGACCCCCTGGACTGCAGCCTACCAGGCTCCTCCGTCCATGGGATTTTCCAGGCAAGAGTACTGGAGTGGGGTGCCATTGCCTTAACCTTGCTAATTTCCTGGTGTCCGTTCTTGCTCACTCCTCCCAATCTGCTTGTTTTTTTTTTTGTTTTTTTTGTTTTTTTTAGAAAAATCACTCCATTCTCTAATACTTAGCCTCCACTAAGTAACTGACCATTTGCAGTTGCCTGTCTCCACCAGGAGCATTTCGCCTGTATTTCAGACTCACATGATACAATGTCTTCCCCACACCTTTATCTGGATGCTCCACACAACCTTACACTCAGCACATTCACAAAGTACTTTTATAAATTAGTTTTTATTGGAGTATAGTTGCCTCGCAGTGTTGTGTTCGTTTCTGCTTACAATGAAATGAATCGGTTAAGCTTGCACCTACACCCACTCCCTTTTGGACTTCCTTCCCATTCAGGCCGCCACAGGGTATCATGTAGACTTTGCTGTGCTATCCCATAAGTTTTCATAGGTATCTATTTTATCCATAGGATCAGTCAATGAATATGTGTCAATCCCTGTCTCCTTATTCCTCCCTTTCACTCCTTCCTCCACCTCACAAAGATTTCATCTTCCAAACACCATCTTTAGTCAGCTGGTGGCAACATTAAAATCTCTGTCATTCCCCAAAGAAATCTGCGCTCCACCTCCATGTGCTCAGCCTCTTCTTTCCCTCACTTACAACAACTGAGAGCGACTTGACCCTTTCATGTCCATTACACTTCTCCATGGACTAGTCTCCGAATACCTGGCCTCACTCATTCAAGTTTATTGGCCACACAGCTTCTAAACTAATTTATCTAAAACACAAATCAGGTCAAGTCACTTCTTTGTTTCACGCTTACCAGCCAAAATCCAAAGGGAGGCTGTAGTCTCAGAACCAGTTCTCTTTCAGGTGGTTTGTGAAGTCCTCACCTTTTCAAAGATTTATCTCTGTAAGGCTGGAATTTCTTCATACACTTCAAAAAATCAACCTAATCCAGCAGATGGAATGCAGAAACATCTGTGAGAACCCAGCTGTCTTCTCTTAAGCCAGAGAAAAGACCTGCAAAAATGTAAAGCAACGCCACATTCTTAGCGAATTTTATTCTTGTTTTGAAACATACAGCTGTTTTTCATAAAAATAGGTTATCTGTGTTGACATATGATACATTTATTGTTTTTCTTAAGTGAATGGGTGAAGAGTTTAGATGCCTGAGCTGTAATTTCTAATAGAAGATACAGACTGAAGTACCCTATATAATCTAAAGTTCTTAGGGACCCACAGTCAGTTTTAACAGTGTAAAGTGGTCCTGTGACCAGAAACTTTGTAAACTTTCCATCTAAAGGTTATAATGCTATCTCCTTAACACACAGATGTTCACTCACCTATTTAAAGCATTTATTCATTCATGATTTATTTTAAAAATAATAGTGTTACATTTGATCTACATCTGACCTGATCAATTCTGGAGCCACCTCCTTGAGAAAGGATTCCTCAAATTCTAGTCAGTATTAGGTTATTTCTTTTCTGTGCTCCAAATTGTGCTGAACAAACTTGTGTTTATCGCTTCAAAAGGCTTGTCAACTCCTGAAGAAGATACTGTATTTTATTCACTTTTGTAAGCAGAGACATTACTTTGCCAACAAAGGTCCGTCTAGTCAAGGCTATGGTTTTTCCTGTGGTCCTGTGAGAGTTGGACTGTGAAGAAAGCTGAGCACCGAAGAATTGATGCTTTTGAACTGCGGTGTTGGAGAAGACTCTTGAGTCCCTTGGACTGCAAGGAGATCCAACCAGTCCATTCTAAAGGAGATCAGCCCTGGGATTCCTTTGGAATGAATGATGCTAAAGCTGAAACTCCAATACTTTGGCCACCTCATGTGAAGAGTTGAATCATTGGAAAAGTCTCCGATGCTGGGAGGGATTGGGGGCAGGAGGAGAAGGGGACGACAGAGGATGAGATGGCTGGATGGCATCACCGACTTGATGGACGTGCATTTGAGTGAACTCCGGAAGTTGGTGATGGACAGGGAGGCCTGGCGTGCTGCAATTCATGGGGTCGCAAAGAGTCCGACACGACTGAGCGACTGAACTGAACTGAACTGAGCTGAACCTCAGTCCCTACCTCAGTGCTTCAAGATAATTGGTAATTGTTCACAAATCAAAGGTAAGTCTATGACTGATTTTTAAGAAGCTTTCATTTTATGTGTCTGGTTTTCTTCCCATTGCTCCCAAAGTTGAATCAGTCTTAACTTCTCCTAAGTGATGATCACAGATCATCCATTTCATGTACTTATTCACCCAAACATCCATTAAAACAAATACTGAGATCTCACTGTGTCTCAGGCATTGGACTAGATACAGTTTTCAAAGATGAAAGAAAACAGACATGTTCTCTTCCCGTTTGGAGAAACTTTTCTATGAAGAAAACTGTGTTGTACTGAAAAAGACTGAAAAAATATGCAGATAAATGTATACTTGTAAATATTCATGTGTATTACTAGGGGAAAGAACAGAGGTCGGAGGTGTTTAGAAGGGGACAATCTTCTTTTGACAGGTTGGATAATCAGGGAAGGAGTCCCTTCAAGTATGGTATTTAAGCTGAAACTGAAAAAATGAAAAGAGAAAGTGAAGTGTGTAGACCTTGAGTTAGTAAAAACATGCTAAGTCGCTTCAGTCGTGTCCGACTCTTTCACCACCCCATGGACTGTAGCCCACCAGGCTCCTCTGTCCATGGGACTCTCCAGGTAAGAATATTGGAATGGGTTGCCATTTCCTTCTCCAGAGGATCTTCCCAACTCAGGGATCGAACTCACATCTCCTATGTCTCCTGCATTGGCAGGTGGGTTCTTTACCACTAGCGCCACCTGGGAAGCCCTTGAGTTAGTGAGGACCTTGCCATATTTAAGGGGCTGAAAGACAATGATTCATGTGGCTGGAGTAGCATGAGCAAGGCCCAGGACAGTGTGACTTAAAGTCGAAGAGGGGGCAGATGCCAAATCATGCAGGACCTTAAAGTCATCAAAACGTATCATCCAAACAGGGACACTTTGGAATGAAGTGAATGGTCTTTACAAAAACATAGCCAATTGATATGAACAGAATTGTGTTTGGCAAACCAAGACAGATCGTCACCCTGTATATAAGTCATTTTAAGGTGATAAGGGTTACCTAGGTGTCTCAGTGGGTAAAGAATCTGCATGCAATTGGGAGACACAGGGAACACAGGTTCAATCCTTGGGTTAGGAAGATCCCCTGGAAGAGGGCATGGCAACCCATTCTATTATTCTTGTCTAGAGAATCCCATGGACAGAAGGGCAGAGCTGGCTATAGTCCAGAGGGTCACAAAGAGTCAGACATGGCTGAAGGGACTGAGCGTGGAAGGTGATAAGGCTTTATGTCAAGTAAAATAGGAAGTTACTCAAGGATTTTTGAGATCTCTCTGGTTGCCACCTGGAAAACAGAAAATGAGAGAGTCAAATTGAAAATAAGAATACGATTTAGGAAGCTCTTGCAGCATTCTGGATAAGTAAGAACTCAATAATTTGGGGATATTACCTGTGAAATTCCTATGAGACATCCAAGTGGAGATAAATGAAAGTTGGCCTTTGTATATACAAGGTCAAACTCAGGGAAAAAATGGCCAAAAATATTTAAATGGTGGGCATCAGCACATAGATGGCACAGAATTAAAATAAGATTCAAATTATTCCTTCTTGCCTCTTCTATTAAAACAGCTGATATAATTCTTCCCCGCCCTAATTCTATATTTGTTATATAAAAGGGGGTTAGAAATTGGCTTCCATCTTTAAATTTTGAAAGTTTTGCTATCTTCTATTCTAGGATAACTTCAAAGACTGATTATATTGCATCTTTTGGAAAACTGAATTTTCAGCATTTCCGGATAGAACTTGTACCACAGAGTTGTGATATTCCTCGGGTTTGAGAGTAGATCATTTCTGAAAATTGAATCATCTTCTAAGTAAATGAGTGAGATCAGTTAATATTTATTTTAATCCCATGTTGAAACTATTTATAAAGTTAAGGAATCTGGTGAAACATCAAGCTCTGATGTTTTGTTTTGTTTTTTAACATTTGGATTTCGTAAACCAAGTTTTCTTGAATAGGTGAATCCTGAGTTACGTTTTTTAAAACTGATGTAGTTCTTTTCTCTAAGTCACCATTACTTCATTAATTATGGGTGGGTCTCTTTCCACTTTTAGACTTAAAGCTAAACCTGAAATGCTTAGGTCATTAATCTTTGTACTTTCAAGTTCGTGTAAGAACTCACGCTTGTGGAATTCTCTAACTGAATTGGTGATTTCAAAAATTTTGAATATTCTACCAAATCTCCTGAAATCTTATTATTCTTCTGACTAGTACATGTAACACACAAATGAAACTAAATAACCGTGATTTGCTAATAGAATTTAGTCTTGATCTATTTTTATTATTAAATGGGGATAGAAGGCATGTGTGATTGAAAAAACATGCCTGATTACATATTTTTACACACTAGTTTCAAGAAGTTACCAGACCTGGAGCTCTTAATAATCTATTACTCAATTTTTCATCTATCTCAAAGATTTTAATAAGAAGAAAAATGTCATGATTCTGGTTAAGTAAGTATATTATGTGTATTATATATGTATGTGCATATATATGCATGTATGTGTATAGGATCCCATGGACGGAGGAGCCTGGTGGGCTGCAGTCCATGGGGTCACACAGAGTCAGACACGACTGAGCAACTTCCCTTTCACTTTTCACTTTCGTGCATTGGAGAAGGAAATGGCAACCCACTCCAGTGTTCTTGCCTGGAGAATCCCAGGGACGGGAAGCCTGGTGGGCTGCTGTCTATGGGGTTGCACAGAGTCGGACACGACTGAAGTGACTTAGCAGCAGCAGTATATCTATATATACTACATGTGCATATATATATACACATGTGTATATGTATATATGTTCATATGTGTACTACGTGAATGTGTAGATATAAGTGTGGATTGTTATCAGCATTATGCTGATAAATCATTATCAGCATTATGTTGTTGGTGTTGGTTTAAGGCTCCCACAATTTAGGTGACTAACCTTGACTGAGATCTTTACCCTTTTTAAAATTATTAAGTTCTATTTTTTAAAATAAATATCATTCATTACTTTCTGTTATAAATACTGTATTTTCTTTTAAACAAATGAATTTGAATTATTCATTTAGCTGTGCTGAGTCTTGTTCGTGATGCTCCTCTAATTGTTACATTACAACATGTGGGATCTTAGTTCCCCACCCAGGGATTGAACCTGCATCCCCTGGATTGCAAGGCAGATTCTTAACCACTGGGCCTCCAGGGAAGCCCTTAAAATTATTAAGTTCTTTTTAAAAACAAGCTTGTGTGTGCTGCTCTCCTTTCCCATGGGAATGGCCATCCCAGTCCTCAGTTCAGTTCAGTCGTTCAGTCGTGTCCAATTCTTTGCGACCCCATGAACCCCAGCATGCCAGGCCTCTCTGTCCATCACCAACTCCCAGAGTTTACCCAAACTCATGTCCATCGAGTCGGTGATGCCATCCAGCCATCTCATCCTCTGCCATCCCCTTCTCCTCCTGCCCCCAATCCCTCCCAGCTTCAAGGTCTTCCAATGAGTCAACTCTTCACATGAGGTGGCCAAAGTACTGGAGTTTCAGCTTCAGTATCAGTCGCTCCAATGAATATTCAGGACTGATTTCCTTCAGGATGGACTGGTTTGATTTCCTTGCAGTCCAAGGGACTCTCAAGAGTCTTCTCCAACACCACAGCTCAAAAGCATCAATTCTTCGGCACTCAGCTTTCTTCACAGTCCAACTCTCACATCCATACATGACCACTGGAAAAACCATAGCCTTGATTAGACGGACCTTTGTTGGCCCGGTCCTCAGGAGACATAAACGTATTTCTTTAATCCTCACGAGCGTTTGTTCAAGATGCAACTTTTAAGAACAAGCACTTTCATGGGCAAGTCATGGGGAGAATTACTCTGGGTGATACACCCCCTGCCCTCCAATGCAGACCCCCAGATCAAGACATACATTATATAACTGTTTGCAGAAGCTCTGCTTTGGCAGCAGAAGTACCGTGATACTTGAATGAATGAATCTTAGGGGACTGGCCAGACAGAGAAGGAGAAATGTCACATGACATCCCTTATATGTGGAATCTAAAAAGAAAGGATACAAATGAACTTACAAAACAGAAAGAGACACACAGACTTAGAAAACAAACTTATGGTTGCCAGGGGAAAGGGACCGTCAGAGAGTTTGGGAAGGTCATGTACACACTGCTATATGTAAAACAGATAACCAACAAGGACCTATTGCATAGCACAGGGAACTTTGCTCAGTGTTTTGTGTCAGCCTGGTTCGGACCGGGGTTTGGAGGAGAACAGATGCATGTACACATGTGGCTGAGTCCTTTCGCTGCTCACCTGAAGCTGCCACAACACTGTTGATCAGCTACGCTGCTGCTCAGCTCCTAAGCCACATCTGACTCTTTGTGACCCCCTGGACTGTAGCCCACCGGGGTCCTCTGTTCATGGGATTCTCCAGGCAGGAATACTGGAGTGGGTTGCCATTTCCTTCTCTACCCCAATACAAAATAAAAAGTTTAAAGTTTGGAAAAAAAAAAGTCTTAGAGGGCTGGCATGAGAATGGGTTTCATTCCTAAGACAAAATGTCCAGCTATTTTTTTTAATCGCCTCTGCTCACACCCGTCTCTTCCTCCTTTCTCGGCTGCCTCTTTCCTTTCTCTTTTTCTAATGCCCGTTACCTCCCAGAGTCTCCCCTTCCAGGAGGCCGTCCACCGCAGGGCATGCTCGACTTTTGGGGACTGAGACCCACTGACACTCTTCACAGTCGGGGGCCCGGCCTCCCTGGTGCTGTGGCTCTGGGTGACGCAGGACTCTGGCAACAGGGGCTGCCCTGAGGCTCTGATTGATGAGCCAGAACACTCAGATTCAATCTGACAGGCAGCTTCAGTGATCTGAAGGAATTCACAGGAGCATTTTGCCCCTCCTGGGTGAGTCCAAGTGCTCTCTGCAGCTGCCGATCTCTCGTCCTTCATTCCTTGCCCTGGGGCAGGTTGGAGCTGCTAACCCACACTCTTTAGACAAAAACAGGGCTGCTTCTTTGCCTCAGATACTAAGAGAAAAAGGTTCTGAAAGTGTCTTAAAATTACCCCATCTTTATATCACCATTCAGTTAACTGCCCCCACCGCCCCCCCACCCCGCCAAAAAAAAACTAAAGGAAGGAAGAAGACAAGAAGGAGGACAAAAAAAAATAGCTCTGTAATCTCCCTATGGTCACAAAATACCGTGTATTCTATCATGAGAGGTGGCACTGAGTAACATAGGCTGTTAGGTCCTCCTGGATATTCAGGGTTGGTTTTTAATGCTGGGCTTCCCTGGTGGCTCAGATGGTACAGAATCTGTCTGCAACGTGGGAGACCTGGATTCAATCCCTGGGTTGGGAAGGTCCCCTGGAGGAGGGCATGACAATCCACTCCAGTATTCTTGCCTGGAGAATCCCCATGGACAGAGGAGCCTGGCAGGCTCAGACACAGCTGAGCGACTAAGCACAGTACAGGAGAAACCGATTCAACAGAGAAAGAATGAAACCTTAACCATGTACATATTCATTTAGTGTAAAATTTGTGCAGGATTCTAGGCTGACAAATTGAGGTGCCTCCTTTTTTCAAGGCAAACCTATGTTATGCTTCCTTCTCCAGGACCCTGTGAAGTAAGTAATTTCTGAGCATATCTGCCTCAGATAGGCGACTTAATCTAATAATTCATTGACTGAACAAGGAATTGAACTTTTTAGAAGTAAATTTCATGCTTGATATGTTTCTTGGTAAGAACTGCTGCTAAACAAACAAACAGAAAAAACCACACAGAGTTGACACCAAACTCTTGAATATTTCTGAAATGTGTACATGCAAGATTTTGACGGTGTAGGTAAGGTTATTCGAGTGTAACTTATACCATATACCACAAACTTCTAAGATGTCTATTAAGTAAAAATGACAAAATTACCTCAGATTTTAAAAAATGAAGTCAAGAGAATTTAAATTAATTACCTAAACTATACTTTGAGTCCAATATTTTATCTTCATGGCAATTCTCACTCTATTGCTATTAAACTAAAAATCAGCTGTCAATTTGATTTAAAAAAAAAAAACAGAAATATCAATCAATTTTCATTTCTCACCAGCAATAAATGCACACACTTCTATATTTTAAATGGGTAACCAGTTTGGACCTATTGTAGAGCACAGGGAACTCTGCTCAGGGTGGTAGCCTGGATAGGAGGGGAGTTTGGGAGAGAATGGATACATGTATTCGTATGGCTGGGTCCCTTTGCCGTCCCCCTGAAACTATCAAACAATGTTATTTGGCTATACTCTAGTGCAAAATGGAGAAGGCAATGGCACCCACTCCAGTACTCTTGCCTGGAAAATCCCATGGATGGAGGAGCCTGGTAGGCTGCAGACCAGGGGGTGGCAAAGAGTCGGACACGACAGAGCGACTTCACTTTCACCTTTCCCTTTCATGCATTGGAGAAGGAAATGGCAACCCACTCCAGTGTTTTTGCCTGGAGAATCCCAGGGACGGGGGAGCCTGGTGGGCTGCCGTCTATGGGGTCGCACAGGGTCGGACACGACTGAAGTGACTTAGCAACTAGTGCAAAATAAAAAGTTGAAAATATAAAACACAACTTCCATTAAATGTTTAAAAATAGCAGCAGAAGAGTTGGTGGTATTAAGAAGCTTGAAGACCCCTCCCCTTTTAAGGTACATGTCTAGGCATTTTGAAGTGTACTCATTTCCCAGGCAACCTAGAGCATAATATTTTCTTGCTCTGGGTCCTAGAATGGCTTTAAGTTTGCACTATGCCAGCATATAGCACCCTAGCAATGCTGATTTTCAGTGACTCACAAGTTCAGACTCATAGGCAAGAATTTTAGAGCCATCGCCCAGGCCTGAATCAGCCCAGACTAAATCCAGTCCATCACTCAGCAGTGATATTTGTATTTTCTTGTTCTGAATGTTGTTCAAAGAAAAACAAAGCCCAGGGGAGCTGGGTACAATTTGTTAGCCTGCAAATAGCAATTGCATTAATGAAAGCATATAGAATAGACTTGGTCACCATGAAATTACAAGAGCTATTTTTGACTGCTACATTTATTTGAAGTGACCAAGAGAATCAAATGAGTCACCATTATTATCTATTGTTCTTAAAGAAAAAATTAGTACTATCTAAAGCCTTTCAGATAAAAGATGATACGCCAGAATATTCATAATCCTTCCATTGTCCCCAGTTTCAGTTATCGAATTCCGAGTCTGTTTATGACTGCTCTTTGGATTAAGCCCAAATCTGTGGTCATTGGTAGGAATTATCTCAAAGAACATCTGTCTTATGAATCTCCATCTACTTTTTTGCACTTGCTTGGGGTGACTCTAATCTTAGCACTGATAAATCATCACTTATTCTATAATTACCATTTGGGGAGCAATAAATGCTGAAAATTTGGAAACATTCCCTTTCTTCTTCAAAATCTCAGAATTAAAATATACACATATGTTTTGAGGTCCAACTACTATTGTTTTTTCCCCCAAATTCTAACAGCTGTAGAGATTGCCATCTCACGCTTTGACTTTCTAAGAAAGATCTTGCCCCCGAGGGGATGAAACCTCTTAGAAGACAGGCGGTGGAGCAGCTTCTTCGTGCTGACTGCTCCTCACCTTGGAAGGTAACACAGTCTCTATTTCTGCAGTGAAATGATGCTAACAAGGCCCAACTATGATTTTCACAGAGTGTTTGCCTGTGCCTTCAGAAAAATTGTACAAGGAAGAAAGAGAGAGGGGAAGGAGGGGGGGAAGGAGGGGGGGGAAGGAGGGGGGGAAGGAGGGGGGGAAGGAGGGGGGGAAGGAGGGGGGGAAGGAGGGGGGGAAGGAGGAAAGAAAGAAGAAAGAAACTCTCTCTGTGTTTTTTCCCTACCCTTGGAAAAACTTACTGAGGGCAGACACATTGATAAAATATGCCACAGCTTGCAAACCGTGGAAAGTTTCTGTTTTTGTGTGGGTTGAGTTGATCAGTGCTGTGGGAAAACCAGATAACGCTTCTTCCCCACCTACCTTAGGAGAAACACCCTGCTGAGGTTAGCTTTTCTCAGAAGGCCTGGGTCTGCCTCTGAACTTCAGTCATCCATCTCGGGGAATTGCGATGATGCTCTGGCTGATCATAAGGATGGTTGGAAACGACTCTTGCAAGGTACTTGGATATTAGTGACCTTTATGAGTCAGGATCACAGCTGTCCAAATGGTTCTTTAACAACCATGATATCAATGAAGTATTTCTGGCGGCTGAAATAAAAGATTTCCTATTATGAGCCTTTTGGGAACAATGTATTTGCATGAAAACTCATCGAGCTTATCCAGACACAACTTGCCTACAACATGGACTCCATCTTCCTTGAATTGGGGCAAAATGGATTTCTCAGAAGCAGTCTATGTAAAATGCTCCACATTGCCAATTATGAATGAGGAAAGAAGCCATATTTAAAATGAATCTTGGTTGTTTTTGCAAGCAGGATGTGAGAGTTGGACTATAAAGAAAGCTGAGTGCCAAAGAATTGATGCTTTTGAACTGTGGTATTGGAGAAGACTCTTGAGAGTCCCTCAGACTGCAAGGAGATCCAACCAGTTCATCCTAAAGGAAATCAGTCCTGAATGTTCATTGGAAGGACTGATGTTGAAGCTGAAACTCCAATATTTTGGCCACCTGATGCGAAGAGCTGACTCATTGGAAAAGACCCTGATGCAGGAAAAGATTGAAGGCAGGAGGAGAAGGGGATGACAGAGGATGAGATGGTTGGATGGCATCACCGACTCACTGGACATGAGTTTGAGTAAACTCCTGGAGTTGGCGATGAATAGGGAGGCCTGGTGTGCTGCAGATCATGGGGTCACAAAGAGTCAGACACGACTGAGCGACTGAACTGAACTGAACTGAACTTACTAAAGCAAGTATCTTGGGAATTCTGTGCAAGAGATACTGATGGATTGAAACACTTTGACATCTGAGGAAACTGTGTGTTGGTAGCCTCATTTAGGTCTATTAATATTAAAATGGGACCTCCCTTAGCACTTCATATATGTCATTTGGAATTTATCTCTTTGGATTTGTGTCCAGGTCATGCATGTGCTTATTCCCTAACTTTTTTTTCCAGACAGTGATCTCCATGTTGACTGTACCAGACCCAAATTACTTTCCCTTACTCATTACTACTCTAGGAGTAATAGCACATACTTTTGGTAAATGAATTTTTAATAAATATAAATAGATCCTGTTTTAAGAAAGTTTCTTTTTTTTTTTTTTTTTCTAAATAGAAAGACACATGTCTACACATTGACAATTGTAGATGAACCCTTAGGACTGGGAGTGCCCTTGTTCCTATTTCTGAATTCAATGATATTTAAATTTTAGGGAAATTTTTCTATCATAGATTTTCAAAAAATTTCATAAAGAGGGACAGACAAAAAAAGTGAGACAGGCTGACTTTTAAAAACATTTTGATATTTCTCTCATATCTGGCTTTCATTTCCTCTTGATGCTTGTTTTCTTTTCAAAGAGAAGAGCCAATCACTTCTCATCTTTCAAAAAAAGTCTTAAAAATCCTATTAAAAGTATTATGTATAGTTTATTATGAGTTAATAGTTAATTGAGACTGCAAATCTGAGATCTCTCCAGGGATACTCTGAAAACTTTCATTTCTTTGTTGAATTGGTCTCTATTCTTACCAAGCATAGTGAAATCACCAAAAGAAAAGTGACGTCGTATAACCCAATGGATACAATGAAAACCTAAAATTTCTTTCTACCTCATAGCTCTCAAGGAGAATTGCCCTCAAAATGCTGGAAGTACAACTTCTTTTGATCATCAGATTTTTCAGGTCTGTTTCATCTAACAGTTGGGCAGAATTTTTGCCCTGTTCAGACAGACACCAAGTTTTTTTAAAAAAAAGCCCAAGTACCTTTTTGATCTAACTTTAAAAAGCATTGTCAATACCAAAAACACGGAGACTGTAGACTGTGGGCTGTTTATTATGCTAGAAGGAGTCTTCTGTGCTGTATTGTTTGCGAGGTATGAAGCGACATTGTGCGCCTGCTCTCCCTCTGGGACCCTCATGAAAAGGAGGTGTTTTGTCTCCCTGCCTATGCCCGTAAATGAATTCTGCAAAGTAAATACAATATATAAAGCCAAGCCTGGCTCCAAAGTCATGTTATGTACCTCCCTTTGGCCATAGAGGAAGTTACTCATGCTTATCAGAGGACCAAATTCGGTGTGCCATTATTGGGTGGCAGGCAACATGGTAACAAGACTCCATTGAGTGGATTTTACCAACAGGATGTACCAAGACACGGTGTCCCAGCCCTCTGGCTGCTGGGAAAGTGTTCTTTACCTGGCCTGTAAGGCAGGGGGAGCTTCTAATAGCATAAAGAGAAGTCACATCCTTTGAGAACTAGCATCAGATCACCAGCTCATGTAGGTGACACCGTTAGATACATCCATTTTAAAATGGATGTTCTGAAATAGACTCACAAGCTTAGAGAATGAACTTACGGTTGCCTGGGGTGGGGGGGGGGAAGAGGGCGAAGGATAGTTTAGGGGAGTTTGGGATTGACGTGTACACCCTGCTATATTTAAAATGGATAACCAACGAGGTCCTACTATGTAGCACAGGGAACTCTGCTTGGTATTATGTGGCAGCCTGGATGGGAGGGGAGTTGGGGAGAGAATGGATAGGTGTTTATGTACAGCTGAGTCCCTTTGCTGTCTACCTAAAACGATTACAATATAGTTATTGTAATATTTCACAATATATCACCTAAAACTAACACCCTTTTCTTAAGTATCATAACATTGTTAATTGGCTATGCTCCAAAATAAAAAGTTTAAGAAAAAAATGAATAAAAATGGGTTCTTGCCTCCATGGTACTGATGTTTGGAGAACCTTTGGCATTTATTTCTCCATCTAAGTCAATCAGGAATGACTTGCCTCCCATGAGGAAACCGAATACATATTCAGGAATGTAGCCACTGGACATAACCATGACCACATTATAAGCTAGACAATGAGGAAGGACAATGAAGAAGGAAAGTCAAGCTGAAATTGTATTGCTTCATGACGAAAGCATCCCATGTATTTCCTGTTCCGAACTCACAGCCTCTTCCCCCCACGTGTATCAGTTTTGTCTGACTCTTTCCTATTTCTCCAGAATTCTTCAGAATATTTTTGTCTGATGACTGTCGTCAGTGCAGTTGCATTGTTGGGTTAAATAAAATTGTTTTGAAGCCATGAACACCTGGACGCAAATCCTGACTCTGCTGCTTGTGAGCTGTGTGGCTTTAGACAAGAGCTTTCTGAGTCTTGTTTACTTTATAGAAGCAACTTATGAAAGATTTTATAAGATAACACCAGAAGTCCATAATAACTTCAGAGAAACTGAGGGTATGAAAGCAGATCATTATTCTAAGATATATCTTGAGCAAATCAACACATTGAAAATACTGGTGCTAATTTTTTTTAAGATGAAGGATTAAAATGGAAGTATTTTGTTAATTACCATCCTAAGATTTTTAGCACTTACTATGTATAATGCATAAGAAAAATAAAGATTTTATTTTTATCTAAAGACATCAAACGATCCTTAATACTTATGTGAAAATATTGGTCAGATATTACTGATTTTAATTTGAAATTTAGAAATAGAAATAATTAAAATTTTTGTTGCTCCTCCATGAGGTTAATCGACATACAGCATTAGATTAGTTTCAAATGCACAACATAATGATATTTATATATTTTATTAAATCATCCCCATGGTAAATTTAATTAACATCCATCACTACACATCCTTACTAAAGCTTTTTTCTTCTTGTGATGAAACCTTTTAAGATCTCTCTTAGCAACTTTCAACTGTATTGTACAACACCATATTCTCAACTATAGTCCCCATGTTGTACATTATTCCATCCACGACTTATTTGAGAAATAATTTAGAATTTTAGGTATTAAAAAAATCAAACAGCATCTATGAAAACATAACTGAGAGTCTTACAAGCTCCTCTTCTCTTTATTTCTCTCTAAGGAAATCTTTGTTGGAAACTTAAACACTTTTGTCAACATCTGTCCAATACCCATCATGTTTTGTATCTGTTAAAATTTTAACTTAACAATGTTAGCTCAGTAAACATTTCAATCATGTAACAAAGGCTAAAGAATCAAGATTGGTTCAGCAGGTCCCCATTTTAAATACTGAGGCATTTACAGCAAATATAACTTTGGATTTTCTGTGGAGGTTAAAGTAGCCTGCTTTGGTCTCTCTCTACTTTTATACCATCTCCGTGGATTGAGATGGTGTAAAAGTGGGCTTCACAAGTGGTGCAATGGTAAAGAATCCGCCTGCCAATGCAGAAGACACAAGAGACATGGGTTCCATCCCTGGGTGGGAAAGATCCCCTGGAAAATGAAATGGCACCCCACTCCAGTATTCTTCCCTGGAAAATCCCACGGACAGAGGAGCCTGGCGGGCTACAGCCTATGGGGTCACAAAGAGTCAGACACAGCTGAGCATGAGTGTGCACGTGCACACGCACACACACGTCGATACCAAACAAAGTCGGAGCAGAACTGCCCAGCAGTGGTGTCAAGTTTCTGAAGAGTCAGAGTTTCAAAATGAGTATTTCAAGGGGTAGCATTCATGTTTTTCCTTCTTAGCACTGATTTGAGAAACTAAGAGCCAAACAGTTAAAATTTACAAACCTGTTCACTAGAAAAAGGAACCGTACTGTGGAAAGGATCAGTTATGATTCTGGTCAGTGTCCATCTCTGCTCACCACTTAAGGATTTATATAAATTTACATTGTAACAAAGGGCTTCCCAGCTGGCTCTAGTGTAAAGAACCCACCTGCCAATGCAAGAGACGTTAAAAGGCGTGGGTTCAATCCCTGGGTGGGAAAGATCCCCTGGAGGAGGAAATGGCAACCCACTCCAGTATTTTCGCCTGGAGAATCCCATGGACAGAGGAGCCTGTTGGCTATGGTCCATAGGGTCACAAAGAATCGGACACAGCTGAAGTGATTTAGCACACATTATAACAAATGAAAACAACCCATGATATACTCTCAATACTATGGGAATCTAGTTTGCTTCCTTTGGTGATTTAAACACATATCTGGGTCTGAACACATACATTTTTGAAATGGCAATTTGTCAACTTTGTTGTTGCCATATGGCATTTGTGAGGTACGATTCAGGCTTGTCTTAAAAAAAAAAGAAAAACTTCTTAAAACTGTACGCCCGTTATCAGAAGTCGCCCCTCGGCTATTTACAAGTGCCATGGTTACGGTCCTGCTAGACTGATGATATTCACATGCAGGAAGTAATGCAAGCAAAACAGGATTTGCACGGCTCCGACTGCACTGGCCCAAGAATTCCAGGAAGTGATTGTACTTTATGAAACCGTCTGTGCTCCGAGAGATTGTCTATAGCTTTTAAGGTCAAGTCCTATCACACAGAGTTTGCAAGGCCCTTTGTAACAACGCCGAGTGTTTATGAAGCCGAGTACACGCTGTATTGTTTACCAGGCCCTCCAGTTAGAGGTGCGATATCCCGGTCTGCTCAGGACGGCACCGGGGATCCATCACAAGCCCTTCTCGGACACGGGCTTGGGCTCGGTTCAAAGAGTCCCCGACAGCAGGGACCACGCGACAGGCCAGCGCGTGGAGAAAGTCACGAAGCCCACAGCCCCCTCCCCGCCCCCCCATGGGAGAGACGGGTGCGAGGGTGGAAGATAAAATGTGGGCAGCGCTCTGAGTTGATGTTACAAGATTTGCTGTGCTTCCTGATACAGCCGAGGCTTCTCCTTGGAGGGAGAAAGGTGCTGGGCTACGCTAGTGCCGATTCCCAGAGTGCGGAAAGGAGAGGGAGACAACAATGGGATTTACTTCTTCGTGAGAGAGCTGGGAGGCAGCCAGGCATTCCAGGGCCTCGCTCTGGAATTCTTTGATTTCTCTGCAGCCAATAGAGATTCCCGGTGCCGCTGGGCTCAGGGCTGCAGGAGGGGACAGAGGCCGCCCACGCTGCTCAGGACACCCAGTGCAGAGGCAGCCGTGTGGCTGGTCACCCTCACTCACAACCCCACCACATCTCACTGCAGCCGCCCAACTAGACAGGACTGACCAGACTGCCTCTAGCTCCCTCTCGGTGAAGGATGCTGTAGCCCGTTGAACACGTGATAATCCATAGCCCCTGTTGTTAAGGACGCTGTAGCTATCACATTGTCCAGACTGCGTCCTTTCAACTAGGAGCACCCACTGCTCTCCAGGCACAATGAACGTTCTGGAGCGAGTCACATGCTGTGCACCAATGTCATGGCACCTTAAGGGGAAACATGAGAGCACTGATGTTCTTACACACAAGGACCGAGTGAACCTCGGTGGGTGATTGTCTCTGTCAAATCAATCAGTATAAACGCAATGAAGCCTGAGTGTTCGCTAAGTCACTAAGTTTTGTCGGTCTCTGCAACTCCCATGGACTGTAGCCCGCCAGGCTCCTCTGTCTATGGGATTTTCCAGGCAAGAGTACTGGAGTGGGCTCCATTTCCTCCCCCAAGGATCTTCCAGACCCAGGGATTCGAACCTGCATGTCCTACATCTCCTGCTTCGGCAGGAGGGTTCATTACCCCTAAGCCACCTGGGAAGCCAGTTAATGAGGCCTCGAAGTGTGTATGTTAAGTGACTTGCCACAGGGCTTGTTTCATCCAGGGTAGGAAAACAACTGGACCGCACTGAGGCACTTCTCATCCAGCCCCATGTTATGGATGGCGATACTTGTTTTAGATATCTGGTTTCCCAATGGAGAGTTGTACTTTGTTGAAATAAATTTCACTTTATTTTTAAATAGGCAGCTTGAGATTCATCTTTAAATAAATGAGTATGCTTTGGGCAAAAATCACACAGCTATCTTTAAGTCTTTTGGTAAAACTGAATTTTTTCAAGTAGTTCCTAGAGGGCCATTATCAGATGTAGTGGGGAGAGCATAACTGCCTCTTAAGTGGTGGCTAATTACTGGTGGAAACACTCAAAACTAAATAAAAATGAGAAGTGGCACTCATCAGGTGAGAATATAATAGGAAACACAAGACCAGAAGTCTTGAGATCTTCATTCTGGTTTTGGTTCTGGCACGAATCACTAGGGAATTTCACCTCTGCTGTTTACAGGCACTGGGATAAGCATTCCCTGGACTAAAACACCTTTGTTTTTTCATCTGCAAATGGAGGAGCTTTGAATATATGGCCTCTAAGGGATTTCACATCTTTAAAGATAAGCTCTGTAACATGTGGCTTCTAGAACAGAAGATTCTATAGAGAGCTTAAAGGCTTCCTAGAGAAGTAGGAAAAGGCACAGATGAGTAAAGAACTGAGGGATAAAAATTTGAAGATTCATCCTGCCGTAGGAAGAGAAATAGTGACTTACACTTGCTTAGCACTTTTTAAAACGTGCTTCCACATTCATTAAATCCTCAGAAAAATACCGGGACTGATATTATGATGTTTATTTCACAAATAAGGAAACTGAGACTTGCTGAAGGTACAGAGCCATGAAGGCTTAAGTATTAAAACAAATTTTAAAGGGACAAGATAACAAATCAAGCTCTTGGGCTCTAAGAATAGGACTCCTTGAAGAGCCTGAAGGCAAGGGTAGGGGTGCCTAGTGGGGAAGAAAACCTTCAGATTACTATGTTTTAGGTGGCAAAAATGCAAAAGATCACTGGCCCTTGGTAGAAACATTCTCTGCTTTTAACTGTGTAATTTTATTTTTCACCCTGTTAAGATATGCATACTTAAAAGAGGAAGGAAATTATGGAGCGATTTATTTGGGGTAGGTTATCTTATTTATCTTGGTTAAGACAAGCATATACATCAGAAATTATGAAAGCCGTGTTCTGTGCCTGAAATGCTCTCAACACATTGTCAGATCATGTAAATAAAATGTCAGGTAATTGCTCTATTTATTCAGTATTTATGCAGTTAACAAAAACACTATACATTGTATAAACTAATACAAAATATGTGGAGTGCAAAAAAGTTTTTACAAGGAAAAATATAGTCTACAATTCTTACATTAGAAAAGAGGAAAAGGATTTTTTTTTTAAAGAAGAAGGTTTAAAATTAAATGAGTTCACTATCCATTCTTAGAAATTAGAAAAGAAACAGAATAAACCCAAAGAAAGGAGAAAAACAGATAAACAAAATAAGTATAGAAACAGAAGGTAAAATTTCATATAAATACTCAAAAAGATAAAAGTCTTTTTTTTAAAAAGAATTTTTTTTAAAAGACAGATTTATTAAGAAACATAAGAAGAGAATATGCAAACAGCATTAAAAGGGGGAAATAAATACTTTTCCCACAGACATGTAAAAAGAAATAAGAAAATACTACAAACAACTTTAGGCCAATAAGTTTATAAATTGATGAAATACATAAATTTTTAAGAAACATAATGTATAAAAATGACTCAAGATGAAATAGAAATTCCCTACAAATTAAAAAATGTAATTAAATCTGTAGTACAAAAGAAATAACATGCAAGATTATTTTACTTGTGAATTCTATCAAAAATTTCTCACACCTACTTTTCTAGGGAATAGAAAAAGATGGAATAATTCCCCAAATATTTCACAAGACTACACAGCCTCGATATAAAATTTAGCTAAGGGCAAAATAAAATAGGAAAATTACAGGTCAGAACTATTATAATTCACTACATTACCAAGTGAAAGGAGACAAACCACATAATTATACCCATGGTAGCAAAATGATCCAGTAAAATTCAATAACCATTCATGATAAAACTTTTGGCAAAGTAAAAATAGAATGTTTTCAACTTGATAAAGAAGACCTATAAACCTCTAGAGCAAACATCATTCAAAATAGTATAAGCTTGAAAATATTTTTTTTTAATCATGAATAAGACAGGAATGAGCACTACTGTCACATTTTTTCCACATGGTAGTGGAAGTCCCAATCATCAGAGTAAAATGAAAACAAATAAATATTTCAAGAATTTCAAAGACAGGAGCCAATCTCTCATTATTTATAGATGATATTATCTACAGAGAAACCCAAAATATCAAAAGATGCATTATTTACATTTATTCTAAAAATTAGCAACGAATCAATTGGCAAACAAAATCCACTGCATTTCTAGATATTGAAAAAGTTCGGAAACAAAATATAATTTAAAATGTGTCTTGCAAAAGCAACAAGGTGTATAAAGTGCATAAACACATGGGAATAAATCTAACAAAAGTTATACAAGGCATGCATAATTAGAAAGCTTTTTAAGTTCACTAAAGAACTCGACTAATGGAAAAATACACTATGTCTTGGATAAGAAGAGTCATATCATAAAGTTGTCAATTCTACTCACGTAGATCTAAGTGGTAAATAGAATACCAGTTTCGAAATGTTATTCATGAAATATGGCAAGCTGATTTCAAAATTCATACAAAAGAATAAAAAGGTAATGGATAGCCAATATACTCCGAAGGAAACAAAGTAAGAAGGAACTTGTCTTATTAGATATCAAGACTTATTTTACTATAATAATTGACATGATACTAATCATGTGATTAGTGTGATACTGCACATTAATTGATAAATAGACAAAAGGATAGAACAGAGAATTTAGAAATACAGTCACTTGAATTTGGACACTTGATTTATGACAGAGATTGTATTTGAAATAAGTGAGGAAAAGGTGAACTGTTCAATATCTACTACATTCAAATTTTATAAATTAAAATTCACCCCCTCTTTACACTATCTACAAAACTCAAATTGAAAAAGGAATAAGTAAATAAATGTGGGAGTCAGAACTATGCAGTTCCAAGAAGAGACTGTAAGAGTTATCTAGAAACTAAACTCAAAATGCACAAACTCTAAAGAAAAAGGTTGAAGAATTTAGTGACTTTAAAATTAAGAACTGTTCTTTGTCAAATGAGCCCACCAAAAAGAGTGAAATAATTAGATATGGAGTAAGGAAAGATAATTACCTTTCATATAATTTATAAAAATAAACTATATATCAATAGCTAAAATTATTGCTTATCACTATACCAACTTCGATATTTAAGAGCTCCAATCAATAAGAAAAAGAGAAACAACCCAATAGAAAAATAGACGAAAGACCGAAAAAGAAATTACAAAGAAAAGGAAACACATAAAGCTTATAATAATAAATGAGAGGATGCTCAGTTTCTTCAGTAATAACTGAAATAAGAAGATAAGATCACAATGCATCAGATTGGGGGGAAAATGGTGAAATAGTATGTTAAAAGAGGATGTTGAGCAATGAGAACTCTCATCCACATCCGGTCGGGATTTAACCCTAACCACTACTTTGGGAAACACTTCGGAATTGCCTAGAAATTTGAATACTATGGCTTATGACTCTGCAATTTCACTTCTAGGTGGAATTCAAGTTCAGAGACTCATACACATGTACACCAGAAGACAAGTTCCCATAATCATATCAGTGCTCTTTGCAGTAGTCCCAAACTAGAAAAGAAAAAAAAAAAACAACTGTGTGGATCAAAATAAGAATGAATAAAGCAGAATGGATAAATTCAATTGTCTGTCAAAAGCAGAGTAAATAAATCTATGTAATGAAACAGTACAAAGAGCAAAAATCATGAGGTACAGACACAGCATTATTGAGGATGAATTCTTAAAACACAGTTTTGAGCAAAAGGATTAAATTCTAGGAAAATATAATAGCTTATTTATATAAACTCCCCCCAAAGTAAAGTCAAACTATGGTTTGCTTAGGAATGGCGCAGGGGTAAAGAATCCATCTGCCAATGCAGGAGACACAGGTTTGATCCCTGGTTGGGAAGATTCTCTGTTAAAGGACATGGCAACCCACTCTAGTATTCTTGCCTGGGAAATCCCATGGACAGAGGAGCCTGGTGGGCTATAATCTAGGGGGTTGCAAAGAGTCAGACACAATTATCGACTACGCACATATGCAGGCAAAACTGTGAAGAGAAGCAGCAGATTTAGGATAAAATGTTGCAGAAGCAATTTTTGAGGTCTCTGTAGAAAGATTTAAGCTATAGGTTATGCTCTATTTTTAAAGCTGAGTGGTATGTAGGCAGAAATTCACTTTATTGATATCCTCTATCATACAGATGTATTTGAGACACTTCTGTGTATATGAGATACTATTCACAATAAAAGTAAGTAAATCTATGCTTACTTCAGCTTGTTCATGTCCAAAGACTCCCCAGATACCTTATTTTTAGCCACTGGACCATTACGGTAGGAAATGGTTAAAAGCCCTGTCTTAAAGTTAATCAATGCAAATAATGAGTTTAAAGTTTTGGTATGATGAGATGATACAGACCGACAGAGGCCATTAGCTTCCCAGGGAGGTCTTGGGGGTAAGAGGACAGAAATTTAGTGGGCACCATTGTCGACATGCTTCACTTGGTGGGTGATTTCTCCAAGTCCTGCCTCTGCCTGCAAAATTGCCACAGGTTGGAAATTCCACAACAGTCACCACTTCCCTGGTGACATTAGTTGTTCATGTAAATTCTGAATAATGGAAGGCTGGAATTTAATCACAAAATAGAAGGAAATGGAACACAAAGGCAGCCTGGGAAGGGGAAGGCAAGTGCTGGGGTTTCTCCCTGAACGTCTTCCCTTCCACATGTATTGACGTTCTCCTTGGTTAAGTATTTGGAAAGCACATCATATTTCAGTTTTTCCCCCTAAAAAGTACAGTTTGTTCCCATACTAGGAAGAATGACAGTGTTTTCTTTCCTTATGACATGAAAGTACCATCTGACACCAAACAAGCGAGATTTTGTTTAGGGATGCATACACATGTGTAAAACTATAAAACGAAGCTGGAAATAATTAACAAGAAAGTGAAGAGCACAGTCGTCTCTGACAAGGGGATGAGGGAAGACATGATCCCTGAGATATACTGGGTGAAGGGGGTAGTTTTCAAATACTGGTGGTATTTTATTTCATGCTATAGCTGATAGGTACGTGGCCACTCCTTTTGTTATGCTTTAAACTGAACCTAAAGCTTTTATACCCCTTTTGTACATGCTGTATATTTCACATGTGCTCAGTCATGTCTGACTAACTGCAACCCCATGGACTGAGTCCTCTGTCTATGGAATTCTCCAGGCAAGAAGGCTGGAGTGGGTTGCCATTTCCTCCTCCCAGGATCTTCCCAACCCAGGGATTGTATCTGCATCTCTTGTATCTCCTGCTTTAGCATGAGCATGTGGATTCTTTACCACAAGCGCCACCACCGGAGAAGGCGATGGCACCCCACTCCAGTACTCTTGCCTGGAAAATCCCATGGATGGAGGAGCCTTGTAGGCTGCAGTCCATGGGGTCACGAAGAGTCGGACACGACTGAGCGACTTCACTTTCACTTTTCACCTTCATGCATTGGAGAAGGAAATGGCAACCCACTCCAGTGTTCTTGCCTGGAGAATCCCAGGGACAGGGGAGCCTGGTGGGCTGCTGTCTATGGGGTCGCACAGAGTCGGACACGACTGAAGCGACTTAGCAGCAGCAGCAGCAGCAGCACCACCACCACAATGCAACTTCAATCGATTTATGTTATCTGAAGTTCTATCTAGATACACAGAAAAGCAGAGAGAATCCTCCAATTTCAGAGGACCCCCCCCAAAAAAAAGAGCAGGTACCAGAATCAAACAGGCCAGTGTGTGAGAGATTTCTTTTTATGTACACCTATCCATTTTTTTCAGATTTCAGCCTTTCTGCATACACATCTTTCAGGAGAGATGTTTTTGTTTTTTTTTTTTTTTTTAAATTTGTTTCACAAATTTATTACTTTCTCTCAAGATACATTGATTTTCCGTTGATTTGATATCAGGGTCTTTAAATCAAATTTAACTTATTGTATTTTTCTGTCATATAGAAGCCTGAGCAAAACAATAACAGGTGATCATAAGGGAAATTAATCCTCAATGTCATTTTATTTTATTTTTTTTTTTTTATTCTTCCAATTTTATTTTATTTTTAAACTTTACATAATTGTATTAGTTTTGCCAAATATCAAAATGAATCCGCCACAGGTATACATGTGTTCCCCATCCCGAACCCTCCTCCCTCCTCCCTCCCCATACCATCCCTCTGGGCCGTCCCAGTGCACCAGCCCCAAGCATCCAGCATCATGCATCGAACCTGGACTGGCAACTCGTTTCCTACATGATATTTTACATGTTTCACTGCCATTCTCCCACATCTTCCCACCCTCTCCCTCTCCCACAGAGTCCATAAGACTGTTCTATACATCAGTGTCTCTTTTGCTGTCTCGTACACCGGGTTATTGTTACCATCTTTCTAAATTCCATATATATGCGTTAGTATACTGTATTTATGTTTTTCCTTCTGGCTTACTTCACTCTGTATAATAGGCTCCAGTTTCATCCACCTCATTAGAACTGATTCAAATGTATTCTTTTTAATGGCTGAGTAAAACTCCATTGTGTATATGTACCACAGCTTTCTTATCCATTCATCTGCTGATGGACATCTAGGTTGCTTCCACGTCTTGGCTATTATAAACAGTGCTGCGATGAACATTGGGGTACACGTGTCTCTTTCCCTTCTGGTTTCCTCAGTGTGTATGCCCAGCAGTGGGATTGCTGGATCATAAGGCAGTTCTATTTCCAGTTTTTTAAGGAATCTCCACACTGTTCTCCATAGTGGCTGTACTAGTTTGCATTCCCACCAACAGTGTAAGAGGGTTCCCTTTTCTCCACACCCTCTCCAGCATTAGAGATGTTTTAAATGCTTTCCCCTGACCTGGACAAATAACATGCCTTGACTGTGATACTATGAGTTCTGTGAGAAAGAATACTAGCAGAAGAGGAGCCACCGAGTTTGCGACCAATCGGCCCGCAAGAAGCAACTTGAGAAAGATTCCAAAAGCAGCCTGTCAACAAATGTAAAACAGCACATCACCTAAATAGACCCCTGAAAGTAGGGTGACTGCGCCCCACTAGGCCTGCTAGAGCCTCAGCCATGTCTTCTGTTCCAGAGTAACTAGTCATGGCACCCCCTTTTGCTCCCAGAAGTGTCCCAATTTGACAATAAAATATATGGTCACTCTATACATAAAGGAAAAGATCTCATGGTGCTGTGAGAGTTGGAGGGCTCATCCAGAAAGACATTGTGAAATGGAAGACTCTGGGGCTTGGAATGGAGGGAAAAGTTAAACCATCAGAGAGAGACAGACAGAAACAGACGAAGGAGCAGGGGGAGAAGGATGGAGGAAGGGGAAGGAAGAGAAGTGAAAAGGGAGGAGGAGGAGAATGATTTGTGTGTTCGTTTAGATCAAAAAAGAAATAGAATGTGGGTAGCAATTATTTCCTTGACCAATTTTTCTTCTGTTCTGAGTTTCTAAAGTATGTACCTGGGATTTCTTTCACATCAGTTCCCTTTTCATCCTATATGAGTAAAATAAAGAGACCTGGGAACTGGATTATCAGGGTTGATTTGGACATTAAGAGGGGTCCATGTGGAGCCCTCTGCCTTATCTGTGGAGAGGAGGTTGGAAGCTTCCTTTTTCATCACAGACCTTAGGGCTTACTATTTCTCATCACAGACTTTAGTTCTTGATATTTCCCAACATGCATTCCTGTGGCTTTGGTAGTTAATGGAATGCTCTAATTCATGAGCCTTCCTCTTTTGACACTTTCAACTGAATTTATCAACATTCTCCAACTTTATTAACAAAAGAAAACTATTTTTAGGTGTGATGACCACAGAAGGCGAAACCCAGACCATCCCCAGCATGTTGCAGTTCTGCAAAGTGGTCCCTAGAGGCTCTTTCTCCTACCTGGTCTCAGCTCTTAAGTCATTGTTTTGCAAACCCTGTCCTAAGAGGACCAAGTGACAAAGCTTTTGTTTATCTTTTTCTTTCAAAAATCTCAATTTGCATATAACCCTGTAGTAAATAATAGCTTATAGAAAAACAGGGAAAGGACAGAGAGATAAAACAGAGGAAGAAGGATCACACAGAAACTGGAAAACTACAAATTATTGAGGTGGTTGTTTCATTTTTCTTCTTGCATTTTTTCTTTACAAACAGTGCCTGAATTGGTATGGGTAAGATCTGACTGGGATCTGCAGGTGCAGTATCTTTGTGGATTTGTGGATGAGGAGGTAAGGAATGGGACCAGGTAGGAAACGCTTGGGGCAAAAATAGGATTCAAATGATCTGGTTTCAGTGTTGCTCAGGCAAACCCAACCTTGGGTATATCTCAGCATCCTAGAAGAAGCATGAATGTGGGAGTCACTAGGAGAGAAGCAATCTAACTTCACTCAAGATAATAAATAGGAAGAAATGCCCAGTTTCCCAACTTTGGAATCAGACAGTCCTAGGCGAGAAAAAAAAATGGTATTTGTTAATTTATTCATGGGAGTCAAAATGAATAACTGCAATGAAATTATGGTTTGGCTATAAAAGGGAGAATTTATTTACTAGCTCCAGGTATTTTAAACTCTGGGCATAGGAGGATCACTCAAATATTCTAAAATTCTGCTTTTATATCCAAGAAACATCTTTGGCAGCAAAAAGACTCATACCACCCAAGTTCAAGTAAATTCTTGCCAACTCTAATGGCTCTCTGAACATTATCAATGATGTCTTCATTTTTCTTGGTTTTACGGCTGTCATTTTTCTTCATAGGGAATTCAGTTCTTCCTTTTAATCCCAGCTCAGAAAAAGATGAGAGTCATGAAGTCATATATTAGGCTGCTGCTGCTAAGTCGCTTCAGTTGTGTCCGACTCTGTGCAACCCCATAGACGGCAGCCCACCAGGCTCCACCATCCCTGGGATTCTCCAGGCAAGAACACTGGAGTAGGTTGCCATTTCCTTCTCCAATGCGTCAAAGTGAAGTCGCTCAGTCATGTCCATAGTGACCCCATGGACTTTGAGACCCCATGGACTGCATTCTACCAGGCTCCTCCGTCCATGGGATTTTCCAGGCAAGAGTACTGGAGTGGGGTGCCATCACCTTCTCCGTATATTAGGCTACCCCTTGCTATTTCATGAAAAAAGAATATTTACCAGTATTCAAACTTATGAACATCAAGGAGAAAAACAGGGAAACCTATAAGAATTTCTCCCTGTCACACAGACTCTAATAAATGTCATAGTAATTATTAATAACTTGGGAAGTGGAGACTTTTCAGTAAGATAAAAGGTAATGACAGAGTTTAACTTGGATCAGGGAAGAGAGGTGTACAATCTGTGTTTTACAGGATGGATGTCCACCGTATACATACTTGTTCAATCTGTATTAAGGCAGTGTGCCAAGTGTCTATCTTTTCCATTCCTTTTCCAAATGATGGGTGAGGTTGGCTCATTCCCAGAATGGAAAAGGTGGTGATGGTGACTTTGCTCTGAAGAAACTAGCTGAGGCTATTAGCAGAGAGGCCAAAGGGGAGTCACCCGGAGAGAAGGCTTCCACGCGTTGGGACTGGGTTTTCTCTTTAATATTCCAGCTTATTTGCTTCTCTAGACAACAGTCACTGTTTCCCCTTTTTAAAGCAAATGCACTCTTCATTTTAAGTGTTGTTGACATCTGGATTAATTTTGAAGTGGTGTCTTGGTAGAAATGAGTATATAGTCACCCGAGAGCAAGGGTGACTTTTTCAGAAGAGTAGACAGCTACTGATGAGTGTGAGAGGTAGAGGAGTAAGAGAGGCAAAGATGGCAGGAGGCAGAAGATGACAGTAGAGAAGTGGGAAGATGAGAACATGAAGATTAATTTCACTGATCGAAAACTTTGATCTGACATCTGATCTATTAATACTATGTATAAAATAGATAATTAATCAGAACCCATTGTGCAGCCCAAGGAACCCTACTCAGCATTCTGTGGTGATGTAAATGGGAAGGGAATCCAAAAAAAGAGGGGATATTGGTATACACCCAACCAGTTCTCTTCGCTGTACAGCAGAAACCAACACAACATTGTAAAGCAATTGTGCGCCAGAAAGTACTAATTTTAAAAAATATAAATAACTCTGATCTGAACTGGCTCTGGCCGTTCTAGGCATGAGCTCATGCAAGACCACACAATACCCATTCACCCAACAAACCTGTGTTAAACACCTATTATGTTCCAAGCACTGAACTGAAATCTAGGGTTTCAAAATTGAACAAGACCTATGGATGGCCTTTAACACAAATGATATCCCAGAGGAAATTACATCAAAACTGAGCTTTGAGGAGTAAATAAGGATTCACAAGAGCAGCAGTAGTGTGTAGCCAAATACGGTTGTTTGTGGTCAGTCCAGCCCAATAGATGCTCAAGTACTGCCTGCAGTTCTTTGACGCTTCCTCGGAGTAGCTCCTTGCTTTTGGTCTCCTGGAGCCTTCAACACTGCGCCATAACTACTGATTGTCAGGACATGACCCAGTCTGCTTTTTCTGAAGAAATAAATTCAGGAAATTCTTCAGTTTCTGTCTATTACTATCAATTCCTTCCCACTTCCACCCTGTCATGTTGTCTTATATAAAAAGGTATTAATCTCTCCAAAGCTTTCTGTAAATCACTGAGACCTGGACCCTTCATACCTCATCTGGAACATATGACAGATACTATTTTCTCCTGTATCTCCACCTTCCCCCCTCACCCTAGTTTAGCATGAAAAAAGTTCAGCTCTTCTCCCTCTTAGAAAGCAAACACACACACACACACACATTTTAAAGACAATTCCAGTCTGTTGTTCCTCTCAGTTCAGTTCAGTCGCTCAGTCATGTCCGACTCTTTGTGACCCCATGGACAGCAGCCTCTACTTGTTCTTAAATTGTTTTATTAATCTCCTCATTGATGAGTCAGTGAACTCTTCTCAAAATGCAATCATCTCTTCCCTCTTGCAATGCTCTCTCTTCTAAAATATTAATTCCTTACTAGTTCTCTTCTCCATCTAAATATTTCTTCTAGATGTATGGTCATTCTTTGCCCCTTTAAAAGTTTGTAGACTCTGGAGTTCAGCTCTTGACTTGTTTCTAATTCCATTAGCTTTCCAAGTAATTTTATTTACTTTTAGGGTTTATTGTCTCTGAATTCCCATGCTCAAGCAACAGAAAGTTGTTAGATTTTTATTTTTCAGTTTTTATTGAATTTGTTACAATATTGCTTCTGTTTTATGTTTTGATTTTTTTGGCCTGGAGGCATGCAGAATCTTAGCTCCCTGACCAGGGATCAAAGCCTTCTCCCCTGCCTTGGAAGAGAAGTCTTATCCCCTGGACCACCAGTGAAGTCCCTGTTAGACCTTCCTTCCTGGTATTTATCAATTCTAACCTCTCAACATCCAACTTATTGTCACTGTTCAGTGTATGCCAGCCTTGTTTCTCACCTGAGTTAGAATGAAAACCTCTTAATGCATCTCTTTGTCTCTATTCTGACGACCCTCTAATTCTTCTTCCACACTTTGCCAGAGTGATCTTTCTAAGTGATAAATCCTATTTTGTTCCCTTTGAAAGTTCTCCTTGTCACACAGAAAATCTTTTGAGATCTGTCCCAATCTATTTTTCTAATTCTCCTCCCCTTCTTTATCTTCCAAAAACTTGGTGAAGTTTTTCAACCATGCCATGATTTTCACACCTCATGCCTTTGCTTCTGCTTAAATTTGAACCTAGAATATCTGCCTTGAATTTCTCAACCTGGAAAAATTATACTTGCTCTGCAAAATACAAAAAAAAAAAAAAAATACATCCTCTCTAAAACATTTCCTGATATTCCTCCAGATTCTCACCCTATAAAAACTTACCTCCAGACAAGTTAATTACAGTTCCTTCTCTACAATACTTAACTCATTCCACTACCTACAGCCCTTACCAGATTGTTTCATGGTCATATGATTCTTCCTGGGAAACTAAGGTCCTAAGCATGCATGGCATGCATAGGTCATGTCACAACTGGAAAAACCATGACCTAGAACACTTAGAGCCAGTGAGCCATCCTCTATACCGTGTAGTAAGAAGTGTTACCATCCTGCAGGAAGGGAAAGAAAGAAAGCTGATAAACTCTGAAAGTCTGTGTCTGTCCCACCACCACTCTGTGAATAATTTCTTTCACCATTGCTTCGCCACAGAATCCACACAGCTGATGCCTTTGTTTTCTAAAAGCTGCCCCAGGAATTGCAGCAGGAAAAAACAGCATCTCTTTTACCTCATGATAGGCACCATTCCTGGACATCTTCACAGTGTTCAGTCTTACTATCATTCTCAAAGCTGGATAAACAGAATATCTCTAGGGCTGTCCCATAAACTGCAACATTTTAAAAAGGGCCACAGTTACCTCAGTGATTGGTTTCCTGAGAGGTGATTTATTGTGGCATACAGAATAGTAATGAATTTATTGCGCTTCATGGACTTGCTCAATCAAAAGATCTTTCTGAAGATCAATCCAAATATGAAGATTCTTATGAGATCTAAAGAACTTTCTCTTTCCTAAAATGGAAATTGAAATGAAGATATAGCCTCAAACCCAGGGAGATCTATTTTGCTCTAATTGCAGGCATTGGAAAACCCAACTGAGCATTTACTATGTATCAGTTAAGAAAGGGAGAAGGCAGTGGCAACCCACTCCAGTACTCTTGCCTGGAGAATCCTGTGCATGGAGGAGCCTGGTAGGCTGCAATCCATGGGGTCGCAAAGAGTCGGACACGACTGAGAGACTTCACTTTCACTTTTCACTTTCATGCATTGGAGAAGGAAATGGCAACCCACTCCAGTGTTCTTGCCTGGAGAATCCCAGGGACGGGGGAGCCTAGTGGGCTGCCGTCTATGGGGTCGCACAGAGTCAGACACAACTGAAGCGACTTAGCAGCAGCAGCAGCAGCAGTTAAGAAAAGTATAGTAAGACATGTGCCTGTGCAAATAACACTGGTTTATAAAGAATTTAAATTTCCTGGATAAAAAAAAATAATAAATAAATTTCCTGGATAAATTCTGGATAAAATTCCTTTAAGCGCTTGTTTTATAATATAGTGTGGAAGCTGTAGCTTTCATGGGAAAAGAATGTGATGCACACAAAAAGGTACCAGCTCAACTTGAAAAATTACCCTGTTCTTTTGGGGAGATGGTGGAATGAAGGACATGGAGAAAGTTGGAAGGAGCTTAGGTCTCTCATCGGAGTTCCCCTCTAACTGCTTATGTGACTTAGAGGAAGACAGCCACCTGGCCTTCATATTCTCCAATAACACAGGGTAAAAAACATCTGCCTCATAAAGAGACTGTGGATTAAGTGTGGTAAGTGAAACAGTGGTTGCTTTGGTTCTTAGGAGAAGCCACACCACTGTGAGGTCAAGGTACTTGCACTGCTCCTGTGTTATTCATTCATTCAGCAAACAGTGATTGAATACCTACTATGAGGGGAGCACTATTCTAAGTACAAGGATGAGCAGAGAGCACAGAGAAAAAAATGTCTTCCTTTTAAGAGCTGACATTTGATGGCAGGGAGAGAAAAGCAAGCAAACAAAAGAAGGAAGTAAAGGGTATATTAGAAGATGAGAAGGCAGTAGGCTAGTAGTGAAAATAAATAAGGAGGGAAGAAAGTCAGGTGAGAGGTGGATTCCTATTTTGAAGATGATGCTCAGAGAAGACCTCACAGAGGGAGTGGCATTTGGAAAAATGCTTGAGAAGGTGGAAGAGATGAGGTGTGAACATGAGGATGCTTGGAGGAAGAACGTCCAGGCAGAGGGCTCAGGTTGTGAAGGACATGAGGTGGGAGCCCAACTGTGCATTCAAGGAACAGCAAAAGGCCAGGGAGGCCAGCGGGCAGAAGAAGGTCATGGAGTTAGCAGGAAGCCAGATGCCCAGAGCCTTGTAACCAACCCATTGAGAAGATCTGTTTCTTTGAGGGTGATGGGGAGGGCCTGGGGAACTTCAAGCAGAAGAGGAACGTGATCAGACTTCCATCTTAAAGGTATCCTCTGGCTGTTGTTGAGGATAGATTTTTGAGGGCATGCCCCTGTAGAGGGGCTTCCCTCGCAGATCAGTCGGTAGAGAACCTGCCCAAGTAGAGGCATTTAGAACCAACGTGGCACTAATGTACCAAGGGTCATCTCCTGGTTTGGATGATTATATTGCGGTTACATAGGAAAATGTATTGTTTGTAGAAAAGATACACTAAATTATTCTAGGGTTGTCAGGCATGAGGTCAGCAACAGATTCTCAAATAGCACCAGGGAACAAAAGTCTTTGCAATGCACTTGTGACTTTTCTATAGGCTTGTGGTTTAAAAGGTGCAATAATGCAGGTAGTGCCTTAAGCAGGTAGCAATGGAGGCAGTGAGCAGTGGTTGGACTCTGGGTACATTTTGTAAGGAGTGCCCACAGGATTTCCTATTGGCATGAACTTGGGTTGTGAAAGAGAGAAAGGAATCAAAGTTAAGAGTGTGGCTTTTGCTGTGGCAAACCGAAGAATGTACTGGCAGTTATAATTCAACTGGTATGATACTTGTGGGGAACTTAAGGCATATAATGTAACATGATCTCTTCTTCTGCATTAGAATACGTATTTCCGACTGGTATATACAAATAGAGAATTTTTAAAGGCTTTCATTGAAGGATATAATTAAAAATTTGCATCTTATATTACTTTAAAAAGCTCACTTCATCCTGACAAAATAGCTATGAGATGAAATGTTTTATGAGAAAGGAACAATTAATATGGTATTATTACCTAGGTTTTACAAATGAAGAAACCAATGCCTGGAGAAGTTGTCATGCAGCTAAGTTCAGGTCCTTACAATTTCTTCTCCAGAGAAATTTCTATCATAAACAGTGCCTGTTTGATCACAGTAAGCTCCAGTCATGGTACTTTCATAATAAGAGTAGTGAAATAATAAATTTTTCATAATAAAAGTAGAGAAAGGCTCTGGAGTTTTAACAACAAATAAAGCACTCATCTAATAGATTGCTGTAATCAGCTTGCAATGCAAGAGACTTGGGATTGACTCCAGGGTCGGGAAGATTCCCTGGAGGAGGAAATAGCAACCCACTCCAGTATTCTTGTCTGGAAAATTCCATGGACAGAGGAATCTGGTGGGCTACAGTCCATGGGATCACAAAGAGTCACACACAACTGAGCGACTAACACTTCACAACACAATGTATTACCAGGCTTCTTCCTCCTTAAATCCTACTTCCCCATCCATGAAGTTAGAAATAGTTTTTAACCTGCTACTTTTACTGTCCCGTATGTGTTAAAGCTAAAATGTGATGGCTGACCAGAAATGCAAATGCTGTTTTAAAATATTTCCAGAAAACATCACTTCTCATACTAAAGGGTGTGAGATAAATAGATTGGAGCTCAGTTTTTTCCTCCTTTTCAACTGTCTCTACTTGCCATTCTAGAGTGTTTTGAAAGGCAGCAAGTTATGCTAGAAGAGAAAGTTTATAACAATTTGTATTTCCTCAGCTGTGGGGCAAAGAAAACCTCAAATGTCGGTTTTATAGTCTTGTCTACTCTCAGGGGAATTTAAGTATGCAGCGCTTTGGCTGAGATAGGAAAGAAACAGCTCAGAGGTGGGGACTGCTGCTTAAAATGTTCCTTTGTTTAATTTTTTTCCTGTTATTGTATATGGAACTTTGAAACCATCCTGACTTTCCATTCCAAAGGCACACGCCAGTACAGGTGCCAACTGTGGCGACTGCCTAAATGAGGAGCATTCCTGATTACTGATTTTTATGGGGCTCCGAGTGAAAGCAGAGGGGGTTTTCCTGAAGATTGCATTATGAGGTTAAGATATCTGCCTGGTTAGGGTAAACTGGAAGCCTTTGTCACCTTGGGTAAAAAGGGATCCTGTAAGAAAATTCAGCAAGGAAGATTTCCAAGCTCAGTGCAAACGAGCATAAAACAGGGTCCCATTAACCCAAGAATTGAGTGGAAATTCAAGGGCTGGGGATTCTACACTCGGTGTTCATTTGCTTGGGGAGCTGAGGAAAATGTCTTTAAACTCCCTCTGTCTCCATGTCTTCATCTATTGAGTTGGGTGTGCCATGGGGACAGGTATTATATAAACACATAGATATCATCATTCTTGATGATTAAATGCCTTGTTTAGCCTACAAGGTACTCTTTTATGCAGGACAGGGCTTAAATCAGAGTCCCAGGTCTCACTCCAAATTGTCAAAGATATTCTTAAAAGGTACTTTCTTTAGCTTTTGATACATTCCCAGCTGCAGCTCAGAAGCAGGGATATTTCCTTCAATGGCAGATTGAAAAAAACCTGTTTTCTTTTTCCTTTTTAAAACATTATTTATTTACCTATTTAACTGCATCAGATCTTAGTGTAGCATGTTGGATCTTAGTTCCCCCAATCAGGAACTGAACCCCTGCACTGGGAGTGTGGACTCTTAGCCACTGGACCACCAGGGAAATCCCTATTTTCCTTTTTGATAAATCACTCTGAAATGATAAACTCATGGATCTGCTGGGCTGGCCTTTTCTACTATGTTGAACAGCAAATCCGACCATTAACTTGAAAGATTTGTTTTTCATGCTCTCCCCTAAATCAACTTCCCTCCCAAGCACGTGCACACACACACACACACACACACACACAATACCTCCTCACACTAGTTATTTGCCTGACCTATACAATAATTTGAAGAATGCTAGAATATATGCTGAATATATTGTCAGAATATATGCTGCTATGCTGTCAATGTATTTCTGCTGCCACATATATGTATTCCGAAGCTTTTCTCCTGTTCTGACATTGAAACCTGTTGTTTAAGTGGAAAGGAGAGGCAGACATACTCCGCCGCTGCCAATGGCATCAGATTAGTGTTAAATGTATGGGCATTTGTTTGAATCCCAGCTCTGCCCGTCATGAGATAAATGACATCTCTCAGTCCCGAGCTTACCTTCTGTAAATTGGTGACAGTACAGTACTGACCTCATGGGATTGCTGTTAAGTGCTGCAGCGTGCTTAAAACATTGCCTGACACATAATATGCATGCAATAAACAACCTGGTTATTATTGGCTAGCCGGTCTCCAGCTGGAGCCAAAAGAAATGATACAGAGGAAGGTAAACCGTGATGGGGAAGAGAGACAGAACAAATCATCATGTTTGCCCCGACCATTTGTGAGTGTTCAATTTTTACTCAACTCCTGCTGACGGGAAATGTTAAGGGCTTTACAAGAGCTGCTTTACCCGTAGACAAAGACCATGCTAATCATTCTGTTGCTAATGACTGGAGTGACCTCTAGTGGCATCAAATTTTCCATTCTGGGGGGAAAAAAAACAAAAAACAAATTCAAGGCCACTACTTGCACCATCTTACCATTTTGCTTGTAAACTCAAAATAAAGAAGTTGACTAAATGGAAAAAAATGCAGAGTTTAGTTGAACCGACTGATTGATTCCTGGGAACTGCATTGTTTTTGTTGTTGTTCGATCGCCAAGTCATATCCGGTTCTGCTTGTGACCCCTGGACGGTAGCCTGCCAGGCTTCTCTCTCCATGGGATTCTCCAGGCAAGCGTACTGCAGCAGGTCGCCATTCCCTACTCCTGGTCATCTTCCCAACCCAGATATTGGACCCCTGTGTCTTGCACCTCAGATGGATCCTTTATCCCTGAGCCATCTGGGAAGCCCAATAGGAACTTACCCTCCTGATGATTTCAAGAATCCCTTATGAATACCAGCACACTCTCACTTCTGACTGGGTTTCTGTCTGTTACTACTGAGCCATGGGAGTCATTCACTCACATTTAATTAAAATGGTCTGAGTGTCAGACTCTGTGCTAAACAGAAAGGGACATGGAGAGATGAAGGACAGCACGGTCCCTGCCCTCAAGGAGCCTCTTACTCGGTTGGGGATTTGAGGAGGGACAAATGTCCTAAAAGAAGAATACTAAAGTAGATGTGAGTACAAAGAATTTCCACCATTTAGTGTTTTCTGGCTTTATAGATAACCTTTCCTTTTCTGATAGCAGAAGAAACAGACCCTCTTACACTAAAGCAGAATAAGGCATGTGTATCTCTTAAGATACAAAAGAATTCTCTCTTATGGGCTGGAAGATGTTAGCCAAGAGTAGATCCCAGTATTGAAAGAGAAAAGTACTCTCCTATGATTAAAAAAAAAATCAATGTTAAAGCAAATTTCAGACTTCAAAATCGTCTAAATCAGTCATTTAAGATTTGCTTTGTTTAATTCAGCAGCCATATCTCACTCATTTTCTGGGTAATTCGACTCTCAAACTTACAGCTTTCTAGAAAGCAAGGCATTAAATAAGCAAGTCAAATGGTAATTTTTATGCCTTTACATAAATTTTCATATAACTAAGTTCACAAGTCAGAAAAATATTTTGTCAGATCCCATTTTGTCTTGTAGAAGATTGGCAATATAAGTCTAGTCTACAGAAGTCAGATTTCCAAAGAGAATGTTAGCACTCTGATACAACATCCATCCTTTGATCATTTTTATTTCATGACTATATGAAACTAAAGAATACATCTAGCTTCCCATGCAAAGTATAATTATCTCTTGTTTCTCATCTTGTCAAGACTTTTAATGGTGTCTAGTTGACAAGCTAATGACCTTACCACAAAGAACTATTGATACTTGGAAGAAATTTAGAATTTCCTCCACCCTAATTCAATCTAAAAGCCTTAAAATCAATTCACAAAACTTCAAATTTCTTTTTATAACAACTTGCTTTGGTAATAGTACGTAGAGGAATCACTATAAATACAATGTCACTGGAATTTTCCTGAAACATTGGGTTCCATCATTGAGAATTTTGTTTCTTTATAGGGTTTATATTTAGCATCATTTATGTCCATTCTTATTCTTGGAGTAAGAAGCCAATTATGAGCATATAAAATACAATGGGACACTTTACAAAGAAATATTACAAAAATGATCTATAGGTAAATACACAAGTTGATAATTAGAATGTTATCTACTTCTGTAGTCTGATTTCTCATTGTCAAATTTTATTGATTCACTTTTTATTTGTTTTACATTTAAAACTCTATTGACAATCTAATCATCTTTCACAGGCAATTAATATTCTTAGCCATCATTGAGTGGTGATTTGTACACAGTTGAACAGGTTATATTTATTTTTTTAAGCATTTGTACTAAGCATTGGGCTGACATATATTTTTTTCTATATTTCTAGTAATGATTTACATATTACCACTTAAAACAACTAAAAGAGATTAATTGGTGACACAGATTTAAAGACAACCTCTCATGACAGACAGAAGCTAAGATATTACAGTTCAGTTCAGTTCAGTTGCTCAGTCATGTCCAACTCTTTGCAACCCCATGGACTGTAGCATTCCAGGCTTCCCTGTTCATCACCAACTCCTAAAGTTGCTCAAACTCATGTCCATCGAGTCAGCGATGCAATCCAACCATCTCATCCTCTGTCATCTCCTTCTCCTCCTCTCTTCAATATTTCCCAGCATCAGGGACTTGTCCAGTGAGTTAGATCTTTGCATCATGTGGCCAAAATATTGGAGCTTCAGCTTCAGTGTCAGTCCTTCCAATAAATATTCAGGACTGATTTCCTTTAGGATGGACTGGTTGGATCTCCTTGCAGTCCAAGGGACTCTCAAGAGTCTTCTCCAACACCACAGTTCAAAAGAAACAATTTTTCGGCACTCAGCTTTCTTTATAGTCCAACTCTCACATCCACATGACTGCTAGGAAAACCACAGCTTTGATTAGACGGACTTTTGTTGGCAAAGTAATGTCTCTGCTTTATAATATGCTGTCTAGGTTGGTCATAGCTTTTCTTTTAAGGAACAAGCATCTTTTAATTTCATGGATATCTATTTTTGACTCCAGAGAAATAATGAAACTGAATGTGGCATTCATTAGGGTTAGTCTTTTGGGTGTATAATTCTGCCCTATATAGTGTGACCCCTGGAGAAGGGAATGGCTACCCACTCCCATGCTCTTGCCTGGAGAATCCCATGGACAGAGGATCCTTGTGCGCTACAGTCCATGGGGTCACAAAGAGTGGGACATGACTCAGTGACTAACACTTAACACACTAACCCTTGCATACACACATATAGTGTGAAGGTAAGTCGATGAAGCTTCAAGAAGCTTCAGAAAATACTGGGAGAGACAACAGTTAAGAGTTACGCCTTTGAAACTTGCAAGCAAGCTTGTTCTTCCATACCATTCAGTTTCATCCATACCCATTTGCATCACCTCCCTTTGAAAACCATGAAGAGGTTTGAGCGTCCTTGTCCTTCGGCTAATTGTTTAGCTCAACAGTTTGCTGCCACCTAGTGTCCAGTAAAAACTGTCTTCTATTCAATCATGGTTGGTGACCAAAGAACAAACTGGACACTACTTACCAGAGGGCACACCTCGCAAAAACCAACATGCATGGGTCACATGATAATGATTCCCACAGGCATGCTGAGTTGCTTCAGCTGTGTCTGACCCTTTGTGAACCCATAGACTGTCCCCATAGACTGTCTCCCGCCAGGCTCCTCTTCCGTGGGATTTTCCAGGCAAGAATACTGGAGTGGGTTGCAATTTTCCTCCTCCAGGGATCTTCTCAACCCGCAGATTGAACCTGTGTCTCTTCTATCTTCGTCATTGGCAGATGGGGTCTTTACCACTAGCGCCATCTGGGATGACGCAATAATGCCATCATTTAAGATTCAACTCTCATTAATACATATCTCATAATAGGAATTGAGGGGTGGAGGAGGAAGACAGTTCCATTTTCAAATTAACTTAGAAAACCACCTTACACATTTTATTTTTTTTTTTTTTTTTTTTTTTTTTTTTTTTTTTCTTTTTTATTTTTTTTTTTTCTTCCAATTTTATTTTATTTTTAAACTTTACATAATTGTATTAGTTTTGCCAAATATCAAAATGAATCCGCCACAGGTATACATGCGCTCCCCATCCCGAACCCTCCTCCCTCCTCCCTCCCCATACCATCCCTCTGGGCCGTCCCAGTGCACCAGCCCCAAGCATCCAGCATCATGCATCGAACCTGGACTGGCAACTCGTTTCCTACATGATATTTTATATGTTTCTTTGCCATTCTCCCAAATCTTCCCACCCTCTCCCTCTCCCACAGAGTCCATAAGACTGTTCTATACATCAGTGTCTCTTTTGCTGTCTCGTACACCGGGTTATTGTTACCATCTTTCTAAATTCCATATATATGCGTTAGTATACTGTATTTATGTTTTTCCTTCTGGCTTACTTCACTCTGTACAATAGGCTCCAGTTTCATCCACCTCATTAGAACTGATTCAAATGTATTCTTTTTAATGGCTGAGTAATACTCCATTGTGTATATGTACCACAGCTTTCCTATCCATTCATCCGCTGATGGACATCTAGGTTGCTTCCATGTCTTGGCTATTATAAACAGTGCTGCGATGAACATTGGGGTACACGTGTCTCTTTCCCTTCTGGTTTCCTCTGTGTGTATGCCCAGCAGTGGGATTGCTGGATCATAAGGCAGTTCTATTTCCAGTTTTTTAAGGAATCTCCACACTGTTCTCCATAGTGGCTGTACTAGTTTGCATTCCCACCAACAGTGTAAGAGGGTTCCCTTTTCTCCACACCCTCTCCAGCATTTATTATTTGTAGACTTTTGGATCGCAGCCATTCTGACTGGTGTGAAATGGTACCTCATAGTGGTTTTGATTTGCATTTCTCTGATAATGAGTGATGTTGAGCATCTTTTCATGTGTTTGTTAGCCATCTGTATGTCTTTTTTGGAGAAATGTCTATTTAGTTCTTTGGCCCATTTTTTGATTGGGTCGTTTATTTTTCTGGAGTTGAGCTGTAGGAGTTGCTTGTATATTTTTGAGATTAGTTGTTTGTCGGTTGCTTCATTTGCTATTATTTTCTCCCATTCTGAAGGCTGTCTTTTCACCTTGCTAATAGTTTCCTTTGATGTGCAGAAGCTTTTAAGGTTAATTAGGTCCCATTTGTTTATTTTTGCTTTTATTTCCAATATTCTGGGAGGTGGGTCATAGAGGATCCTGCTGTGATGTATGTCGGAGAGTGTTTTGCCTATGTTCTCCTCTAGGAGTTTTATAGTTTCTGGTCTTATGTTGAGATCTTTAATCCATTTTGAGTTTATTTTTGTGTATGGTGTTAGAAAGTGGTCCAGTTTCATTCTTTTACAAGTGGTTGACCAGATTTCCCAGCACCACTTGTTAAAGAGGTTGTCTTTAATCCATTGTATATTCTTGCCTCCTTTGTCGAAGATAAGGTGTCCATATGTGCGTGGATTTATCTCTGGGCTTTCTATTTTATTCCATTGATCAATATTTCTGTCTTTGTGCCAGTACCATACTGTCTTGATAACTGTGGCTTTGTAGTAGAGCCTGAAGTCAGGTAGGTTGATTCCTCCAGTTCCATTCTTCTTTCTCAAGATCGCTTTGGCTATTCGAGGTTTTTTGTATTTCCATACAAATTGTGAAATTATTCGTTCTAGCTCTGTGAAGAATACTGTTGGTAGCTTGATAGGGATTGCGTTGAATCTATAAATTGCTTTGGGTAGTATACTCATTTTCACTATATTGATTCTTCCAATCCATGAACATGGTATATTTCTCCATCTATTAGTGTCCTCTTTGATTTCTTTCACCAGTGTTTTATAGTTTTCTATATATAGGTCTTTAGTTTCTTTAGGTAGATATATTCCTAAGTATTTTATTCTTTCCGTTGCAATGGTGAATGGAATTGTTTCCTTAATTTCTCTTTCTGTTTTCTCATTATTAGTGTATAGGAATGCAAGGGATTTCTGTGTGTTGATTTTATATCCTGCAACTTTACTGTAGTCATTGATTATTTCTAGTAATTTTCTGGTGGACTCTTTAGGGTTTTCTATGTAGAGGATCATGTCATCTGCAAATAGTGAGAGTTTTACTTCTTCTTTTCCAATTTGGATTCCTTTTATTTCTTTTTCTGCTCTGATTGCTGTGGCCAAAACTTCCAAAACTATGTTGAATAGTAATGGTGAAAGTGGGCACCCTTGTCTTGTTCCTGACTTTAGAGGAAATGCTTTCAACTTTTCACCATTGAGGATAATGTTTGCTGTGGGTTTGTCATATATAGCTTTTATTATGTTGAGGTATGTTCCTTCTATTCCTGCTTTCTGGAGAGTTTTTATCATAAATGGATGTTGAATTTTGTCAAAGGCTTTCTCTGCATCTATTGAGATAATCATATGGTTTTTATTTTTCAATTTGTTAATGTGGTGTATTACATTGATTGATTTGCGGATATTGAAGAATCCTTGCATCCCTGGGATAAAGCCCACTTGGTCATGGTGTATGATCTTTTTAATGTGTTGTTGGATTCTGATTGCTAGAATTTTGTTAAGGATTTTTGCATCTATGTTCATCAGTGATATTGGCCTGTAGTTTTCTTTTTTTGTGGGATCTTTGTCAGGTTTTGGTATTAGTGTGATGGTGGCCTCATAGAATGAGTTTGGAAGTTTACCTTCCTCTGCAATTTTCTGGAAGAGTTTGAGCAGGATAGGTGTTAGCTCTTCTCTAAATTTTTGGTAGAATTCAGCTGTGAAGCCGTCTGGACCGGGGCTTTTGTTTGCTGGAAGATTTTTGATTACAGTTTCAATTTCCATGCTTGTGATGGGTCTATTAAGATTTTCTATTTCTTCCTGGTCCAGTTTTGGAAAGTTGTACTTTTCTAAGAATTTGTCCATTTCTTCCACGTTGTCCATTTTATTGGCATATAATTGTTGATAGTAGTCTCTTATGATCCTTTGTATTTCTGTGTTGTCTGTTGTGATCTCTCCATTTTCATTTCTAATTTTGTTGATTTGATTTTTCTCCCTTTGTTTCTTGATGAGTCTGGCTAATGGTTTGTCAATTTTATTTATCCTTTCAAAGAACCAGCTTTTGGTTTTGTTGATTTTTGCTATGGTCTCTTTTGTTTCTTTTGCATTTATTTCTGCTCTAATTTTTAAGATTTCTTTCCTTCTACTAACCCTGGGGTTCTTCATTTCTTCCTTTTCTAGTTGCTTTAGGTGTAGAGTTAGGTTATTTATTTGACTTTTTTCTTGTTTCTTGAGGTATGCCTGTATTGCTATGAACTTTCCCCTTAGGACTGCTTTTACCGTGTCCCACAGGTTTTGGGTTGTTGTGTTTTCATTTTCATTCGTTTCTATGCAAATTTTGATTTCTTTTTTGATTTCTTCTGTGATTTGTTGGTTATTCAGCAGCGTGTTGTTCAGCCTCCATATGTTGGCATTTTTAATAGTTTTTCTCCTGTAATTGAGATCTAATCTTACTGCATTGTGGTCAGAAAAAATGCTTGGAATGATTTCTATTTTTTTGAATTTACCAAGGCTAGCTTTATGGCCCAGGATGTGATCTATCCTGGAGAAGGTTCCATGTGCGCTTGAGAAAAAGGTGAAATTCATTGTTTTGGGATGAAATGACCTATAGATATCAATTAGGTCTAACTGGTCTATTGTATCGTTTAAAGTTTGTGTTTCCTTGTTAATTTTCTGTTTAGTTGATCTATCCATAGGTGTAAGTGGGGTATTAAAGTCTCCCACTATTATTGTGTTATTGTTAATTTCTCCTTTCATACTTGTTAGCATTTGTCTTACGTACTGTGGTGCTCCCGTGTTGGGTGCATATATATTTATAATTGTTGTATCTTCTTCTTGGATTGATCCTTTGATCATTATGTAGTGACCTTCTTTGTCTCTTTTCACAGCCTTTGTTTTAAAGTCTATTTTATCTGATATGAGTATTGCTACTCCTGCTTTCTTTTGGTCCCTATTTGCATGGAAAATCTTTTTCCAGCCCTTCACTTTTAGTCTGTATGTGTCCCCTGTTTTGAGGTGGGTCTCTTGTAGACAACATATGTAGGGGTCTTGTTTTTGTATCCATTCAGCCAGTCTTTGTCTTTTGGTTGGGGCATTCAACCCATTTACATTTAAGGTAATTACTGATAAGTATGTTCCCGTTGCCATTTACTTTATTGTTTTGGGTTCGAGTTTATACACCATTTTTGTGTTTCCTGTCTAGAGAATATCCTTTAGTATTTGTTGGAGAGCTGGTTTGGTGGTGCAGAATTCTCTCAGCCTTTGCTTGTCTGAAAAGCTTTTGATTTCTCCTTCATACTTGAATGAGATCCTTGCTGGGTACAATAATCTGGGCTGTAGGTTATTTTCTTTCATCATTTTAAGTATGTCTTGCCATTCCCTCCTGGCTTGAAGAGTTTCTATTGAAAGATCAGCTGTTATCCTTATGGGAATTCCCTTGTGTGTTATTTGTTGTTTTTCCCTTGCTGCTTTTAATATTTGTTCTTTGTGTTTGATCTTTGTTAATTTGATTAATATGTGTCTTGGGGTGTTTCTCCTTGGGTTTATCCTGTTTGGTACTCTCTGGGTTTCTTGGACTTGGGTGATTATTTCCTTCCCCATTTTAGGGAAGTTTTCCACTATTATCTCCTCAAGTATTTTCTCATGGTCTTTCTTTTTGTCTTCTTCTTCTGGAACCCCTATGATTCGAATGTTGTAGCGTTTAATATTGTCCTGGAGGTCTCTGAGATTGTCCTCATTTCTTTTAATTCGTTTTTCTTTTATCCTCTCTGATTCATTTATTTCTACCATTCTATCTTCTAATTCACTAATCCTGTCTTCTGCCTCTGTTATTCTACTATTTGTTGCCTCCAGAGTGTTTTTAATTTCACTTATTGCATTATTCATTATATATTGACTCTTTTTTATTTCTTCTAGGTCCTTGTTAAACCTTTCTTGCATCTTCTCAATCCTTGTCTCCAGGCTATTTATCTGTGATTCCATTTTAGTTTCAAGATTTTGGATCAATTTCACTATCATTATTCGGAATTCTTTATCAGGTAGATTCCCTATCTCTTCCTCTTTTGTTTGGTTTGGTGGGCATTTATCCTGTTCCTTTATCTGCTGAGTATTCCTCTGTCTCTTCATCTTGTTTAAATTGCTGAGTTTGGGGTGTCCTTTCTGTATTCTGGCAGTTTGTGGAGTTCTCTTTATTATGGTGTTTCCTCACTGTGTGTGGGTTTGTACAGGTGGCTTGTCAAGGTTTCCTGGTTAGGGAAGCTTGTGTCGGTGTTCTGGTGGGTGGAGCTGTATTTCTTCTCTCTGGAGTGCAATGAAATGTCCAGTAATGAGTTATGAGATGTCTATAGTTTTGGGGTGACTTTGGGCAGCCTGTATCTTGAAGCTCAGGGCTGTGTTCCTTTGTTGCTGGAGAATTTGCTTGGTATGTCTTGCCCTGGAACTTATTGGCCCTTGTGTGGTGCTTGGTTTCAGTGTCGGTATGGAGGCAATTGATGAGCTCCTGTCAATGAATGTTCCTTGGAGTCAGGAGTTCCCTGGAGTCAGGGTTTGGACTTAAGTCTCCTGCTTCCGATTATCGGTCTTATTTTTACAGTAGTTTCAAAACTTCTCCTTCTATACAGCACCACTGATAAAACATCTACATTAAAGATGATAAGTTTCTCTACAGTGAAGGTCACTCAGAGAGGTTCACAGGGTTACATGGAGAGGAGAAGAGGGAGGAGGGAGTTAGAGGTGACCCAAATGAGATGAGGTGAATCAATAGTGGAGAGAGTGGGCTAGCCAGTAGTCACTTCCTTATGTGCACTCCACAACTGGACCACTCAGAGATGTTCACGGGGTTATACAGAGAAGAGAAGAAGGAGGAAGGTAACAGAGGTGGCCAGAAGGATAAAAGGGGGGAATGAAAAGGAGGGAGACAGATCCAGCCAGTAATCAGTTCCCTAAGTGTTCTCCACCGTCTGGAACACACAGAAATTCACAGAGTTGGGTAGAGTAGAGAGGGGTTAGGGAGGAGACACAGGCGACCTGGTGGAGAAAAAGGAGGGTCCAAAGGGAGAGAGAGCAGTCAAGCCAGTAATCTCACTCCCTAGTGAAAAATGGGTCCCGAAGATTGGGTCCTTAAAGGTACAAAATTGGTAACAAATACATAAAAGCAAAAATTAAAAATCTAGAGTAGAGTTTGGAATTTCAAAAATACGATGTTAAAGAAAAGAAGAAGGAAAAGAAAGGGAGAAAGAACGAACAAACAAAAACAAACAAGGTCGTGAAAATTATAAAGAAAGTACAGGTACAAAATTGATAACTAATACCAGAAAGCAAAAATTAAAAATCTAGAGTAGAGTTTGGAATTTCAAAAATACAGTGTTAAAAAAAAAAAAAAAAAAGAAGAAGAAAAATAAAGAGAGAAAACAAACAAACAAATACGAACAATGTCACAAAAATTATAAAGAAAATACAGGTACAAAATTGATATCAAATACCAAAAAGCATAAATTAAAAATCTAGAGTAAAGTTTGGAATTTCAGATATACAATGTTATATAAAAGAAGAAGAGAAAGAAACAGAGAAGAAGAAAAAAAAAAAAAAAAGTCACAGAAATTATATAAAAAAAAACTATAGGTACAAAATTGATAACATATACCAAAAAGCGAAAATTAAAAATCTAGAGTAGAGTTTGGAATTTCAAAAATACAGTGTTAAAGAAAAGAAGAAAAAAACAAACAAACAAAAAAACAAGGTCAAAAAATTATAAAATATATATATATGAAGTTTGCTGAAGAAGAAAAAAATAGGGTCTTTTTTTTTTTTTTTTGCAAAGTAATAGGTTTTAAAAGTGAAAATTAAAGGAACAATAGAGGACTTAAAATTTTTTTTTTTTATTAAAAAAAAAAAAAAGAAAGAATGATCGTAAAAATAATAAAAATATATCTAGGGCTTTTTTGGGTTTTTTTTTTTGTGGGTGTTGTGGGTTCAGTTCATTTTTGGCTAGTTCCTTGGTCAGATTTATATTTCTCAAGATCTATAGGCCCCTTCCTATGTAGTCCGTAGTAACCACAGGGTTTTGATCTATTGCCTGTAGCTTCCAAGGCGTTTCCCTCTGTTATATCTTCTTCTGTTTGCTAGTCTCTTCAGTATCTGGTTTCCGCCCTGACTCAAAAGGCACGGTGGAGGACACTTTTTTTTTTTTTTTTTTAGGCTTACTTGTTCAGTCGCGCTGTGGGGAGGGAGGGAGGGATGCTGCAAACAAATAACACTGGCGTGGGCTCGCAGTGCCTCAGCCACCCTGGGTCTGCCCCCGCTCACGGCACGTGTAGCCTCCCTGTCCACACTGCTCGGACTCTAGGTTGTTCCGCCGGGAACAATCCGAGGCTGGCCCTGGGCTGCATGCACCTCCCAGGTCCAAGCCGCTCAGGTTCAGGCACTCGGGTAGTCCTCAGAGGCGCAGACTCAGTTGGGCCTGCGTTTTGTGCTCTTCCCAGGTCCGAGCGCCAATTTGCTCTTCCCAGGCGAGCGCCAATGCTGCGACTTATCGCCTCCCCGCCACTCGGTTATCTGGATGTAAAACCGGCGCACCTTCTCAGGCAGATGTTGACCGTCCAGACCCCCAAGAAGTTTTAGTTAGCAAAGAAGCCTGCTTACAGTTTTATAGATAATGTCTCTCTGGGGCTGCGATTGCCCCCTTCCGGCTCTGGCTGCCTGTCACCGGAGGGGCAAGGTCTGCAGCCGGCTATCTCTGTTCAGTCCTTTGTTCCGTGCGCGGGCCTGGCGGTCTTAGGTTAGGGCTGGCTTTTCGCGTGGTAGGTATCCCACAGTCTGGTTTGCTAGCCCAAATTATTTCGCTCAGATAGCGCTCAGGGTATTCAGGCCAGATTCTTACTCTCAGCGATGCAGCCCGCGCCGCGCCTCCCTGCCCAGCCCCGGCTTGCTAATGGCGGATGCAGGCGTCTGCGCTGCTTCTCTGCTGGGGGAGTTACCGTAGGGCTCGCAATCTGCGAGTTTTAAATTGTTTATTTATTTTTTCTCCCTGTTATATTGCCCTCTGTGCTTCCAAAGCTCGGCGCAGATTCGGCAGTGAGAAGGTTTCCTGATGTTTGGAAACTTCTCTCTTTTTAAGATTCCCTTCCCGGGACGGAACTCCGTCCCTCCCTCTTTTGTCTCTTTTTTTTTGTTTTTAATATTTTTTCCTACCTCCTTTCGAAGAGTTGGGTTGCTTTTCTGGGTGCCTGATGTCCTCTGCCGGCATTCAGAAGTTGTTTTGTGGAATTTACTCGACGTTTAAATGCTCTTTTGATGAATTTGTGGGGGAGAAAGTGTTCTCCCCGTCCTACTCCTCTGCCATCTTGGCTCCTCCCTCCACCTTACACATTTTAAAGCATCCAAATTTCAAAGCGCTTGAAGTTAATTATGAGAATTCTCATAGCCTCAGCCCTACCACATGAGTTTAATTAACAGAACTACAAAAGATCTGGTAGAATTTTGGAGGGATTTGCATTTTCGCATGAGGTCTTCCATTTTTAAGGATCCTTTTGAATATGAGTTCCCAGAAGAAGGGCAATTTCTCTTTCTTTTGTCTACGAAATTGTAGACTTCCTCCACTTCAATCTTCCATTTACATCCAGCTACAATTATTCCTTCGGAAAGTCTAGTTGTTCCTAGGATATGACAAATCACATTTAACATCCACTTTCTTTCTGAGCCTGAGCCACTTATAGCTGTTCTGAAGAATAGATTTCATTTTGGGAAGAGAACACGGTGCTGTTATGTAACATCTGATTGATGGGAGTTAAAGTGGGCAGAAGTTCTCAAAATCTGAAGATGAAGTGTCTGAAGGGGAAGGAATGTATTATCAGTAAAAAAAAAAAAAAAAAAGGTGGGAGGACAGAATTGCCTGCTCTGACTAAGGATGGGTTGGAAGCACCAGCCTCTACTGTAGATCCCATGAGCCAAGGCCAGTGTCCTTGAGAACCTTGGCTGTGCTGATGGGCAGTGCTGACTTTCTCAGAATGCAGGAAAGCCCCTTATCAGAAGTCCTCTTCAGCAATCCGTCTAGTCACAAGTCAAGACGTGTTTGTCATACGCCACACTGTACTGAAATATCACAATATTAGAACTCACGAAACAAGGGCCTCAGCAACTCAGAGCCAAGAACGAGCTAAGGCAACAAGAAAGAGAAAGAAAAAATTCAGCCTCACTGGTTTGGTCATACTAACACCTGTCTCCCTTCTCATCTGGCCCTTTCGTCTCTCCTGCTGCTGCTGCTGCTTAATCATTTCAGTCATGTCTGACTCTTTGCAACCCCATGGACAGTAGCCCACCAGGCTCCTCTGTCCATGGGATTCTCCAGGCTAGAATACTGGAGTGGGTTGCCATTTCCTTCTCCAGGGGATCTTCCCAACCCAGGGATCGCACCCTGGCCTTCTGCATGGCAGGTGGATTCTTTATCACTGAGCCACCAGGGAAGCCCCCTCTCTCCTGATTCTGTCACAGTTCGTATACATATCCACTTATACACAGATACAGAAATAAATACACATATTTACTTCTCCTCTTTATTTTCCACAAGAAATATATGCCCCACTGGTTTAGGCAAAGGACGAAGGAGCATCTTGTGACTCCACCAAGAAAAGAATGCATTTCAACACACGTTCTCTATCGGAGCCCTCATCAATTTGTCCTTGCCGTGTGTGTCCAGTTGCCAAGCTTTTAATCATCCTCATATCAGCAGGACAGACACACAGCAGAATGCTTCTTCCCTAAAAACAGAATTCAAATACAGGTTGATCTGGTAATGGGGGCTATCTCTGAAGAGTGAAGCGGAAAAGTAAAGGAATGCTTTATTATTTTTTAAAAAAAGAAAGAAATATATGTCCCAGAATTATTATCCTGGTAGCAGAACAACCACTGAATTATTTTTAAACCTATAGTTATATGTTTTATTTCTATTCATTAAATTTCCCAGTTGACTGCCCATCTTCCTCACCCATTTCCTACATGGATATAGACTTAAAATGCTGGAGTGTAGCACAGATGATCTGTGAACAGAACAAACATAAAATTTATGTTTATTTTTATGATTTTGAATATTTTTATTTAACCGCCTCACCAAGTTTCGCTTCTAGGAAAGGGAAGGATCACTAAGTATTGGTCTAGCTGAAGCAAGACTGGATTTTGGATGAAGAATTTATTCTGATCTACTGGCTCTTTTGTGTCCCTAGGTATCTGATGACATTCTCAATAAGGATAGCTTGCTAAACCTATGATGTGAAAAGTGAAAGTCACTCAGTCATATCTAATTCTTTGTGACACCATGGACTATAACCTGGCAAGCTCCTCTGTCCATGGAATTCTCCAGGCAAGAATACTGGAGTGGGTAGCCTTTCCCTTCTCCAGGGGATCTTCCCAACCCAGGGATTGAACCCAGGTCTCCCACATTGCAGGCAGATTCTTTACCATCTGAGCCACCAGGCAAGCCCAAGAAAACTGGAGTGGGTAGCCTATCCCTTCTCCAGGGGATCTTCCCAACCTAGTGATAGAAACAGGGTATCCTGCATCGCATGTGGATTCTTTAAATACTTAAATGATAAACAATAATGCAAATACATATGACAGAGGTACTAAAGCCAGGAACAAGAATCTTGATTTAAATATTAAGCAAAGAAAAACACTTTGTGTGAGAAAGTCATCCCGAAATATAGTTTTCTGGGGCAGAACTTGAGTTACCAGTTGTTGGTATTCATAACAAGCCTGATGATAATGAAATATCTATTTCACGTTTAAAAGATGTAGATGACACCTGCAGTATTACACGAAGAAGCCGGAGAATTTTTTGGCACACTGTTCCGTCAACATAACAGAAAATATCCACCAGTTGTGTTGGTGACTCTATTGATGTGCCCCTGGTAGGATGCTAAGAACAATCCTTTCTGTAAAAGGATGGAAAACAAAAACCTTGAGCAGTGAAAGACTGCACATTCCAAGAACATTAGCTAATTTCCTGCCAGGGCGCAGAAAGAAAGGACACACGGACAGTGTGTGTTGTTGTGTTTTATTTGTAAAAAATTAAAATAAAATAAAAGAGAAAAGTATCACCATATCTTCTGGTATCAGGATATAAAATTCTCTGAGTTAAATGGTAATTTTGAGGGCCTTTGAAGAGATGATCAATATTGTATGCTATCTTAAACAACAAAAACTTCTTCTTCGTACCTCCAGCAAGCTTGTATTTTAATGAAACGGGCTCAGAATAGCACAATGCATACTTCTAGGTTCTGATCATTAAAATTCTTCATCTGTAGACTGCTAGTCACAAATAATCAACTTGAGAAAAGAAACCAAACTAGAAGACATTCTTGTTTCTTCTAGCCATTTCTGGGTTTTTATGTATGTGTGTGTCTGTGTATTTTTAAATTTCTGTCCCTACGTGCTCAACCAAAGATAGCCTAAACAAAGAAAATCCAGCCCTTTGCCCAATATTTTCAATCCAACCCTGCATAAATCAAACTAAAAGTGACTTTCTTCATTGTTTCACTAGAAAGGACTTAGTGACATATCTAAATCTCCCCTTGGAGAAGAGACATGGTATTGTCCAGAAAGACAAATTGTAAATGTGTATGTCAAAGTTTACCATAGAGAGACAACAGGAAGTATCTATGAAGCTGTTTATAACTTGTCAAGTTGACTAATATAAGACTACATAAGTGACTTATCTTGACAATAGTTTAAACTCTGGAATTTCCTTCCACTGTAGTAAATGTTATGTTGCCCTTGAACCAGGGAAATGGCATGGTGTGCAGTGGGAAAGACATATGCTTTGCAGACAGACAAACTGAAGTGTGTATTCCCAAACAGCCACTTAACAGCTGGGTAGCTTTGGTAATTTCTTTTTTAAATTTTTATTTTACTCTGGAGGAGGAAATGCAACCCACTCCAGTATTCTTGCCTGGAAAATCCCCTGGACAGAAGAGCCTGGCAGGCTACAGTCCGTGGGGTCTCAAAGAGTCAGACATGATTTAGCAAATGAGTGCACATACACACAGTCGATTAACAACATTGTATTATTAATAGTTTCAGGGGTACAGCAAGGTGATTCAGTTATACAAATACACATATCCATCCTTTTTCAAATTCTTTTCCCATTTAGGTTATTATAGAATACTGAATCTGAACTTCTTAATTGTAAAATGGGTATAAGAATCTATACCTAGCATTACTGTATGGGAATCTAGAGATAATTTGCAAGAAGTACCGAGACTACATCTTTAACCATTACTGAGAGTGTTCTAAGACTACAGAAGATAGAATAGGAGAAGAAGATTTTGCTGAAAACACAAGTAGAAAAAGACTGAGAATTATGATGAATCAAATACTTCAAGAGCGAAATGCTTCTTTCAAATCCAGCTGGCACAGTGAGGCCGGGAAACCATGTGACTGAGGCTTTGCAAAGGTTGACACTGTCCTAAACCAGAGTGACTCTGCTGTAGCTCATTGCATCTCAGGTACATTTCCAAATGGCCCTGGTGGAGAGTGTGTTTGTGTGTGTGTGTGTGTGCGCATGCAAGTCACATAGGCACTGTAGAAAGCAGAGCTCATGGGGACAAAGTCAGTCTGCAAGAATCGTGCTTAAAATCAACCTTGTGAACTACAATGCAGTCTTGGCAAATGCAAATTTGCATCACCCACTGGGCAGATCCCAATTTGGCACATTTAGAATTTCATCTATTATTCAATCTACATGAGGTACTTTTTTTTCAAACTTTAAACTTTTCATTTTGTGTTGGGATGCAGCCAACTGACAGTGTGACGGGAGTTGCAGGTGAACAGCAAAGGGACTCAGCCATACACATACATGCATCCATCCCCCCAAACCTCCCTCCCATCCAAGCTGCCGCATAACACTGAGCAGAGTTTCATGCACCATACGGTAGGTCCTTGTTGGTTATTCATTTTAAATACAGCAGTGTGTACACGTCCATCCCAAACTCCCTAACTATACCAGAAGGTACTTTTTGTTCCCACGGCTTATCCCATAAAGTACTTTTAATTGGATGTTGTTTGGCTACTTTATTGGGTTAAGAGGCTAATTATTCAGTAAGAATATAAAGTTAGGGACTGCTATTTTATTTGGACACTAATGTCATTGATGCAAACGTGTTGTTATCTTTTAAGCAAGAGCAAATGTGAGGTACCTCTGCATATGTTTCGGCAGAGTTGGTGTGTCTGTAAGACTCGGTGCTAAGCCCTGCAGGCCTCGGCACGAGAGCTGCACACATCAGTGCTCCTGGACTAGTCTAAGCACATCAACACGTACTTGTGCAGCGATAAGTCAAAAATTTTAAATCCACTGGATGACGTTTGCTACTGGGAGTGTAAGTAGCATCTATTAAATATCTTTTCATGCAAGTCACTGCATAAACATCATTTAATTTTTCATTTGTCTCACCCAAAACCCTAAAAATCTGCAAAAAACATATTCCATTTTATCTCAAAAAACATTTTCACTGGTTAAAAAGACAACATGCAAAGTTTCAAAGCTTCAAGGAAGGAAAAAATATTTTAAAGCCTACTAATCTTCAATGGTATAATTAGAAATGAACCTTAGGCAAATTTTTTAATAGAATTTAAAAAGCATTGCCATGAAAGAAAAAAACTGATAAATTGGACTTTTTATTAAAATTGAAAATATTTTATTACTTGAAAACTCCATTAAGAAAATAAATAGACACACCACAGACTGAGGGAAAAGTGCTTGTAAAACACATCTGACCAAGGACACATATACAACATATAGTTTTAAATGACTACAAATAACTAATTTTAAAAACGCAATGAATACTGGTAAAAGTTTTGAATAGACATCTTTTCCAAGAAGATATACAAGTAGATAATAAGCACATGAAAAAATTTCCATCATCATTAGCCATCACTAAGATGTAGTTCAGAATCAATAGAGCCTCACTTCACACTCATTAGAATAGCTAAAATTAAATTACAATAACACGAGGTGCTGGCAAGGTTGCGGAGCCTCTGGACTACTCATCGAGTGCTGATGGAGTGTTTAATAAGTGGTACTTTGAAAAACAGCAACTCCTATCCTATGTACTTACATAAGAGAAATGAAAACTATGCCCAGATAAAGACTGACTTGTATAAGAATAATCATAGCGGTTTTAATCATAAGAGCCAAAACCTGAAAACAACCCAAGTGCTCCTTGACAAGGAAATGGACACACAGGCTGTGGCACACCCATAGAACAGAATAGTAATTAGCACAAAAAGAAAAGAGCTGCTGATGCACACAGCAGCCTGGATGGACCTCAGTGTTTTACTGAATGAAGCTGGGCAGGAATGACTACAGGTGCTGTGTCTCCATGTATAAGAGATTCATACTCAGACATAATTACTCACGGGCTCCAGGAATGAGGTAGTGCTGGAGAGGAGAGCTGAACTTGCACAGAAAGGACTGAAAAAGCAAGAGAATTCCAGAAAAACATCTATTTCTGCTTTATTGGCTATACCAAAGCCTTTGACTATGTGGATCACAATAAACTGTGGAAAATTCTGAAAGAGATGGGAATACCAGACCACCTGATCTGCCTCTTGAGAAACCTGTATGAAGGTCAAGAAGCAACAGTTAGAACTGGACATGGAACAACAGACTGGTTCCAAATAGGAAAAGGAGTATGTCAAGGCTGTATATTGTCACCCTGCTTATTTAACTTATATGCAGAGTACATCATGAGAAACACTGGATGAAGCACAAGCTGGAATCAAGATTGCTGGGAGAAATATCAATAACTTCAGATATTCAGATGACACCACCCTTATGGCAGAAAGTGAAGAGGAACTAAAGAGCCTCTTGATGAAACCGAAAGAGGAGAGTGAAAAAGTTGGCTTAAAGCCCAACATTCAGAAAACGAAGATCATGGCATCTGGTCCCATCATTTCATGGGAAATAGATGGGGAAACAGTGGAAACCGTGGCTGTCTTTATTTTGGGGGGCTCCAAAATCACTGCAGTTGGTGACTGCAGCCCTGAAGTTAAAAGACACTTACTCCTTGAAAGAAAAGTTATGACCAACCTAGACAGCATATTAAAGAGCAGAGACAAAGGTCTGTCTAGTCAAGGCTATGGTTTTTCCAGTAGTCACGTATGGATGTGAGAGTTGGACTATAAAGAAAGCTGAGCTCCGAAGAATTGATGCTTTTAAACTATGGTGTTGGAAAAGACTCTTGAGAGTCGCTTGAACTGCAAGGAGATCCAACCACTCCATCCTAAAGGAGATCAGTCTTGAGTGTTCATTGGAAGGACTGATGTTGAAGCTGAAACTCCAATCCTTTGGCCACCTCATGCGAAGAGCTGACTCATTTGAAAAGACCCTGATGCAGGGAAAGGTTGAGAGCAGGAGGAGAAGGGGATGACAGAGGATAAGATGGTTGGATAGCATCACCAACTCAATGCACATGAGTTTGAGTAAACTCCGGGAGTTGATGATGGACAGGGAGGCCTGGTGTGCTGCAGTCCATGGGGTTGCAAAGAATCGGACACAACGGAGCGACTAAACTGAACTGAATTGACAGAAAGAAAAGCTCTGTGGAGTCGGAAGTTCTCTATATCTTGTTTCGGATGAACGGTAACGGGTGTACACAATGCAAAACCTCAGGGACCGAGAAGGCTCCACTTCTGGTAACAGCCACGTTGCTCCTACCAGCCCATTCCCTGCACAGACAGTAACTATCAACTCTGAACAAAATGTAAAACGCAACTACCTGAAGGCATTAGAGAGCAATTAAGTCTGACAGCTGCTGGAAGATGGGTGACACTTAGACAAAGGAACAAAACTGGGTAAATGCCATATTTATGAAACACTGTGCCATACGCAACAGAGTCCTTCCCCATCTTTTCTCGGTGATCTGTGTCTTATCAGCATGAGCGCATGTTAAAAGGATACAGCAGTGTGCCCCATCTTTCAGTTGCTTTGGGCGTATGATGACAGAGAATTCTGGTTAGAAGGTTAGTGTTCTACTTCTGTCATTAATTAGTTGTGTGACTGTAAGTGACCCCTGAAAGTTACTTAACACTCAGCTTCTTCTTTACAACATGAATAGTTTTAAGTAAAGAACTGCTCCTTCAAATCCCCTTTGTGGCTAATAATTGTTGTCATCACTGGGCTCTTTTGAAAAGGATAATAATCCTATATTTCTAAGAATTCTCTCATGATGCAAGATGTACCCAGTTTGAGATGATCTCTTTGGCCAAACTCTAGGATCAAGTTTCACTTGCCCCCGTATGAACTTAGCGAACTTGAACATTTTCAAGTAAGCATCACAAAGTCTTCACAAGTGTTCTTTTTTAAAAAAAAGGAGAACTGACATTAGCAAGCAGGTGGGTTTTAAAAGATATGAAAACCCGCAAAGGAAAGGTAATGTGCTGCCATTAAGTTCGTACAGAACTGACATCATGTAGGGGGAAAGGGAAAAAACCACCCACAATAAAATGTTATTCCTCTCCCTGTTTTCAATTTCCTCCCACGCATCCACTGCTTCTGTTGAAACTTGTTATTGCTAAAGTACTTTTCTATCATGAAAAGAGCTACAGTTCTAAAAGAGACGACTGGCACCCAAATTCAGCTTTGGTGTTAGAGGCAATTAACTTGTGTTCGGTAACTGCTTTCCTGGGCATTTACTACGATAACTGTCGTCAGTGTGCCCAGGAGACCAGTGCTTTCTATTAATCAAAAATAAAGTAACAAATATTACACTAATTTTTCAGTATTTCTTTTTGAAGACAAAGAGCTAAATTATATCAAGCTATGATGGCAGAAAAAAAATCAAAGATCAAGACACTGGTAAAAAGAGTCAAATATTCAATTGCTAATTAAAACATACAAGTAAGTATTAAGAAGCTCTCAACACAATATTGTGAAGCAATTATCCTTCAGTTAAAAAATAAATGAAGGCTTTTAAAAAGCCTCTCATTTCCAAAGACATGGTGCAGAAAGTTGTTTTCAAAGTAAATCTAAAAGTTAACCTAAATCTCCATTTAAAAAATATAAAACCTGTTTAGACTAATTTTCTGATCAAGTAGAGATGAACTGATGATCAATTACTTAACCTTTTGGAAATTAACTATCAGTGTGGCTCTGACCTAAATATTCCCCCCTTTCTTTCTAACTCTCCATAGGTATAAATAACACCAAAGCAATATCTATTTTAGGAAATGCTGCAATCTGTTTATTTTATAATTAATACACTAGGCCAGTTTTTTCTGAAGCTTTTATCTGAGCACCCAGAATCTCTGACTTATAGTCTTTTTTAGGTAAGAATTCTATCAGTTCATAAGTATAATTCAGAAATTATATTTATGCCAGGCCTGAAAACCACAGTGGTTTCCAAACTCTGCTCCTAGAAGCCCTTTACATCTTAAACAGATACAGAGAAGGCCTAGGCCAATTTAAGCACACAGTCCAACTTATTCTGTTTCTTTTAAAAAATAAAAGGGATGGAAAGCATGGGTTTAATTCAACTCCCACATTTTAAAGTCAAGAAAATTGAAGCCCGAAGACATGCAGTCACCTTTCATAAGGTAGTTCAGCTAGAGGACTTAGAAAGGCGACAATGATTTAACCAATAAATATGAGAGAAATAGAAACACAGAGAGAAGTAGGGAAGGGATGGAGGGAAAGTGAGCCAGAAACAGTTTCCCACACTGTACATCAACTTTCTTGGTTAGCTCGCGTTCATCTCACCTCCTTGAAGGGTCTTCTGTCGGTTTCATCCTTTGCACATTTGTTACCATCCCCTTGTTTAGCCTCATTTGCTCACGCTGGGTCTAGTTCCAGCTTCCCATTGTCCTCCCAGGATTCAGTCCCTGAACCAGCAGCTCAACACCACCTGAGACCTTGCTAGAGATGCAGGTCCTCAGGCCCTACCCCAGACCTACTGAATCTAACACTCAGGAGCTCGGGCCCAGGAATCTGTTTTAACAGCCCTGCTGGGGATTCTGGTACACCTTACCGTATGAGAACCTCGGTCTCAGAATAAACTCCAAACTCTTTGTACAGGTATTCAATCTTACCTCCTATTGCTTCCTAACCTATGTTCCACATAAGCTACACTATCACTTTGACCCAAGAGATAACTGAAGTTTTCCTATTTCAGGCTTTTCCTCATTCTGTTCCATTAGCTAAAAGTCTCTTTTGTTCTCTATCACCTTATTTTGAAAACCTACCAATTTTCAAAGGCAATCTCAACTTCTCTTTCAAGGGTACCAACTATTAGGTGTAAAATAAGGATAAAATTAGGATTAGGATAAAATAAGGATTAGGATAAAATAAGGATATATTGTACCACACACAGCGAATACAGCCAACATTTTCTAATAATAATAAGTGGAATATAACTTTTCAAAATTGTGAATTATTTGTGTACCTGTAACATATAAAATGGGCTTCCCTGGTGGCTCAGCGGTAGAGAATCTGCCTGCAATGCAGGAGACGCAGGTTAGATCCCTGGATCAGGAAGATCCCCTGGAGAAGGAAATGACAACCCACTCCAGTATTCTTGCCTGGAAGATCCCATGGACAGAGGAGCCTGGCGGGCTACAGTCCATGTTGTCACAAGGAATCGGACACAACTGAGTGAGAGCATGTGAGCACACGCGTGCACACACACACACCCTATTCCAAATAGTAGTGAATGCATGTTTTGTTTTCTTTCTTATCTTATACCCCCAAGGAATTATAACTTCCTTATACCTTCAAGGAATTATCACAACAAATACTTATGTTACTACCTCTTTAGTCAAAACAGAGAAGATTTTAAAACCCTAGAAAGCACCTTCATACCATTTCCCAATTACTGTCCACTTTCTCCTCTGCAAAGGAAACCATCATCCTGGGATTTATGGCAATCACTTTCCTGGTTTTTCATTATAGCTTAACCATCTAAGTATGCATTACAAGTTTTTTTTTTTTTAATTTTATTTAAGTACAATCATCAGTATGTGTTATTTTGTGTCTGAATTCTTTGACTCAATGTCACATTTTCATTGCAATAGCTTTCAGTTATAAAAATATACCATTATCTATCCATCCCACTGTTGATTAACATGAATATTTTTCACTTTTTTCAGTTTTTAAAAAAATATGTGTTTTGAATAGAAAGAAAGCTTGAAAAAGATTGAAATTTATTCTGGATAGGCTAAAAACCTCATATCAAAATCATTCTTTCCAAATGCCTGGTTTCTCAGGAAACTAATGCCATATGTTTTGGTGTTAAAAAATGAAAAAAAAGTAGTCCCAAAAATTATGCTTAAAGCACTCTGGATTTGGATCAGCTTTCCCAGCCCCACTTCCCATCTACCTTAACTTGACTGTCTCAAGTGACCAGACAGCTTGAGGCAATGACCCACGGAGGCCGCTGGGTGATGTGAGAGGGAAAGGCGAAAGCAAAGAAGGTGCGACTCGTGAACTGCGAAAATCAAGACTGAGCCGACCTGGGGTGAGCACAGCACACAGGCAGAGGGGTGGAATTACCTTCACCCTCTTCAACCCTCGTCTTTCATGTCCCCCATCTGCCACTTCTTTTTACCCAGAGGGTGTGTGTGTGTGTGTGTGTGTGTGTGTGTGTGTGTGTATGTGTGTGTGTATGAGTGTTAAAGACAGGGAAGCATTAAGGCTTGGATAAATATGGCAGTGAGACCATCTCACTCTCTTCTTACTAGACTGATAGGCAAGTCACTTAGGCAATGCCTGGAACCTATATGGGAAAGAAAAGCACCCCCATACCTTCCAAAGATGGCCTATTTCTGAGCACATGGGAAGAAAAAGGCATATGCTGTAGGCATGAGGATGTTAATTTATACCGTTGACTAAGCATAATTTTTTTTAAACAGAAATCTGTCTAACCACTTTTCTATATTCTCATCTAATAAATACAGGTTCTATTATATTTCTGCTTATCCACATTTTAATAAGTTAAAAAATATTAAGTGAAATTGAAGAATAGAAAGGGTGAGGGGAAACCCCTGGGTGAAGACAGCTTTTAATTAAGAGGAAAGAGTAAGAAAGGCATGGATAATCCATTTGTTTGCCATCTTTTGCTGGGATCTTGGATATAGTCTCTACATAAGTGAACAAAGGAAATATTACACGTGGATGTTTTTAAATTTTCGACATTTCCTCATAAAATCATAAGACACTTCTTGAATAGCCCCTTCTTAGAGATAGTTATTATATATTCAATTGTTTTCATAAAGTGTTCTTTTTTCTTTGTAATTAAAGAAAGAGTTTTGTTAGATTAAAAAAAGGTAGGTTTGCAAATACAATTTTTATCTGCATTTCTTATAGTGCTGTTTAACAAGCAAGACTTTTATTTTTATGCATCAATATTTACTTAATTCTCTTTAGTCATTTATCACTGCTTTATAAAGATGCATGCGTGCATGCTATCACTCAGTCATGTTCAACTCTTTGTGATCCCATGGACTGTAGCCTGCCATGTTCCCATGTCCATGGGATTTCCCAGGCAAGAACACTGGAATGGGTTGCCATTTCCTAGTCTGGAGGATCTTCCTGACCCAGGGATTGAACCCGTGTCTCCTGCATTGCAAGTGAATTCTTTAGCACTAAACCACTTGGGTAGCCCTTATTAAGATGATCAGAATATACTTTTTTCCTTCTTTCTGATAAAACCTTTATTTATTCCTAAAGGCAAGGAGGGAGTATTTTTATCTGTTACATTCTTCATATTCACTATTTTTTTTCATTTTTCTTGACCTAGTACTTTTGGATTTTGCCTTGAATTTCAACTAAATCTAACTCCAGGCCCCTGTTACATTAGATTTTTTGAATCCCTGCAATGCAAGCTGACCTTTGAGATAAAGGTAAGGGCCCAACCACTTACGCACAAGAAAGCAGAGGTGACGTCTTTCCTTCCAGTCATGTGCCTCATTAGTGAGTCACGTGCCTCATTAGAGTTAGTGCCTGGGCTCCTGACGACTCCTAGTCAATGCAGCTTCTCCTCTGCCTAAAATTCTCCCATCTCCTCTAGTAAATGAATGGATGTGGTGTTTGTTTCACTTGTTTCGCCTTCTTCGTATTTATAAGTATGCCTTCCACTCCTGGGTGAGAAAATAAAGTATGTCCACACAACACTTATACACTAATGTTCACAGCAGCATGGTCTATTCTAATAACCAAAAAGTGGAAACAATCCAACTGCCCATCAGCTGATGAATGGATATTTTTTTTAATGTGGCATATTCATGCAATGGAATATTATTCAGCAATAAAAAGAAATGAGGTACCAGCACATGCTACCACAAGGATAAACTTTGGAAATATTACGCTCAGTATTAATAGAAGGAGTCAGGCCCAGAATAGTTCCATGTATATGAAATGTCTAGAAGAGCCAAATCTATAGGTACAGAAAGCAGGATCGTGGGTGCACAGAGCTAGGGGAGATAGGCAGCAAGCCCTGCAGTGATGGCTAAGAGGCCTGTGATGTCTTTTTTGGAGTGATGACAGTGTTTCACAATTGACTGTGGTGATGGCTACAGAATGCTTTAAATACACTAAAAGACATGGAATTGTGTACTATAAATGTGTGAATGGTATAGAATATGAATTATATTTCAATAAAGCTGTTACAATATGCCTTTGTTGGTACTCATTTTAAAGAAAATTTAGATTTATTTCATCAACATTAAAAAGAGATGAAATATCCATTAGCAACCACAGCCATAAAATAATAACTGAAAAATAATAACAAGATGGCTCAGAACTAAAAGAAATTCCATATATTTTGCTTTCCTGTGCTTTACCTTATTGGTTAGGTTCTCACTGTAAGCTGCGCTAGGAAACCATTTGAATGTCCATTTACCACTCTGTGACAGGCTCACTCAGTCTGCAAATATTATGGATCATCTACCTCTTGCCAGAAATTGTGCTGAATGCTGGAGGTAGAATGATTTAAAAGAAAGTCTGCTCAGAGAGCTCCTGACAAAGATTCCAATTTTTTAGAAGAAACCAAAGAAGTTAGTGTTTTTGAACACATTCTATGTGCCAGACACCATAGAAAGCACAGCACATAGTTTTAAAGTTGTACTAATGGCCAATTGAAAACCCATTTCTCATGCTACAGATAATATTGCTTGGCTATGAAAATAATTGAAGCCATTAAATTGCTCAGTTTATGTCTATTTATTTAATAAATGAAGTCGCTCATCGTTTTATTCACGTCTGTATCTCAGGAACGTATGCGATGAATGATAATAAAAATATCGTTCATAATAAAAATGTGTTGAACTCTTAAAAGTGGTTAATGATATAGCGATATGATGGTCTTGTGATTGTCATTCATTAAAATCCAAAAAGAGGTTGAACAGTTATCTTATTGATTCTTTTAATCTCCAGTTCAACAGAGCAGAGAAAGGGAAACTGTTTGCAAAGGCAACATGTGGAGAGTTAGAAGCATACTTTGTCAGCCTGGATAAGGCCAATGCGATTTACTGCCTATCATGAATATTGTGGTCTGATGATTTTTTCTAACAATTTGCAAAACTAACCTCTGCTTTCTGCTTTATTTCACATGCCTTCCAAGGCTCCATTGGGCACAACGGTTGCTTTATTCCTTTGTGCTTGAGCTTGAAAAGTGAGTTTCTCATTATTACGTATGCCTTTGGTACATGGCGTATGAGGGCAGAAGAAAGCTTGGCCGATGACAACGTTTGCCCTGGGCGCAGTCAGGTGGATAATGCTTACCCTTCTAAGTGTGGCCTTTCTTCTGAGCACAAAGTGCTTTACAAATATTATCTGATGGAGTTCAGAACCCCAGCAGGGGAACAGGAGATGGGGACTGGTAGTAAACTATTCCACATCTGAGGCAATCAAAGAAAAAGAGGCTTTCCAACTGAGATGTAAGAACATTTTAACCTTTATCTACTTGAGACAAATGGTCCAAGGAATAATTTGAGAATGAGCTTGCCTTTTGCATCCTGATAATAACAACACAGCCTGCAGACTCTGGGAGGATTCAGCTTCATTGCAGCCAGCCAGCCTGCATGGCCTTACAAAGGCACCTTGCACAAGGAGGTGCCTGACACTAATTCTTGGGCCCGGTGAGCTCCCAGCAAACGAATGTCGAATTGATTTGGGGAAATGTGGAAGTGATTCTATAGCATAAATATACACCGTTCTCTGTAAGCATGCTGTATAAGACAATCTGTAATAGTTGCCATCGTGACCATGATCGGAAGATGTTAGCAGCATGAGGTCAATTGCAATGGATTTGGATTGCATCTACCCAAAGAAGGATTCAGAAATTTACATATATACACATTTATGAAAATTAAATATATCATATTTAATGCAATCAAACAATAATGAACAAAAAGTCCCAATCAGCTAGGGTTCGAATGAAAGAATTCCTATTTTTTAAGCAATTTTTAAATTAATTGACCTCTATGTGTGGACATTTTTACTATGTTGTTCTTTAGAATGATAAGAAATCAAGAAATAATGTGACTTTTACCCTGGGAAGGTTAAGGTTTCAGCTAATGACTTATTTTCATGTGATTAAACTGAGACTCTGGCTCTGGCTGTAGCACTTACTAATTGAATCGCTCTGTGCCTCAGTTTCCTCATTTGCAATTGGCAACATTGAGTTATTACAAAGACAAAACAAGTTGTTAATATAAAGTAGGCATAACAGTATCCAGTACAGCCCATGCTGTATAAATGCTAGTTATCTCTGTTATTATGTTATTACTCTTGTTTCATTCATGTGGCAGTACTTACAGTCCAACAGTAAAGTATACACTAAGCAAGTAATTACTATAAAAGTGTGATGAGTCTCAAGATGGGGAATTATAGGAGGTTCCTTGTTCTTGAATAAGCACCAACACCTTCTCCAGCTAGTACTACAGTTTTCCTTCCTTATTACTATGTAGCAGGAGTACTGGGGTTCAGGATCTGTGAAAAACCCTGGAGGGGATATTCCACTCTTAAATTCCAGGCAGACAACTTTGATTCATGAGAAATGGAAAGAAAATCCTGAGTCTAAGAGGGATAAAATTATCTTCCAACTCTGTTCCCTTAGAACAGAGGGACTGAAATGAAGATAACAACAAAACCCAAGACAGCAATTGCTGCAAAATTTCCCTCCAAAATGAAGAAGAAAGTTATCAGCAGTATTGGAACCAATGATGCCAGAGAAACAAGAAACACGAGGACCACCATACTGGGTTATCACAAAGACTAAACAGTTGATAATATAAAGCAGGCATAACGGTGCCCAGTACAGCCCATGCTTTATACATGCTAGTTATCTCTGTTATTATTATTGTTACTGCTATCACTTCATTCATGTAGCTGAGGGTGGCCATCAGTGGCCTCTGCCGTCAGGCATCAACTTTCTTGAGAAAAGGCAGTTTCAGGGTTCAGGGTAGACACCTTGGACAGGAATCAACAGCCCAGCAGGATCTTGAGTCGGCATCTATGGCACAGGTGCCGCTTTTGTCATGGGCAGCAAGAGAGTAGGAAATGAGGGGATGGGAGGATGCCTGCTGTGTTCTGACTCTGTGGAGTCTGTGTCCTGCCTCACTCTTCAAAGACCAGACAAGTCTTAGGGTGGGTCATCAGAACACTGCCTTTGAGGGGTGATCACTGCTCTGAGGATTCCCACGTCGGTGGGAGTTATGAGAGAGGAGAGGAGACGACTTGTGAAGAGTAAAAGGGGCAGTATTTTGTTACAATATGGTGGCGCTATTTTTTGCCCTAGATCACTGTTGTCAGAAAAGGATATGTTCACCTTCCAAAGGATGAGATTTTTAGTACTTTTAAAACCACCCCCCCAAAAAAAACCCAAATATAAAATCCATGCATAATGACAAAATAATGTTTTATTGCTCTAATCCTATGGTATCAACAAGAAAAAGAGAACCCCAGGGCTAACTACAGTAGCTTCTTGTAGGCTTCTAAGTGATACTGTATACTGCTTATTTAACTTCTAAGCAGAGTACATCATGTGAAATGCTGGGCTGGATAAAGCACAAGCTGGAATCAAGATGGCCAGGAGAAATATCAGTAACCTCAGATACGCAGATGACACCACCCTTATGGCAGAAAGTGAAGAGCAACTAGGGAGCCTCTTGATGAAGGTGAAAGAGGAGAGTGAAAAAGCTGACTTAAAATTCAACATTCAAAAAACTAAGATCATGGCATCTGGTCCCATTACTTCATGGCAAATAGATAGGGAAACAGTAGAAACAGTGTCAGACTTTATTTTCTTGGGCTCCAAAATTACTGCAGATGGTGACTGCAGCCATGAAATTAAAAGACGCTTACTCCTTGGAAGAAAAGCTATGACAAAACTAGACAGCGTATTAAAAAGCAGAGACATTACTTTGCCAACAAAGGTCCATCTAGTCAAAGTTCTGGTTTTTCCAGTAGTCATGTATGGATGTGAGAGTTGGACCATAAAGAAGGCTGAGCGCTGAAGAATTGGTGCTTTTGAACTGTGGTGTTGGAGAAGACTCTTGAGAGTCCCCTGGACTGCACAGAGATCAAACCAGTCAATCATAAAGGAAATCAATCCTGAATATTCATTGGAAGGACTGATGCTGAGGTTGAAGCTCCAATACTTTGGCTACCCGATGCAAAGATCCAACCCATTGGACAAGACCCTGATGCTGGGAAAGATTGAAGGCAAGATAAGAAGGGGATGACAGAGGATGAGATTGGTGGATGGCATCACCAGCTTAGTGGACATGAGTTTGAGCAAGCTCTGGGAGATGGTGAAAGACAGGGAAGCCTGGAGTGCTACAGTTCATGTGGTCTCAGAGAGTTGGACACAACTGAGCAACTAAATAACAACAAAGTGATACTGAGACTGTAATTTTTTTAAAAATATATACTTTATACGATAAAAGTCTAAGTAGTCTGATTTTTATTTGTCTTGGTTGTCATGATTATTTAAAATATGCTAGCAACAATCAGTTTCAGTCAAGGGAACAGTTATAGTATAAATTATGAATTAATATGTGCCTGTCTCTTACATCTGTTACTACAGATAAGGCTGCTACTGCTGCTAAGTCACTTCAGTCGTGTCCAACTCTGTGTGACCCCATAGACGGCAGCCCACGAGGCTCCCCCATCCCTGGGATTCTCCAGGCAAGAACACTGGAGTGGGTTGCCATTTCCTTCTCCAATGCAGGAAAGTGAAAAGTGAGAGTGAAGTCACTCGTTTGTGTCCGACTCTTAGCGACCCCGTGGACTGCAGCCCACCAGGCTCCTCCGTCCATGGGATTTTCCAGGCAAGAGTATTGGAGTGGGTTGCCACAGATAAGGCAGCACAGGTTTTATGTATCTTAATACTACAATTTCTTTTAAATGCTTGAGGATGTGATTTCATTTTTTCATCTTTCTATAACTTGTAGGTAAAGTTATTTTTACATGGATCAAGGTGTTTGAACATCTTTTTCTCTTGAGTCCTGCTTACCAGGGACATGTACTCAGGGCTGGCTTTAGAGAAAATCATGAGTCCAGTTACCCAATCTGTTTCTTAGCATCCTCCATCCCACCTCCCATCTTCTCTCCAGTCTTACAGAGAAAACTGTGTCTGTACACCTACCTGATTTAACCCATCCAAGTCTGCTTTAGAAATAACTACTGAAATTGGTGTATTAATCCCAACCTCCTTTTATCTGAGTGTATGTCCCCATAAAGTGATAGCTGAATTTTAACAAGAAAACAATGTCTGAGCTTCTCATGTGTGGGTACCTTCAATCCTATGGGCATATTTGGTCTGCCAGAGTATGCAGTCTTGGGATAAAATACGGTACATCTTCTTGAATGTAATTATGGATTTGTATTCATATTTAAAACAAGCATGGCTTTATAAATTGAGATTGCAAAGAAACTAAGAACTGTAAAGACAAAACACAAATCTGAAAAGAAATCTTTATAATCGTGGTAGGATATCTAAGCTAAAGGCCCCAAAAGGTCTTATTCTTCTGTTATTTGATATCATATCCCTGTGCAATCATATAGGCGTCTGTAGAGGTATTTAAGCAGCAGCAGCAGTCTCCAGCTAAAGTGATGAAATCCTAATGAGCAATTTCAGTATCTTCCAGCTGGAGAGAGACCAAAAATTAGCAAAGGAATGATGACTCTCAGGTAACAGAAAGAAGTTGAAGTTCCAACATATACTGTGTGACGTTGGGCAAGTCACTTAGCCTCTCTGAGTAAATTTTCATATCTGCGGATTGGAAAGGAAGACTTCCAGTTCAGCCTTCTTCACAAGTACTGGTGGAGCTGAAATATATCTGTGAAATATTATGAATTACAAAATGCTCCTTAAATGCTAGGTTACGCCTGCTTCTGTTTTTTACTCAACTGTTGCTCTTGTGGAAATGTTTCCCGACCTTCTCCGAAACCCGGGATGTTGTCTTTCTGTCCCTTCTGGCTGTCCCGTCTGGCTGCTGACAGACGACTGGCCTCCTGTTCTGGTCGAGGCACATCTGGACATCTGTGCTCTAAACTGAGAACTGCCTAGGATAGTGTCTGAATTTGATTACCTAATTATCCATGTTGTGTATTAAGATTTTTACAGAGACCTAGAAAAAAGCAGTGTCCATTTTAAAGGATCTGTGCATGACTTTTGCTCATGTCCTCCTCTACCTCCAGGCTCTGTAGGAGCTTGCAGGGAATACAGAACTGGTTCTAGTAATGCCTGCTGCAGAAATGGAAGTAGCTCGAGAAATCTCATTTCTTTCTTTAGGACTCAGATACATCTATCTTTGGCTTATTTGCCATCTGTGCTGGTGAATCTTTTGGGGGAGAGACAGATATACAGCTCTAGATTTGAGGCTCTCAATTAGCTATTTATAAAAACAGAAAAATGTCTTCATCTGAACCTGGAATTCCTGGTAGTGGGTTTGGATATAGGGCCTGCCGCTTCCCATGGTGAAAGGCATGTACACGCAGAGAAGGGTCACGCAGGGTCTGCCACTCCTAAAAGATAGACCCAGTGCCACGGTTTGATAGGAACGGTTTTCCTTTCAATTGCTACTGCATTCTCATTGTCGTGTAGACACCTGGGAACTTCAGTCAGCCCTAGGGAGAGATGCCGATGATAATCTTGTCTCTGAATGTGTTAGCGGCTTAGTTGTGTCCAACCCTCTACGACCCCATGGACTGTAGTCTGCCAGGCTCCTCTGTCTACAGAATTCTCCCGGCAAGAATACTGGAGTGGGTCGCCACTTTCTTCTCCAGGGTGTCTCTGAATAGAGACATTAAAAGATTTTAACAGGAGATGCAAAATGCAAGATCATTTTAAAGCTCCAAGAAGAGTACCTCTCGGGAAGGCATCAGAAATTGAATGTGCCTTCCTAGAGATTCTTCCAAATAATACGATCTGATCTATTCTGCTTAAGTTTCAGAGCACATCAGGCCTCTAATCTCACTTCTACTGTGAATTGTTCAACTGGTAGACGAAGCCAGGCTCCTGCCCAGCTGGCATTCATGGAGGCTTTGGCTGGGATGGGAAAGGCGGATGAACATCCTAAAGGAATGGGAGCAATCCCAGATCTAATCTTTCTCTAGCTTTGAGCAAGTTTGTTCAAATTCCACAAACTTACTTTCAGTTGTAGGACACATTGCTCTTATTTTTTTTTCTCTTGTCCTTTGAGAGATTATTTTCTTTCACAGTATATTATGATTATACAGATAATACATGCTCATTTCTAGAGAACACAGATAGATATACAGAGGCTAACTAACAGAACCATTGTGAACATCTTAAAACATTCCTTTCAAGGCTTTTAGCAATGCATATATATGCATGTTCCCTCGTAGCTCAGTCGGTAAAGAATCCATCTGTAATGTAGGAGACCCAGGTTCAATTCCTGGGATAGGAAGTTCCCCTAGAGAAGGAAATGGCAACCCACTCCAGTATTCCTGCTTGGAGGATCCCCATGGACAGAGGAGCCTGGTGGGCTGCAGTCCACGGGGTCGCAAGAGGTCGTACGTGATTTAGTGACTCTACCACCACGACATGCATGTGTTTAAAAACCAAAATCATAATAAACATTTGCATTTCTGCTTTAAACTATCCATTTACCCAAATTTTAAAACAACCATTCATCTTTTTTTTCTCTCTGATTTGAAAACTTAACTTATATATTAAAGAAAGTAACACCTTACAAATGTGGCAATGTTGAGATTGGCTTATTCTTATTCTTTAAATTCATTAATTTTTTAAGTAGAGGTAACCATAAGTGTTTTGAATGATAAAAGAGAACATGTCACTGTGGAAAAAATCAGCAAATATCAATAAATATAAAGAAGAAACGTTGCAGAAGAAAAGCTCACATTAATCTACACCCTGAGATAACCACTAATAATACCTGGCTTGTATCTTTCCTAATATATGTATCTATATGTGCAAGAGTGTGTGTGTGTGTGTGTGTGTGTGTGTGTGTGCACGCGCTTAGTTATGCCCAACTCTTAGCAACTCTATGAACTACAGCCCGCCAGGCTCCTCTCCATGGGATTCTTCAGGCAAGAATCCTGGAGTGGGTTGCCATTTTCTACTTCAGGCGATCTTTCCCACCTGCATCTCTTGCATTGGCAGGCTGATTCTTTACCACTGAGTCACCTGGGAAGCTCCATATGTGTATCAGATCAGATCAGATCAGATCAGATCAGTCGTGTCCGACTCTTTGCGACCCCATGAATCGCAGCACGCCAGGCCTCCCTGTCCATCACCAACTCCCGGAGTTCACTCAGACTCACGTCCATCGAGTCAGTGAGGCCATCCAGCCATCTCATCCTCTGTCATCCCCTTCTCCTCCTGCCCCCAATCCCTCCCAGCATCAGAGTCTTTTCCAATGAGTCAACTCTTCGCATGAGGTGGCCAAAGTACTGGAGTTTCAGCTTTAGCATCATTCCTTCCGAAGAAATCCCAGGGCTGATCTCCTTCAGAATGGGCTGGTTGGATCTCCTTGCAGTTCAAGGGACTCTCAAGAGTCTTCTCCAACACCACAGTTCAAAAGCATCCATTCTTCGGAGCTCAGCCTTCTTCACAGTCCAACTCTCACATCCATACATGACCACAGGAAAAACCATAGCCTTGACTAGGTGGACATTTACCCCTCCAAATTATTGTCCATTACTTTTATTTTTGACTTAGCCATGTCCTACTACTTTAAATCTATGGCTTCAATGCTCCACATAATTTGATTCTGGATTTTATTTTCCATCTAATTGGAGAGACTTAACAAGGCATTAAAACCATTTACCCTTCTAGCCTGTTTCCCCATTGCTATTTCTTTTTCTGTTTTAGTCTTTTACCAAAGGGACTGTTTCTGTCTCTCTCTCTTTCTCTTGTACTTTGTCTTTATATTGCTCATTTGTGTTTTCTTAGTGACCACATTTATTTTTAATTTTTTTTTCTCTACACTGTAAAGTTAACATTGAAAAGGAAAAACATCTTTCAATTACTCCTGGTTGAGATGAAAAATATGAGAGTTACCTCCTCCTATCCTTGATATAATCTGCAATTTTAGACCCAGCCTTACTTTTATGCAATTGTTATTCAATAAGTTACTTAATTATTAATGTTTTAATAGTATATAGTTCCCCTGTTAGGAACTTCTGACCTTTTTTATTAACTTGTATGCACATACTTCTGTAAGGTAGAGGTCTCTCTAGGATTAGATAGTTTCAGTGCCTGCAGACATTACCATTTCTTGTTTCTTTCACATTTTCCAATTCTCTATGTTGATTTCTTGCTCAGTTGGCTAGCCTGGCAGAGACTCAAGTGCGTCTTTCATCACCTTTGTGCATAAAATACCAGTAGGGGTCTGCATTGTTTATCATCGGTACGTGGTGAGTTCTTCTCATCTGCAGGCTCCAGCGTTCTGGAAAATGTTCTTTTCTCTTCTTTGATCACCCCTTTGGGTTCAGCAGCAGCAGCCTCTCCTCAGAAATTCAGTTCTGCATCAATGTGAGAGCAGAAGCATCCTAATTATGCTTTGCCTTGCTCCCCTTTTCCTTTTCCTCCTCCCTTCCATTTTTATCTCTATACTTCCAGGAATAGTCTTAATATCTAATTTCAGGAAAAACTCTTGAGTTTCTCTTCCAGTTCAGAAAGCTTATTTTTTCCATATCCAATCTACTATTCACTGTAGACATCATGGTTTTTATTAAACACTTGTGTTTTACATCTCTATATATACCACTCTGATTTTAGAACTTCATGACTACTTATTTTGAATTCTTAATGCAAATTATCTTGAGGCTCACAAAGCACAGTAGGAACCATTGAACTTTTTTCCCCTGCTGTCTCCTGAGGCAAGTCTGTTTCAGAGGGAAGCATTCGCTTTGATTCTTCAGAGCTGTTCACATTTAAAATTGCTAGGATTCTAGCCATTAAAAAAAAAAAAAAAAAACGATTTACTTATTTGACACTGCCAGGTCTTTATTATTTGACATTTATTTGACCGTGCACACGTGAACACGTGTGGAATCCGGTTCTCTGACCAGGGACCTAACCCGGCCTCTCGCGTCTGGAGCACAGAGTCTCAGCTACTGGACCACCTATGAAGACCCTGATTCTAACCATTTTGAAATGTACAAACATGGCAGTTTTATATGGCTTAACCTAAAATAAATGTTTTATCTTTGCCAGGATATGTGATATACAAATTGTCCAGAAGCACCTTATTGCTGCCCATGAGAGTTATAGTCAGGTCAACATGAAGATGGCTTGTGAGAGATATGTTATGTGTCCTTGTTAATAATTCTTTGGATTCCGGTAAACAAGGAGAGTAAGTAAGGCTTTTCGAATACATTTACACTGTTGGTTGAGCTGTCCTGAGTACTGGCTGGGGGGCGGGGGTGCAAAATGTGCACACCACAGCAGCCCCCGCCATCACTTGTGTCCATGTCATTTCTCCATGTGTTATGGATAGGCACTACACAGTAGGAAACCCTGCATCTCCTTACGAGTGCTTAGTTTTCAATAATCATGGCAGACAAAACCAATGATTAGTGTGTTCTTTGCTACTCCATATGGTTTCCAGATATGGAAATAAAATAATAGAAGATGCCCAGTTAACTTTGAACAAAGAACACATCATTTTGCAATATTACTATGTCCTGAGTAAACTTGGAACTGACTTATACTAAAACACCATTCACTGTTTATCTGAAATTCAGTTTTAATTGTGTCTCCTGTATTTTATCTGCCAAACCTACTGCTCATCCCAATAACAGCTCTAAGCTTTTCTCAAAGGGGCAGTCAGTATAAATGGAGCTGACACAAGAGCTGATGATGTCCATTTGACATCCTACAATGGAGCTTAACTGGTGGGATGCAAATCCTGCCAAATAGATCGTTCTTGTCTCCAAGCCTTGCTTCTCTGAGTTTTTTGGAGGCTAGCCAGTGTTTGTCAGGATCTCTTCTACTCACACCTGGGAACATTGCCCTTTTATGGGAGGAGTGGTGTGGATCACTCTTTATAGCTCTCATCAGTCTGGGTCTATTTCACCACCTCTCACATAAATTCTTCAGATCTTATACCAAATCCGTAGTTCCCAGTGGCCATGCAAGCTCCTATTAATTATTTAAAGGGGCTCAGGGAAGGAGACTATTAGATGACTGAGACAGTCATTTTGCCACCTAACCTGGATAGTCAGGATAATTTGCTTGATGGGAAACAAAATAAATTCTTGCATACCGTCAAATGGGTAAGTTCATGTTCCACCATGAACTTTAATAATCATAGAAACCCAATTGTGATACTGATCCTTAAGATGGTTAATAATTTTATGAATGGATTGTCCTTTGGGTTGTAAAAGCACAGTTTTTTTACAAAGGGTAATCTTGGAAGAAATTGCTTCTTGCTGCCAAATTTGAGTGTGAGGGAATGTGAAGACAGTAAGATTTGCTAAGTGAGTATTGTGAAATAGGACGTTTTAGAGAAACACAGATGAAACCTTGGGAACTTCATGTTAAAATAATTTCTTATGTTAACACTCTGACATCAAAATCCAAATGAGATAACACTGAGGATAAAAATCAGTCATTTAAATTTCAATATGCATTAGGTGCAGACAAACACTGTTTGATTTCATTGCTATGAGGTACCTAGAATGGTCAAATTCACAGAGTCAGAAAAATACACTAGTAGGTGCCAGGGGCCAGGGGTGAGGGGGGGAGGGAATGGAGATTTAGTGTTTAATGGGAACAGAGCTTCATTTAGGAAAGTGAAAAATTGGGGAGATGGATAAGGATGGGAGTTTTAAGTATAATCACAGCAATGTGAGTATACTTAGCACCACTAAACTGTACAATTAAATGTGGTTAAAACAGCATGTTTTATATTATGTGACTTTTACAATAAAAAAAATTTTTTTAAATCAAATCATTTAAGCATGTATGACCTCTTTCCTTCTCTTCCTTTATCTTTTCCTCTCTGTGAATGGCAGATGACAGAAGAATATGTATAAATAGCGTTCGATTGGATTTCATTATTATAATAATCACATGCACATCAACAATACATGTTTTACTCTTGTTTTAAAACATACAGATTACAAGGAAAGTATTCCTTTGGAGAATTCAATTTGTTTCCCCAATTGTTATGGCTACTTCATGCTAGAAAAATAAGAATTTCAGTAGAAAAGTAAGATTTTCAGTAAACACAAAGGCCATTGACCAAGCCTATTATGATATGATATCCTAAATACAATATGGAATATCCAACTGCATCATTTTCAGGTAAACAAGCATGCTGTTAACAATATCCTACTGTTCTTGCAGTAAAAGAAGGTTACTTTTCTTTTTTGGTATAGAAATAGCTTTGATTATTTTATATGTAATTCATATTCAAAGTAAAAATTAAAAGGTATAAAAAGGTATAAAGAAAATGTAGAAAAGCTACATTTAATCCTAACATTGTGAAGTACCTTTTACCGTCATGTTGGTATATCCTTCTGGGCTTCTGTTTATAGTTAGACATATAAACATGAACTTTATATGTGAACACAAAAGTACAGTGAGAATAACTGACTTTATCTTAGGTGCAGTGTGCTTCAGAACTTTAACTCTAAAAGCTTCTAACTCTAAAAGCCATTCAAAAGGTAAGTACTGTTATTTCCAATTTAGAGATGAAGGAACTTTGAAAACAACAATAACAAGCAAAAACAAACAAACAAACAAACTTCAGCTTTCCCAAAGCCAAATGCTAAGAGGTGGCAAAGTCAGCATGTGAAATGAGGTGGCCTTGACTCCAAGTCTGCAGCACATTAGGGGCTGTTAAAGATTAGCCTTGGTCACCCAGTGAAAAATCATAGGTATCTTTTTATAGGCATACATGTAAAAACACATACATCCTTTTTATGGCTGCATAGTGTTCCATCGATGTTATAACTGATCTCTTCACAGAGATGGGGTGTAGTTTGCTTTTTCCCCTCATCATTTTTTACTTCTGAATGCTCCGAAGAAGACCCTTGCAATATATCTCTATTAAATTTTCTGATTACTTACTTAGGATAAATTCCTAACAATAGAATTTGGGAGTTCCATCTTTGATATACATTACTAAAGTGTACTTCCTAAAGATAAAACCAATCTATGCTCCTGCAAACAGTTCATGAGAATAACTTTTCTCTACACGTGCTCCACTTTACAAAAATGATTCTAAAACCTTGTATTTCAAGACACTTTCAAAGAAAAAATCTCTTGCATCAGTGAGTCATCACTATAATCTGCAGAAAGCCCTACTACTTTAAAGACTATGATATTTTGAGTGTGGACTGATGCCTTCATCCTTTTCCAGGGTCCAACCGTGGCCAGTAGGCGGTGCTCACACACAGATTAGAAAGATCTCTGTGGTCACATTCACTCTAACGCACTCGGCACCATTAATATATCATCTTCAATTCCTGAACAACACATCACGGGCTGCTTGCTCAAACTTAGGTCGTGGTTTGCTCAATAATCTCTGAAATTCAGGTTCACTGTTATTCTTCTTATATTAGCTTCTTGGAAGGAGTAATGTTAGCAATATCCAAATATCACTCTGATGACGAGGTCCATATACACTGGTAATAGTTCCCTAGGACCCATTCAGGTGAGTTTTCAAGCATCTGATCTTAAACAGGTATGCTCCAACCGTAGCCTCCCACCCCCTTATCTGTATTCCTTGTTTATAAGGAGTGGTTTATGCCAAAATACCATTTAACATCTTTTCTTTTCCACATTTCTCTTTTTAAAAACTATCACTCATATCTTATTCAAAAGGTAACTAAAATATTTGTCACTGCAAATATTTTCACCTGAGGCAAGTGAAAGCTTCTCCTTTCTACCTGTGTTTAATATAAGAACATTTCTGACTCCTCTATGGTGTGGTTGCTGAAAAACAGAATTCAAATGGAAAGACTGAAAAGTATGACTATACAAAATTTAAATGTTTGAATATCCAAAATATCAGAAAAATTTTTTGAGAAAAATATTTACAACAAATATGATTTCCCCAAAGTGATGTTAAGTGATAAAGAGCTGGTATGTGTCTATTAAAAATATTAAAAGAAAAAGAAAAAAGGACACGGAACTTGAGCAGAATTTACAGAAGCACAACCTATAAAAGAAAAAAATTCAAAAAAGAATATACATATGTATGTACATAAATATTTGAATTACTTTGCTGTAACACCTCAAACTAACAAAACATTGTAAATCAACTATGTGCTGTGCAAAGTTGCCTCAGCCGTGTCCAACTCTTTGCAACCCTTTGGACTCTAGCCCGCCAGGCTCCTCTGTCCATGGGATTCTCCAGGCAAGAATACTGGAGTGGGTAGCCATTCCCTTCTCCAGGGAATCTTCCCAACCCAGGTATCAAACCAGCATTTCTAAAGTCTCTTGCATTGGCAGGCAGGCAATTTACTACTACTGCCACCTGGGAAGCCCAGATCAACCATACTTCAATTTAAAAACAAAAGAATGCACTTACCACTGGGATCTCTAGGCTTAATTTTGCACTTCCAGTCATCCGATCGTCACTTTGATTCTGCCGCTTAACTATTTGATGACCCTTTGACAAGTAGTATTATTTCTCTGGATCGCAATGTCTTCCTTTGAAACATTAGGTCATTAATCATTCTCTACAGCTACTTCCATCTTCCATCTCTAACCACCAGGATTCTAGACAAGGTCTTAGTATTTCAAGATTTTGTGCTCTTTAGGTTGTGTCTGGGCGCATGGGTCTCAGAATAGGATAGTTCTCTGTAAGATGACATTAATAACAGAAGTGCATATAAAGTATCATTGCCAGAAGAGCGCAATCTGGAAGCCAGAGTCACGAGGACTGACAGAACAAGCTTGTAGTAATTAACCTTGGAAATGGAAGACTGAATGGATATGCAATAATGAGCTTCAAAATTTTGACCATCTGTCATGTTGGCAGGGGGCTTCCCCGGTGGCTCAGCAGTAAAGAATATACCTGCAATGTAGGAGTCACAGGTTCGATCCCTGGGTCAGGAAGATCCCCTGGAGGATGGCACAGCAACCCACTCCAGTATCTGTGCTTGAGAAAACCCATGGACAGAGGAGCTTGGTGGGCTAGAGTCCATGAGGCCACAAAGAGTTGGACACATCTTAGCAACTGAACTATAGCAACATGTTGAAAGAGTGAACAGATTAGTTGCTCCAGAGGGTAATATTAGGATTCAACAAGGAATATTACTGGAAGGAAAAATAAATTGCTATAATGTACATTTGTTCAATTTATGAAATCATCTGCTTTTATTTTTTTAATTATTTATTTTATTCAGTTCAGTTCAGTTGCTCAGTCATGTCCGACTCTTCACGACCCCATGGACTGAAGCACACCAGGCCTCCCTGTCTGTCACCAACTCCCAGAGTTCACTCAAACCCATGTACATTGAGTCGATGATGCCATCCAACCATCTCACCCTCTTTCGTCCCCTTCTCCTCCTGCCCTCGATCTTTCCCAGCATCAGGGTCTTTTCAAATGAGTCAGCTCTTCACATGAGGAAGTCAAAGTATTGGAGTTTCAGCTTCAACATCAGTCCTTCCAATGAACACCCAGGACTGATCTCCTTTAGGATGGACTGGTTGGATCTCCTTGCAGTCCAAGGGATTCTCAAGAGTCTTCTCCAACACCACAGTTCAAAAGCATCATTCGGTGCTCAGCTGTCTTCACAGTCCAACTCTCACATCTATACATGACCACTGGAAAAACCATAGCCTTGACTAGACAGACCTGTGTTGACAAAGTAATGTCTCTGCTTTTCAATATGCTGTCCAGGTTGGTCATAACTTTCCTTCCAAGGAATAAGTATCTTTTAATTTCATGGCTGCAGTCACTATCTGCAGTGATTTTGGAGCCCAGAAAAATAAAGTCAGCCACTGTTTCCACTGTTTCTCCATCTATTTGCCATGACGTGATGGGACTGTATGCCATGATCTTAGTTTTCTGAATATTGAGCTAAATTTAACCCAACTTTTTCACTCTCCTCTTTCACCTTCATCAAGAGAGTCTTTAGTTCTTCTTCACTTTCTGCCATAAGGGTGGTGTCATCTGTATATCTGAGGTTATTGATATTTCTCCTGGCAGTCGTTACTCTAGCCTATGCTTCCTCCAGCCCAGTGTTTCTCAGGGTAATTGCTTTACAATATTGTGGTGGTTTTTGCCATACATTAACATGAATCAGCCACAGGTATACATGTGTCCCCCATCCTGAAACCCCTTCCCAACTCCCTCCCCATCCCATCCTTCTGGGTTGTCCCAGTGCAACGGCTTTGAGTCCCCTGTTTCATGCATCAGATTTGGACTGGTCATTTATTTCACATATGATAATATACATGTTTCAATGTTATTCTGTCAAATCATCCCACCCTTGCCCTCTCCCACAGAGTCCAAAAGTCTGTTCTTTACATCTGTGTCTCTTTTGCTGTCCCACATGTAGGGTCATCATTGCCATCTTTCTAAATTCTGTGTACATGCATTAATACACCATATCAGTGTTTTTCTTTCTGACTTACTTCACCTGTATAATAGGCTCCAGTTTCATCCACCTCATTAGAACTGATTCAAATGTGTTCTTTTTAATAACTGAGTAATATTCATTGTGTATATGTGCCACAACTTTCTTATCCATTCATCTGCTGATGGACATCTAGGTTGCTTCCATGTCCTAGCTATTGTAAAAAGTTCTCTGATGAACACTGGGGTACAAAAGTCTCTTTCGATTCTGGTTTCCTCAGTGTGTATGCCCAGCAGTGGGATTGCTGGGTCATATGGCAGTTCCATTTTCAGTTTTTTAAGGAATCTCCACACTGTTCTCCATAGTGGCTGTACTAGTTTGCTTCCCAACAGTGTAAAAGGGTTCCCTTTTCTCCACACCCTCTCCAGCATTTATTGTTTGTAGACTTTTTGATGGCAGCCATTCTGACCAGCATGAGATGGTGAAACCATCTGCTTTTAGCTAAAATGAGCTCCCATCACTGCAGGTGTTCAAGCCAAAGTCAGATCATCACCTAATAGTGATGTTCTATGAAGGATTTGTAGGGTTTCCCAGGTGGTGCCAGTGGTAAAGAACCCACCTGCCAATGCAGGAAACGCAAGAGACAAGGGTTCAACCTCTGGGTCAGGAAGATCCCCGGAGAAGGAAACAGCAACCCATTCCAGTATTCATGCCTGGAGATTCCCATGGACAGAGGAGCCTGGTAGGCTACAGTCCATAAAGTTGACTGAAGTATGTACACATAAAGGATTCTTACAATGGGTAATGAATTTTTCTAGAGGGACTGTAAAAATCCCTTCCAGCTCTGCAGTGCTATGATTCTATAGAAACCTTGCAAGAACTCAGTAGATACTTGAAAACTTACATAATAGAAAAATTCACAGTTTCTAAAGCCAAAATAGCCTATGAATAGCCATCTTTATCACAAATTTAAATACCAAAATTAAAAAAGAATAAAACTTCACTTTTTTTGTTTTCTCTATAAATGAAAAGACAGCCTCCCAGACTCTGAAGTACTGAGTGCCTTCCCCACCCTCCCCTGGTTCAACATAATAAAAATAAAAAGATATAACAGCTTGAAGAAAAGAGGTGTATCTCTTTGCTCTGAAAATTGAATTAACTAGGTCTAGCTAAGGCTGGGATTCTATCCCAGGGACAGGGGAGCCTGGTGGGCTGCCGTCTATGGGGTCACACAGAGTCGGACACAACTGAAGTGACTTAGCAGCAGCTAAGGCTGGAGGGGAAAGAGGCCATGAATAAGGAAGTTAGACTATAAATAGGAACTTTAGAATACAAAGAACCATATTTATTACTTTGTGAGAGTTGGTCCATAAAGAAGGCTAAGTGCCAAAGAATCATTGCTTTCAAACCGTGGTGCCGGAGAAGACTCTTGAGAGTCCCTTGGACTACAAGGAGATCAAACCAGTCAATCCTAAAGGAAATCTATTCTGAATATTCATTGGAAGGACTGATGCTGAAGCTGAAGCTCCAATATTTTGGCCACCTGATACCAAGAGCCAACTCATTGGAAAAGACCCTGATGTTGGGAAAGATTAAAGACAAAAACAGAACGGGGAGGCAGAGGATGAGGTGGTTAGATAGCATCACTCACTCAGGGGTCATGAATTCGATCAGACTCCGGGGGGATGGTGGAGGACAGAGGAGCCTGGTATGCTACAGTCCATGGGGTCACAAAGAGTCAGACGTGACTTAGCAACTGAATAACAAAGCCTGTATATATTCATTAGCATCAAACGTATTATCCACTGCACATGGCATCAGAAAGCAGTGCTTTCTAGTATGTTTTTTTTAAGTATGTATTGTTTTTAAACACGCCTGTAGCTGTAACAAGCACACATATGCACTGTGTTTACTCCGTGAGAGGGATACTTTATTTTACTTTTGGTCTCTACTCTTTTCACTTGAGCATTTCACTTGGATTGCATAAGAACCATTTTCAGAACCATTTGAGAAGCAACTCTACTTTGCACTATGAATTCAAAAAGTTCTTTAGCAATGCATGCGAGGGTGGTGAGATTCGTGCAACAAGACCACAGATGGATGGACTGGAGTTCATCTTCTCTTCTTCCTTCAATCTACTGGCTGGTAAAGGTGTTAATGAACACCAAAATTACCATATGCTTGCCTCAGCCTTAAGAAACACAAAAAGAGAAAAAGAACCAACGTAGACTGCTCCTGAAAATCCTAGTGTTTGCTAGGCCCTAAAGACAAACCAATAGAAAATATGTAATTGATGGTTGTTGCTGTTTAGTTGCTCAGTCATGGCCAACTCTTTGCAACCCCATGGACCGCAGCATGCTAGGCTTCCCTGTCCTTCACTATCTCCTAGAATTTGAATAGATATCAATCCTTAAGTCAAAAACAAAAAATGATATGAGTGTATGCAAAGTGGGTCAACCTCATCAGCAATGAAAACTAAAATTTAAAACAATGAGATACCAATTTTGTCCTCTAGATTGAAAAAATGTTTAGAAGACTGACAATATTCGGTGTCAGCAATAGTGTGGGGAAATGGGTGCTCATAAAATGCTGGTGGATAGAAAAAGTGATTTAACCTTGTATAGGACAGTTTTGTCTGCATGTCATAGGAATACCCAGTCACAATGGATTCGAGAAAAAGTGTATATGTTTAAAACATAAAAACTGTCTAGGAAGATGGAAGCTGTTGGCTTCACTGCTATTAAATTCCAGAGGATGATATAAAAACATTTCTAAAAATCAGAGGACTTCCCTGGTGGCACAGTAGATAAGAATTTGCCTGCCAGTACAGGGGACATGGGGTCAATCCCTGATCCGGGAAGATCCTACGTGCTACATGGCAACTAAGCCTGTGCACCGCAACCCCTGTACCTGTGCCCTAGAGCCTGCAAGCCGCCACTACTGACCACACACGCCCCAACTGCTGAAGTCTGTGCACCCTAAAGCCTGTGCTCCGCAACAAGAGAAGTCACCACAGTGAGAAGCCTGAACACCATGAGGAACAGGAACCCCCACTTGCCACAACTAGAGAAAGCCCGAGCAAAGCAGTGTAGACCCAGCACAGCCTAAATAAATAAATAAAAATTTAAAAAAAAATCAGAGGATAAGTATTACTGAAGAATATACTACTCAGCCTACATTTTTGCTCAAGAATTAAACTAAGAGACAGGCATTCTTGCAGACAGTATAGAATCCACCTACAAAGCAGGAGACCCAGGTTTGATCCCTGGGTCGGCAAGATCCCCTGGAAAAGGGAACGGCTACCCACTCCAGTATTCTTGCCTGGAGAATCCCATGGACAGAGGAACCTGGCGGGTTACAGTCCATGGGGTCGCAAGAGTTGGAAACGACTGAGCAGCTAACACTGCCATGTTGATAAGCGGGCAGCGGACCTATAGGACTTTGCTAAAAGCAATTACTCCAAAGTGAAGTTCATGCAATCAGAAGACGAGTCAAAATAAAGTCTCAGAAAGAGAGACAACTATTAGAGTTATGCGTGTAGAACAGAATCCAGATGTTAAAACCATTAGCTAAATGACTATAATAAAATGGAGGTCAGACTGTAATGGAAGGAGGGAGAAAAAAATGATACATTTCTCCACGTTTCATAGGAAAAAGCTATGAAATTTTTTTTAATGGAACCTAACCCCAAAACATGATTACTATCTCTGATATTCATTAACCAGTTTTTCATAAAATAAATCTATATAGTTGAGCTAATATAAAAATAACTGATATTTATGAATCACTATATTCTAGGAACCATTCAGAATGTTTTATTTATATTATCTCTTTTTATCCTGATAATGTCATGTGATTTCGGGACTATAAATCCTGTTTTACAGATCAGAAATCTGAGACACAGAAATATTATGTAACTTGCCCAAGTTCCTATAGAAACTTAAGTAGTAGATACTGGATTGTTGTTTAGTCAATAAGTTATGTCCAACTCTTTTTTGACCCCATGGACTGTATCCCACCAGGCTCCTCTTCCATGGGATTTCCTAGGCAAGAATATTGCAATGGGTTGAGAAATCAGAGTCTATAGAATTGGTTCCATAACTTTGACTTCAGTTTGTTTCACCCCTATTATATTATAATTCAACTTGGAATGTTCTAATTAAAATAGTATACATATCATAATCTCATTTTTATAAAAATTATTTTTTTATTTGGCTATGTTTTAAACTGTGCATATACACATAGAAAAATGTTCAGGAATGCTACTCACCTAATATTAAAGAAGGTACTCCAGACAGTCAAATTTGGAGTGATAGCTTGCTTTCTGCTCTGTGATGACCGATATTGTTTGAACATATGTAATTAGTAAGGTTATAACATTAATAAAATATTCTTTTAAAGTATATCCTAATTTAAAAAAAGAAAAACATGCTTCTCTTGCATCAGTGCTGCTGCTACTGCTATGTTGCTTCAGTCGTGTCCAACTCTGTGTGACCCCATAGACGGCAGCCCACCAGGCTCCCCCGTCCCTGGGATTCTCCAGGCAAGAACACTGGAGTGGGTTGCCATTTCCTTCTCCAATGCATGAAAGTGAAAAGTGAAAGTGAAATCACTCAGTCGTGTCTGACTCTTCACGACTCCATGGACTGCAGCCTACCAGGCTCCTCCATCCATGGGATTTTCCAGGCAAGAGTACTGGAGTGGGTTGCCATTGTCTTCTCCGCTTGCATCAATACTAGGAATTTTAAAACAGCTATTTAAAGTACTAAACAACTATTTAAAACAGCTATTTAAAGAAAGATTGAAGGCAGGAGAAGGAGACAACAGAGTGTGAGGTGTTTGGATAGCATCACCAACTCAATGGACACAAGTTTCAGCAAGCTCCGGGAGTTGGTGATGGACAGGGAAGCCTGGCGTGCTGCAGTCCATGGGGTCACAAAGAGTCGTACATGACTGAGCGACTGAACTGAACTGAACTGATTTAAAGTACTATTGCTGACTATTAGGATGACTATTATCAAGAATAAAGAGACAACAGGTCCTTATCGAAGATGTGATCAAACAGACACCCTTATACATTGTCAGTGGAGATGTAAGTTGGCCCAATCACTATGGAAAACAATGTGAAGATTCCTCAGCAATTCCACTTCTATATACCCAAAGCAAATGGAAACAGGATTTCGATGAGATATATACACATCTATGTTTATCACAATATTATTCACAATAGGCAAAATATGAAACAACCCAAATCTATCAGTGAATCAATGGATAAAAAAGATGTGGAATGTATATACAATGGAATATCATTCAGCCTTGAGAAAGGAAGATATTCTCCCATTTGCCACATCGCAGATGAAGCTTGTGCACATTATGCTAAAGAAGATAATTCAGACAGAGAAACACAAGCACTGTATGACATCACTTACATGTGGAATATCAGAAAGTTAAATCTATAAAAAACAGAGTAACATGGTACTAGGGGATGGAGAGTGGAGGGGGACAGTAGTAAAAGTGATGGTATTTAGGGGTACAAACTGACTTTGAATGTGTGGTGAATAAGCTATAGAGGTCTAATGCACACTCTAATGAATATAGATAATAATATTGTACTATAATTATGTAATGTGATAAATATTGCTACATCAGTAATTATTATAATATATAAATATCAAAATAATATGTGTTCAGCTTAAATTTACCCAATGTTATACTTCAAATTTATTCAATAAAGTACTAGCAGTAAGACAGTAATGGGTAAATTTATTTTGTAAAAATAGACAATTTGTAATACATTTAATTATGTAAAATTAAATAGGGTGTGCGTGTGTACAGTCAGACTGACATAGAAGTATGTTTTCCAATATATTGGCAGTAGTTATATGTAAAAATAAGGATTTTAGGTAATTTTTATGTTATCGTTTTCATTGCTGGTCAAATTATTAATGATAAGCATGTTATTAATTTAAAATTGGGGAGAAATTTAAAAATTAAAGTTTGGGAACTGTAGAAGCAAAGGATACATTTTGGGTTTTTTGGTCCCTCAGAGTGATTTCTCGATTTCTCTGTTCTCAATGTGTGGGTGTTTCGTTTTTTCCGCTATTTTTTCTCTCTACTGCTGATTGCTTAAAACCTCATTCTTGATTACCCACCTTGAGATTTAAGACAGCAGGAGCCTTTGAGTATTGAGTCATTTTGCCTGGGAGAGGGAAAAATGCTCCAGGGCAAGGTGAAGGACAAGAAAGGAACTGATTATATTTTTGACCTGTTACTGCTCACTTAGTTGAATTTGACCAGTTTTGGCAAGAATGCTCCAGTAGGCTATTCTGCTTAAGGAACACCTTGTTCTCACTTCCTTTCTAGACTGACTTAGCTCCTTGTTACTTAAAGTGGTTTGTGAGACAGCAGCCTAGTTCTTACCTGAGGCTTATTAGAAACGCAGAGGTATGGGTCCCACTTCAGACCTGCTGTTACTAAGATCTCAGGTGATTTTTAGATGCATTAAAGCTTGCAAATCACTGACCTGGAGAATGCTATGTTCCTGATTTTCTCTGCTGATTGATCAAATGTGAAACTGAATGGAGGTTTAGAGAATCACAGAAGGTTAAACAGAAAAGATCCACATTCAGAGGAGAAATGAGGGGCTGAGAAGGAGTTGACTTAGAGCAAGAACTAACCCAAACTCCTTGCTGCAAACCATGCCCTGGACAAATCCATCCTCCAGAACATATGAAGTTCCAATTCAGAGATGCAAACAGCCAGCTCTAGTTAGGATGTCTAAAGACTGTAATATTTACATGAGAAATCGGAAACTAAAGACCACCTTACCTGAAAGTTCTGTGTTACCACTTCAGGGTGGGGATTTCCAAGAAGTGCCAGGCACATTTGAAAATAACATCTCAACAAGTATTCATAAATACATGAATCCTAGGTTTTTAACCTAATAAAGAATAAATTACAGGATCTTAAAGCTGAAAGAAAATTGAGACAGAGTGTGACAGATCAGCCCAAGGCCAAAGCTAGTTAAAGGTAAATCCAGCATTTACATTAAGCCTTTTGATTCCTGTTCACCATTCTTCTTCCTCCCTGACCTGATCTTGCTTTTCTATTTGATTTTCTTTTATTTCTCCTCTACCTCTAGCTGAAGTTCCAATACTTTGGCCACCTGATTTGAAGAGCAGACTCACTGAACAAGATCCCGATGCTGGCGGGGAAAGATTGAGGTCAAGAGGAGAAGGGGACGACAGAGGATAAGATGGTTGGATGGTGTAATGGAATCAGTGGACACGACTTTGAGCAAGCTCTGGGAGATGGTGGACAGGGAAGCCTGGTGTGCTGCAGTCCATGAGGTCACAAAGAGTCAGACACGACTGAGCAACTGAGCTGAACTGATTGTCCAAGATATATGTATAGGAGAAGAAGATTTTAAAAAAACAGCATGTGAAATATTCCATCTCTATTTTAAAAATGTATATCAGATCAGATCAGATCAGTTGATCAGTCGTGTCCGACTCTTTGTGACCCCATGAATCGCAGCACACCAGGCCTCCCTGTCCATCACCAACTCCCGGAGTTCACTCAGACTCACGTCCATCGAGTCAGTGATGCCATCCAGCCATCTCATCCTCTGTCGTCCCCTTCTCCTCCTGCCCCCAATCCCTCCCAGCATCACAGTCTTTTCCAATGAGTCAACTCTTTGCATGAGGTGGCCAAAGCACTGGAGTTTCAGCCTTAGCATCATTCCTTCCAAAGAAATCCCAGGGCTGATCTCCTTCAGAATGGACTGGTTGGATCTCCTTGCAGTCCAAGGGACTCTCAAGAGTCTTCTCCAACACCACAGTTCAAAAGCATCAATTCTTTGGCGCTCAGCCTTCATCACAGTCCAACTCTCACATCCATACACGATCACAGGAAAAACCATAGCCTTGACTAGACGAACCTTTGTTGGCAAAGTAATGTCTCTGCTTTTGAATATGCTATCTAGGTTGGTCATAACTTTCCTTCCAAGGAGTAAGCGTCTTTTAATTTCATGGCTGCAGTCACCATCTGCAGTGATTTTGGAGCCCCCCCAAAAAAGTCTGACACTGTTTCCACTGTTCCCCCATCTATTTCCCATGAAGTGATGGGACCGGATGCCATGATCTTTGTTTTCTGAACATTGAGCTTTAAGCCAACTTTTTCACTCTCCACTTTCACTTTCATCAAGAGGCTTTTGAGTTCCTCTTCACTTTCTGCCATAAGGGTGGTGTCATCTGAATATCTGAGGTTATTGATATTTCTCCCAGCAATCTTGATTCCAGCTTATGTTTCTTCCAGTCCAGCATTTCTCATGATGTACTCTGCATAGAAGTTAAATAAACAGGGTGACAATATACAGCCTTGACGTACTCCTTTTCCTATTTGGAACCAGTCTGTTGTTCCATGTCCAGTTCTAACTGTTGCTTCCTGACCTGCATACAGGTTTCTCAAGAGGCAGGTCAGGTGGTCTGGTATTCCCATCTCTTTCAGAATTTTCCACAGTTTATTGTGATCCACACAGTCAAAGGCTTTGGCATAGTTTGCTAGAGCAGCCATGAAGAGATACCCCACGCCCAAGGTAAGAGAAACCCAAGTAAGACGGTAGATGTTGCAAAAGGGCGTCAGAGGGCAAACACACTGAAACCATACTCACAGAAAACTAGTCAATCTAATCACACTAGGACCACAGCCTTGTCTAACTCAATGAAACTAAGCCAAGCCCGTGGGGCAACCCAAGATGGGCAGGTCATGGTGGAGAGATCTGACAGAATGTGATCCACTGGAGAAGGGAATGGCAAACCACTTCAGTATTCTTGCCTTGAGAACTCCATGAACAGTATGAAAAGGCAAAATGATAGGATACTGAAAGAGAAACTCCCCAGGTCAGTAGGTGCCCAATATGCTACTGGAGATCAGTGGAGAAATAACTCCAGAAAGAATGAAGGGATGGAGCCAAAGCAAAACTGTATATATGTATATGCAAACTAATATTTGTTAAATAAATAATGTTAGGCAGTTTATGAAATGTCTTACTATCATTATCTTTATTTCACACATGAAAAAAATAAGGCCTAAAGTGATTACATAATTTTCCTAAGACCACACAGCATAGTTGGAATCAAACTCAGGTATGACTAATTCCATATTCCTAACCTTTATGTGATGTGATGTGATGTGTGTGTGTGTATGAAAAACATAGCCATTGTCTCTGAAATACCAGATTATAAGATTTTTTTATTTTCTAAGTTGCTGCTGCTAAGTCGCTTCAGTTGTGTCCGACTCTTCGCGACCTCATGGACTGTAGCCTACCAGGCTTCTCCATCCATGGGATTTTCCAGGCAAGAGTACTGGAGTGAGGTGCCATCGCCTTCTCCAATTTTCTAAGTTATGCATGTCTATAATGTTTGTATTTTTAAATAAGAGCTCACAGTTTAAGGAAAAAAAATACTGGAATATTTCTAGTACAAAGCACAGTTTATTGCAAGCATTGTAGTTAACTTGAGAGAAATAAAGTAGTTTAAGAAAGAAATTTGATCATCAAATATCTTCAGTTCAGTTCAGTTCAGTCTCTCAGTCGTGTCCGACTCTTCACAACCCCGTGGACTGCAGCCCGCCAGGCCTCCCTGTCCATCACCAACTCCCAGAGTTTACTCAAACTCATGTCCATTGAGTTGGTGATGCCATCCAATCATCTCATCCTCTGATGTCCCCTTCTCCTCCTGCCTTCAATCTTTCCCAGCATCAGGGACTTTTCAAATGAGTCAGTTCTTCGCATCAGGTGGCCAAAGTATTAGAGCTTCAGCTTCAGCATCGGTCCTTCCAATGAATATTCACGACTGATTTCCTTTAGGATGGACTGGTTGGATCTCCTTGCAGTCCAAGGGACTCTCAAGAGTCTTCTCCAACATCACAGTTCAAAAGCATCAATTCTTCAGTGCTCAGCTTTCTTTATAATCCAACTCTCACATCTATACATAACTACTGGAGAAAAGCATAGCTTTGACTAAACAGACCTTTGTTAGCAAAGTAATGTTTCTGCTTTTTAATATGCTGTCTAGGTTGGTCATAACTTTTCTTCAAAGAGCAAGCATCCTTTAATTTCATAGCTGCAGTCACCATCTGCAGTGATTTTGGAGCCCCAAAAAATAAAGTCTGTCACTGCTTCCAGTTTAAGAAAGAAATTTGATCATCAAATATCTTAATACACTATAATACCATGATCCTGCCCTAACCAGTGTTAATATTATGATGCATATTCTCTTTTTCTACACTAACTTGTGAGAAAATTACACATAGGTTGGCAACTCTGAATGTGCTGGCAATAGCATATCCTATTGTGTGATATGCCATAAATTACTTCATCCTTCTCCATGGCTGGATATTTCGGTTGTTTTCAGTTTTCTCCATCCTAATGAACTCTATGATCTTCAAACAGTAAAATTCATTAAGTTTTCATCTGAGTTAATTTAACTTTCATATTGAAGATCTCAAGATTGAAATCACTGCTGTAGAATTCATAATTATACATAGATATGGACCACCAACAGAATATTCACTTGAGAAATAAAAAATTAATCAAAGCTACTTATTTAGATATTTACACAAAATGATTATATTACTCATTTTCTAACAACTTTTATCTGAGATGCTTCATGTGCTTGACACCCAGAATAATTTAGCAGGGTGGAAATTGCTTTGAATCACAAAGATCAGCTGTCAGTTCTTTTTGTTGGCATTGAAGCAAGAATTCAGAAATGGCCTGTAACTAGGATATAGGGGAAAAGCCTTAACGTTCTTTTATTCTTGAATCCCCATCTAATTAACAATAAAAAAATAAAATTGATTTGAATTAGTAGAGTGCACTAAAAATAAGCAGATTATTATTAAAGGCCACTGCCGAAAATAGTGACATGCTTTGTCAGTGTGAGAATTTGAATGTCTTTAATGAGAAAAATGGAACTATAGCACACTGAGCCAATGATGGATTCTACCAAATTTTCCCAGAAATAAGGCTTATAATGTTTGTTTAGAAAAGCATGGCTCTCCAAGGCTGCACCTGCAAAGTGCAACTCGTCTGATTACAGAGGTATGAATACTGTACGTCTCTATGGAAATTTTAACTGCTGCTTCTCTCACCTTCACAACAGTTCTGAGGTGAGTGTAGAGTTGGTATTTGTAACTCCATTGAACAAATGAAGACCTGACCCCTAAAGAGATGAACTCACCCAAAATGATGATGCTAAATGCCACCCAGACATGTTCTATCTAAAGACATGATTCTTCATGAAATGTGGGTTCTGAATTTTTTTTTGTCTAGAAAGCAGAATATTCATTACACAGATTAACTTTAAAATTAAAGGGCTCATGTGAATTTCTAACTACTTCAAAATGATGTAAGCAGTCAAGAAGTACTTAAGAGACATTTAAATGTGAATTTTAAATCTAAGGTGGGTGAAACTCTAAAGTCTGCCTTTGTGGAGAGGGGGTGGGATGCACAAGAAAAGGCAAGAAGGAGCTTTCTATGGGGGGGGGGGTATTCTAGAAGGTTAGAAGAATGGATTGTTGTTCAGTTGCTCAGTTGTATCCGACTCTTTGCGACCCCATGGACTGTAGCACATCAGGCTTCCCTATCCTTCACCATTTCCTGGAGCTTGTTCAAACACATGTCCACTGAGTCAGTGATGCCATCCAACCATCTCATCCTCTGTCATCCCTTCTGTCTTCAATCTTTCCCAGTATCAGGGTCTTTTCTAATGAATCAGCTTTTCACATCAGGTGACCAAAGTATTGGAGCTTCAGCATCAGTCCTTCCAACGAATATTCATGACTGATTTCCTTTAGGATGGACTGGTTGGATCTCCTGGCAGTCGAAGAGACTCTCAAGAGTCTTCTCCAACACCATAGTTCAAAAGCATCAATTCTTTGGCATTCAGCCTTCTTTATGGTCCAACTCTCACATCCATACATGAATACTGGAAGAATCATAGCTTTGACTATATGGACCTTTGTTGGCAAAATAATGTCTCTGCTTTTTAATATGCTGTCTAAGTTTGTCACAGCTTTTCTTCCAAGGATCCATTTTTCAGAAGAATGGATAGGTGATAACATGAATATAGTAACAGTTAATGGTAGAGTCTTGATGCATATCAGCATTTGTTGCAAAATTCTTTCAATTTTTTCAGAAAGTTGAAATGTTCAAAAATGTCCTACATGTTATAAAACTAAAGTTTCGTGTCAAAAAAAAAGTAAACTCTTTTAAATGGAGTTTTAATCCAATTTATGTTAGAAGCCCATGTCTAAGTGTACAAATAGCCTATATCTACTTGAGAAACAATCTGAAAGATTGTTTACAAAACAACCCTAAAGCAAATAAACCCTGAATATTCATTGGAAGGACTGATATTGAAGCTGAAGATCCAATATTTTGGCTACCTGATGTGAAGAGCCAACTCATTGGAAAAGACCCTGATGCTGGGAAAGATTGAAGGCAGGAGGAGAAAGAGTTGACAGAGGATGAGATGGTTGGATGTCATCACTGACTCAATGGACATGGCATTTGAGCAAACTCTGGGAGATAACGAAGGACAGGGAACCCTGATGTGCTACAGTCCACAGGGTCGCAGCCGAACACTTAACAACTCAACAAAAAAGAGGGGCATTTGGAGCTTTATTGTATTTATTGGGAAAATGTGGGTTTGTCCAAATTGTACTCTAACCTTACTAAAATGAAAGCTGAGGTTTTTTCTCTGGAAATCTGAGAAGTATGTCTTGTGTTTGGGATACCTGAATATTAATGAATTTCATTACTACCCTTGTTGTCAGCAACTGAATAGACTTTTCTAAAATATTTTATTTTCATTTTTTAAAATTTTATCTTATTTTTAAACTTTACATAATTGTATTAGTTTTGCCAAATTACAGAAATTTCTCTTTCATTCTCTTTTCAAATGATCTCATTATTCTTAGGACCATCAGGAAAGGATGCAAAGGAAAAATATTCCCTCTAGTAATTTCCTATGTCTGGAATAGCCCTCCCATCAAGTGTGTTTGCATTGCTATTTTTCTGGTGCAATGCGGAAAAACAACTTCCTCTTTCAGGGCAACAAGTTCCAGCGACAGACAGCTGCCAGTGTTGGCTGAGTTAGCTCGCTTTGGCTTCCTCCATTCCACCTGTCTTTGAATACACAATTCACGCAGAGAAGACAGAAACAAACAAAAAATATCCTTAAATAGTCCAAGTGTAACTCTCAAAGGAAACTGGAACAATCTCTTTAAAATACTAGGTAACAATCTTTTTAAAAATGACCCTGAGTATGTAGTATTTTTGCTTCTTTAAAAACAATGGTTTGAAGAGAGATGTGTGTTTTCTCACTTTGGTTCTAACAGACACATATGTGTACTCAGGGAGAAGTATCATGGCCAATGTAGGCATATATCAGATGTGACTCCTGGGTTCAGGAACACCAGCCCCCTGTGTGAGATATCACAGTTCCTTTCATTACCAGAATATATTTTTAACAGATAAATGTCACAAGAAGAGTCCTAATAATGTTCTAAGACAGCTCAAAGGAAAAGCTCACACATCCAGCTGAGGAGATCAAGAAAGGTTTTGATAAGGTGATGTTAGTCTTGAGCACTGAAGAGCACATTCTCTCTAAACACTCTATAGAATGCATTCCTGACACAGACCCTTGCTCAGGGGAGGAGCAGGAACACGGAATATAGTTTGCTTTAGAGTGCATGATAGATAGAACAATAAAATAATATATTGCAGAATCCCTTAAAAACCAGAGAAAGCTTTCATTTTGTTGTTGCTTTTGTTTTCTGCTTTTCTTTTTCATTTGGTGGCAATAGAGAGCCACAGTGTTTTTGAGAAGATTATTCTGACAGCAATGTATATGCAATGTTGGGAAGGTGGATTGGCAGGAAATGCTACTTTAATATCTAAGCCAAGGAGAAATAAGGACCTAAAGCCTCATGATGTCTAGGAGAATGGGAGGGAGGAAAGTGATTTGAGGGCTATTAAAAAAGTGGAAGATAATAACCTGGCAAATAACTGTATTAAGAGACACATTGGAAGAAGGCAGGAGCTTGCGTAATCATGAGGCTAGTAAAAATGGTCATGAAAATAGAGGAGTCAAGAGGGAGATAGACAACAGATGAATGGATAAAGATGTAGTGCCTGCATGCTCAGTCGTGTCTGACTCTTTGCGACCCCATGGACTGTAGCCCACCAGGCTCCTCTGTCTATGGTATTTTCCAGGCAAGAATATTGGAGTGGGTTGCTATTTCCTATTCCAGGGAACCTTCCTGAGCCAGGGGTTGAAACTGCATCTCCATCTCCTGCATTGGCAGGTGGGTTTGTTTACCACTGCGCCACCTGGGAAGCCCCCAAAGAAAGAAAAATAATATATACATATATAGGTAGAGATATATATGTATGTATAATTGAGTCACTTTCCTGTACAGCAGTAATTAACACATGGTAATTCAACTATATTTCACTTAAAAGTATAAAAAAAAAAGGCAGGAAGGTAGAAACTGGTTTTGTATGAGTTTGAGGTTGAAATTTTGACATACTGAAATTTAGGACCCCCATATAAGGATATCAGGCCAAAAAATAGAGAAGGTGTTGTGTGAATGGTCAGAGATAGGACTCTGGGAGTCACCTGCCTGGAACAAGGCGACAACCCTTGGGGTTGACTTGCCCTGGAGAAGGAAAGTGGAAAAGCAAGTGGAGATGGGGTAGAATGGAGTTGGATAACTCCAAATAAATAACTGCTTATTTTTTCATTTATCTCCCACATTCCCCAACAGATTTTACCAATGTAATTACTGGAGGATGTTTTTGTAGCAAAGCAGGGCTTTCCTCCGCAATATATTGCTTTTTTCCGTCCTCGTATGCTCATTGTTTATTTTTCACCTAGTAGGTCAGCTGACTTCAAGCTAATTGAAGTGGATTGGCCACAGAGAATTCTGGGGTAGGTCTGAATTTTGAATAAATATCTGTGACGATTCAGACACAAAATCCTACACAAGTAGAGTGAGCAGCGTGTTAGGAGCTTGGGGAATCCTGAACTTTAAGGAAGCTCCAGTTTAATGAAGAAATTTTCAGTTATGCAGGGGAGAAAGGTGTAAAAGTAGAACGTAAGGTGTTTGGCGGCCTTAATTTAGCTGGTTATTTTTTGAGTTACCTTCCATGTCCTCCAACAGATTTTACAAATGTAAATGCTGAAGGATGCTTCTGAAGCAAAACAGTCCTTCCTCTGCAACATATTGGGTTTTTTCCTTCTTCATATGTTCGTCATTTATGGATTGGATAAATGAGTTGCAAGGTCTCATTATTTAGATAACGATTGTACATTTTTCTTCTAATGAGTTTGGTGGTGATGCAAAGGGAGGGGAAAAGGCAGAAGCTTGCAGGTTTATCGGGGTCAGAGAAAATGTCATTTTTAATGATGTGGAGAAGACAGCCTGATGACTCAGGAGAAAGGGGCCCCCACAGAGAAGAGGATATGGACAAGTCAGGTGAGTGTAACTAAACGGACAAGATCCAAGAGTAGGTGAAGGGGACAGGGCTGGATACCCACAACTTAGCTTCACTTTTCCTTCTGAAGAAGAGGAGGAAAACATGAAAGGTAATTTGAGGGTGAAGGAAGAAAGTTGATGTAGCCAACACTGGATAAACAATTGGTAATATTATTGGACCTCAAAGATAAAGAATCTTTTAACATGCAAGTAAAAATGTTAAGAGAAAAAGAATTAGACTGGTCTCAAACTTTGCTACAGGGTTAGAACACGGAGTTCTGCCCTAAAGTCCTCAAAGGAAAAAAGTATGAGTCAAGAATTGCAGACCCTGCTAAGCTGTCTTTCTGTATAAAGACAAGTATCTTATAACATGCAATGAATTTGAGGATTCTAGCCCCAATCATGGAGAAGGCAATGGCACCCCACTCCAGTATTCTTGCCTGGAAAATCCCATGGATGGAGGAGCCTGGTAGGGTTGCTAGGAGTCAGACACGACTGAGTGACTTCCCTTTCACTTTTCACTTTCATGCATTGGAGAAGGAAATGGCAACCCACTCCTGTGTTCTTGCCTGGGGTCCCACAGAGTAGGACACAACTGAAGCGACTTAGCAGCAGCAGCAGCCCCAATCATATTGCATAAAATGCATTCAGAAGCTACTGCAAAAAAGAGAAGGAAATGTGCATTGGAAAAAACAATGGACATGTAAGTTCATTGTTATATCCCTCCCTCTTTCTGTTACCCTTGATACATGTGGAGTTAAACTGAAGTCTGTTTCCTGGCCCAGAAAACTATATGTGAAAAAAATTATTTCTTTGGGGAAAATAAGAGCTCCAAACTGATTTTTAAGTGAAAATTTGTAGGAAAAAAAATCTATTCTGAGGTTAGCAATTGCTTTGACTGTAAAACTAAAATTAGCTTGTAATATTATTGAGTTAGTGTGTAATTGATATGTATTACTTTCAATTCTAATCTTACTTTAGTAAGGAAATGAATAATTATAACTGAAAAGTTTGATTCAAATAATAGTATGTTGGAATTTGTCTTTTAAAAAAAAAATTTAAGCTGCCTAGTTCCGTCTGTGTTTGGGGAAACCCCCACCAGATAAGCTCTCGGAGAGGCAAAGTAAAAGCTGAAAACAGGCAATGTTTGTTTTGCCAGGCTCCCTTGGCAGAAAGCCTGTCACACACCCAAAGCTTGAACCATCAAAGGCACCCACTCAAGCAGGAATGAGGAGCTAAAGATGAAAAGATGTCCACGCAGGGCGCCTCTGGCGATGGCAGCAGTTGCTCTGCATTTGCAGGGACCACAGTGGCTAACGCACAAAGGGGCACCAGTTGCAGCGCTGGGCCAGCAGGTACCCAACCTGTGGCATAGATTGCTTTATCGGTGGTGATAGTCACGTCCTTATCTGACTCAACTGCAGTGAGACTTCAGCATCCAGTTCTGGCCTTTTACCCAGACAGCTTTTACCCACACATAGCATTGGAGGAAAAACCCAGAGTTCAAATATCATACCAGTTCACTTAACATAACGTTTCAGTGGCATCTCCCATTATTCTTACGCTCCACCAATGGCTTGTTACCTACCCTCTTCCAGTTTCAAGCCCCCTGATATTCCTTGCTTGGAATAAGATTTCCCTTCCTTTCCAATGACTTCTGCTTTTGGAAAACTTCTCCTTAACAGAACTAAGCCAGGGGAGCTGATGGCCTCGGGGTCCATCGGCTGTGAGAGGACTGCATAGGTTCCCTGGAGAGAATCTCATTTTGTACTTTTGATGGGTGGTGGCTCCTTGCTTATTGCAAGGTGCTGAGTCACTGACACCATCCAGAGAGCAAGCAGGACTGGCTTATGGCCTGAAGTGAGCGAGCTTGTTCCCTACCGAGTAATAACTGGTAGGGACAGCCTTCCATCTAAGAGTGTGACTCTCTTCCTAGGGCACTTTGCTACCATTTTTCTCTCTCCTTTCATGGTAATTCCCTCTCTAAACTGCTTGCCCTAGATAAGAACCCAGTACTTCACTGGCTGATACATGACCATTGCTGGTCATGCAAGGACTCAGTGGGTTTTGTTGTTGTTAACTGTGTTTGTAACGCTGCTTGTTTTATTATAAACAAAAGAGCACCATTAGATGGTGCTCCAGAGCCCATTTTTACTAGCCAGACCTCTTGCTCCCTTTCCTCAAGCCCCCGCTTAAATGTTAGGTCCTCCTAGTGCTTTATCCTGACCTCTCTCCTGCCCATCTCCCATCCCTGCTACCTTCAATACCCACCTTGTGTTCAGTTCAGCCACTCAGTCGTGTCTGACTCATTGCGACCCCATGGACTGCAACATACCAGGCTTCCCTGTCCATCACCTACTCCCAGAGCTTCCTCAAGCTCATGTCCATCCAGTCGGTGATGCCATCCAACCATCTCATCCTCTGTCGTCCCCTTTCCTCCTGCTTTCAATCTTGTGTTACCCCCTCACTTGTGTTTCTCTTAAGCAATTACACTTACAGTCAGGTGTAGCAAATATAAATGATGTGTTCTTGAAACTGTGGGTAATAATTAGTCAAATCAATTTCACCTGAGTAATCAAGGTTGTTGTTTGTTTGTTTTTTTTTGTTTGTTTTTTTGGGTTTTTTTTTTTTTTTTTTAAGACTCGCATGCCCTTCAAATGGCATGTTTTCCCCAAGTGTTTTCTAAGAACTTGGAGTCAGCTGCATCTAGTTCAGGCTGAGCCAGTTCAGACTGGATAGGATCACAGACTCTCCAACCGGGCATGCATGAAGGTCAGATTTTCTCCATCAGAGGGCCAAAAACTCCACCCTAAGAACGTGGAGAGGCCCGTAGCCCAATTATGCCTGCATAGAACTAGGATGACCATACCTTTTTGCCATCACACTTCCCCACAGTCCCCACATTCCCCAAGCTGTCCACGTCTGAGACTGCCCGGCTCCTTTATTATTCATCTGTAAATACCCCCAGCCCCTTACCTTCCATGAAGTGGATTGGAGGAATGGTCTCCTAAGTAATGAGAATGAGGTAAGTAATAAGCTAAGTCTTCTAGCTTCGCTGCCTTAGGAATCGAGCTCTTTGTTTTAAGCCTCGGGGTCTCAGCATTTTGGCTTGCTGTGGGTCAGGCAGAACGAGACAGTTCCAGTGAAATTCTTCTTTTCTGTCTTTCCTATTCTTTCCTACATCTTGATTTACCCAAGAAAACTAAAAGCTAGAGATACTGAGTAAGCTGGTCTTTCAACAATCAGCGGAGAGCGTGCTCCCTTAGGCACTGTGCTTGGTTGTGCAGATGAAAGTAACAGAATCTGACCTCAGGGAACTCAAAGCCTAGTGGAGGAGAGACGTAAAAGGCCCAGGGCCTTATTGTCAGTTTAAGTAGAGGGGAGAAAACAAGTTATGGGAACCCCAGAAATCTCATGGGGCTTCCCAGGTGGCGCTAGTGGTAAAGAACTTGCCTCCCAATGCAGGAGACATAAGAGGCTCCGATTCTGGGATGGGAAGATCCTCTGGAGGAGGGCAGAGCTACCCACTGCAGCATTCTTGCTTGGAGAATCCCATGGATAGAGGAGCCTGGCGGGCCACGGTCCACAGGGTTGCACAGAATTAGACACGACTGAAGCGACTTAGCAGGCACGCATGCAAGAGATCCCGTCACCTACCAGAGTGGATGTGAGCAGCAGCGAGGGTGAATTTATGTAGACTTCCCAAGGAGGTAGGACTTGAAGCCTCTCTTAAAGGATGAGGAGAATAAGGAAGAAAACCGTGCAGGCAGATGAATAGCGTGAGCAAACCCGGGAAAGCAAGGCATGGTCTGTGAGTTCAGAAACCACCAGTGTCATTTCAGTATGAGATACAGAAGCAGATGCTGGAGGGAGCATGGGGCCGGATGCAGTGGGACACCTGTTCCACCTTAAGGAGTTCTGGATTCACCTGCAGGTCCTGGGAACCCAGCAAAAGACTCCGAGGTGTGGAATGACACAGTCGGCTTAATATTTTGGATAGATCACCCCACTGGCTTTGCAAAAGATGAATTTGCGAGGGAAGAATGCCCAAGACTGGCAAAGTGATCGTGGAGCTGGTACGATATTCCCTGCCAGAGTGTATCTGTCCTAGGATAGGGCTGGTCAGGTGACAAAATGTGATAGCATGAGAAACAGTAATAAAGTGAAAAACTGATGGGGTTTAGAGATTTCTTTTCTATGGGAGACTTAGAGGATGGAGCAGTTAATGAGGCTCCCACGTTTTGTTGCCTAGGAGATACTGTCAACCTAGGGAAAATACAGGGTGCAAAGAAGATGATGTCAGTGTGGGACCAGCGGAGTTTAACTGTAATGGAGCCAATACCCGGGTGGAGCTCAGGTGCATCGAGAGTTAAGTGCCTGAAGATTCTGTGCTGGGCAGGTCTGGGTCCACCTATAATGCAGGGCATGTGGGTTCGATCCCTGAGTCAGGAAGATGCCCTGGAGAAGGAAATGGCAATCCACTCCAGTGTTCTTGCCTGGAAAATTCCACAGACAGAGGAATCTGGCGGGCTACAGTCCATGGGGTCACGAAAGAGTGAGTCAGACACGACTTAGAGACTGAACAACAAAACTATACAGGACCCCCAGGTAAAACATTCAGGAATGTATGAGGTTTAAAATGAGGGCGTATATGATATAGCCGATCAGAAAAATGGAAAAGAGTCACTGAATATGACAGTGCGTCAGTGTGTGGGGAAGAAGGCTAGAAGCAAACCTTCAGAAAACTGAGCACTGCCTGCAAGGGTAAAGTCAGTTCTTCCAAGGAGCTGGGCTGGTGGGGGTGGAGAGCACGTGGATGATTGAGCAGGACCAGTCTTGGGAGCTGATGTAAAACCACCTTCTCAGAGTTGGCAATGTCCTGTCTGCCAGCCATCTGCAGCCCCATCAGAGCCATCCCATGATCCCTGACCTTCACCTTCCCTCAGATAATGAGACCTGGCCAGTAGCAGGTGTTCTTAAAATGGATCAAGCTGGATGACCGATGTGGATGGTTAAGCAAGTGCCTCACAAGGTTGATTAAAATACAGCAGCCAGCCATGTGTCCACTCTGATTTCTGCAGTCAGCATTGCTATGAAGCAGATCACTGGGCCAGTGGCCTTTGGTTCTCTACTAAGACATCTCCCATAGAGAGTTTTCCATGAAACCCAGGCAAAGAGGCAGTTACAGAAAACCCAGGCCATATAAAAAGGCTTTTAGGTTTATATCCTGGTCTCTGCATATCCTGCTATGTTTAATGGCTTTGCATACTCTCCGCCTACCTAAGAGCATGACCCAAGAATTACAGACTCACCCAAGCTGTCTTTCCTGTATAAGGACAACAAATATTTTGGAACTTGCAAAGAACTCAGATTATGGTCCCAGATATACCGTATAAACATGAATTAAGAAGCTAGAGTAAAAGGGAGGAGAGAGAAGTGTGTTTGACAAGAAATTAACAGAAGCAAACATCCCTTTTTCTATCAATATTACACTTAAGATACGTTCGGATGCCTCACACTCCTGTACTTTTTTCTTCACTTTCTGTTTTGAGAGAAATTTACAGATGCTCTCACACCAACTGATGTTTGACAGTAAGAGTCATCTTCACTTCTGCCCTCTTTTTCTGAGCAGCTTTCAAAATAAACATTTGGATCTCCAGTGAAAAAGCCAGGGAAGGATACTAAGTGATAGGCTAGTAGACACCAGTCACAGGAGACGGATAATTTTTTTTTTAATTGCAGATTTGCAGCACATTAGTTGGGACTATTAATCTATTGACCTTGAAACCCAGGATTTTAAAATCCTGAAACAAAGGCGAAGACGCTACTTGAGGAATTTGGTGATTAAAAAAATTGTTTTCCCTTCTTGGATGCCAGGACAATGTAGGGTGAACTCCTAAGGACTGTGTGGGACAGTCCAGCCGGGACCCCTCTTGCTGTCTTTCTGGGAGTCATGACAAAATTACAAAGCACAGGCAGCTTCTCAGTGTTTTGCTCTTATGTTGAAATTTATTTTCTTTTATTTGCATTTATTTATTTTTCCTGGCCACGTATAGCATGTAGGAATCTTAGTTCCCTGATCAGGGATCAAGCTCATGCCCCCTGTATTGGAAGCATGGAAGCTTAACCCCTGCACCACCAGGGAAGTCCCAGACTTTATTCTCCTGATGCTCAGCACACCCCCTGGCTTCAGGACAGCATTCTTCTATTTCTCCATCTGGTTTGTAGACTTGTTCTCCTCTGTCAGGAATTGCATGAGATCGCAAACTGAGCAAGGGGCAACTCTAAATGGACATCACATGCCACTTGATTAAGAAATGCAGAAAAATTTATACATGAAATGAATGTCCCCAGGGAGAAAAAAAAAATGTTTCTAAATTTGTTTTTTTTTTCCCCCACTTTCTTGGCTCAGGTCCTAGTGGGTTAAGAAGGAGAAGAAATATCAACCCCTCTGGTTTTCTTTGCTGGTACAGCAAAGAGCAGCATGGTGCCCAGTGGGATCTCCTGGCACAAGATCAAGCTGTGTAGAGACTCAGAGCAATCCCACCACCAGTGAGGGTGTTCCAGGCAGCAATTAAATCATGATCATTCCCCCCCGCCACACACACACCTCCCCAACTTCCACCCCAATCCCTGCTGTCTTCTAACTGTGGGAAGCCCAGATTGGATGACTAAGTGCCAGGGAGGCCATGCCAACCCACAGTTCCAGAAGTGACAGGACCTTGGCCCCCCAGTGTCCAGTCTAGGAAAGAGGGGGAGGTCTCTGCTCAATGGTGAATTCAGGCACTGCGTCCACAGGGTGGTTTAAAAGAGGCTGGAAACGCTGTGCAGAGGAAGGATGAACAAGGCAAATAGAGTAGAGTATCGTCCTCCACCGAGGTTTAAGAGGTCTGTGATTTTCCCTTCAACTGTAAAACGTGGAAGCGTAGCCCTGTCTTGAAGGCCTTCTTCCCTTCCTGGCACACAAATGTAAGAGGGCGGCCAGAGTGCTGGAAGGTGATGGGCCCGCCTGTTGAGTGTCCCGTCAGAGGAAGCAGCAATAGTCATAGCAGCAACCCTAAGAAAACACCCCCAAATGGAGTGGAAGTGCGGAAGAGTTAAAGTGGACCATAATGCAGTTAAGCCATGAATTCCGCTTCTATGGGGATTTTAGTGAGAACGACTTGAGTGGAATATGAGGCAGGGGAAGGAATAGGAGCGGGGATTAGGAAGAGATATGATAGGCAATAAGAACAAAAGGGCTGTGAATGGTGAAAGTTTTTTATAATTTCTAAAAATTTATTTTTTGGCCGTGTGGGGTCTTGGTTGGTGCGTGGACTTCTTTCTCTAGTTGCGGTGAGCAGGGGCCACTCCCTAGTGGTGATGTGCAGGCTTCTCGTGCTGGTTTCTCTTGTGGAGCACAGGGTCCGGGCTTCCAGACTTCAGTGGTTGCGGCTTCCAGGCTCTAGAGCACAGGCTCGATGTGGGATCTTTCCAGATGAGGGATTGAACCTGTGTCTCCTGCACTGGCAGGCAGACTCTTCACCACTGAGCCACCAGGGAAGCCCTGAACATTTTTTAAATAGGAGAAAACCTAGTACTCTGGAGATAAATTGAAAAAAAATCAAGAAATATTGGGTTGCCTATAAAGTTCATTCAAGTTTTTCCGTAAGAGCTGACAGAAAAACCCAAATGAATTTTGTGGCCAATCCAATGCATAGTGAAGAATGTGAGGTGAAAGAGAGCTGAGGTAAGAGGAAAGAAGAGGAGAAATTGAAACCAAGGGGTGGAAGAGGCAGAAATGGAAGAAAGGTGGTATTCATGGAAGAAGGGCAAAGAGTGGGAACGTGTCAACTTCAACTTGGTACTTGCCAAGGGTATTTGCCAGGTTTCCCTGGTAGCTCAGATGGTAAAGAATCTGCCTGCAATGCAGGAGACCCCAGTTTGATCCCCGAGTCAGGAAAATCCCCCGGAGAAGGGAATGGCAACCAGCTCCAGTATTCTGGGCTGGAGAATTCCATGGACAGACCATAGGGTCACAAAGAGTTGGACATGACTGAGCGACTTTCACTTTCACGAGGGCACCTGCCATCTCCCTCTACAAGGATTAACTCATGAGCTTCTGCAATTGCTGACCTTCAACATCCCCTGAAGAGAGTTCAGGGTGGGTAGAGAGCAGATATGAGGCACTCTGGGCTTTGGAAAAACTTGAAGGATAGGTCTTCATATAGTTAGACATGATTTTATGAGTCCAATTCTTACCTCTCCTTACCTCTAGAAAAGCACTAAATTCCTTCATGGTGATGTCTGCTCCTCATGACTAGCAGAATCCTTCTGCAAAAATATGTGCTTGATTGCATGTATTCCCCCTTCACCAAAACCAGATATTATTAACCTCCCCCCACTACCTCCTTGGACCATGTTCTCAGAGCTATTCTGAAATGCTGTCTCCCAGGATATGGTCTTCATTTTTGCCCCAAATAAAACCTAAATCTCATGCTGTGCACTTTTTTTTTTTTTTAAGTTGACAAAAGAAATACAGAGGACAACTTTGAGAAGAAAGTCCCTGATTTATGATAGTCAAATCTCATGAACATGGTTAATGAATTAATGATGGAGAATAGTTAGCTAATTGTAACTTTGCCTTAAAAAAAAAAACAAACAAACAAACTTAAAATACGGCAGTAAACTGGCAGAAAAGAAGAGCTAGAGGATGAAGTTGCTAGAGCACCTCTTCAGATTTCACAGCTGTGTGTGTGTGTGTGAGTGAGTGAGTGAGTGAGTGAGTGAGTGAGTTCAGTCACTTCCTACTCTTCTCGACCCCATGGACTGTAGCCCACCAGGCTCCTCTGTCCATGGGCTTCTCCAGACAAGAATACTGGGGTGGGTTGCCATTTCCTCCTCCAGGGGATCTTCCCAACCCAGGGATCAAACCCGAGTCTTGTCTGCCTCTTGCATTGGCCGGCAGACCCTTTACCACTGTGCCACCTGGGAACCTTGTCACACCTTTCTACTCAGGGTGTAATAAGGGCGATGCAGGCAGGAGCTGCCGCTCCGCCATCGATTGGTACCACAGGGGGCCCCTCCCTCCCCCAAGCAAGCAACCGTTAGTGAGCAACGGTCGACCAGCGACCGTTAACCGTCCTGCTCAGCCATTGGTTGGTGCCACAGTGGACCCCTCCCCCTCCTTGTATATAAAAGCCCAAATTCTGAAGGAGAGAAGGTTTTTTGAGAAGCTAGTTTGTCATCTTTTCGACCTGCTAGCTTTCTGATTATTAAGTCGTTATTCCTTCTTCCAACAACTTGAGGTTTATTGGTCTGTTGTGTGGCAAGCAGAACAAGCTTGGGCTTGGTAACAGTGACCTGAATGTCACCCAGCTGTTCAAGTCTACCACTGTTGATCTATTAGTCAACAATTAATGTACTTAAAACAGATTTAATTATTGTCCTAAAAGCAAATGAGGCCAATATATAATATAGCCCATTTGTAAATTTTTTTCTCCACAGCTTCTGAAAACATTTCTTTTTTTAAGTTAAGCTGACTTACTTTAACTTAAAGATATGCTCCTCTGGTGACATAATTTCATAAAACTGCAGCTCCACCTGTGTTTTAAACTTCCTTCCAACCCGGATCTAGTCCTCAGTCTCAGAGAATAAAAGGAAGGAAAGGGAGAAACAGGAAGAAATGCTTCTATCTTACCTATCACAATTCCAATATATGTCTGTAGACAGCAGTTCTAGAGATCAGGGGAATGGCTTGGGGAAGATAGTGCAGGATTCTAGGAAACAGATATCTGTGTAAAGAATCTGCCTGCAATGCAGGAGACACAGGAGACACAGGTTCAATTCCTGGGTCAGGAAGATCATGGCAACCCACTCCTGTATTCTTCCCAGGAAATTCCCAGGCAGTGGATCCTGGCAGGCTACAGTCCATAGGGTCGCAAAAAGTCACACGACTGAAGCGACTGAGCAAAAAAGGAAATAGATGATGACGGTCTGTTTTAGGATAGAGAATGGAGCAGAGAGAAATTGAAAACTTGATAAATACTTAGGGGACAAGGACTAGTTTGCTTTAGATGAGAAAGAAGAAACAAGAGACTTATGGCTTGAGCAAACCGATAAGTATGGTACTTGTTACTGACCAGGGCACGAGGGGAAGGAAGTTGTTTATGCAGTGGGATGATTAATTTTATTCTTGATGACAAGCAGGACCCTGTGGGGCTCCTGGATACAAAAACCTTTCTGTGTCCCCCATTTCTTGATTACGGGAAATAGGCTTCATTCAGCCTCCAGGGTCTTTCCTGAGTTCCAACCAGAGGTTCAAACAGCTGCTAACTAGGGAAGGGAAGGGAATGGATGTAGAGAATAGATAGGAGCAGTCAAAAGAAACAATAGAGCAGCCTTGGGGCAGTGCCCTGGTTCCTCCTCAAGGAATACAATAACAATCTCTTTGAGTTGTTTTGTAGCTACTGAAACCCCCTCCAGGTGGGAGAAGTTAACAGTAGGATGGTTGGTGATCCTGACTTCCACTTACCTCACCACCAGCCAGTCAGAATAATGTCCACGAGCTGATCATGTCCTCTTTGAAACATTACTATAGAGCTCCTTACAACTCCTCCAGGTTGGGACACAGTTTTGAGGGCATAGCTTCCCTCGTAGCTCAGTGGGTAAAGAATCTGCCTGCAATGCAGGAGATCTGGGTTCGATTCCTGGGTCAGGAAGATCCTCTGGAGAAGGAAATGGCAACCCACTCCAGTATTCTTGCCTGGAGAATTCCATGGACAGAGAAGCCTGGCAGGCTACAGTCCATGGAGTAACAAGAGTCAGATACAACTTAACAACCAAACCGCCACCAGCCAGCTGTGGCCCCTTTGCCTGACAAAGCAATAAAGCTGTTCTTTTCTACTTTACACAAAATTCTGTCTCTGAGATTTAATTTGGTGTCAATATACAGAATAAAGATTCAGCTTCATTCTGAATATTTTGAATGTGAAGGGCCTGGAAGATGCCCCAAGGGTCTATCCAGCTGGAAAGTGGATATACATACATCTGAGGCTCAAGAAGCAGGTCATTGTTGGAAATACAGAATTTGGAGTAAGCAGAATCTAGGTGGTAATGCGGAGAAGGCAATGGCACCCCACTCCAGTACTCTTGCCTGGAAAATCCCATGGACAGAGGAGCCTGGTAGGCTGCGGTCCATAGGGTCGATAGGAGTCAGATATGACTGAGCAGCTTCACTTTCACTTTTCAGTTTCATGCATTGGAGAAGGAAATGGCAACCCACTCCAGTGTTCTTGCCTGGAGAATCCCAGGGACAGGGGGAGCCTAGTGGGCTGCCGTCTACGGGATTGTACAGAGTTGGACACAAGTGAAGCAACTTAGCAACAGCAGCAGGTGGTAATGAAAGATGTGAGACTGTATACAAGCTCCTGTGCTTGCTTCAGCAGCACATATACTAAAATTGTATATAAACTTCTACAGGGACCTAGAGAATCCATAAAGTTAGAAGAGCAAAGGGCTATGAGAAACTCCAACACTTAAGGGACTGGTAGAAAAAGGAGCTCAGAACACTAAAAAGGTGCAGTAAGAATGTTATTTGCTCAGTAGTGTCCAACTGTTTGCAACCCCATGGACTGTGGCCCACCAGGCTCCTTTGTCCATGGATTTTTCCAGGCAAGAATACTGGAATGGGTTGCCATTTCATTCCCCAGGGATCTTACCAACCCAGGGATTGAACCTGGTGGGTCTCCTGCATTGCAGACAGATTCTTTACCATCTGAACCACCAGGAAGTCCACAATAATCCATAACACTGTCTAAATTACTGTTTATATTTGTTACTGTTGCTTAGTTGCCAAGTCCAGTGGTTAAGACTTGGAGCTTCTGCTGCAAGGGGTACAGGTTTGATCCCTGGGGAAGGAACTAAGATCCCACATGCTGCATGGTATGGCCAAAAAAGCGGAAAGGGGTGGAGAGAGAGAGAGGAGAAGAGGTGTTATTGAAAATGAGTATTTCTCAATTTTCTCAACTTAGTCATTTTTGCCTTAATGAGACAGTTTCATTGGAATGATAGACTGTAGTAGGGTGAAGAGTGAATGAGAAAGAAAGAAATGGGGAAAGCAAACACAGACATGGTAAAAGAGAAGTATGTCTAGAAAGAGTTAAATAGGTTTAAATGCTGGTGGAAAACGGTAAGCAGAAAGGGTTAAAGACATAAGAAAGAGACTGCCAGTGACCAAGTCTTGAAAATTTGAGCGTTAAAATAAATCATGATAGAAATAGTAAACCATTTTTAAAAGTAAAATCCATAAGTCCACATGGATAGAAAATAAGAGTGAGAAAATAGGCAATTTTCTATGGAATGGAAATAACAGGATGCTAAAATTCATGAGTCAAATATAGCCTGCTCTCAAACTGTCTCCCCACAGATAACTTATAAATTACAAAGGGACAAGTAATACCTTTACAGTGGAGAAATATGGGAAATACCACTTAGCCAAGTTAATACTACCAATATTGGGACAAACCAGTATCATGGACCTCCTGATAAACGGATTTCAAATAATATGGAAATAACTGACAAATTCAAATTAAAGGACATTCTAAAAACTGATGCTTATTTTATGAAACTGTCAAGCTCAAGAAAGATAAACATGGGTGAGGAACTGTTCCAGGTTAAGGAGACTAAAGAGGTATAACAACTAAATGTGAAAGTCATCTGAGATTGGATCCTAGACCAGGAAAAGAATATAGCTATAAAGGCTTTGGGAAATAGATGGGGAAACAGTGGAAACAGAGTCAGACTTTATTTTTTTGGGCTCCAAAATCACTGCAGATGGTGACTGCAGCCATGAAATTAAAAGACGCTTACTCCTTGGAAGGTAAGTTATGACCAACCTAGATAGCATATTCAAAAGCAGAGACATTACTTTGCCAACAAAGATTCGTCTAGTCAAGGCTATGGTTTTTCCTATGGTCGTGTATGGATGTGAGAGTTGGACTGTGATGAAGGCTGAGCGCCAAAGAATTGATGCTTTTGAACTGTGGTGTTGGAGAAGACTCTTGAGAGTCCCTTGGACTGCAAGGAGATCAGCCCTGGGATTTCTTTGGAAGGAATGATGCTAAAGCTGAAACTCCAGTACTTTGGCCACCTCATGCAAAGAGTTGACTCATTGGAAAAGACTGTGATGCTGGGAGGGATTGGGGGCAGGAGGAGAAGGGGATGACAGAGGATGAGATGGCTGGATGGCATCACTGACTCGATGGACGTAAGTCTGAGTGAGCTCCGGGAGTTGGTGATGGACAGGGAGGCCTGGTGTGCTGTGATTCAGGGGGTCACAAAGAGTCGGACACGACTGAGCGACTGAACTGGACTGAATTGATAAAGGATTTTATTAGGAAAATTGATGGAATGTGAATATGGATCATGGATTAAGTAATGGTGGTGTTCTCAGTGTTAGACTTCATGATTTTGATCATCAAACTGTGGTTAAGTCAGAGAATGTCTGAGGAAATATACCCTGCAGTATTTAGGAGAAAAGAAGTATGGTATTGCTCCAGTGTATCTGAAATGATTCCTGATGAATTGAGATTCCTTATGAAAAAGAGAGAGAGGAGCAGATGGGGCAAAATGTAAACAATTGCATACTGTTCCTACCACATTTCTATAAATTTGAAAGTATATCAGAAGAGAAGCTAGAGCAGAGAAGAGGGATGATTGACAGATTGAAGTCACTGGGGAGATGAAAGGGGACAGGATTGAGAGAGAAAAGCCTAGATTAGAGGAGGGGCACTTCATCCACTGTAAGAGGAGGGAACTGGGAAAAGATGGGATCTGACATCCATTTTTCTGTGTTGGTTGAGTGGAAGAAGGAAAAGATTGGTTTTTAATAATCTTATTAGCTAGGAAATGTTTATATTACGCTCTTCCACTTTTAAAAATTGAAGGAAGGAGCAAGCATGATGAGCCTGGAGCAGAGGGACCACTACTTAGCAGAAGGTTTTAATGAATCTTTGGGTGTACAAAGGATGATTTGAGTCTAAGTAAGCTCATGGCACAAGCCCACTCTTGAGTACATGGGACAGAGGTTGGGGTTGGGTGGTGGGGGAGGAGAGAACAAATAATGCCAGAGAACCTCATGCTCCCTGTAACTGAAGAGAAAGTGGTTCAGAAGGTAGTAAGACAATAACTTACCATCAATCAGCGCCTAAGCTAGGATGCCAGTCCAGTTTGTGCTTCTGATTGCCACTAAAGACACTTTTCATAGAAAGAGCCTTTGGTGATTTTTAAACTAAGACATAAAATGTGATCTACCTGCAAATTGTTCATGTATCCATTTGCCTTAGTCATTGCTCAAATCTAAAACCTATTTGCAGAAAGATGAAATTTTACAACAAATAGTGAAACGTTCAAGTTATAAACCCATCACTGTAAGTACAGAACAGCATTACTTATATGATATTCTACTAAAATGCCCCAAAGAGACCAGTAGCCAGGATAGATGTGATATACTTTCACTGAAAAGTGTGTTTTTCTTCCTTCTTATGGCTCAAAATTTTCACCATTATTTCTCTTTAGCTTGTTAGAACAAAGATTTGATCAATAGCAAGATGCACTGTAAAGACTTAAAAATAAACATAAATTTGGCTTCCAGAGGTATCTTTTATCTTTATAATGGTCTTGCCTGGAAAATCCCATGGGCAGAGGAGCCTGGTAAGCTGCAGTGCATGGGGTTGTGAAGAGTCAGACACAACCGAGCAACTTCACTTTCCCTTTTCACTTTCACGCATTGGAGAAGGAAATGGCAAGCCACTCCAGTGTTCTTGCCTGGAGAATCCCAGGGACGGGGGAGCCTGGTGGGCTGCCGTCTATGGGGTTGCACAGAGTCGGACACGACTGAGCGACTTCACTTTCACGCACTGGAGAAGGAAATGGCAACCCACTCCAGTGTTCTTGCCTGGAGAATCCCAGGGACGGGGGAGCCTGGCGGGCTGTGGGGTCGCACAGAGTCGGACACGACTGAAGCGACTTAGCAGCAGCAGCTGTGGTTTAGTTGCTAAGTCACATCCGACTCTTGCGATCCCATGGACTGTAGCCTGCCGGACTCCTCTGTCCATGGGAAGAATACTGCAGTGGGTTGTCATTTCCTTCTCTAGGGGATCTTCCCAACCCAAGGATCAAACCCAGATCTCCCACATGGCAGGCAAATTCTTTACCATCTGACCCACCAGGAAAGACTTAAAATGTCTGAAAAATTAGATCAGAATGATTGCATCTCTCATTACCTTGCCCTCAGGGAAACTTTTCACTCCTTTTTTTGTTTGCTTGCTCGCTTAAATGGCTACAAAGATTGCTTAGGCTTCAGATGGGGAGGTAAGAGGGGGAGAGCGCTTCGTAAGGCCCAGAGGGAAGAAGTCTGCATCTCCCTCTCGGAAGCTCTAGCGCATTGTGTGATGCTACAACTGTGAGCATCTTTCTTTCTTTCTGTTAAAGGTTAACCAGCTTAAAAAACAAATATGCTGTTTCACAGTCATCTGTAAATAACTACTGCATCACTGCAGCCAAGCTATTTTCCTTTCTGTATGTGTTCTTCTTGCTATAAGATTTTTTTTTCATATAGTTCTACTAACAAACTTATCATCAATATTTTTCTAGTTTATCTGATTATATAAGTTATATTAGGTCAGCAGAATCTGGGGATCCTGTCTTGGGTGGCAGTCCATGAGTCCTTTTTATTTCCAATCCTCTGTGGAAATTACCCTAAAAGTTTGACAAGTGACCCCACACAGCTGAACCTTGGTTCCCCAGAGGTTGTGCAGAGCCTGGCTGTGGAGGAGAAGGCATCTTTATACCGTTGTGTTCAGTGCTGATGGAGAGATGGAAAAGAAAGGTGCAAACCACAGGAAAACTTGCACCATGATGACAGGAGCTTTAGCCAAACATTGGGACCAAGCATAAATTGCACACAAGACAGACAAGATAATGCATCAGACGTGCTATAACCATGCTATCAGACATGTATTTGGATTGATGACCATCGTAAGTGAATAACACTTGAAAGCCTACCATATATCTTAAAGGCAATTCTTAATACAGGCCATCTAAAAGGCAAATATGCAGCAAATACCATGATGCTTTCTTTCTTCATTCATTCTATAGACAGTTTTATGGCTGAGATCTTGAATTAGAAATTGAGAATAAAGAAAAGAAGGAAACAGTCCTCATCGCAAAAAGCCCACAGTTTAGGACGAAATACTTGCTAACATCACCATCATAATCTTCATCATTACAGTAGAGTCTATGTACAATGGAAACATGGATTATTATTATGTGGGGGATCAGAGATGGAAACACAGCAGGAGGTTAACTCAGTCTTTATAAGAATCGTAAGAGTGTGTAAGGATGAAAGATTTATTTGAGGAGAGAAGAGTACTCTGGGCAGAAGAAAAGCACATACAAAGGCAGGCAGGCAGGAAAAACAATATGGCTCTAGAAACCAGAGATATTGCTCTGACAATGTTTGTGATGTTTGTGGAGATGCAACGACATAGGAAAACTCTAAAAGGAAATAATCTAGAGGTCCTGCGTGCCATACTAGCAAGTGTGAACTGCATCCTGAAGAAAGAAGGACTCGCCAAAGATCACTGTTCCTAAGCAAGGCCCAAATCTTTGTTTTGAAGGTTTCAGATGACTTCTTAATTGGGGGCTGTTTAAGACAGAAGACTCTGAAAGGAAGCACATTTTGAATGACCTAGGTTTACACTCACAAGCTGTGTATGAAAAGACAGATTGACCCAGCACAGATGACCTGTTACTGAATTTGTGCATGCAAAATATTTCACTCAACCACTTACTGGAATGCTTAGAACTTTGCTTCTTCTCTTCCTCAAAATTTTTGGTGTAATCACCCTTTTCTGGATTTTTTAAAAACAATTTTTCTTTTTCTCCTGTTGATGTGTCAATTGTCATTTTCCCTAATAGTCTCTTTCAAGATCAAATCCAAGTGGTCCCTCTCTAGAGACTAGGGGTAATTTTCTAGGAGGATGCTTATAGACATTCATGTAGTTTGAATCAATGCCAGTGAAACCAGTGTAAAAACTAATATCAGGTTTTGCAAGACACCCAGGTGAAAAGGAGAGACTGACATATTTTAGTTATGCACGAATGTTTTGTCCTTTCCATGGTAGTGACATCAGTTTAATGCTTAAGGTTTGGGTTTGTTTCAGGGTTCATAATTCTTTGACAAAGAGACTTTGTCTGATTATTGTTTTCTTATCATCCAAAGGATTATACTAGTTTCTACTTAGAAAGCTGTTAGTAATAACAATTTCTACTCTCTTTGCAAAGCATCTCCTATGTGAATTATGTATACCCACTATTGGCAAATCTTTAGCTCCTCCAAAAGTCATTATATTGAATTTGATTTCATATTCTTGAATTTTTAAAAATGTATTCAAATAATCATTGTTTCTCAACCTTTTGGATGAAAATATTTCTTCACCATGATGAGGAAAGCCTATTCTGAGTTTGAAAAACATTTGCAATGGCCCTCAGGAAAGAGAATCTACAGAAAATTTCAGAAGAAGACCATGTGGCTACAACATCTGGTACATTTGAGAAGTGAGGCTGGAGCAGAAGGTGGCTTTGTTAACTATGGTGAGAAAGGAGCTACAGACACACCCTGCAGATTGGATACATATTAGTGATGGATTTCAAGCGAGTGAATGGCCTGCTATTTGAATTTTAAGAATTTATGTTGAGGGAGAGATGCCTTAATTCCCAGAGACCATTAGAAACCTGTTCAAATAAGCAAAAAAGATGTGGCATTGGGAACAGAAAGTATAAAAGAGATAATTCGGGAATTTAGGAGTCCTCTCAACTTTCTGGATGAGATTCCCTGGATGATGACGTGCCCTTTACAAAAAGAATACAGGGGAGAGAATAGCTTGGGAATACATAATGATAACCACTAAAATTTATTCAGTGCTTATTCACCACTCATTGTGACAACCTCTTTGTATTAAGTCAAAGGTGAGTTCTATTTTGGACATGATGAGTTTGAGAGGTCTGTGACTATCCAGGAAAATGCCCTCACTAGCAGCACCAGGAAGACATATGAGTGTACAGCTTAGGAGAGCTAGTTGGTTTGGAGATCAAAATTTGAAAATCATGAAGATAAAAACAACTAATATTTACTATTTGCCACATGCCTGGTACTGTTCTAAGCACTTCCTGTGTATTGCTCACTTAATTCTCACAACATACATTTGAGGTTGAAGCTATTAATATCATTAGTTCTTTTCATAAGGAAGTAAAAAGAGGTTAAATAAGAAATATTATTTGACTTGCCCAAAGTCACAGAACTAATAAGTGGCCAAGCCAAAATCTGAATCAGGGACCATCATTATGACTCTTAAAACTTGAGATGGAAGACCCAAGGAGAGTTGCTAAGATGAGAACCCTGAACCACACTTGGGTTCCTTTGAAAGTTGATTCACTTTTTTGCATTTCAATCATGTAGCAATGTTCTACAACCCAGGGAGCAAATGTTATCTCCTTTATGGAATTCAGGTTAAAAAACAGGTTTTAAAAGTCTCCCTTGAGTGGTTTTAGGCAAGTAATTTTATCTCTCTGAGCTTCATTTTTTTTTAACCTGTCAAGTCTGACCTGTAAATCACCCAAAAGGATTTTTCTGAGAATGAAATGAAATGGATTTATTTGAAAGTGGAGCACAGAGTGATCATGCAATTTTAGTCTATCATACATATCATATGATAGAATGTATGTCTATTATACATTTAACTCTCTTCCGTTTGCAATAGCCTATTCACTTCTAAAGTAAATAAATTCACTCCTATTCACCCTCACAACGGAGAAGGCGATGGCTCCCCACTCCAGTACTCTTGCCTGGAAAATCCCATGGATGGAGGAGCCTGGTAGGCTGCAGTCCACGGGGTCGCTGAGGGTCGGACACGACTGAGCGACTTTACTTTCACTTTTCACGTTCATGCATTGGAGAAGGCAATGGCAACCCACTCCAGTGTTCTTGCCTGGAGAATCCCAGGGACGGGGGAGCCTGGTGGGCTGCCATCTATGGGGTCACACAGAGTTGGACAAAACTGAAGCGACTTAACAGCAGCATTCACCTTCACAAAATACCAGGGAATAGAGAGGGTGCAGGGTTGATATTACAGAATTGGCTCCCTTTAGATCTTTGCAAAATTAAATGGTTCAGGTGAGAAAAACAACAATGATTGTATCTACCCTATTACAAGAATTGGAGTGAGCAGGTAATTATGCCTATGTTCTAAGTTAAAGAGAATTATAGGATAATATAACTTCTCAAGCCAGTATTCTGTGTCCTTAAGCTGATATAATGATTTCTTTAAAATATTGCACCATCTGGAGCTATTTTGCATTCCCAGTATTATTGCTGTCACTCAGTTTTTAGAACCTTGTACTTTATGACTTTACAGATTCTCAGCTTTTAAGTGCAATTTTATTATACCTTGAAAATAAACTCTTTTCCCTAGATGCACAACTCTTGATAGTTTTTATTGAATGTTTAAGCTCCTTAAGGACAGAGAGAGTGTTCTTGAAATTCTTTCATACCATCCAAAGGTACCCAGGGTAATTTGAAGGATTTAACAAGCAGTTCTTAACAAAAAATTGCAGATAGTCTATAAAGCGTTTCATAAAGAATCATTATACTGGTAGGTCACTTTTGAGATTACCACTATAATCAAAGCATGATTTGGGCATTTGGAAAAATCTTATCCTGATTAGTGAGCAATGCATTCTGAGATAAGGAACTTCCAAACTTTTGAAATCTTTTTGCAGTTGGAGCTAGCCTGCCAATGGATAAGCTATATGCTTGACAGAACTTGCAGAACTATTTAAAAATACATGGCTTAAGTCTTTCTCCATTCTCAGAATTGAGTATGATCCATCTGATTAAATTATAACCCAAGAGAAGTAGTACTTTCAAAATCAGTCAATACTTCCTTCTCCCCCAACTTGATTTCCAAGGCAGAGGCATAAAATTCGCATCATACTCTATAATTTAGGTATTAATCTTTGACTCATCCTTGACATTCTACTTACACCTACACGAAGTCTTTCAGTCTTACAAAATGCCATCATTTCAAGTTTAGCAAATTGAGGCATACAGCTCTTTATCAGTAAGAGAAAAATACCCCTCCTCATGATTTCTTACTCCTTCCCTGTCTCCCAAACTACTTTAACAAGTTTTTATTCTGTCTCTAGTAACTTTAAAAAAGTGTGTAAGTTTTCTATGTCAACTCTTGCAAGAGCTTGATAAGAACTCAAAAGATTTCTTAAAGAATATGCTATCTTTTATGTCATCAGTCATACCTTCCAGAAATTACCTTCATACCACCCGCTGCAGAGCAACTAAGGCTTCTATTAATAATACATTCCTAGCATTATATCTCATTATTTAAAAAAATCCTATTGATTGAATTTAGATTTTTGCTTCCCTTTAAGACTTCTTAGCATGAGTATGCTTTTCCCTAGTTATATGTTAGAACCACCTGGGGAGTTTTAAACTACTAATACCTGGGCCTCACCCCAGAACAAATCAGAATCTCTAGGGGAGAAGTCTGAGCTTCAGTATATTTTTAAGTTATGAGGTGTCCTTTAATGTGCAGCCAGGGTTTAAACTACTGTTTGTGCAATTTAGGGAATACTGGGGTTAGGTTTGTCCAGATCTGTCCAATTATCTTCTAAAAATGATCCATGATCTGTGCAATGGCAGGATCTTGGTCAACTAACTTATGAAACAGAATTTTAAACTTTATGTGCATGGATCTCATATGTGAATCAAAGTGAAATGCAGATTCTAATGCAGTCGGTCTGGGGTGGGGCCTGATTCTGCATTTCCAACCAGTGCTGGGGGATTCGAGGCCTGGGCTGTGGAACACTTCATCTCCTAAGTGAACCCCTCATTCTCACTGCTTCATCTTCTAAAGATGCTGAGTGAGAATCCATATCTATAGCTGTGACCTCTCCCTTTAGAACCAAATTTCTTCTTTCCATTTTAAATGCCTACTCTTGAATTTCAGATTTTAATTTCAAAGTGATTCCAACTGAATTCCACTGTCCTAAGTCAAGCCCTCATCAGGGTTTGCCTGGACTTTGTCAGCTGCTTCTTAGCAGGATTCCCTGCCTCTGGGCTGGAGAGTGAAGACCATCCTTCAGGGTGCAGCTTCTGCTTACCTCTCTTTGTCCTTCTCTTCTGAGACCTGAACCTGTCCTCTGGTGGAATCTCGCTCCCTCTTATTCTTCCTGAAATTCGCTAGGCTCATCTTTGTTCCCAGGCCCTTCTCAGGCTTCTGCTTCTGCCTCTGCCTTACAACCCTTTTCTCTTTATCTCCCCACTTAATTCCTGCTCAGTTGTTAACATAAGTCAAACATCACCTGCTCTTAAACACTCTCTAAAGCCCAAGATGAGCTTCCCTTGTGGCTCAGATGGTAAAGAATCTGCCTGCATTGTAGGAGACCTGGGTTCGATTCCTGTGTCAGGAAGATCCCCTGGGGAAGAGAGTGGCAATCCAGTCCAGTACTCTCGCTGGAGAACTCCCTGAACAGAGGAGCCTGGTGGGCAATAATCCATGGGGTCACAAAAGTATTCATGTCAGGAGAACTCTATAAACAGAGGAGCCTGGCTGGGCTACAATCCCTCTGGTTGTAAAGAGTCGGACATAGCTGAGTGACTCAGAGAGAGAAAGGCCAAGGTTAGTTGGTCAAATTTTCTCTTCCGTGTCTCTGCTAAATCCCTTTAAATTTTGAATTGCCATTATTGTTTTAGGAAGCTTTTTTTTTAATGGACTTAGAGTCCCCTACCCACCTCTGCACTAAGAAAATAACTCTCTAGTTTGTTGGTTAAACACAAATCCTTGAATCAACTACAGAAATTGTAAAATGAAAGGGTAACATTAAATGGTCATTAATGTTGCCTTCTTTGACTCAAAGAATTCAGTTTTTGTTTGCTTCATTCAATAAACATTTGTTTAAACTTGAACTGATTGCTTAGCTGCCCTATAGAGCAAAAGAGTTAAGAGATGTCAATTTGGCAAATAGAAAAAATAAATACTTGTGCATTAGGATGAATTCTAATGCACAAATGGTGGGGTTTTTTTTTAAATTATTATTAAGTAATATAGTTGCTTGTCTCTGTAGCCTTCATTCCACAATTAGCCACAGATAAAAGTGCCATGCTTATCATCATAAAAGCAGCTCAAGATCTGTCCAAAAAAGGTGAGGTGGTTTCAAGAGTATTTTTAGTGTATCATGCTTTCCATGGCTTTTCAGCCATCACAGTTTGAACAAAGCCCAATTTCCAAGCTAAATTCTATAAGTGGAAATCGGAGGCTATGGTTAAGTGAACAGAAATAGAATTGACAACCTAAATGCGTCAACATTCATGAAAAGTGACATCAGCAGGTTTGCTGTGTAATTGCTTTCTTTTTTTTAAAAGGTGAGTAGGTGTTTAAAACTTTTCAATGTTTAGAATGTATTCTCTTCAGCTTATTTTTCTTCATGTAATTTTACAAGAGGGAAGTTCTTTGCAAGGATTAAAAGACCTGTTGGCACCAACAAATGTAAAACCCTGTGCATGGCTAAAATAGGGGCATAAAGAAAGGCTATAGTTATCTCCCAAGAAATATAATTTGGGAGTTATTATAATAATCCCAGGTAATTAGAAGAGGCCTCTGCACCTTGGATCCGGGTGTGACTCTACAGAGCTGATTGCCACAGCACAACATCATTGCTTGGTTCTGTGTGAACCATTAGATGACAGTCTCCTTGCTGAAAACTAAAGGACTTCCAAATGAATTTTTTTTTAAAAGGACAGAAGAATAAAGTTTTTGATGAGAAAATGATGAAAACATTCCTAGGTAATTCTCCTCTATCATTCTGCATAAGGTTGTTGATGATATCATCTTCAAAATGAATTCTGTTATTGTTTAGTCGTTAAGTCGTGTCTGACTTTTTGTGACCCTATGGACGGCAGCATGCTAGGCTTCCCTGTCCTTCACTATCGGTGAGTTTACTCAAACTCATGTTCATTGAGTCAGTGATAACCATCCGACCATCTCATCCCCTGTTGCCCCCTTCTCCTCTTGCCCTCAATGTTTCCCAGCATCAGGGTCTTTTTCAATGAGTCAGCTCTTTGCATCAGGTGGCACCTTCAAAATGAATTTGAGAGCCCAGAAAAGAATATGTAGATTATTCTGTCAAAACATGTACCCCTACTGATGAAGAGCAGTCAGTAAAATTCCTCCTGAAGCAAAGTTAATCCCTCCATTCTGTTTGCCCCCAAAGTACCATGTACCTGTCTGTACCATAGAACAATCATATTAATCACATTTTTGAGTCAGTTCACTTCAATAGGCTATGAATTCTTTGAATGCAATGATCTTTTAATCATTTCTCAAGGTAACTCACCAATGCTTGATGCTTTCACAGATCTAAAGAGGTTCAATATCATCAATTTCATATTGTTTAACCTAATAATAATTCAATATTTAATAAGTGAATACTCAATAGATTAATTTACATTAATATCCCATTTAAGAGTGCTGGAATTTTTGAAAGGAAAGCCAGCATTTATTCCATGAGTTTCATGTTTTACAGTGTGTGTGTGTGTGAGTTGCTCAATCATGTTCGTCTCTTTGTTACACATGGACTGTGGCCCACCAGGCTCCTCTGTCCATGGGATTCTCCAGGCAGGAATACTGGAGTGAGTATCCATTCCCCTTTCCAGGGGATCTTCCTGACCCAGGGATCAAACCCAGGTCTCCTACTACTTTGCAGTCAGATTCTTTACCTGGTCTGAGCCAACCAGGGAAGCCCTATTTTATGTATATCACAATTGATATTTAATTTTAAAAGAACATCACCAAGAAGGCACTATCTATTGTTCTGATCTTTGAAGTTAGCACAAACACAGATAAGCAAGTAAGCAAGACAGTAAATATTCTAAATCAAGCACAATCTGAAGGCAATACTGTAACACTGGGCATGGCACCCAAATGTCCATGGGCCCTGTGACTTATTAGCTCAAACAAGTCAGTTTAGTTCTCTAGGCTTTGAGTCTGATCCCTTCTATAAAATTAAGTAATAATCTCACCTCTGATTTACTGTCATAAAAGTCATTTGTGATGATTTTTAAACTGAAAAATGCTATTGTCAAGTTGGAAGATGAGTAAGATCTGACAAAGGGTTTCTATACCAGAAGAGTCTGTTAATAAACAAGGGGTATTTAAGGTAGACCATTGAAGAAGGTCTAGTGGACACTCCATCCCCCTGTTAGTTGACTGGCTATACAGGCAAGTCTACCTTAAATTTGTCTTGGTTTCATCACTTAATAGTTTATTTATTGTGTGGCTGTAGGCAAGTTGGAAAAGACTCTGATGCTAGGAAAGATTGAAGGCAGGAGAAGGGGACCACAGAGGACGAGATAGCTGGATGGCACCACTGACTCGATGGACTTGAGTTTGAGCAAACTCTAGGAGGTGGTGAAGGACAGGAAGCCTGGCACGCTGCAGTCCATGGGGTTGCAAAGAGTCGGACACGACTGAGTGACTGAGCAACAACAACAAAAAAGGCAAGTTACATCATCTCTTTGCATCTTGGTTTTCTCATCTGTTAAGTGGGACTAAGAGACGGGTGAGAAGAGGGTGGATCATGGAACTGGAAACAGTTCACCTTGCTGTCAACATATTTATCACTAGAAACACAGCCTCTTAAGTACTCTACGGCAGTGGTTCTCAACAGCCCCAGATGAAGAACTTGTTAAAACGGAGATTCTGAAACAGTTGCTCTAGAGTGGAGGCCAAAATTCTACACTTCCCGGAGGCTCCGGTACTGCTGATGCTGCTCATGTAAAGACACACGTTGAGGAGCAAGACTCACCGTTATGTCCCCACTTCTAAATATCTTGGTTCCTCTTTACCAAACAAAAAAGTCAGCTTTAATCAGACCCCAGTTCTATTGACTTTAGCTCTGGAAATACTACACTTTTTAAGCAATATGATACTTGCGACTTAGAGACTAATAGTTTAGCATCTCCATCTTCAAGTGAGGGGAAGAACAGCCTGGAGCTGATAAGCACCACATCTGACATCTCAGAGCAGCCGATCCGGTATCAACATCTGAGTGTCCCACAGAGCCTTAACCCAACTCCCCACTAAGCAAGCATCCTGATTGAGGAAACATGGGGGGCAGAGGGACAATGATGGCCTTTAGAGGGAAGCCAATCGGGGCCTCATGCTTCATTCTGATCCAGAATGTCCCTCTGAACCTTCCCCAAGGAATAGAAGTGAATGACTCGTCCGTATTTGGTCCATATCTTAGACTCTAAGACTGTATGCAAGACATCCCAGGCCATTTCCGCCTAAAAATGTTTTTTTTTTCTCTTCAAATTTTAAAAACACTCAGCCAAGATTCAGCCTGCCTTGACTTGACCTTTGCATCTTGAATCCCCAGCTTTGGGTTCTCACTCTTTAGAAGAACAAGCCCTTCAGGAGAGCAGAACCCTGGAGTCCTCCTTGGAGAGCAGGCAGTAAGGGTGACAGTCAGCCCCCTGCTCCATGAGACAGGCGCCACAGAGGGCTCTTCCTCCGTCCCCGTGACTAACCGCTCCAGCTTCCTGAGAACGTGTTAGAAGCGCTCCCAGCACTGCGCGGCTGCCCAGTGGGTGCGTTTTGGCTCCGTCTCACCACATATGTTATCTTCATGGTAGCTGCTCCCAAAAAAGGGTTGTAACTCAAGGGAATCTCTTCACAGATTCACGTCTGGCTTTCAAACAAGGAGCTCTCAAACCTGTCAAATCAGGCAAGCAGACGGTGTCTCTATTTTGGGGTACATTTCCCCTCTGGGTTTGTAAAGGTTTCCTCTGGGAGGAGTCTTCCCTTTTAGATTTCATGGGCTTGATTGCTTGCATGTTGGAAAGCAGCTCTGAGTCTGGAAAAGAGCCTTTTTCAAGGTAGACAGTTTAGTGAAGTTCAGGATGAATTCGCAGGGGGAGGAGGCAGCAGAAGGTGGGGGAGGTGCACAGTACGTGGCTTAATGTACACAGCACGTAGCATTAGCTGAACACTTCTGGTGGTTGCCATAGGAATAGAAGACTTTCGATTTTAAACCATAGTTCCTCTGGAGCTACGTTAAAAAATGTGACTGGATTCTTGCTGTTCACTGCTACCAGCTTTTAAAAATGCAACCAAATGTTTACTCTGCCAAAGGAGGTTACAGTAACCTGAAAAAAAAAATGTCACTTTCAAGGCCCAAACAACTAAAGAACATGGACTTCTCCATTATCTTGGGCCCCACAACTTCCAAACCAGGGAAACACAATGTAGTTTTGATATTTTCTTCTCCAGAAGGGATTTGTGAAATATATGAGAATCTGTAACAGATGTAACTCAACCAAGTTAATTATCATTAAACTGTGGTGGGAGAATATTTAAAAACCAAATAATTGGTTTAAAACTAGTGAGTCTTGAAACCATTTTACACATTGTTTACAACAAGGGGCACCCCATCCCTGCCACTTTTGTTTCCTCTACCAGTTAGCCCTCTAATGTTTTTCTTTGCTAATTCAACGTTCTGACAGCAAGTACCAACCTGCAGATTCAGCTTTCAACATTGCACCAAGTATCTACTCCTCCCTTCCCCCTACCTCCAATGGGACACTGTATTGTACTATTCATCTAAGTCAAAAAACTATGGAGAAATTAAATACATTAAAAGTTGACCTGGAGAAAATCATAATTGAAAAAGAGAGATGCACCCCAACGTTCATTGCAGCACTGTTTACAACAGCCAGGACATGGAAGCAACCTAAAAGTCCATCATTAGAGGACTGGATAAAGAAGATGTGGTACATGTATACAAGGACAGATTATAAAAAAAGAACAAAATAATACCATTTGCAGCAACATGGATGGAACTACAGATTGTCACAGTGAGTGAAGTAAGTCAGACACAGCAAATATCATATGATATTACATGTATGTGGAACATAAATAAAAAGGTTACAAATGAACTTATTTACAAAACAGAAACAGACAGACATAGAAAACAAACCTGGTTACTAAGGGATACAGTGGGGGAGACAAATTGCAAGATTGGGATTGAAACTGGGCGCTCAGTCATCAGTCATGTCTGACTCTTTGTGACACTTTGGACTGTAGCCCACCAGGCTCCTCTGTCCATGGGAATTTCCTGGAAAGAATACAGGAGTGGGTTGCCATTTGCTCCTCCAAGTAATCATCCTGACCCAGGGATCAAGCCCATGTCTCCTGTGTCTCCTGCATTGCAGGCAAATTCTTTACTGCTGAGCCACCAGGGAAGCCCAATCTAATAGGAATCTACTGTATAATACAGGGAACTCTATTCAATACTCTGTAATGAGCTGTATGGGAAAATAACCTTTTTAAAAAGGGGGACATATGTATATGCATAACTGGTTCACTTTGCTGTACAGCAGAAACTAACACAACACTGGAAGTCAACTATACCCCAACAATCTTTTATTTAAGTTGAGCATCTTACATAAAGCTTCCCAACTGGCATACCATGTTGGGCCCCTGATGCTGCCTCTGGACACACCTGCTCAATTACGAACATGATCATTTCAGTACACACTTTGATATGAAAAAAGTTGGGAGAATTTGAGTTCAGCTAACTTGTAATCTCCTTGGGAAGTTGGTCTAGTCCATTACTGTACCCGCAGCAACTCACGCAATGCCTGGCATGTAGTGAATGATTAATAACTATCTGCTGATAAACAGTTGTGAATAAACACAGAGTGACTGAACGCTCGGATCAGACAACAACTGTGACCCAGTCCTGGAAGAACAGAAACATTTGCTGGGCTCTGAAGTACCTAGTGGACAAAGTGTCTGACCTGCGCCTGGCATCCACGCTTCATTTGGCTGAGGAAAGTGAAGATGAGCTTATGAAAAACAGTAGACAAAGTTCTATCCTAGTTTGTAATTCCTGCTGCCAACTTCTCTAAGGAAAGCAGAGGGGTAAAAAGAATAATAAATGCTGTCTTGACATGGGTCTTCAAGGCTCCCTACTTTGCATGACTGTCCAGAAAAAGAACATGCATTAAAAAGCCCACTAAGAGCCATCAGCTCTCTGAGGGAAAATAATCATAATACCTAATACTTTGGAGGTGGGGGGGGTACGTACTATTTTCGACATTAAGCCATTTTAGACATTAATCCTAATAATTAATAGGGTGGGTGAGAAGCTTAGGGCTCTGGGGAAGAACACAACCAAAGAGGGCAGTGAAGTGGGGTGGGTGGAGACACTGGCCAACTGCTAAACTTGGACGCCAGTTTTATAACATGTCCCCTTTGTAAGCCAGTAGGCTGGGCTTCGGTTTTCCCCAGACCGTGCACTCTTTTAATTTATTTGAGAGAAACTCTAATTGTATTTTCACTGTAGTATCTTGTATGTTTTTATTTGTGATTTAAGAAATGTGAAGAGAAAATACACAGACATACATAATGGCTAACAGTGTTTCATTCCTGGTTCTAGAGCTAACCACTCTAAAACTGTTGGTAATGTCACTTCAGTTCAGTCGCTCAGTCGTGTCCGACTCTTTGTGACCCCATAAATCGCAGCACGCCAGGCCTCCCTGTCCATCACCAACTCCCAGAGTTCACCCAAACTCATGTCCATCAAGTTGGTGATGCCATCCAGTCATCTCATGCTCTGTCGTCCCCGTCTCCTCCTGCCTTCAGTCTTTCCCAGCATCAGGGTCTTTTCCAATGAGTCAGCTCTTCACATCAGGTGGCCAAAGTACTGGAGTTTCAGCTTTAGCATCATTCCTTCCAAAGAAATCCCAGTTAACATATTCTTTTAAAGAAATTTATTTATTGATAAAAAAATAATTGTCACATATACAAAATTAACTGTAATGCAAGTTGGAAATCTAGACAAAATACCATGGGATCTCATAGGATCAGGAGCTTACTTGCAATCAAAACGACAGAGGTAATATTTCAACTGATACGTGCAACAGATGCAGTCAGGGTGGAGTACCCTACTCCCACAACTCCTTGCATTTGTAAGCTGTTAAACACATTTAAAAATAATACCTAACCTAAATACTTCTTGTGTGTTAGGTACTGTGTTGTCTACATAGATTTTCTCCTTTGATTCTTATTTTTATTCCAGGTTCTACAGAGCTGGAACCTGAGGACTAAAGAGGTGAGCTTGCTGCTTGGAAGCAGCAAAACCTGGATTTCCAAGCCAATCCTTTCACTGCTCTTTCACTGCATCATCTCCTGTATAACATTTCTTTGGTGTTTATTATGCAGCAATGAGTGTTGTGAGGCTGAATATGACATTTCCCCATATATTATTAATGCCTGTGAGAAATTATAACTCAGTGAATACCAATAAGATTCTCTTTGTTTCAGAAGCAAGCCCCTACCCACCATCACGCCTCTTTTAAGAGCATCACGGAGCAGGTGAGTTTCTATTGTCCTCTGTTCACTAGGAGCAGCAGTGAATGCTGACATGGAAACTTGATTCCGAAACTATGATGCTCCTCAGTGACTTCAGGTGATACAGAGACTAAAGAAATTTAACTCTGAAATTAGCCCAGAGACTGTATCATGAATAATATTTTTATACAAAGATACACATCACATGCCCCATGCATAAGGAAAACCTTTAGTATTAATATTTAAGCACGTAGACCTGGCTGTAGAATTTATGAGTGTATTCAAGACCTGAAAGGAATGAAACTGTTACCAAATTTCCTCTGACTAAAACTGGTTTTTTGACCTTCACATTTGGGAACAGGACAAAGGTAGTTCAAAGTCACCACTAAGCCTGAATTGATTTTGGTCGTTTTCTTCTGTATCTCTAGCCCTATCCTTGTCTCCATCTCTGTCTCTTTCTAATCTCTATATCTACCTCTACGCTTATCTCTCTAATGTATCTATTGTCAGACTTCACTGTGCACAGTAATGTGGGGTTGTAAAGATGATCTCACAAGGGCCTAAAAATAACTTATACTCTTTTGATACAATTCACTGCCTGAGGGTTCCCACTGCTATAGCCAATCTATTTTCCTAAATGTGTTCTGGAAGTTCAGGGGTCATATCTTCTGTGTAAGGTCTATAAGACTATGGCCCTCAGAAATCATTCTTTCTTTCTTGAACATTTTTGGGATATTTTTCAGGTTGCGATATACGCAGGGGAAGAAGGTGGATGGACCTGTCTTCATTCATTTTGTTTTTGTTTGTTATTTCTTCTAAGATAATGCCATGTGATGCCTATAGAAAATTCAAAGAGTTTAAACATATCTAAAGAGGAAAGCATTTAGAGATACTGCTACCAGGACTTTGAAGCTCTGTCTTTCTGGGCAGTCTTATTACATATATAAATACAGTTTTGTATTGATGGCACCCTACTATACCCAATGACTTTCCAGCTTACTGTTTCGTTGGATAATTTATTAAGGAGATACTTCATGTCAATAAGTAAAATTTACTTCAGTTTATAATAGGCACTTGGTAAGACACAGGTTCAATCCCTTGGTGAGGAGGATCCCCTGGAGGAGCAAATGGCAACCCACTCCAATATTCTTGCCTGGAAAATTCCATGGACAGTAAACCTGGTGGGTTGCAGTCCATGGGGTCAGAAAGAGTCAGACATGACTTAGAGACTAAACAACAGCAGCAATCTGGATTTTTAGGAGGACTAGGAAAATGCAGTTGAAATTGTGATTAATTTTTTCAGCTCCCTCCAGGAAAGCTGAAACAAACTGCACAAATAACACACACATAAAGAACTGAGGGCAATGTGATTTTCTCACCAGAGGGAATGAAGTCAGATATCATTATTATACATCATCACACTTGAGCTTTTTTAAAAAGGAGCTGCCACTGTCAGCACATTTCTCGTCGGCCATTTTCCCGTCTTCATATTTAGGGATTTTGAGAATTATACTCAGCAGAGCATTGCTTGAGAACCCCTCATCCCCCAACTCAGCATTTCTTCATTTTCCTATTTCCAGGTCAATTAGATAAACACTGAGATAGAGACATAATTTATGAGTATTCTTTCTGCCAAACCAAGAAATTTCCACATTATAAGCAAGGTCAGCTTACTAGAATCCAGTTGGCAGACGGAAGGATGACATTTTGAACTCTTGTTCTTCACTCTGTGAACTGACCCTTGTATAAAGTGTTAAAAGAGGGGAAAGGACATTTTCAGAAGCGGGCAGCTAGTAGAACCAAAGGCTCCTTCACTCCTCTTGGCTCCAGCCTTCACCATGTTGGCCAGTGTGGGCTTTCTCCTAGGGTCTCTCTCTTGAATGCAGTTTCAGAAGCAGAAGCTTGTAGGATTTTGTTTTGAAGAATTTTCCTGCTAGCCAAGGATGGCCCAAAGGGGAAACTCCTTTCACCTGATGTTCTTGAAATAAGATTTTAGAGTCTGCCTCTGGTCCTTTAAGGCAGTTTCAAGCCCTGGTCCAAATTGAAGTGTTTACAGATTTAATGTTCCTTTTTTCCAGCCGAATACCTGCCATCTTATATATAAGTAAGCCCTCAAAACATGACTACATGACTACATGAAATAAAATTAGGCTCCTCCTCCCTGTAAGACTTTATCCCACCTCAGTCTGCTTTTCCAACCCTCCCAGTTTTCTTTAGCTTTCCAACTATCATCAAAACCTTTTCACAAGAAAAGATTTGAAATTAATTTATACTAAAGTATCAATAAAAGTACTTGATGATGGCTGAAAGTGCTTCCTTCCCCAGAGAGATCTGAATAAAAATAAAGCCCCAGATAAAGTGTTTGCAGTACTCCTACCATCTAATGACAAGCTTTATTGAGGAAAGAAGGAAAGATTTCTTTTGAGTGTTGGATGAGGAGATGAGAGTGACTTGCCAAGCAAAGAGAAAACACTGCTATTGAATATATTATTCTCAGGTCAACTATTTGCAAGATAAGTGAATATATTATTTCTTACATATATTTATTTAGTGACGAGTACTTCAGTACTGAAGTACTTGAGTCACTTTACTTGTGTCCGACTCTTTTGTGACCTCATGGACTGTAGCCCGCCAGGCTCCTCTGTCCATGGGATTCTCCAGGCAAGAATCCTGGAGTGTGCTGCCATTTCCTCCTCCAGGGGATCTTCCTGACCCAGAAATTGGACCCCCAGTCTCCTATGTCTCCTTCCTGTAGGCAACCCACTCCAGGATTCTTGCCTGAAGAATCCCATGGACAGAGGAGCCTGGTGGACAATAGTCCATAGATTGCAGAAGTCAGCCAGGATTGAAGCGACTGAACAGGCTTCCTTTGTTTAGTGAGCTAGTACTTAACCGAAGATCTTCAGACTAGCACCCCCAAGGGATCCAAAATATCCCCACACTTTGAGAGCTTCTAGTATTTTTAAAGTTAGTTGGGTCTGTTGGGAAAAGAGAAACTTTCCCGAGATTTCATGCAGGTAGTAGGCAGAATTTCGTGCAGTCCAACATAAAAAGAGTTTTCTGGAGATCTCTGGAGGACTATGGTTTTTCCAGTGGTCATGTATGGATGTAAGAGTTGGACTGTGAAGAAGGCTGAGCGCCGAAGAATTGATGCTTTTGAACTGTGGTGTTGGAGAAGACTCTTGAGAGTCCCTTGGACTGCAAGGAGATCCAACCAGTCCATTCTGAAGGAGATCAGCCCTGGGATTTCTTTGGAAGGAATGATGCTAAAGCTGAAACTCCAGTACTTTGGCCACCTCACGCGAAGAGTTGACTCATTGGAAAAGACTGATGCTGGGAGGGATTGGGGGCAGGAGGAGAAGGGGACGACAGAGGATGAGATGGCTGGATGGCATCACTGACTTGATGGACGTGAGTCTGAGTGAACTCCGGGAGTTGGTGATGGACAGGGAGGCCTGGCGTGCTGCGATTCATGGGGTAGCAAAGAGTCGGACATGACTGAGCGACTGAACTGAACTGAACTGGAATATGGTAAAGCAATTAAACAAGAATGAAAAATCATAAAATTGTCAATAACACAAACTTCTTTATTTCTTAGCAAACAGAGTAAACCCAGGCTGACACTGATGCTCATTATTTGGATGATATGAAAGGAACAAACTGTCAAACTGCAGATCATGTGAACTTCTCTCCTAGATTGTTTGGGTCTTATGCTATCCAATCGTATAAATAAGTACACCTCAGAGGTAAATTGATACCAGCTGGTACCCTTACGGATCAGATTCCATCTTGAAATACGCCTCCCTTTTTAATCAAACCCTTCTTTTGTGTATAGAACACGTCCACACCTATTCTTACCACCTACTCAATAGAGAAGTAGAAACATCTCTGCCAAATCAGTATTTTAAATAACACTATATTATTTATTTCAGCCTTACAGTGCTAAAATTTCATATTGCAATGCCATCAGTGTAAAAGATGTAACTCTGGCTTTTTATTTTTTAATTTTTTTGGCCACACCAAGCAGTATGTGGGATCTTAGTTCCCCAAAGAAGGATCGACCCCTGCTCCTAGCATTAGAAGCATATTTTCTTAACCACTGGACCACGAGGGTAGTCCCAACTCTAGCTTTTTTTTATATATATAATTTTTTATCTCTAGCTCACCAAGATCTGTTAGTATTGTCTGAGTTAACTTCTAGAGTTGACATCTCAAGAATGTTTTGGGTTGAATCATTCAGTGCTACATAAGAGTTATTCTGAATACTTGCTCTAACCTTGCCTTCTTCTCTGTCTGGTTCTATTGTGTCTCAGAACAATGGGCCATTGTAAGTGCTGCTTTTGAGCAGATGAAAGTTATAAAACAGACCTGAGCTGATCGGATTTTGACATTGACTTTTGAACATTACAGTACTTCCCCACCTTTAAAAATAATGCCTTGCACAGCTATTCTTACACGTGATCTGCAGCTATGCTCCCCAGAGAGTAAAATCATTTATTGAAAACCTATTTCAGAACTTGGTCATGGCATGTTAGAGAACTCAGTCGTTCTCTAGTCAACCTGGTAAAATGAAGTCCCTTTTGCAAGTGAATAATCAATCATCCCTTCCCAAATACATTTAAGTCAAAATTTTCAGAGTTTTCTTAAAGCATGGTCCTTTCACACTATATGTCCATTTTGTAAGACTTCAAATTCCCTTTCTTGGTCCACTCTCTAGAAACGACTGATTCCAAACCCATCCTCCAACCCCCAGGGTTGAACTCTGTTTTTCAAGTTTCCAGTTTATCATCTCCTTTTCAATCATGTATTCATTTGTGCTCACCAGCAGTGGATTGTGTGCGCGCACACACACACACTCTCTCTCACCGCTGAGTCATCACAGTTTCTGTAGACTCACAATAGAGTTCAGAACCTGTCGCCCACATCTCACTGGGAGCTAAGGAGCCAGAAGACAGCTTTCTCCTCTCGTAAATGTCAAGTGTTCAGCATGCCTCCACTGGGGGCTGAACAGAAATATAACCTTAGGGAAATTAGTCTTTGGGTCTGGGCAAAGCTCTGAGAATTCTGAGTCTGAAGTCTGCTTTCTCTGTAAGGGTGTATGATTGGTAGCTTCAGCTTCCTCTCTCATCAATCAGACTTAACTCTGCAGCACCAGGTTGGTGTCTGACTTGCTCTCATTGGGTGGGAAAACCCATAAGACATACCGAAGGAGATGTTCAGGTTTGTCTTAGGAGTAGCCCATGGAGCTGTGGGTATGGGAGAAGGGAATCTGGTGGTCATCCTCCAAAGGCTTCTTTTCTTGTTTGATTTGTTTTAAATTTGTGGGAATACCCATTTTATTAAACCTGAAGTAACTTCTTAAATGCAGCTTCTCTTTTCTCAATCCAATATGTACATACCACATCACACTTATTGCTAATTCTGCTTGTCAACAAAGGGTACAAGAGGGTCATGGAGAACCCACTAGAGATCTTGTATTTGACTACCATTATGGCTTTGATGAGCAGATCGCAAAGTGTTGTGCCTAAAAATCCTTACTGAGGTTTGGTAGGGAGGCTGTATCACCAGAATAAGCTCAGGTATCAAAACAAAGTTTCTTTTTGCTGTTATGTTTATTTTGTTACATTCAGACAGAAAAGATTGCATTTAGGCAAACTGACATTATGCCAGTGGGAAATCTGACCAAACAATCAGAAGTGGAAGAGGAAGAAAGGCCAGGAAAGAGGGAGGGGGGTGAAATCAAGCATTCACTCTTTACTTTACCCCAGAAAACAGCCCGCAATTATAATTACCCACCTTGTTCTGGAGCTCAGAATAAAAGTGACGTTGCACCAAACCCTACCCAAGCAGCCTGTCCTGATTAGAAAGTACTCCACACCTTGGAGAACTGAGGAGACGTGAGCGAGCGCAATTTTAAATGCAAATTAAACTGAGGGGGTAGCAGAGAGAACACATAAAAGACAGTAAAACAAAACCTTTCAGTTTTCTTAAATTAGCAGTCTAATGTGTTCTAAAGAGCAGCTCCCCTCAGATCTCGTCTTAGGGGTTGCATTTCATCACAATATAAAACGGGCAGATCCGTCACTTGCCTCTGCTCGGTGCTCTTGAATTGAGATTGAAGGGAAAATTAGAAGCTGTTCATTTGGGCTTCTGGGCTCAGCAGCGTTGCATAGCTTCGTTTTATGCTCAGCCGTGTCCTGTCGAAAGGGGCCAACAAGTGCTGGTGAGTATCTGCTAACTTCAAGACTCTTCCTTTCATTTATCTTTCGGGGTTTCATTTACCTTTTGGAGGGGGGAAAATCTCCCAAAAGATTTACATTACAATGCAGCTTGCAAAACCTAGGAAATTTCAGACAGCTTTTCAAGCCTCTTGCAGTGACTGATTCAAAGAAGGAAGAGAGTTATTTTCAGCCTAGATGCTGGTGACTGATCCATGTATTAATTATAACAGGGGAATGTTTAACAGATGCCAGCTAAGATGGCCTGTCCCCACCACCCTCAGCCAGCATTAGGGTAAGGACTGGTACCCCGACAACTTTTCTACCATATTAACTGTTTAACCGTGTATTCCTGTTGTAATTGCAAATAAAACTGGAGCTTGAAGCTCTAAAAATAATTAAACCAAAACCATTTTTTAAAATGACTATGACAGTTCTCTGCCTGAGGATGAGTGGCGGTGGCCGGGGGTGGCGATGGGGGTGGAGATGGGGAGGGAGAGATGAGGTATTGGACCCGTGTGATGGTGACATGTAGATTTTGATGGTGATGGTTTTCTGCCAAAGTTTTACACGGGAAGCTGGTCATTTTCTTCCTTCGCAGTGGAGGATACAAAGAGGCTGGGGCTGGCGTCACCTTCCGTTGCTAAGGTAACATGCTCTGGCCATTTTATCTGATAAAGAAGTCCAGCAGTTGGGTATATGTTATTCATTGCCGATCTAATCAAACAATCAAAATTGTTTACTTTCACCGGGAATATTTAGTGAGATCAAAGACACTCTGACTGAAATTGCTCTTACTGCCGGCAGTTAACCCTTGATTTTTTTTTTTTCCTCTTTTTTTGCAGTAAGTATGATTTGCTGTTGGGGTAGCTTTTGGATATTTTTAAAAGTTTCCTTCTAGCAGATTTGGCTTCTTAAAATATGCACTGTTAGAAAGAAAAACGAATTAGATTATCCTTCTGAGTTTGATTTTAATGACTTGGTCTTGTTACTTCTTTCCAAAAACATCCTGCAGAAATAGATACTACGTTTGTGCAAGTATCTGAGAAAGACTACATATGCTAGAAAGAACCTAACAGGCTTTTTTTTTTTTTTTTAATGAAATATATTAGCTTCCTGACAGGCATGATAATATTATGGGGATCATTGCAATTCGGAAATAATTGCTGGTGCTTGGCAAACCAGATTTCTTTTTCATAAGCAGCCTGTGTCAGAGGCAAGCAGGTGATGGTCTTTAGCACTTTATAAAACGTGCTGGAGGAAATCACTACAAGGAAGGAACGCAAGGCATTTTTACAGCAAACATGTTAGCATGTGTCATAAATGCAAGGCATCTGTAAGTGGAGGCTCTGATTCCCAGGTTAGTGCTCACTGCTCAAGGGGGATTGTAAGTCCCTGGATCAATTAAGGATCAATGTTCAGAACAGCTGATACTTAATGATGTCATTTATCAGACCTTTTGAAAACAGCATGAAAATTTAAAAGCTTATTTTCCAGTTAATACACAGCAAAGAAAAACTGGTATGTTATCTCTCTTTAGCCTGGATCACCTGTATTTTCTGAGTAGAATATATTACTTTTAATAAATGTTGGTGAAATGCTTCATTTTCTTATACAGTAGGAAAGCTCTGTTGACAGATGGATTTAAAACTGGAAATGTCAGTCAAATAATGGCATGTTTAATGGGATATTTCTTATCTCCAAATCATATTTGACAGTCTAAAGTATTGTGGATTTTTTTTTCTCTCCCATAGGCAATACAAGTGACTATTTTGCCTTAAAACTCTTGTTTCTGGAACATCAAGCATGGATTATCCCAAAATGGATTATTTTCTGGATGTGGAGTCTGCTCCTAGACTCTTGGATGTTGAGTCGGCTCAGAGATTCTTCTACAGCCAAGGAGCTCAAGGTAATTAAAGACAGGAAACTCCTCTCATTTGCATGTTGGTTTTATATTAACAATGCCCTGTGGCCTGTAGCAGTGTAAGCTCTGCTGCAGGAATTCAACAACTGGGATTTCTCAGTTGGCAACCCCTACCGAGCTGTTTCTGGCATGGAGGCAGGCATACAGCAAAATGAATTAACCTAAACTTCTTGATTTGGTTCAAAAGCAACCTACCCAGCTTTTGTACAAATGCCCCTTGGAAAGCTGTGTTAGAAAATGATGCCCCCACCTCGTTGCAACCAAAGTGTAAGATTGAAAGACTTCAAGGATGCTTTTAGCCCCAGGAAAAGGTGGAGTTTTCAGCCTCTGAACTGGAGAAGACCCAGGGCACCCTGACCTCTCTGTCTGAAATCCAGCTGGGTGAGAGGCTCCTGAGAGAGGCTTTGAACTCCTACAAACAGCATCCTGATCTATTTTAGATGAATTCAATCACAGACTCGAGCAATCAGCAGTGTCCTTGGGGAACACAAAGGAACTTGCCTGTTGTGAAGTGTGGCTGATGTATACATTTAAATTATAGATTTTAAGATGGTCAATTAGGCTCCACTTTGCTTGTTCTTCTGTTCCAGGGTGCACTTAGAAACTTGTGCGTGCACACTGAAGTACAGAATGAGGCTGGGGGATTACATGGGCTCTCCCGACAGGCAGGAGAGTTTTTTAAAGCCTATTTTCCCTTTTCCGTGGACTATTTAAGGTAATCAGGAAACCTGAGCATGGGCATATCCCAAATGGTACAAGTAACACAGAGAGAAAGGCAATGTCCATATCCTTAAATAGAGAAGTAGTTGAATTCTTGGAAGTCACGAGGGAGAACTAAAAAGGATAGATGCTGTTTTGACAAAGCTGGCATCTTTCACTGCTACGTGCTAATGGGCACTTCACACAGGGCCCTGCTGACTTCTGCCTTGGGTTTCCCAGTTGTCTCTTCTGATTTGGTTTTGCCTGGCTCTCACGCCAAATTCTCACAGCAACTTCAGTGGCTTGCAAGCCTCCTCCTTCTCTGCTTCCATTTTCCTGGATAGGATCCAGTCTTAAAGGCAACAGAGACTGGTAATTATCTGGTTGATGGGCTTGGGTCAGTATGCACATCAGCAACAGCTAATTCTTCTCATCCCTGTGGGTACGTGTAGTCAGCATCGCTCCTCTCAGCCACTGAAAGAGACATGAGAATGTTACTGAGTTAGCAGAAGCCTGAGATGCTGGCCAGATCCTCCAGCGCCTTCTGGGTCTAGAAGAAGCTGCTAGGAGCAGATGCAGACGGAGGCCAGAAGAAACGGGGGAGCTGAGGCAGGGCTCCATCCCATCTCTGGTTCTGTGTTGAAACACTGCTGCATCTGTCCACTCCATTTGAACAGGAGAATAATGCTGGTGCTTGGGGGTCATGCACCTGAGCTGCACTTCTGTTAACAGAGCAGAGAAAGGGAGCAAATCACAGATACTAAAGATGCCCATTTTGCCTTGCAGGAGCCACGGTTTAAGCCTTTAAGAGCCGTGGGCTCCAGGCATTGACGGAAGGAAAGCAGTCAGGGTGTGGGAGGCTCAGAGGACTCAAGGCAGCCTGGTGGTTGTCGGCAGATGGAGCCGGGGGTGGAGTGGTCAGAACTGTCACCATCGGTGACTGTGGTTTAGACACCAGAGCTGGAAAGGCTGGAAAGTGCATGGGAGGTGGTAGCGTAAGCTGCCTCGGCTGCCTGATAGGACGTTCATTTGGGGATAATCAGAATGATATTCCAATGAAGGAGTTGTGGATCTGTAGTAAGAGTGGGGGCTCCCTAAACAACATCCAGGTGGGTTTTTCATAAACCCCCTGACTTCTTGAATCAGAAATCCGAGTATAAGACCTAGGAGTTTGCATTTTAAGTAAGAGGTCCAATGATGATTACCCAGATATCCCACTATTCTGAGGACCAACATTTAAGAACCAGTCCATCCTGTCTGATTTCTCTCCTTCCACCCCAGAACGGGGCCACTTTCCTCACCATTAGAGGGAGGATGACACAGTGGTTACAACCAGACCCTGACCGCCGAGGTTCAAACCCTGGGTCTGCCACAGTCAACCTGGGAAAACTAACCTCTTTGACTTTCAATGTCCTCCCCTGAAAAATGGGAACAGTGTTGTTGTTCAGCCCTTCAGTCATGCATAGGCCCAAGTCATGAGTTGTTAAGAGCACTAATGAGGTAAGATTTGAAAATGCTTTCAACTGCCACATAGGAAACACCATACATGAGCAAAGCAATAAAATAAACATCTTTGCAAAAGGCTGTCCCTTCTCTGAGATTTGAAAGGAAGCCACTGCCTTACAAACAAAAGTGCTACCTGATAAGACTGAACCTCCTATTTTTTTTAGCACACACACACAAAAAGTTAATTTTAAGTAAATTTTGGGGCAAAACTGAAAAACAGGGAGTACCAAGAGAAACTTCTATCCTTCCTTTCACTTTAAAACTGAGAACCCCTCTCCCAACAGCTTCCCCAGAGCCCCATCGCCTAGGACTAATCATCCCCAGGGTCTCCTGGCTGGGGAGTGACTTGCTGCCACTGTGACTTGTCACTGCATTTTTCCAGCTCCCTCACAGCAGCTTCCTTCCGCTCAGCACAGACACCACCTCCCTGGACCACAAGGCCCTCAGCCCGAAGAAGGGACTCCAGTGAGTGTGCAGAGGGCTGAGGACCGGGGCTTACACCTTCCCTTTCTGAACCAAATGCACAGGTGGTAGAGTGGATGTCGAAAGCCAATGGCAAGGCCCGCAGGACCAGGGAAAGGAGGGCAGGACGGTGGCTGGCTCTTGAGAAAGGCATGTGGAACAATCAGGGCCTTTCGCTGCTGCTACAATGCAGCACACAGCAGCTTTCTCACGGCCAGGCCAGCCCAGCCCAGCCCAGCCTCAGGGGGATGTTAGTGAGGTCGAGCAGCCCCCACTGGATACCCTCTTCTATAAAGAAGGCCCGCATGGAAATACTGTATTAAGTACCTGGAATGTGGACGACTTAGGATTTGGTTGGCTAAACTGATGTATGATTATTGCCTTTTACTGGGTTGTGCATTCTTGAGGCAATGCAGACTTGTCAATAGACTGATCAAGGACAGGTGTAAGTATTTTAAAGGGGAAACCAAGAAAATAATTTCATTTTCCACACATTACTTTCCTTGCATCAGTTGGGGCACAAATTCATAAACTTTTGGGGAAACAGCCCTTCTATATTAATTACATGAAGAATGGTTATCCAAAGCCACAACGAGAATTGCAATGTTTGTGACCCCATCAAGGTTGTTTTTCACTTTCTCTTGGAAAGGGGCAAAAAGCCTGTCCCTGGGTAGAGGATATTTTGAGCTACTAAAAGCAAGAGGAATCCAGAAAGATAAGAAAAAGAGAAAAATGATCTAAGATCTGTTCTGGGACAGATTCTGCTGAAATTCCCAGAGAGTTTTTTAAAAGCCAGTCCTCTGCTCTGCTGAATAAAGCAGGCTTGTTATTTCCCCCCATCTCCATTATTCCCTTGGTTTGATCTCTGGGTAGGGAAGATGAGCTCGCTTCTCCTGAGGGATTCTGCTGTAGAAACCATGATGTGTTAACAAGGAGCAGAAAAAAAGTCCAGAGTCATCCTGTTCATCTCCCGCCAGTGAAGGATGCCCTCCCGGTTCACCTGTGATGCTTCTTCAACAGTAAATACGGCTCACACAGGGAGTCCTGCAAAAGTCCCCATTAACACAAAGGGAAAATTGTGGAGGCTGAAGATGCACGTGATATCAAGACCAGTCACATCCTGACATCACGTAACTTGCAATCACCCGTCTTTCATGCTTCTGACAATGATCTCCCACACACTCAGCTTCAGAGTCATACTTTTTTTTTTACCTAAGCTGGGAGGGAAATCATAAAATCACAAAATTGGCATCACAGGATTTTAGGTTGAAATGAGCACTATAGTTCAGTGATTTTTCTCTACCCTTGCCCTAAACCAAGTAATCCAGAATTGGTAAGGGCCCGACCCAGGTCCCAGTGCCACATTTTACACAAGCCACTGGGTTATTCTGGTGAACCCTGAAGGTTGAGAACTAGCGTTATGAAGCATTAATCACTCAGCTCAGCTCCAGACTAGCAGCCTCTGTGTCATCAGGGAACTTGTTAAGAATGCCAGAATTTCAGACATCCTAGACCTAGAGAATCAGAATCTAAAGTTAACAAGATAGCGAGGCAATTTATGCTAAAGTGTGAGAGGCAATGATTGAACCTGGAGCACATTAGAAACACCTGGTAAGCTTCTGTGGCCTCAAGGCTGGAGTCCTGGGACAAAACCAATTAAGTCAGAATCCTTGGTGTGAGTCCCACACTTGGGAATCTATCAAATTATGCCGGGTGATTCAAATGTGCAACCGGGGCTGTGAACTTCTGACCTCCCATTTTACAGGAAAGGAGGTTTCAGCACAATCATGCAGCTATTCTTGCCTGAGTATCTTTATCTATGTCTTTCCCTTTAAAGAAATCCAAACCATTGGAAAGGTGCAAGTGGGCTTTTTTTTTTTTAAGACTGGACTACGCATCAGTGCTGCACTCTGCGTATTCATTGTATCTGTGAATCCTCAAAGAAATTTAGCAAAAGAGGAGTTATAATGCTCATTTCACAGATTAGAAAAGACTGTCATTTAAATTCCCTGGAGAAGGGAATGGCTACCCACTCTAGTATTCTTGCCTGGAGAATGCCAAGGACAGAGGAGCCTGGGGGGCTACAGTCCATGGTGTCGAAAAGAGTCGGACCCGACTAAGCAACTAACACTTTGACTTTCATACATTTAAATCATAGCGTAGTCAGAAGCTGAATTCAAGGATATCTGACTCCAACAACCCCACAGGCAGTAAACATAACGTTTGTGACCAAGTCACACCTCTGAAGATGGGGAAGCTCAGAGTGGTTCAGCCACATGCCCAGATCACAGAGCTCATCCTGAGAAGGTGGAGGAGACCAGAGACCTCCTGGATGGAGCAGTAGGTCTCTTCTTACCACACCAATCATGCCCTCTCTACTGTGTTCAGGTTCTTTCCTCCAAGACCATCAATATCTTTGGGTGTTTAAATGACATTCAAAAGGGAAAATACATAAAAAGGCAGCCATTTGTCTAATGTTACTAGACGATCAAATTTATGACTCCTGCTCACAATTGCCCCCTCTTTTATCATTTTAAATCACTCCTGGCACTGGAACCAGGTGCTGTAGTCGTTACTTCATCCTAATGCATCTTTTCTGTCGTCTACATTGTCTTGTTCGACAAAGGAAAACGCCAGTTTTGACAACTGATGAATGCCCCGGTGAGCAGCTAAGTCAGAAACTCATCTAAAACCCCCTCTCTCCACCATTTCCCGCCCTGTCCCCCACCCCAACTAGCTTCCAGCTCCTCTTTTCTCCACCCTGTGAAATCTGCCAGAACAGCTGGTTTTTCAGTCTTTGGTGGTTTAGTCGCTCGGTCGTGTCCAACTCTGAGCGACCCCATGGACTGTAGCCCGCCAGGCTCCTCTGTCCATGGGATTCTCCAGGCAAGGATACTGGAGTGGGTTGCCATTCCCTTCTTCAGGGGATCTTCCGACCCAGGGATTAAACCCACGTCTCCTGCATTGCAGGTGGATTCTTTACCAACTGAGCTATGAGGGAAGTCTTTTTCAGTCTTTAGCTTTGAGTTTAATGTACTGTAAACCTAAAGTCTGAGCCCCTGGGACTTCTTCACGTGGCCCCAAGAGACAAAAGACATTTGATTGCACTCAGTTGTTTGCAAATTGTTAACAACAGTCATCTACATAGAAAGTGTTCGTGCTATTTTCTTTCTTTCTTTCTCTTTCTCTTTTTTTTGTGTGGGATCTTAGTTCCCTGACCAGGGATTGAACATGCACCCTTGGCAGAGAAAGCATAAGAGTCCTAACCACTGGACAGCCAGGGAATTCCCCAGTGCCTGCTATTTTCTTTCCTGGTGTTTATGACCCAGCTCCAACGTCGCCTCCTCTGTGATGTCTTGCCTGACTTTTCCAGGACTTTCTCCCATAATATTCTGATTAGCTTATATTCTAGCCACTAGCATATTATATTATTCTGCTTCCACCACTTACTAGATGCATGAGTTCATGTAGATGGCTTTACTTCTCTAAGCCTCAGGGTCCTAATCAAAATGCATATAATACTAGATCCACATTCATAGGGGTTTCTGAGAATGAAGGAGGTGTGCTTATGAAGTGCTTGGTACATTGTTATTATTGATTAGTTACTGAAACTCTTGTTTTGTTATTAGGTGCCTGTTACCTACATAGATGGTGGTGATCTTAAATACCATATTCTGGATGCCTAGTACCATCCTTGATGTACAGTGGAAGTATTAAGATTTACTAAAGGTCTCAGTGGAACTAAAGGAATGAAAATGCTTAAATCTGCGTTACAAAGAGAAACTTGGGATTCAAGGAAAGGACTTTTGACAATTCATGATAGAGAAAATAAAAACTCCCTAAGACCTTTAAATAATTAAAATCTTTAGTTGGAAATAGAGACTCTGCTTAAGGCTGAGGGGAGGGACAGGCAAAATTAATTTTCAAATACATAGAGAAGCAGGAAATGGAAGAAAGTCATCAACTCTGATGTACCTTCTATAAAGCAGGGGGAAAAAAAGCAAAAGCAAAAAGAAAATACAGCAGGAGGGAGTTGGTGCACTATTGAAAAGAATTAACCTTTTAAAATCGATTTCCAGGGGTTCCTGAATAGTATCCTTCTTAGAAGGACTTTTTAATATACAATAGTCTGTGAAGGCTGAGTTTTTATTTTGCCTAAAAATAAAAGGAAGGCTTGAACCCCTCAACATTTACTCTGATGAACTTACTTGAGATCAAGTCAAAAGCTGCTCTGAACACGTTCCAGAAACTAGCTCTGGGCTGTCCTTTAGTTGAGATTCCTTTCTCCTTCCTTCTTCAGACCTTTACTACCTAGGCAAGTCCTTATACTTGGGAATGCTTAATCCTCAAGCTGGCTGCCGTTCACGCTCCTGGAAGGTGGCCGTGGATACCCACCTAAGCCCTACATTGGAGCCAGACACCTGAGCAGGTTATATTCCTTCTCCACGTCCGTCCCCTGAAACTTTCTTACACGTAGCTCATAATTCGCTCTTTAAGGACTGAGGCAAAAACAGTGATTCTAAAGCAGCTGTGTCCTCGCTGAGGGCACAGCTGCCAGCTGGACCTAACCATTTCCATTCACCCATCTGCCCCTCAGAGCTCTGCTAGGGCCAGCACAGCAAAACGGGCTGCATCTTTTCTGTCTTTGTGGGGATGTCCTTAACCAAGTAGTTAACGTGTCATCAGACTACTTTTCAGACCCTTGTCTCTGAGAGGTGCTTCAGGCGACAGTTTTCTTATGTAGTTTCCAGCCTTGTTTTTATGATGCTGAAGTCATTGCCCTCAACAAATACTCAGTTTGGGGCATTTTTCTGGTTGTTTTTTTCTCTCTGTAGCTCTAGCCAGGAAGCAGCCTGCTGTGCTTCACTCATGGGTGACAAGCTAACTACCAAGCCTTCCCTCTTAACCTCCCACACACTCCATTTTAGACCTGTAATTGCTTGCATTCAGGCTCTCCAAACCTGTGTTTAATGCAGGGAACATTATGAAGGAGAGGGTGAACGCAGATCGAGAAGGAAGATATTGTGGAGATAGCCAGCCTGCCAATTCTGTGCATATATAGATGACCGTGAAGCCCAAGCTCCCGTTTCTGGGTGTGCCCTTGAACAGGACATTTCTCTGCACACAAAGTAGCTTCTCGGTGCCGTCCGTTTACATGCACATGGCTTTCCATTGCTTTCTGTGCCTTTGCCCCCAGCAAGCACCTGCTTTGTCACATACTGTGATTCAGGGCTCGTAAGTAGGGCATAAGGACAAGAGGCAAAAGAGAAGATGAGAGGATGAGACACAGAGAGGAAGAAAGTCATACGAAAATACAATAAAATAACTGCTCGATTAATAACGCCTGCTTTCACATACAGCATATAGAGAGTGGACTAAAGACGCAGCCCACACACAGGCAGCATCAGTTATGACCCAATTAGCATAAACAATTCACAGGTGCTTGGAAAAAATTCTCACTCCTCATTACTCAAACAAATCTGTTCCTAAAAACTTTCAGTACCACCCTCTCTAACTGAGCCAGCAGAAGCAAGGACAGAGAGCCTAAAGCATCAAAATCAGCTCATGGACAATAAATACCATTTTTAATATTTTTGAGAAAATTTTAATAAACAATCAGACCCACACAACTATACACGGATTGAGGAGCCTGGTGGGCTAGAGTCCATGGGGTCACAAATAGTCCGACACGACTGAGCAACTACTACTGCTGGATGAATATTGGTATTAAATCGGACCTCTGAAATGTTAGGACCGATCAGAGAGATTGTCTTAGAGATCTCTGTACCTTTTTTCAATCATAAAAGCAAAACGTACTCAGACGCTCAGTCGTGTCCCACTCTTTGTGACCCTGTGGACTGTAGCCTGTCAGGCTCGTCTGTTCATGGGATTCTCCAGGCAAGAATCCTAGAATGGGTTACCACTTCCTCCCCCAGGGGATCTTCCCACAGGAAGATCAGACCCACGTCTCTTGCATCTCCTGAACCAGCAGGGGGGTTCTTTGCCACCAGCACCACCTGGGAAACCCAAAAGCAAAGCAAGGGTAAAATATTAAGGTGTTTGGGGGGAAATGGAAAGGAAAATCAACCCCACACATCTATTTTAATTTTTTATTTTACTTTCAATTTCAAGCACATTCATATTTTTACAAAATTACAGTCATGGCATATGCAAAATTGTGGAGGTATGACTGAAATCTTTCCCAAGGCTGGAGAAGAATGTCATAATATTTTAGGGCTTGGGTTGTGGAATAACACAGATCTGAGTTCAGACTGTGATTTTCACTTTTCAGCTTATAATATTAGGCAAGTTATTTACTCTTTTTGCCTCACTTTTCCCTTTTGAATGCAAAAGATAATAAGTTCTCAACGCAAAGGGTTCTTTTGAGGGTTTAAATGAAACAAAGTGTTTCCCAAACTGTGGTCCAATATGCTTTTCAGGTAACACTTGCACTTTTTAAAATTCATTTTATTGTGTTTTAGAAAAGATGTAAATTGAAAACTAATTGAATATAGAAATATGTAACAGACTTCATATTTGTGGACTATTGCTTAGAATTAAGGGCTTCCCAGGTGTCTCAGCAATAAAGAATCTGCCTGCAGTGCCAGAGACAGAGGAGGTGAATGTTTGATCCCTGAGTCGGGAAGATCCCCTGGAGGAGGGCATGGCAACCCACGCCAGTGTTCTTGCCTGAAAGATTCCATGGACAGAGGAGCCTGGTGGGCTACAGTCCATGGGGTCGCAAGAGTCAAACGTTACTGACGTCACTGAGCATGGCATGGCTTAGAACAAAAGGGGGAAAAAATGAGTAAAGTCCACTGAAGGAAAAACATTAAGTAAATAATAGTGTAGGTGACACTTAGAGCTTGCAGAATCCATACAAGTGATATAGAAATGACTAACATTTGGAAACCCTCAACAAATAAATATAAAACTCTAAGCAAAATGTCAAATACCTAATATGCATTTAATAAATATTAGCTCTCATGTTAATTATCTTTTCGTCTTGTCAAGCTTTAGAGGAAAGTGGCAGGGCCTGAAGCTCCCCAAGAAAAACCTTCATGCCATCTCTGATCTTCTCTACCACCATTTATTCCTAATTCAAATTTCCAAGCCCTTGGCAAGGTGAACGTGAGGTGAAAGAAGTGAAAGTATTAGTCGCTCAGTTGTGTCTGGCTCTTTGCAACACCGAGAACTGTAGCCCACTAGGCTCCTCTGTCCATGTAATTCTCCAGACAAGAAGACTGGAGTGAGTAGCTATTCCCTTCTCCAGGGGATATTCCTGACCCAGGGTCGCCTGCATTGCAGGCAGTTTCTTTACCATATGAGCCACCAGGGAAGCCTTCTTGGCAGGGTGGAACAGCCTTAAAACACAAGAACAAGAAAAGCATAAAACTTCAATTTTTAAATTAAGTTGCTAACAAATCCCAAAGGAATCCTCTTTATGATTTTACTACTGAGAATTTTTTTCCTGCAAACTCTCTTAAAACATTGGCTAGAGGGATGAGATAGGAAGGAAGGTGGGAGGGGGTTTCGGGATGGGGCACACATGTATACCCGTGGCTGATTAACGTCAAAGTATGGCAAAAACCACCACAGTATCGTAAAAAGTAATTAGCCTCCAATTAAAATAAATAAATAAATTAAAAAAACCAACAACAACATTGGCTAAACTGTACTGATTTCCTCTGAGTTTACAGGAAACTCTAGTTTATCCAAATGTGGCTTCTAAGAGGTGATCTGAATGAATCAATTTTAGGGAGGCTGAAATGCATAAAGGGTGTTGACTGTACGGTGATAAATGGAAACCAAACTTTTCGTGGTGAATACTCTAGAGTGTATAAAGAAGTGGAAATATAATATTGCAGCCACAAAACTTATATAATGTCATGAACCAATGTCACCTCAATTTTAAAAATGAGTCAGCATTTACTTAGGAATAAGGAAATAGATTTGAGAGAATCTACTTCAAATCATATTTCTCTTCATTCTTTTGTTCCCTTAAGAAAACATGGTAACGTGAAGAAAGTAACATCAGAAAGTCCTGGAAGCTAATTCAGTTCCAACTAGTAAACAGCCATGAGGCTGGTTATTCAAGTGACTGAACCTCTATAAGCCTTTGTTTCCCCATTTGCAAGATATTAACAATGCTTGCAATATTATTAGTATGAGTATAAAATGATGTAAATTTAGATAACAGATTCTCAGTGAATACTTGTTTAAGGAATAATTTGCCACAATAAGGAAAGAGCACTAGTTGAATAACTGTTCTGTGTCTTCAAGAAGCTCAAAGATGATATAGTACAATAAAAAATACCTTTATAGAAGCAAAATAAAGGGTCTAAAAGGGAAGAGAAAGTATCAGAGAAATGTTTTTGGAAGAGTTTGTACCTAAACTTCATGCTTCAGTCAGCACAACAGTGGTGCATTCCTTGCACAAAAAGCCAGCAGGGATAGGTCTTTCTGTAAGCAATTCAGTGCGACTGGATCAGAAGATGCAAGGTGAAGGTGATACCTGAGACTGGAAAACAAAGCAGAGTTCAAAGAAAGAGATCTTAAACAACAGATTCAGAAATTTAGCATCTCTTCTGTAGGAAGCACAGAACATTTGAATGATGTCTAGAGCTCAGAGCTTCCAGATTCCAAACCTTGTTACATTTCAGAAGCAAATTCTACAGCCCTTGCCCAAGTATACAGATCAGAATCTTTGAGAGTCAAGTGAGATAATATGAGTTTTCCTATGTTAAGGGGTGGTTTTGTTTTATTTTGGCAGCTCTCAGATGCTTTTAATACAAACATTATGGGGTATAGAATTTGACTAGTCTAATTCTTTACTTTCATAAATAAGGAAAATGGAGCCTAGAGAGGTAAATGAATGAAATGCAATAAAAATTCGATTATATTTATCCAAAATTCACTGTTTTTGGAACACTAACTATAGCTGGGGATTCGAGCTCAACAGACACATCCCCTGGCCTCATGTAGCTAGCTGTCTAATACAGAGGCAGATAAAGCAGTGATTTCAGTCCTGAAAGATAAATGCTAAGAGAATCTGAACACTGGGAGTTTTGTTAGCACAGATGAGGGTATCCAAATGAGAGGGCTGTGTGTGTGTGCACGTGTGCGCGCATACGTGGGGAGAAAGATGTGATTCTAAGTTAGTGTCCAAGAAAAGATAAAAACAGATCTGACAACAGATCTCCTCTGCATTAGATATCCTTAGGGATTCAATATCAGGTTTGGAATTCCTAAGCATGCAAAGGCGGATTAACTGTCATCCTCATTGGATGGATAATGAAGCTGTTCACTAAGAAAGAAGATAAGGGAAGAGTGTAAAGATGGAGAGGGAGGGATTCCAGGGTGGTTCTATAAAGTTTGGAAAACCATCTAAAACATTTTATGTACCTAGGTAATTCCTAAAATAATTTCACTAACATGTTTTACAACTGCCTCAGAATGTGTAGTTCCTTTAGGCCTTTAATTTTCCTTTCATATTATTTGAAGGATTGGGAGGTTATTTAAAGGAAACATTTATTTTCTAAATTAGAAGTTTTCCCTGTAAATACAATATTTTCTCCCTAGTACTTAAAATTAATAGTCCATCTGAAATATTTACATGAACCAAATGTCTGAAGTTAGCAATATTATTCAAATTCAGGCTTGTGTTTTTATAAGAAGAAAATTCCGAGTTAACACTTATGAGAGCATCTAAAGAAAACAAGTTTGTTAAAAAAAAAGTCTCAATGCAGCTCTATCATTTTAGAGAAATATAGGCTGTCACAGAATGTTGCAAAGGAAGAAAAAAAGAGATTCAGCTACAGTTAGTTAAAAACAGACCTTACTTTTCTTTTGAACTTACACAGTAAGATCTTCTGTTCCTTTTAGTTGATAATGCATTATTTGATGACTAAATTTGATAGGTCACAAGTGGAGAAAATATTACTTGGCTTAGTCCAGCTTAATCCTTGTCTTTGGAAAGCAAGATCCCACTTCACACATCATCCCAGACAGCTGACTTTTCACACTAACCCCATATCCTATGCTTCCTCAGTAATCTGGACACACGTGTACCCAGAAGTTACAAGAGGAAATGACAGTGAAAAGCAGACCCACATTTTCAGTGCCAGGGACTTGGTATTTATGGTCTCAGTTATTCCTGGAATAGGAAACTTGTGACATACTTGTTATTATCCCCATGTTACTGGTGAAGTAACCCATGGTTCCAATCATCAAGTCACTTCCCAAACCCACACAGCTACTAGGAATGGAGCTAGAATGATAATCCTGAGCCTTGTGACTCTTCCTACTACCTCCTGTAGGATACTGGTGTCCATGGCAGCAGTAGGGAAGACTTCCAGGAGCAGTGGTACAAGGATGCAAAGATGTTCGTGGATTTCAAATGGTAGAATGCATCAGTGTTACAAGATACAAATGTGGCAACATTCTGTGAACCTAGACCCTTAGGTTCAGTTTCTTAAAGTGAATTTTTGCCTTATTTACTTGGGGAATTGTCACAAGGGGATGGTGAGGTCCTCTGACCTTTAGGTTGAATTGCAGGGATGGGTGGAGAAGAGGGAGGAAATCTGCCTAAGTCCCCATACGCTAGGTCGCTTCAGTCGTGTCCGACCCTTCGTGGCCCCATGGACTGTAGCCCTCCAGGCTCCTCTGTCCATGGGATTTCCCAGGCAAGAATACTAAAGTGGGGTGCCATTCACTTTTTCAGGGGATCTTCCCCACCCAGGGATGGAAACTACACCTCTTAGTTCTCCCGCATTGGCAGGCGGATTGTTTACCAGTAGTGCCACCTGGGGAGCCCGCCTAAGTCCCCTAAGTCTCCTAAGCTTCTTGTTATACTTAGAACTCATTTTCCCTCTACTACCAAGGTGCTTGCATGCTGAGTCACTTCAGTCATGTCTGACTCTTTGCCACCCTATGGACTGTAACCCGTAGCATATAATAATTACAGAAAAGTTAGGTGAACAACAAAACACACACAAAAAACTCAATTAGCCCATCATCTATTAATAAAAATAAGCCCTCTTTATAAGCTGTATAAGACTGAATGTTCTCACACTCTTTTTATATACATGGGCACACAGACTCATGCACACACATATTTTTTCAACCTAAATCAAGCTCCTTGAATTGATTACCTTTCATTTTCTCTATCTTAATTTAAAATAAGTAAATAATTTATGTCTTGGGGTGGTTGATTCTAACTAACTTAGGAAATAATCAGGACATGATTTGGGGGAAAAAAAGAGGAAAAGGTCAACCAACCACACATTGTTTTTGCCCAAAGGGTGACTTTGCCAACTGGCTTGATGTTACTGGATCTGTTCTGCTACTATTTACTATACAGAGTCTCTGACTAATACCCTATGATTTGATTGCTATCATCTGCCCATCTGTAGACACAACAGAATGCAAATTAAATAATTACTGAATCTGTACTGGGCAGGCCTTCTTAGACACATACATTTAGGAATTTTTGGGTTTTCCCTTCTCCACACTACCACAAATGCTTTTATTCTTATTATAGCTAGATAAAGCACTTCACTGCATTCAAATAGCAAGTGCCATTTAATAGTGTAGTTCCTACAGTAACAGAACATTAGAACCAGCAGTAACTTAATTCAACTGGCCCATTTTACAGACGATGAAACTGAGGGTCAGAGAAGAAAAGAAAAGCAAGCATTTGTTTATTAAATACCTACCGTGTACTAGAAGCTACATGTGTTTATTTCATTCAAAATCACAAAGCTATGAGTTAGACATGACTGCCCCCAATTTCTTAGAAACTAAAGCTCAGTGGAATTATCAAATCTGAAGAGGCAGAGTGAGGATTCAAATGTGAACACTGACTCACTTTCCCCTGCAACAGCCTGCCCTTCTGGAAAAAAATAATTTATCTAAAACAGACAGCAAGATGGTGGCACATCTGGGGCTGGAACCTGGTCTCCTACTGGCTAGTCTGACGCCTGTACATCTACATCCTGTTACTGTGCGTGGGGCTCCAGTGGACCTCAGACCCATTGTCTTTGCCCCTAAGATCACTTTGCAAGTGACCAAGGCCAGTAGTTTCCACACAAAGGTATGTCCAAGTGTATGTCACCCTTTCATTCACTGAACATGAATTAGAAATATTAGAATCTTTAGATCTCAGATTATGTCATTAATTACAGCAACTACTGAAAACTGACCATGTAGGAAATACAAATAAATGAAAGTAACGTAAAAATAAATAAGGTTTAACATTACCTGTGCTATTAAATAAGATGGGGAAAGTGACTTGTATGTCTTAACCAGGCATGTTCAACAACACAAAGCTGTTTAGGTTTATGTCCGACTCAATTCAACATACCAGGCCTGAAACACATTTTCCCTTTTGCATCTAGCATGTTTAGCAGCCAGCCCCCAGCCACCCTGCTCAGTATCTACTTTAAGAAACTGAGAGGAAAGGAAGCAATGAACATTTGTTGCCCGCCTACCATTTGTCAGGCTCTGTGTTCGGTGTTTTACATTTGTTATATAATGTTTTATCCTCCCAAGGCCCAGTGAGTTTATTTTATTTCTAGTTTACATATAAGGAAACTAAAGCTTGGAGAGCTCACTAACTTTTTTCCACGATCTAATAAGCATTCAGCTTGGGAACTATGCCAAGGTTTAATTTCACAGTGACAAGCTTTACTTGGAGCTGGCTAGGAATAATAGTTTTAATATGATGAATGTTTATTGGGAATTTCTTTTGCTGAAGACTTTACATAGATTACATGTTTAAATCCTCATAGCAACCCTAAGATGTAGGTACTATGTAAGGTCCATCTTACAGATATACAGGGGACAAGTGACTTACATGAAATCATTCAACTATTAAGTATGGAATTGGGGTATAAACCTCAAAGCCTGTGTAGCTAGTTAACTTTTATTTCATACTGTCTGGAAGGAAAATAGCATCCACATTATTTACACAGTCATACAAATTACAAAGTGCCACAGGTAGAGATAGAGTGGAAAATGCCACATTCTCACATTGATGCTAGATTTGGGGTGGAAATAAAAACATTTGAGCCGTAAAAGATGGGCAGAGTTTCAACAGGCGATGATTGAAGAGAAGGAAATGAAAGGCTTTCCAGTGGGAAAATTTGAACTGACATTTGATACTGTTTTCCTAATTTCTGTTTGAATCTTCTGTCTTACAATTTGCCAATTAATCCATCAAACTGTTTAAGGTTTGGGATTTCTGGTAGCCACAGATGGCATCGAAGCACTCATGAATTGTGCTCTCAGTCCACTGAGAACCCATGTGTATTACTTATCTAGTGCTGCATATCATGTTACCCCCAAAATGTAGTGACTTAAAACAGCAAACATTTATTATCTCATAGTTTCTGTAGGTCAGAAACTCAAGAATGTCTTAGTTGGGTTGTTGTGGCTCAGAGTCAGGATGCTGGTCAGGGCTGCAGTCATCATCAGTCCCAGGGCTTCTCTGGGGCTTTGAAGATGGCTCATGCAGATGGCACTTGGCAGGAGGCCTCAGTTTCTTGCCACATGAGCCTATTCACTGGCTTTTTGGGTGTCCCTGTGACACTGCACCTGGCTTCTCCCAAGACTCCAAAAGAAAGCAAGACAGAAGTTGCAATGCATTTCCTGATACACCATCGCTTCCACCATATTCTAATGGTCACAGAGACCAGCACTGATTGAGTGTGGGAGGGCGTGGATGTGAATGCCAAGCGTTGGGGATCCCTAGGAGCCATCTGGAGGCTGGCTATCACACCATACACGTATTCGGGGAAGCAGAAAACGTCTCCAAAACACAGAGGACATGGTTCCTATACTCGAACAGTTTTTATTTAGTATATCTTATATCTTTTAAGCACTTTCACAGCATCATCTTTCAGGATTTGGAATAGCTCAACTGGAATTCTATCACCTCCACTAGCTTTGTTCGTAGTGATGCTTTCTAAGGCCCTCTTGACTTCACATTCCAGGACGTCTGGCTCTAGGTGAGTGATCACACCATCGTGATTATCTGGGTCATGAAGATCTTTTTTGTACAGTTCTTCTGTGTATTCTTGCCATCTCTTCTTAATATCTTCTGCTTCTGTTAGGTCCATACCATTTCTGTCCTTTATCAAGCCCATCTTTGCATGAAATATTCCTTTGGTATCTCTGATTTTCTTGAAGAGATCTCTAGTCTTTCCCATTCTGTTGTTTTCCTCTATTTCTTTGCATTGATCGCTGAAGAAGGCTTTCTTATCTCTTCTTGCTATTCTTTGGAACTCTGCATTCAGATGTTTATCTTTCCTTTTCGCCTTTGCTTTTTGCTTCTCTTCTTTTCACAGCTATTTGTAAGTCCTCCCCAGACAGCCATTTTGCTTTTTTGCATTTCTTTTCCATGGGGATGGTTTTGATCCCTGTCTCCTGTACAATGTCATGAACCTCATTCCATAGTTCATCAGGCACTCTATCTATCAGCCCTTAAAACTATTTCTCACTTACATTGTATAATCATAAGGGATTTGATTTAGGTCATACCTGAATGGTTTTCCCTACTTTCTTCAATTTAAGTCTGAATTTGGCAATAACGAGTTCATGGTCTGAGCCACAGTCAGCTCCTGGTCTTGTTTTTGCTGACTGTATAGAGCTTCTCTATCTTTGGCTTAAAAGAATGTAATCCATCTGATTTCGGTGTTGACCATCTGGTGATGTCCATGTATAGAGTCTTCTCTTGTGTTGTTGGAAGAGGGTGTTTGTTATGACCAGTGCATTTTCTTGGCAAAACTCTATTAGTCTTTGCCCTGCTTCATTCCGTATTCCAAGGCCAAATTTGCCTGTTACTCCAGGTGTTTCTTGACTTCCTACTTTTGCACTCCAGTCACCTATAATGAAAAGGACACCTTTTTTGGGTGTTAGTTCTAAAAGGTCTTGTAGGTCTTCATAGAACCGTTCCACTTCAGCTTCTTCAGCGTTACTGGTTGGGGCATAGACTTGGATTACTGTGATATTGAATGGTTTGCCTTGGAAACGAACAGAGATCATTCTGTTGTTTTTGAGACTGCATCCAAGTACTGCATTTCGGACTCTTTTGTTGTCAACATGCCAGCAAATTTGGAAAACTCAGCAGTGGCAACAGGACTGGAAAAGGTCAGTTTTCATTCCAATCCCAAAGAAAGGCAATGCCAAAGAATGCTCAAACTACCACACAATTGCACTCATCTCACATGCTAGTAAAGTAATGCTCAAAATTCTCCAAGCCAGGCTTCAGCAATATGTGAACCGTGAACTTCCTGATGTTCAAGCTGGTTTTAGAAAAGGCAGAGGAACCAGAGATCAAATTGCCAACATCCGCTGGATCATGGAAAAAGCAAGAGAGTTCCAGAAAAACATCTATTTCTGCTTTATTGACTATGCCAAAGCCTTTGACTGTGTGGATCACAATAAACTGTGGAAAATTCTGAAAGAGATGGGAATACCAGACCACCTGACCTGCCTCTTGAGAAATCTGTACGCAGGTCAGGAAACAGTTAGAACTAGACATGGAACAACAGACTGGTTCCAGATAGGAAAAGGAGTACGTCAAGGCTGTATATTGTCACCCTGTTTATTTAACTTATATGCAGAGTACATCATGAGAAACGCTGGACTAGAAGAAACACAAACTGGAAACAAGATTGCTGGGAGAAATATCAATAACCTCAGATATGCAGATGACACCACCATTATGGCAGAAAGTGAAGAGGAACTCAAAAGCCTCTTGATGAAAGTGAAAGTGGAGAGTGAAAAAGTTGGCTTAAAGCTCAACATTCAGAAAATGAAGATCATGGCATCCGGTCCCATCACTTCATGGGAAATAGATGGGGGAACAGTGGAAACAGTGTCAGAGTTTATTTTTCTGGGCTCCAAAATCACTGCAGATGGTGACTGCAGCCATGAAATTAAAAGATGCTTACTCCTTGGAAGGAAAGTTATGACCCACCTAGATAGCATATTAAAACGCAGAGACATTACTTTGCCAACAAAGGTCCGTCTAGTCAAGGCTATGGTTTTTCCAGTGGTCATGTATGGATGTGAGAGTTGGACTGTGAAGAAGGCTGAGCGCCGAAGAATTGATGCTTTTGAACTGTGGTGTTGGAGAAGACTCTTGAGAGTCCCTTGGACTGCAAGGAGATCCAACCAGTCCATTTGAAGGAAATCAGCCCTGGGCTTTCTTTGGAAGGAATGATGCTAAAGCTGAAACTCCAGTATTTTGGCCACCTCACGCGAAGAGTTGACTCATTGGAAAAGACTCTAATGCTGGGAGGGATTGGGGGCAAGAGGAGAAGGGGACGACAGAGGATGAGATGGCTGGATGGCATCACTGACTCGATGGACGTGAGTCTGAGTGAACTCCGGGAGTTGGTGATGGACAGGGAGGCCTGGCGTGCTGCGATTCATGGGGTCGCAAAGAGTCGCACACGACTGAGTGACTGATATGATCTGATATCTTTTAAGTAGTTTTAGAACAACGCACAATTTTATATAAACCAAAATATTAGTCCTTCCAGGGGAGAAACCACTATGCAATGTTATGGTAGCTATTCAATAGTATTAAATAGTATTGTATTCATCTTTATCCAGACATCAGACCCAGGTACTGAAGCCCTAAAGGAAGAGTCAGAGCAAAGTCAATGTGAGACCCATGAGGCTACAGGGAACAGGGCTGGTCTGAATGCCCAGACATGGAACCATCTCTTTGGGAAGCCACCACCGTCGGAGAAGGTGATGGCACCCCACTCCAGTTCTCCTGCCTGGAAAATCCCATGGATGGAGGAGCCTGGTAGGCTGCAGTCCATGGGGTCGCTAAGAGTCAGACATGACTGAGCGACTTCACTTTCGCTTTTCACTTTCATGCATTGGAGAAGGAAATGGCAACCCACTCCAGTGTTCTTGCCTGGAGAATCCCAGGGAAGGGGGAGCCTGGTGGGCTGCCATCTATGGGGTCGCACAGAGTTGGACACGACTGAAGCGACTTAGCAGCAGCAGCAGCACCTTTGGGGTATGGCCACACAAGCTGTGCCCTTCACAATTCCATAATTCTACTTACACGGGCTGTGATGTGAATAGTGTACCCCTGCTCGAAGTTGCACAACACTGAATACCAAGGAGACAGAATGCTGGGAAGCAGTGGGAAAAACTAGGCACCCATACCCTCTCCTTTGTGGGCCCCACAAAATTAGCCACATAGAAATAGGAATAAATAGCAGAACTATGCAGAATGGACAGCTCCTTTAATTACAAGTTGAAGCGGAGAGCTCTAAGATGTGCCAATAACAGCTCCTCAGATTCTTGGTTATCTAGCAAAGCATACATATGTATAGAAAAGAAAAAATATCTCAGCAGCTACATACTAAATTTAGCTTCAATAAAAAGCACAAAAGCCTTTTTGGTACATTGGTGTTAAGCCTGTTTAAACCTATGCAAGTTACTGCTGCAATCTTATTGGCTTGATATTGTAGTTAATAACATTCATCTTCATTATTGGCATTTTGCATTTTCTACATAAATGATTTTCAGTACCATCACTCTACTTAGTGACATCACACTGATTTTAACTGGGTTTAATTGCGAGGTATAAAGGTTCTTATATATCTAACTTGTGTTAGATACACAAAATAGTGTAACATGTATACTTAATCTATGCAGCCCCGATTCTTTCATCTGTTTGACAATGCTATTCTAGAATAAATTTTTTAACAAAAATTCAAACACCTCTAGCATAAATGTAGAATCGATTACCCTTAAGATCATTACTGTATTCATCTGCAGCCTGTGGGAATGGCTGACATGATAACTTTTCAGAAAGATTAAAGTAATGATGGGATGTCATCTCTAATCCTTGGAAACTTGCAAATAGAAAGAAGGAAACATTTTTACTAGTACTTTTAAATTTTTATTAGAAATTATGTAAAACTTACGGAAAATTTGCAAAAATAAAATAGTACAAAGAATATTTATGTACTTTTATGCAGATTCACCTGTTGACCTCATTGGATTATCATTTGCTGTCCTATCTCTAAAGTCCCTAACCTATCTGTTTATTGACAGAAGGGTCAATTGCTCTATCCAGAGAGGAGTACAAAAGTATATATATTAGGAAGAATTGTTTTCCTTGTGATGGGAACTCAGACTTTACTTCTTTACAACTTTCATATATGAGCTCTAGCAATGTTAATTATATTTCTCATGTTGTCTATTACATCCCTAGTACTTTTTATCTTATGACTTGAAATGTGTCTTCTGACTACCTCCATTCAATAACCTCTCCCACTCCCACTGCTGGTAACCACAAATCTGATCTCTTTTTCTATGAGTTCATTTGTTTATTTGTGAAATATAATTAACCTACAACACTGTTAGAGAAGGAAATGGCAACCCACTCCAGTACTCTTGCCTGGAAAATCCCCTGGACAGGGGAGCCTGGTAGGCTACAGTCCAAGGGGTCGCAAAGAGTCGGACACGGCTGAGTGACTTCACTCTCACAACCCTGTTAGTTCCTGGTGTATAGCATAGTGATTCCACATTGCTATACATTTCAAAATGGTTCCCACGGATAAGTCTGTTCACAGTATGTCACCATACAAAGGTATTACACAGTTACTGACTATAGTCCCCCGCGATGCACATTTCTTACTCTGCCTCATTTATTTTGTGACTGGAGGTTTGTACCTCTTAATCTCCTCACCCACCTCTCTCACCCGCCATCCCTTTCCACAAGCCACGACCTCTCTGTTCTCAGCATCCACATCTCCACTTCCATTTTCTTAAGTTTGTTCATTTCTTCTGCTTTTTAGATTCCACGTGTAAGTGAGATCACACGGTCTCTATCTTTCTTCATCCCTGCCAGGGTCCGTCCACGTTGTCACAGATGGGAAGAGCTCATTCTTTTTCATGACTGGGTGGAATTCCACTAAACATACATATACCACATTTTCTCGGTCCATTCATCCACCGATGGGCACCCAGATTGTTCCCATATTCTTCACACTGTAAACAACGCTGCCCTGAACATAGGGTTGGACATATCCCCTCAAATCCATGTTTTTGTCTTCTTCAGACAAGTGCCCGGGAGTGGAATTGCTGTGTTGTGCGCTGGTTCTATTTACGGTTTTCTGAGGAACCTTCACACTGTTCCATATCCTCTCCTAAAACTTGCTATTTGTTGTCTCCCCAGTAAAAACCACTCTGCCAGGCGTGAAGTGCTATCCCACTGTGATTTGGACTTGCATTGCCATAATGATTGCTAATACTAAGCATCTTTCCATGGGCCTACTGGCCATTTGTATGACTTTGGAAAAATATCTGTTTACATCTTCTGCTTATTTTTTAATTGAGTTGATTATTTTTTATGTTGAGATATATGAGCTTTTTGTATATTTGGGACCATTATCAGACACATCATTTGCAAATGTCTTTTCCCATTCAGTAGCCTGCCTTTCATTTTGTTGATAGTTTCCCTCACGGTGCAAAAGCTTTCTGGTTCAGTGCCATCCCATTTGTTTATTTCTGCTTTCATTCCCTTGCCTGAGGAGACATATCCAAAAAAATATTGCTGAGACTGATGTCAAAGGCCATACCTCCTATGTTTTATTCTGGGAGTTTTATGGTTTCAGGTCTTAGATTTAAGCCTTTAATCCATCTTGAGTTTATTATTGTAGATAATATGAGAAAGTAGTCCAGTTTGATTCTTTTGCAGGTGCTCTCAAGTTTTCCCAGCAGCACTGCTTAAAGGGGCTGGCTTTCCCTCATTGTATACTCTTGCCTCTTTTGTCACAGATTAATTGACTGTGTAAGTGTGGGTCCATTTCTGAGGCTCTATTCTGTTCCATCGACCTGCGTGTCTGTTTTTGCACCAGACGACCCTTACACTTCTATGGCTGAGGTGACAGTGAATGCCCAGTGGTGCTCACTGCAGTAGTGGCCGGACTGGGAGCAACACCCACCACCCCCAGTGCACACCCCAGGGCTCTTCCCCTGACGTTAGTCAGTCAGATATTTTATGACAAGAGTCATGTTTGTGAAAGGATTCACAGAGAATGAAAACTGTGGAAACACTGGAATGAGCCCTCATAAAGGAGTGAATCCTTCATACAGGATAAGAGAGAGATACATGAGCTGGGATTGACTTTGTAAGGGACTTGTTAAAAGGATTTCCTCCCTCAAAAGATGGGAGGAAATAAAAGAGGCAAAATGAAAAAAGATAATGGGAAAACATAGACGAGACAAAGAAGACAGCAAACTTTGGAAGCCAAACAATGGAAGAAAATAGTCAGAAATGAAAATGTCATAAAATAATTGAAGAACATGTGCATACAGATGGATGTAGCATTTTAATGTCCCTTTTGTAAAAAGTATATCTATCTAGAATTATTTTAATAATACTGGTCCACATGATAGAGATAATATAAAAGAACATTTAAACTCTTGTGAAGAAAAGTAAACTTAAGATAGTAGCAATATTACATTCCTAATCCTCTGAAACATGAATAAGAAGCAGAAATTCAAAGATGTATTTCTTGATGTCAAGAACCATTATTAAGTAATATCTAAGAAACAGAGAAAGCTAAGACTAGAAAAGACTAGAAAGCTGAAGATGACTTGATTGTTTTTTGATAATGGCAATGCTGATGAATGAAAAGTCGAGAGCATGGGGAATCCCAAACTTTTTGAATAATCAAACAGCTCTGCATTAGGGATTTTCCTGGTGCTCCAGTGGTTAAGATTCAGGGCTTCTACTGCAGGGGGCACAAGTTCTATCCCTGGTTAAGGAAGTAAGGCCCCTCTCATGCCATGTGGCGCAGGCAAAATAATAATAATAATAATAATAATAATAGCACTGCATTCATTCAAAGAGAGGTATGGGTTGAGAAGATCCCCTGGAGTAGAAAATGGCAGCCCACTCCAGTATTCTTGCCTGGAGAATGCCATGGGCTGAGGAGCCTGGCGGGCTACAGTCCATAGGGTCACAACAAATCGGACACAACTGAAGCAACTCTGCATGCAGGCATAGTTATACAGTGTGCAGTTCACACAGTGTGTTTCCTTACTTTTGCACTTCCTCAAGAGCTTGAACCTAAATGTTGTGATCATGATATTGGTTTGCAGCCTGATTAGTCATCTAAAAGCATTAACCTTCATTGTTCATTTCATGAGCCAAACACCCCTGTTGTGCCTCCTGGGATGGGAGGCATCCATTTTTAGTCTATGTTTAACAGAGACAAATGGGACATAATAAGGAGACAAATATCATAGAAAAATGAATTTAAAATGTGGATAGTCAACCAAAATATATATTATATATACACTTAGCAAATCAATATACTGGTTAAAGTACAGGATTTGAAACCAGGTAGAAATGGATTTTGTCCCCATTTCAGCTACTCATTGACCCATTAGTTGTACAACTCTCCTTTACTCTTTGCTTCCTCCTTCTCTCCTTTTGAGCATTTACTCTGTACTGGATTCATGCCAAAGACTAGTGGGCCAGTCATCTCACATTCCTGAGGGAGAAATGGAAAGCTCATTGGGAAGAAATTTGTGGTATACAACACAAGGAAAGGTGCAGATGAAGAAACGAGTCAGACTTGTGGGGACAACTCTGAACAGACTGGAGGGAAACCATGGGAGACGAGTTAGGAAAGACAGATGGGAATCAGGTTGTAAAGGGCCCTGAAAGCCAGGATAAGTAATTTAAAAGTAAATGCTGGAAGTTGGCTAACTATGAGAAATTCAGTGATTAGGAAGGTAGTCTAGTACAGGGAGGCCAAAGGAAAGGATTATTTCAAGAAGGATACATTACTCGGGAAAGAAATGGGGAAGGCTATTGGTGACCTTTAAAGTAACGGTGACTGAGTGGTGGGAATAAAAAGTAGAGGTAGGGATACAAGGAGGGGATTAGGAGTGAAAAATGGAGACTCTGGGGCCAAGAGTTCCATGGGAAGGTTAAATAGACGGGGAGAGAAACCGTATGGTGGAGACTGAAGAAGCATCAAGGAGACAGCAGATGAAGAGTTACTACCTATGTGTGAAGTAAGAGACCAATGTGAAGAGACTGAAGAGTCTAGGGTGGGCACAAGGATACAGGATGAGAGTTAGAACTGACAGCTGAAGTGGAGAGGGAAGTTTTGCAGCGCTGAAGCGGCACTTCATCCTCTGAGACTGAAGGGCATGACTTGACACTGAGATTTCCTTTGTAGCAGGAAGGGAATGAAGGTAACATTTATCTGTGTACTCCAGGTGGGCTCCTGTTAGAAAGAAATGTGGCAACATCTGGCCACAAAAGACCAGGTGACTGAAGCTGCCAGAAGACAAACATCAAAGAGTTGAGCCCGTCAATAGGTTCAGTAGGAGCATCAAAACCATTCTGACGCACACTCCAGAAACCTTTCTAGCTGTTCCTACTATATAACATGGGAAGGTTGCAGTGCAGACATTCAAAGAATATGAGGTGCCCTTGATCTTCAGCCTGTCCTTCAAAAACAACGATACAGAGTTACAGAGACTACAGGCCCAATCCAAAGACCACTGTGCATGCTGTAAATCACCAAATCAAAACTTGAAGGTGAAAATGAATGGGTACTTCCATAGAGATGAACATATCCCCAAAATCAGTAGTGCTAAGAGAGCCGCTGGGGGACTTCACTGGCAAGCCAGTGGTTAAGACTTTGCCTACCAAGTACAGGGTGCAGATTTGATCCCTGGTGGGAGAGCTAAGATCCCAAATTCCCGGCAGTCAAAAAGCCAAAACATAAAACAGAAGCAATATTATAACAAATTCAATAAAGACTTTAAAAATGGTCCGCATTAAAAAAAAAAAGAAAAGCCACTCAATTCTTGGTGAATATACCTAGTCTTCCCTGGTGGCTCAGATGGTAAAGAATTCAACTGCAGTGTGGGTGACCTGGGTTGGATCCCTGGGTTGGGAAGATCCCCAGGAGGAGGGCATGGCAACCCACGCCAGTATTCTTGCCTGGAGAATCCCACTGACAGAGGAGTCTGGTAGGCTGCAGTCCATGGGGTCGCAAAGAGTTGGACACCACTGAGCACCTAAGCACATACTAGTCTACATTCAAAATAGCAAATCTAGAAACTTTACAGGCAACCTGCCTCTAAAGTTGTACATGCTTCTACATCTGGTTCCATCTCTATCTGAGCTCCAGAGTTGGGGAAAAGGGGCACAGGGGTACTCCAGCCTGTTCTCTTCCCTGACCAACTGGGACTAGGCTTGCACCCCAGGACTAATAATGGCATGCAAGGGAAGCTGAAGCTGGGCTGTCTGGTTGGGCATCCTTGGACCAGACGATCCTGGGGGTTAAGGAGACCCTCGTGTGCACTTGAGAAGCATGGGTAAGTGCATTTGGCGGGAGAGGACACAGTGCTGACTGGGCATCTTTGGAGTCCTCCCTTTCGCATCCGCCTCTCTGGGCCAAGAGCTGCAACCCGGGGCTGCAGGCAGGAGGCGGGGTGGCCGTCCGTCTGCAGCACCAACCCGCTGGCCCTGGGGCTGGGAGAGGAGCTGGGGGTGAGGGGGGGCGGGGTGGGGGCGAGCGCCAGCCAGGGAGAGCATGATCTCTGCTCCAGTCCACAAATCCTTAACGGGTTTTCTTTCTCTCCCTTCACCCTTTTCTCTCTTTTGCTCTCTTTCTTTCTCTCTCCTTTTCTTTTTTCTTTTTTCCCTCTCTTCCCCCCCCCCCCGTCCCCTTTCCCTCCCTCTCCCATCCCCCTCTCCCCTCCCCCCTTCCCTGTGTGCGAGCCTCTTCCTTCCCCCCCTCCCCTTTTCCGCCTCTCTCCCTCTCTCTCTCCATCTCCTTCTCCCTCTCAGCTCGCCGGGCGACCCTGCTCCTGCCTCCCACCTTAATGGCGGCATCTTCGGAGGACGATATAGACCGGCGGCCCATCAGAAGAGTCCGCTCCAAGAGCGACACGCCGTACCTCGCCGAGGCCAGGATCTCCTTTAACCTGGGGGCAGGTGAGGACGGAGCGCGTGCCCCGCTCTCTCCCCCACCCCGCTTCCTGCCCTCCTCCCCGGCTGGCTCAGCCCCCAGCCCCTCCTTTGGTACCCCACCCCGCCCCCCGCCCCCATCCCGCCCCACTTCCTACCCAGCTGGTCCCCGGCGCGCACTCGCTCTCTTTGTGTGCCGGGTGAGGAGGTGTGTGTGTGTGTGTGTGTGTGTGTGGTGTTTTGAGGAGGTGGGGGAGGGTAGCGCGTGGATCCCTGCATCCGCCGGGGAATCACACGCCGGGCTTCCCCCTTCCTTGAAGAGAAGAGAGTGCTGTCACCGATAACAATGATCGTAGGCGTAGCCTGGAGCGCGGGGTCAGCCTGCCCGAGCGCCGCCGGCTGTGGGCGGAGGGGGCTGGCAAGGCTCCGCCGGTGTGGTTTGCTGGTGGGGCTGCTACCGCGGGTGGAACTTGTTGGTGCCATTCAGACTCTGGTGATTCTGCTGGGTTGATACCACTGCTGCGGCTTTGGAGTGAGGAGAGAGGAGGGGGTGGGGTTTAACAGCTGGGAACCGGGCCCAGCAGTTGGCAAGCAACCATCGTGATGATAGTAATAAGATGGTCTGTGGGATACACGTGGGGTGATGGGAAGCTGTCAGTGGGACTGGTACCCAAGGTGGCCCAGATGGGATTAAGTGAAAAGGGCAACTGAGGTGGAGGAGGGAGGGAAAGAAGCATGGGGAGGAGAAGAGAGGCGGATACAGGAAGGATGGGAAGGAAAAGGAAGGGAGGAAGGAGGAAAGAAGGAAGAAAGGAGCCACAGAAAGGACTGAGGGATTCAAGGAGTCAAACTGTGTCCGCTGAGACCTGTCAGGGTTGCCTGAAAGGACGCATCAGTGTCCGCTGTCTCCACTGATGCTGCTGTTGCTCCAGATTCAGGGGCAGACCGCCCTTGCCCCCTCCTATCCTAGTACAGGGTCCCTGTCACCAGGAGGAAGTTGTTCACCACTAACTTTTCTAAAAGACTGCTAAGTCCCCCTGCCTCCCGCCCCCCAAGTTTGTGTCTCTTCCTTTCTAGAATTCCTTACTATTCTAGCAACTCCAATGCAAAAAGAGTGGGCATTTTCCTGAAAATCCTCCTTCAAAATAAGTTTAAGAAGAAAAGGATATCTTTTTCTTTAGGAAACTAAACCCTTGAAAATGGAACTGAATCAAGCAAAGTATATGTGTGTCTGTGCATGCTGGAGCAAAGAGAAAATTCAAATAATGACTATTTTACTCACTACTGAGAAGTCTGAATGAAGGAGAAAGCTCTACATAGAGAAATGAGATGTATTTGCTAAAGAATCATATCCTATGACTGGTGGGATGGTAACTGAGTGTGCCAAAGTAGCCAACTTCTTTGGAGTGTAACTTTTCCTATTTTGGTGATTTGGGTTTTTTTTTTTTTTAAACCCTTTGTTTTCTTGTCACTTCTGGAATGTTTGCCTATGGATTTGTGACTGGGGGAAAGAAGACTTCATTGGAGGAAGCTTTGATAGTTTTTGTGACATACAGTTGTAGCCTGTGGTCTCCATTGGAACTATTAATCCTTCACTTGTATGTTCTAGATTCAGAATATGACTGTGAGAGTTCTTGGAAAGGACTGAGAAGAGTTCCTTTTAGGATCAAGGTTGTTTCCAACCCAGAGATATTAAGGATCACTCCTTCTTTTTTTTTTTTTTTACCAAACTCCGGTATATTCCCTGAACATCTTTGGCTTAGCAGAGAAGGAAAGGGGCTAAGGAGACACTTAATAAAGGTTGTTCACCTACTACTGGTGCTTTTACAACAAAACAAAGCTTGAAAAAAGAGTTTCAAGTTTCTGTTAGTGCTGGCTTAGGCTGAACCATTCTGCCACCAGATTCAAGCCAGTGACTTGCAGTCTTTTATTCTGGTTAAATTGCTCTGGAAGCCAATGAAAAGATTGGACTTTTCAGAGAGGACTCGTCTCCTTTTCATCTGGAAATAAACAGGCCAAACAAGCTCCCAGTCCCTTCCAAATGTCCTTTAGAAAATACCCTTAAAAGCACAGTGTCAAGAAAGACAACAGTAAGAAAGAAATGTGGTGGGAAGGATGTTTGTCAATGAGGGAGGGCGGTTGCTGAGGGCTGTGTTCTTTGGTTGGGGAGCTGTCCTCTTGGTGGTGCTGAAGCTGAGGGCTGTGTGACAGACACCTGACAATGAGCTGGACAGCTGAGGGGGGTGGAGGGTGGCGGTGCTCAGTCCTTTGGTGATGGAATCCCAGGGAAAGTGCTCACTGACGGGCCTCCAAAAACTTTTCTATCCCTGCCCACCTACGTGCAACGCCTGTTTACTACGCCTCCCGCCTACTGCTCCACTGCTCAGATCGGGAGGTTTTGCTCTAATTTTGTGGCGGCTGCTCACTCCCAGGGCTTTGTTTTCCAGCTGGTTTGAGGTTGCTTTCCTGACACAATAAGATCTACTCACAGATGCTCCTTTCCCCCTCCCTTAAAAGTAATTGTAACCCCTGACTTAAAAAGCAAACAGCCTTGTTTATCTCCTTGAGCAGCAAGTTGTAATTAAACTATTAGGGTCGTTATCAGCACTGCTGAACAGAAGAGCCTGCACACTTTGGATAAATTACATAATCTGGGCATAGAGAGAATTTTGTCTCTTAACAACAATTTATAAACGATTAGGCGAGGACGCTTTCATCCGCCCTTCCTTCCTGCTCCTCTCCTACCCCTAGTCACTTACTCTTTATTCTTTCCAGAGAAATTCTTCATTGGTTTAAACTATTTGTCTTTAGGATTCGCCTTCTTACACCTACTCATTTTATATAAGTCCACATTTAATATTTGAGAGGCTTAGTAATCACTCAAGGAAATAAATATACACATATTCATTTTACTTGGATATCATGAAATCATTTGGGGACCAAATCCCTTAAAACTAATGTGTACACTTGCCAGATTAAGTAGACTGGGGCATTTTAAATACTGATTAAATTCTTAAGCATTCCTTCAACTACACCTTGTCCCTGATGGTACTTAATAATATCATTTCAGAAATAACTTCACAGCATGAGTGAAAGATATAATCCCTCACCTGCAGTCCCAAGTCAGTCAAAGAATAGCACCAAAATGTGGGTCTTTCAGCACTTTATGAAGATGCTAATTTCAAGATTCAGCCTAACTTGAGAGTGTAGAGAACAAAAATTTTTCTGAACCATGACTTTATTTTTCTAAAAGAGCCCCTTTTGTAGGTTTTAACTTCTATTTAGCATTTAGTATATTACACAGACCTTGATAGATGCTTGTTTGCTGAAGATAGTATGTTAGAGAGAATTAAGCCAATGTATTTGCTGAAAGTAACCCAGACACATTAGACCTCATTTAAAACCCTGGAAGAAGTTTTTTCCTGAGAAATTAAAATGTGTTAAAAGGACATCGTGTAACAGAAGAGTATGTTCACACTATTAGTAGCAAGTATTTCTAATTGTGTTCTCACTCAGCAATGAACATTACTGACATTTAGCTTCTAAGAACTTGCTCTGCCTTGTGAGGTCATTGATTCACTGCAATGAAATGAATGCAATGTAGAGCTGCAGCTCATCTGACAGATATTTTTCTTTGGGCCAGTTTATTCTATTGTATTTATTTATCTCTGTATTAGCAATGTATAAAAGAATGTTTGATACATAGAAGATACTGAAATGGAAAGGTTCTCCATAGTTACACACCAAAATGAATGAAAATATTATGATAAAAGATTTAACCACATCTAAAACTTCTATAAAGGATGTCAAAAGAAGGAAAGCTAGTCATCCTGATGGTTTAGGATTGTTTAAAACACAAACCAGTATTCTGCACTATTTAGGAAAATAAGTACTTCTCTAATCATAAGTACGTTTAACCTCTGTTGACATTGCAGAATTGCTTTGTATGTATGGAGGAGATTTTAAATTAATCGCACGGGCAACCTCAGAATGCTTATCCTCTTTGGAAGGCTGAGATCTGTTCTAGTTTCTGATGTTAGGAACTAAAGCCAGGGACAGTCATTTTTGACTTCCATTGATCTCCTCCACTATTTCAGGCCCAGAAGAAAACTGAAATCAAACTTAGCTTTTTCTGACTACCAGCAGGAGGGGATGGGTCAGTATGTTACAGTTTAAGCTGAGATCCCTTTCCTACCTTTCTTGAGGAGGAAGAACCTTTATCCTTTAGCTGAAGTATAAATGTCTTTGATATTGAGAAGTGGCATCCCAGAATGTGCTATTATCCTTTAGCCGTGAGGACTGTCTCTAGGCAAAATTGTGAATATTGCCATGCTGAACCAAGATTATTTCACCAGTGTAAAGGTCTTGGTAGACATCCCCTTCAAGCTTTCCCTGAAGAATGACAATGTATGTATCCCTCACATTATTTCTCTTACTGACTCCAAACTGAAAGCAGATCATGTGGGCCTGACTTTTATTTGGTAGGCCCCAAATCTCCTTTAAAGTATTGCATTATTTCTCTTACTGACTCCAAACTGAAAGCAGATCATGTGGGCCTGACTTTTATTTGGTAGGCCCAAATCTCCTTTAAAGTATTGCATTATTTCTCTTACTGACTCCAAACTGAAAGCAGATCATGTGGGCCTGACTTTTATTTGGTAGGCCCCAAATCTCCTTTAAAGTATTGCATTATTTCTCTTACTGACTCCAAACTGAAAGCAGATCATGTGGGCCTGACTTTTATTTGGTAGGCCCCAAATCTCCTTTAAAGTATTGCATTATTTCTCTTACTGACTCCAAACTGAAAGCAGATCATGTGGGCCTGACTTTTATTTGGTAGGCCCAAATCTCCTTTAAAGTATTGCATTATTTCTCTTACTGACTCCAAACTGAAAGCAGATCATGTGGGCCTGACTTTTATTTGGTAGGCCCAAATCTCCTTTAAAGTATTGCATTATTTCTCTTACTGACTCCAAACTGAAAGCAGATCATGTGGGCCTGACTTTTATTTGGTAGGCCCCAAATCTCCTTTAAAGTATTGCATTATTTCTCTTACTGACTCCAAACTGAAAGCAGATCATGTGGGCCTGACTTTTATTTGGTAGGCCCCAAATCTCCTTTAAAGTATTGCATTATTTCTCTTACTGACTCCAAACTGAAAGCAGATCATGTGGGCCTGACTTTTATTTGGTAGGCCCAAATCTCCTTTAAAGTATTGCATTATTTCTCTTACTGACTCCAAACTGAAAGCAGATCATGTGGGCCTGACTTTTATTTGGTAGGCCCAAATCTCCTTTAAAGTATTGCATTATTTCTCTTACTGACTCCAAACTGAAAGCAGATCATGTGGGCCTGACTTTTATTTGGTAGGCCCCAAATCTCCTTTAAAGTATTGCATTATTTCTCTTACTGACTCCAAACTGAAAGCAGATCATGTGGGCCTGACTTTTATTTGGTAGGCCCCAAATCTCCTTTAAAGTATTGCATTATTTCTCTTACTGACTCCAAACTGAAAGCAGATCATGTGGGCCTGACTTTTATTTGGTAGGCCCAAATCTCCTTTAAAGTATTGCATTATTTCTCTTACTGACTCCAAACTGAAAGCAGATCATGTGGGCCTGACTTTTATTTGGTAGGCCCCAAATCTCCTTTAAAGTATTGCATTATTTCTCTTACTGACTCCAAACTGAAAGCAGATCACATGGGCCTGACTTTCATTTGGTAGGCCCCAAATCTCCTTTAAAGTATTGCATTATTTCTCTTACTGACTCCAAACTGAAAGCAGATCACATGGGCCTGACTTTCATTTGGTAGGCCCCAAATCTCCTTTAAAGTATTGCATTATTTCTCTTACTGACTCCAAACTGAAAGCAGATCATGTGGGCCTGACTTTCATTTGGTAGGCCCAAATCTCCTTTAAAGTATTGCATTATTTCTCTTACTGACTCCAAACTGAAAGCAGATCATGTGGGCCTGACTTTCATTTGGTAGGCCCAAATCTCCTTTAAAGTATTGCATTATTTCTCTTACTGACTCCAAACTGAAAGCAGATCATGTGGGCCTGACTTTTATTTGGTAGGCCCCAAATCTCCTTTAAAGTATTGCATTATTTCTCTTACTGACTCCAAACTGAAAGCAGATCATGTGGGCCTGACTTTCATTTGGTAGGCCCAAATCTCCTTTAAAGTATTGCATTATTTCTCTTACTGACTCCAAACTGAAAGCAGATCATGTGGGCCTGACTTTTATTTGGTAGGCCCCAAATCTCCTTTAAAGTATTGCATTATTTCTCTTACTGACTCCAAACTGAAAGCAGATCATGTGGGCCTGACTTTTATTTGGTAGGCCCAAATCTCCTTTAAAGTATTGCATTATTTCTCTTACTGACTCCAAACTGAAAGCAGATCATGTGGGCCTGACTTTTATTTGGTAGGCCCCAAATCTCCTTTAAAGTATTGCATTATTTCTCTTACTGACTCCAAACTGAAAGCAGATCATGTGGGCCTGACTTTCATTTGGTAGGCCCCAAATCTCCTTTAAAGTATTGCATTATTTCTCTTACTGACTCCAAACTGAAAGCAGATCATGTGGGCCTGACTTTTATTTGGTAGGCCCAAATCTCCTTTAAAGTATTGCATTATTTCTCTTACTGACTCCAAACTGAAAGCAGATCATGTGGGCCTGACTTTTATTTGGTAGGCCCAAATCTCCTTTAAAGTATTGCATTATTTCTCTTACTGACTCCAAACTGAAAGCAGATCATGTGGGCCTGACTTTTATTTGGTAGGCCCCAAATCTCCTTTAAAGTATTGCATTATTTCTCTTACTGACTCCAAACTGAAAGCAGATCATGTGGGCCTGACTTTTATTTGGTAGGCCCCAAATCTCCTTTAAAGTATTGCATTATTTCTCTTACTGACTCCAAACTGAAAGCAGATCATGTGGGCCTGACTTTTATTTGGTAGGCCCAAATCTCCTTTAAAGTATTGCATTATTTCTCTTACTGACTCCAAACTGAAAGCAGATCATGTGGGCCTGACTTTTATTTGGTAGGCCCAAATCTCCTTTAAAGTATTGCATTATTTCTCTTACTGACTCCAAACTGAAAGCAGATCATGTGGGCCTGACTTTTATTTGGTAGGCCCCAAATCTCCTTTAAAGTATTGCATTATTTCTCTTACTGACTCCAAACTGAAAGCAGATCATGTGGGCCTGACTTTTATTTGGTAGGCCCCAAATCTCCTTTAAAGTATTGCATTATTTCTCTTACTGACTCCAAACTGAAAGCAGATCATGTGGGCCTGACTTTTATTTGGTAGGCCCAAATCTCCTTTAAAGTATTGCATTATTTCTCTTACTGACTCCAAACTGAAAGCAGATCATGTGGGCCTGACTTTTATTTGGTAGGCCCCAAATCTCCTTTAAAGTATTGCATTATTTCTCTTACTGACTCCAAACTGAAAGCAGATCACATGGGCCTGACTTTCATTTGGTAGGCCCCAAATCTCCTTTAAAGTATTGCATTATTTCTCTTACTGACTCCAAACTGAAAGCAGATCACATGGGCCTGACTTTCATTTGGTAGGCCCCAAATCTCCTTTAAAGTATTGCATTATTTCTCTTACTGACTCCAAACTGAAAGCAGATCATGTGGGCCTGACTTTCATTTGGTAGGCCCAAATCTCCTTTAAAGTATTGCATTATTTCTCTTACTGACTCCAAACTGAAAGCAGATCATGTGGGCCTGACTTTCATTTGGTAGGCCCAAATCTCCTTTAAAGTATTGCATTATTTCTCTTACTGACTCCAAACTGAAAGCAGATCATGTGGGCCTGACTTTTATTTGGTAGGCCCCAAATCTCCTTTAAAGTATTGCATTATTTCTCTTACTGACTCCAAACTGAAAGCAGATCATGTGGGCCTGACTTTCATTTGGTAGGCCCAAATCTCCTTTAAAGTATTGCATTATTTCTCTTACTGACTCCAAACTGAAAGCAGATCATGTGGGCCTGACTTTTATTTGGTAGGCCCAAATCTCCTTTAAAGTATTGCATTATTTCTCTTACTGACTCCAAACTGAAAGCAGATCATGTGGGCCTGACTTTTATTTGGTAGGCCCCAAATCTCCTTTAAAGTATTGCATTATTTCTCTTACTGACTCCAAACTGAAAGCAGATCATGTGGGCCTGACTTTCATTTGGTAGGCCCAAATCTCCTTTAAAGTATTGCATTATTTCTCTTACTGACTCCAAACTGAAAGCAGATCATGTGGGCCTGACTTTCATTTGGTAGGCCCAAATCTCCTTTAAAGTATTGCATTATTTCTCTTACTGACTCCAAACTGAAAGCAGATCATGTGGGCCTGACTTTTATTTGGTAGGCCCCAAATCTCCTTTAAAGTATTGCATTATTTCTCTTACTGACTCCAAACTGAAAGCAGATCATGTGGGCCTGACTTTCATTTGGTAGGCCCAAATCTCCTTTAAAGTATTGCATTATTTCTCTTACTGACTCCAAACTGAAAGCAGATCATGTGGGCCTGACTTTTATTTGGTAGGCCCAAATCTCCTTTAAAGTATTGCATTATTTCTCTTACTGACTCCAAACTGAAAGCAGATCATGTGGGCCTGACTTTTATTTGGTAGGCCCCAAATCTCCTTTAAAGTATTGCATTATTTCTCTTACTGACTCCAAACTGAAAGCAGATCATGTGGGCCTGACTTTCATTTGGTAGGCCCCAAATCTCCTTTAAAGTATTGCATTATTTCTCTTACTGACTCCAAACTGAAAGCAGATCACATGGGCCTGACTTTCATTTGGTAGGCCCCAAATCTCCTTTAAAGTATTGCATTATTTCTCTTACTGATTCCAAACTGAAAGCAGATCATGTGGGCCTGACTTTCATTTGGTAGGCCCCAAATCTCCTTTAAAGTATTGCTTTTAGCATTCATTAGGGGCTTCCCTGGTGGGTCAGATGGTAAAGAATCCACCTGCACTGAAGGAGACTGGGGTTTAATCCCTGGATCAGGGAGATCCCCTGGAGAAGGTAATGGCTACCCACTCCAGTATTCTTGCCTGGAGAATCCCATGGACAGAGGAGCCCGGTCTGCAGTCCATGCAGTTGCAAAGAGTCGGACATAACTGAGTGACTAACACTTCACTTCACAGCCAGAATCCAAGTGGCTAACCAGATAACTGACCAGTGGCCTCGATTGTGGGGCTTTCTGAGTGTCTGCCCTCTTTCTGCGTCATTGGGAAAACTAGCTAACCTGGTAATCTCACTATGTCATGCATTAAGGTGGTACTAATGAAGACCACTCCAGGTAACATAAATAAAATATACAAAGCACAGAAAAGTGAGTAATTAATGCCAAGAGGAAATGGGAAACTCTTTGCCGTAAATATTTAGCTTGGCTGCTTACCAAATGATTGTTTCAACAGCAATTCATACATTTATGAGATAACTCATATACAGAATATGAGTTGCATGGTTAAATTGTCTTAGGATCTTTTGATCTGGGCATTGTTAAAAAAATTAATATGTTTTATTATTTTAATATGTAAAAATTGTTAAAAAAAATAATAGCATTTTTTGCTATTTGCTATTAGCACTGAATTCTAAGTTTCTTGTTTGGTTTATCTGTATATGCCTATTTATTTAAATTTCATGGAAGGTGATGGAGTTGTGTTTTATATGAAAAATTAGAATCAAGAGTCAGAAGAACTTGATTCTACTGCCTCTCTTCCTCTAAAACTGTAGGCAAGTCATTTAACCTTTCTGAGTTTGACTCACTCAACTCTAAATCTAGACTAAACTAGACTTAAAGCTAGACTCCTTGGACTGCAAGGAGATCAAACCAGCCAATCTTAAAGGAAATCAGTCCTAAATATTCATTGGAAGGACTGATACTGAAGCTAAAATTCCAATACTTTGGCCACCTGATGCAAAGAACTGATCATTGGAAAAGCCCCTGATGCTGGGAAAGATTGAAAGCAGGAGGAGAAGGGGATAACAGAGGATGAGGTGGTTGGATGGCATCACCGACTGAATGGACATGAGTTTAAGCTCCTGGAGTTGGTGATGGACAGGGAAGCCTGGTGTGCTACAGTCCATGAGGTTGCAAAGAGTTGGACATGACTGAGCGACTGAACTGAACTGAACTTAAATCTCAGAAGTCCCATCCTATCTTAAAAAATTGTGTGTACTAACTAGTACTTCTGTCTGTACTAATGAATACATACTATGACACTGATTTTATGCATAGTCTTATTTATGGTATGAAACATACGGGGGTGGTGGTTTAGTCACTAAGTCATGTCTGACTCTTTGTAACCCCATGGACTGTAGCCCACCAGACTCCTCTGTCCATGGTATTTTCCCAGCAGGAATACTGAAGCAGGTTGCTATTTCCTTCTCTAGGGTATAAAACATATAGAAGAGCCCAATTTTCAATATGAATTAAAACATTTGATCAAAGCTAAGTTATTAAAATAAGTTTAACTAAAATAATAGTATATATTATAAAGATTTAAAATAACTTTTGGTAATAACTAAGAATTGCCAGAAGGCATATTTACATGCACCATATTAATAAAATATTTTTAATTTGAATATTCAGGGATTAGAATCCTTAACAGAATTGGTGCTCTATAAGTATTTGTTGTATGATTGAATATAGAATTCGAGAAATCTTAACAATAAATGGACAGTCAGAAAACTAAATATTAACCCAGTTCCCAGTTGGCATTTTAAGTCTTGTAGCCTGTTGTTTTGTAATTAAAATGAAATAAGTATACCTATAAGATCTATATTTTCCCTTTATCCTTTTAAATTACCAGGGAAGGGAAATATATATGCAGACTAGCTAAATGGCAGGATTCAGTCAAGGCGAAATGTACCCTTTTGGAATTCCTAACTTCTCAGCATTGTTATAAAACTTGACCATGAACTGTGAAGAACTTTGTTTTGTTTTTTTTCACAGGCATGTAAGCTGACAGGGGCAGATAAACTATTGGTCAGAATATGTGCACAGACAGATTTTATGCATACCTTTTCATACTGATTAAAGATATTTTAAAGTTACTTATAAAATTATTCTTTAATATATGCAACTTTAATTCATCATCATTATTTATTGTACAAGTAAAACAACTAAAATTCAAGTAGAGAGAGATGATAAGTTATAGAGCTATTTTTCCTCTTTGACTTAATAAGACAAAAAAGGAGACATACATTATAGCCAGTGGAAGAGGGCCTGAAGGAACAAATAATAGATATCAGTTTTTCCTCATTGCATGATACAAGAAATATTCTAGAATTTTTATATTTTGTTTCATAATTCTCCCCATCCACTTTAGTCAGTGATGAAGTGAATATGATTGGTGGGGGGTTGGGGCCATTTTGACATTTTAATTGCTTTAATTTATAAGTCTTTTATATAATGAAGGATGGTTAAAATAAAAGACAAAATCAGTTTTATGGCCTTTTGAATGATGATGGATTCATTCACATGATTTTCTATTCAAGTTATCAGAGGGCACCAGGAATAATCTCACGCTCGTGGTTATTTAACATTTATGATGGCAAGTCTTGTGTAAAAGCCTGTAGGTTTCCTATTGATCTTTTCACATTTGTGTACCTTCTATTTACAACACAGTAACACATCTTTGAATAGTAAATACCTGGGCTGTAATTGTAGACATGAGGCTTCAGTATATAGTTGACCTTTTGTATCCATGGTTCTGCATCTGATGAATTCAACCAACCACAGATGTGGAGAGGCAGGTTCAATCCCTGGGTTGATAAGATCCTCTGGAATAGAAAATGGCAACACACCCCAGTATTCTTGCCTGAAAAATCCTATGGACAGAGGAGCCTGGTGGGCTACAGTCCATGGGGTCACAAAAGAGTTGGTCAGGACTGAGCAACTGAGCACACACTTGGAGACATAGAGAGCTCATTATTTCTGAATGTTTATTAATCAGAGGACAACAAGTTGGTTTAAGATGCCATCATGGCTTAATTAAAAATATAAAAGAAACTTTACTATGTTTGAATTTATCCCTTATTCCATCTGGGCCCTGTTTTAGGGGTGGGGGATTGGGGGGGAGGATGGAGGAAGGTGAGATGAAATAATAATATATAGTATTCATTCATTTGACAAATATTAATTTAGAAGTTAAGACAATATTTTAGACCCTTGGGATACATTATTGATTAAAACAGAAACTTCTTATCCTCATGAATTTTCATTTCTCAAAGTGAGTTATGGACAATAAATAGTACAATAGGTAAGTACATTGTATAGTATTTCATAGGTTAACTGATAAGGCAAAAATAAATACAGCAGAATAAGAGTGTTAGGCACATGGGAGCAAAGAAAGGGCTGGATTGCAGGATAAGCAACATTGAGAAGAGGAAATGCGAACAAAGTTCTCCGAAGAAGAGGAACATGAGCAGTGTGAATATGGGGTAGAAGGCAAGGCAGAGAGAGTGGAGGGAAAGCCAGTGCTAAAGCCCTAAATCAAGTGCGTTTAGGACCTGGCAAGGGGCCCAGTGTGGCTGCAGAGGAGTGAATCAAGCGGTCGGAGGGAACGAATGGGGACCAGATTACAGAGGGTCCTGTGGGCCACTGCCCTCTCTTGCTGAAATGTGGTACAAGGCAGGGATTTGAGCACAAGAGTAACATGATCTGAAATAGATTTTAGAAGGTTCCCTGGGGCTGCTGTGTTAAGGATAGGCTGCAGTGGGGCAAGGAGGACACAGGGAGTTGGTTGGGAAGCCCTGCGGCAATCCAGAGATGGTGCTGTCTCAGCAGCATGGAACAGCAGAAGCAGTGAGAAATAGTCAGATTCTGTATGTATTTGAAGGTACAGCCAATAGGCTTCCGTGGTGGATTGAATGTGGGCTGTGAGAAGAGAGGAGCAAAGAGTACCTCAAGGTTTGGCTTGAGCAACCAGAAGGATAGAAGGACCATTTAGGGGCATGGTTGTGGTGGGTGGCGGGTGGGTGGGCGGTGATCGAGAATTCAGAGACAGACTTGGCAAGTGTGAGGTGTCAACCAGACATCCAAGTGGAGGGATCCAATAAGCAGTTATACAAGCCTAAGGTTCAAATAAGGTCTAGTCCAGAAATAAATAATTGAGCTGTCAACGTACATAGAGCCCTTGCAGAGGACTTTGTCAGCATTTTCTCACTTATCTTTTTATAATAACCCTATGAGATTGGCATGATTGTTGCTCTTCTTATTTTATCCATGTGGGGACTAAGTCACAAAGAGCTTAAATAACTTAGCAAAGGTAATGAAGCGAATAAGGGGAATAGAGGAAGAACTGGAATTCAGATCATGTTTTATATGGCATCAAAATCTATATTTTTAATAGCCATGATTTATTACAAGAGAGCAAGCTTATGTTATCAGCTTTGCTTTGAGGTTCCATTGAAAGCTGAACATGGCTGAGGGAAAGAAAGAAGTGGAACTAGGCATGCATCCTAGCTCAGTATTTTAAAAAATGTTTGGCTGGGATTCACTATAAAAAGTGTACTTCATATAGCCTCACATACGTATCAAAAATTGGAACACAATGGTCCTTAAAGAAAGAAAGTGAAAGTCACTCAGTCGTGTCCTACTCTTTGTGACCCCATGGACTGTAGCCTGCCAAGCTCCTCTGTCCATGGAATTCTCCAGGCCAGAATACGGGAGTGGGTAGCTGTTCCCTTTTCTAAGGGGATCTTCCCAATCCAGGGATTGATCCCAGATCTCCTGCATTGCAGGTGGATTCTTTACTGTCTGAGCCACCAGGGAAGCTCCAAAATGTTCCTCAAAGTACCTTATAAGTCCCATATGTACTCTGATGGATGTTTTCTGTTTCATCCCTTCCCATGCCTTTTTATTCTAACTTATTATTGTTATGAAAATTCTCCTTTTATGCCATCTAAATGATTGTATAATATAACCTTCAGTTTTAAAAAATTCCTTAATTGATCGTTTTCTAGGAGTGATCTCTGAACTCAGAAAAAGCTTTTGCAAGGAAATCCCTCTTTAGTACTTCCACTATCCCGTAAGAGTATGGGCAATTCATTCTCTTACCTGGAGGTATGTCAAGGGAAACAAGAAAACTCCCAAGGTCAGTACTAACTTAGCTCTTGGACACTGCAGACACAGCTCAGACTCAAGATGCATTTAGAGGCCCTTGAAAATGCTTTAATTTCTTTTAAACTCAGAAGAAAAAGTAAGTTTAATCTAGGCTGTTGTACATATGTCTTTATTCCCAGATAGCTCAGATGGTAAAGTGTCTGCCTGCAATGCCGAAGACCCGGGTTCGATCCCTGGGTCAGGAAAATCCCCTGGAGAAGGAAATGGCAACCCACTCCAGTACTCTTGCCTGGAAAATTCCATGGACGGAGGAGCCTGGTAGGCTACAGTCTGTAGGGTGGCAAAGAGTCAGACACGACTAAGACACTTCACTTTCCCTTTCTTTATACCAATACATATAAATATGTTGTAACATTTATTAAAATATAGTTTAAAAAATTTTTGTGGTTAAAGGAGCCTACAAAGACAAACATGCTTTTGTTACTCAGTCACTCAGTTGTGTCCAGCTCTTTGTGACCGTATGGACTGCAGCACACCAGGCTTCCCTGTTCTTCACCTTCTCCTGGAGTTTCTCAAACTCATGTCTAGGAACTACCAAAGTCACAATGGAGCTCTACATAGGTAGAGAGAGAAGCAGTGAGAAAAAAAATATTTAGTAGTGGCTCTGGGGCTATATGGAGAAGGCAATGGCACCCCTCTCCAGTACTCTTGCCTGGAAAATCCCATGGACGGAGGAGCCTGGTAGGCTGCAGTCCATGGGGTTGCTAGGAGTTGGACATGACTGAGCGACTTCACTTTCACTTTTCACTTTCTTGCATTGGAGAAGGAAATGGCAACCCATTCCAGTGTTCTTGCCTGGAGAATCCCAGGGACGGGGAGCTTGGTGGGCTGCCGTCTCTGGGGTCGCACAGAGTCGGACACGACTGAAGTGACTTAGCAGCAGCAGCAGCAGCTGGGGCTATATTCTGGAACTAGAATTTTGGGATTCACATCCCTACTTATCACTTACTAGTTGTGTGGCCTTGAGCAAGACATTTAACCTCACCCTGCCTCAATTTTCTCACCTGTGAAATGGGACTAACAATGTTGACCACATGGGAGGTTTGTTTTAAAGAGTATTTAACTTATTAAACGTGGAAGAACAGAATAATTCCTGCCACATAGTGATTATTCACTGCACAAAGTGAAGAATGAGCTCCTTTATTCCATATGTTTCTCTGTTCTGCCTTACCTGTGTTCTAGTCTTCTAAAATACTACCAAAAAAAAAACCAAAGATGCCTCTCTAGGTACCACATTGTACAAGACCAGATGCCCCTTTAGGTACTACATCTTAGAAGACCAGATGAGCTACAGATTCAGAAAGTCTCACATAAGGAACACATTTTCCTAACTAAATTTTAGTCCATTCATTCCTTCTTGGTTACACTACAGAATTAATGGGACTTGCCCCAGATGAGAAAAAATGTCACCCTCAAACTCTGAAAGTTAAGGAAATTTCATTAAAAATTGTCTGTCCTCTGAGTAGAGTTGAATGGATCATCTTTGAAATGTATTTTACAAATGACCACATGGAAATGGTCACCTAGGAAAAACCTACTGGACTTTCCAAGAATCCTCTGAACTTGGAGGAGATGTTGTGAGGGAAAGAGAAAAAAGAAGATCAGAGAAAGATATACATGGGGGGGAAAGGAGTGAGACAGAGAGGGAGAGAAAGAAAACAAAACTACTCATTTTGAAAAAGCCACCCATGTAGGTCAGTGGAGTACACCAAAAATCATAGAATCTTGACTTTTGAGAGTCAGAGGAAAACCTTCTCATCTGAGTAATCAACACAAGGGTGTTGTGATGGGTTTGAAGATTTGCTTGTTTCAGTATCTGGTCTGCTCCTTATGAGCTGAATCGTCAGGACCTGTAAGACAGGGGTAACACTGTCTAATTTTCACTGTTACTTTGAGGACCAAATGTGAGAATGCCTCGCCAGTAGCTCTATGCTATAAAAAGGCAAGGAGCAGATGAAGTCTGGGTGAATGGGACAGTTTAAATGTCTAGCTCTAGCGCAGGAATAGAAATGCGAGAAATAGACTAATTCTAATCTAAAATGTTGCCTCTGTCATGGCCAAATATTCAACTACTACAGCCTCATGGTCTAGAGGAACTGAATACAGCATCTACCTGTTTATAGACGGAGGCTATTATGTTCATGCCTCCACTGTCAATCTCATTATTGTATGAAATGTGGTCCCCCTAGGATATTATTATCCATTCATAAGAAACAAAGTGCTTGAATTTTTACAAGCGTTTGTGAATTGCAAGAGTTTTTCATTTCTTAGGGTTCGGTTCAGTTCAGTAGTTCAGTCATGTCGGACTCTTTGTGACCCCCATGAACTGCAGCACACCAGGCTTCCCTGTCCATCACCAACCCCCAGAGTTTACTTGAACTCATGTCCATTGAGTCCATGATGCCATCCAAACATTTCATCCTCTGTCATCCCCTTCTCCCACCTTCAATCTTTCCCAGCATCAGGGTCTTGGAGGAGGTTGCCATTAACCCATACCATAGAGCTGCCAGAACTTACACAGGACTGGGAAACAGACTCTTGGAGGGCACAACAGAACCTTGTGTACCAGGACCCAGGAGAAAGGAACTGTGACCCCACAGGAAACTGTCCCGGACTTGCCTGTAGGTGTCTGGGAGTCTCCAGTGAAGCCATGGGTTGGTGGTGGCCTGCTGCAGGGTTGTGGGCACGGACTGTAGCAGATGGGATCTTTTGAGGGAGGTCACCATTATCTTCATTACCTCAACCATAGTTTGGCCCCAGGTAAATACCAGGAAATGGCAACCCACTCCAGTATTCTTGCCTGGAAAATTCCATGGATGGAGGAGCCTGGTTGGCTACTGTCCATGGGGTTGCAAAGAGTCAGACAGGACTGAGTGACTTCACTTCACTTCACTTCAAATAGCAGGGAGGGAACACAGCTCCACCCATCAACAGAAAATTGGATTAAAGATTTACTGAGCATGGCCCTGCCCATCAGAACAAGACCCTGTATCCCCCTCAGTCAGTCTATCCCATCAGGAAGCTTTCAAAAGCCTCTTATCCTTTTCCATCAGAGGGCAAACAGACTGAAAACCACAATCACAGAAAACTGCCTTGTCTAATTCAATGAAACTATGAGCCATGCCGTGTAGGGCCACCCAAGTCGGATGTGTCATGGTGAAGAGTTCAGACAAAATGTGGTCCACTGGAGAAGGGAATGGCAAACCACTTCAGTATTTCTGCCTTGAGAACCCCATGAACAGTATGAAAAGGCAAAAAAATAGGACACTGAAAGATGAACTCCCCAGATTGGTAGGTGCCCAATATGCTACTGGAGATCAGTAGAGAAATAACTCCAGAAAGAATGAAGAGACAGAGCCAAAGCAAAAACAACACCCAGTGGATGTGACTGGTGATAGAAGCAAGGTCCGATGCTGTAAAGAGCAATATTGCATAGGAACCTGGAATGTTAGGCCCATGAATCAAGGCAAATTGGAAGTGATCAAACAGGAGATGGCAAGAGTGAACGTCGACATTCTAGGAATCAGCGAACTAAAATGGACTGGAATGGGTGAATTTAACTCAGATGACCATTGTACCTACTACTGTGGGCAAGAATCCCTTAGAAGAAATGGACTAGCCATCATAGTCAACAGAAGAGTCCAAGATACAGTACGTCTTAGTGTAGTTCAAGGCTAACTTCAACTTCCTACTTGACCACAGTCCTCGAGAAGGTACTTATCATATTCAAGCTACAAGTAACTGTACTGCACACTAGCTGTACTAGCCAATGCCAGGCGGAGTATTCAGCAGACTCAGCCTTCAGTAGTTGTTCAGTTGCTAAGTCATGTCTGACTCTTTGTGACCCCGTGGTCTGTAGCCCACCAGTCTTCTCTGTTCATGGGATTTTCCAGGCCAGAATAATGGAGTGGATTGCCATTCCTTCCTCCAAGGGATCTCCCTGACCCAGGGATCGAACTCGTATCTTCTGCGTGACAGGGAGGTTCTTTACCATTCTGCAAGCCCCAGCCTTCAGCCTTCAACTCTCAAATAGCTCTTCTTTCACAATCTCCTCTCCCCTCTTCTTCACGTTCTCACTCTTCTCCCAACTAAATGTCCTACTTGTGTGTTTTGGCCTTAAAAAACAGAACCAGAGGTTTCAAGGAAGAACCCTCATCTCAGAGAGAGAGGGTTAAATGTCCCCAGCGTATCTGTGGAAGTCTAGGGCAATTCATTACCTCCCACTCCAACCATACAATTAGAGTTTGCACAGCTGTGGAGCCAGCTGCCCTGTGTTCACTACAGACCTCACATCACACTGCTTTCCAGCAACATCCTTGCTATATCTGGTCATGACGCTGATGGTAATCAGCTAAGAAGCAAATTTTCAATAGGAAAAGTGACTTCTACCAGCAGTTTTGGCATACGGCTCAGAGCTGCCCTACATATAAGGAAACTTCTCAAGTTGTTCTGGAAACAATTTCTGCGAGTTTAGTTTGTTCGATGGAAACAGAACAGGCAGAAACAAAATTAGGAGTGACAAGGCTTTTTTTATTTGTTTTTGTCTTCAACTTTTGCAGCTTGGGGGCTCTGTCTAAGCTATGGATTTTATTCATATAGAAGCAAAGTTTTTCAGCTCATATCTGGGTCTGGGGCTATGATGGGTAATGCAGAGCACACCAAAGTTTGGTTAATCATAGATTTCCCTTTATATGTAATTTATGATACCATGTGACTTTGATGAGTGTATTTTACTGTATTTTGACATGAAAGATATTTAGCTAATAGATTTAAGCAAATTAAATGCTTGATATATTATTACAATTCTGTAAAACTTCCCAGTGACTAAATCTTTTCTTCAAGTTGCAAAATAGTTTTCTTTTATCTGTTCATGTAAGTAGTTCTTTCTAAATATGCAGGAATAAATCACGAGTGTGGATTCTGATGTTTTTAACCAAAATGGTCCTTATTACCCCGTGTGCCACTCAGTTCTCACCACAAAACCCTCCCTATTTTATGAGGCAAACATGAGACAGCATGGTCAACCGTCACTGTAAGTAACGCTTGGTTTGTTTAGTTAATTCAAAAATTCTTCTTTGTTTTTCAGTTTATTCATATGCTTGAATCTATAGTTCAGATCATATTCCTTTTGGGTATCTTAAGCACACTTACATTTTTCAAAATAGAAAAGATACTCTTATTTTTCTCGTCCCCAGGTCTGAGTCAAACCATGTCACCGCTTGTCTTGTGAATGGCAAAACCACATAAACAAGTGTGTGTTAAGTCTCAGACCAACTAGAACCATCCATAAAAATAATACCAGGTCAAGCCAAAGTAAGCTCAAATCAGCCTTAAACTCACTTCATTGGCCTCTCGGTTACAGCTCATATAATATGATCTGTATGAACAATTTCTGCTGTAAAGTTACCTCGTAAAGAAATATATCATCTACAGAGTCCTTTCATAAACCCAGTTACAGGAACAATTCAGCAGAGTTATAGCTGCTAGGATCTGCATTCCCTCTCCTCCTTGATTCCGCTTATTAAAGACACTGAAGTGGAAATATTGAAGTGGAAAGAAACAATGACTGAATTTAGCCAACACAGGAAAGGCTGGTATAATCACTCAACCAGACACACTGTTAGTTCTCTCTTAGTGCCGTGTCGTCAACTTCATTTATCAGAGGTGATTTGTCTAAAGAGAAACTGTAAGCAGGCACTTTGTACACAAATATGAATACATTTTCAATGTATCACTGACTTATTTGAAAAATTGTGCATGATTCATTCAAAAGTATTAGTTGGCTATTTCATTTAAATTCAACCGTCGTGGTACTTTGATAGCTAAGATATTTGGTGGCAAGGCCCAGAGAGTGGAAAAAAGAATACAATGCATAAAAATATATCATTAATTAATAATAGATACAAATATATTGTTGGGGGAAAAAAGTCCAATTGTGAAAGATGTGATTCCTTTTAGCTTCACGTGTGCGGGCTCAGTCGCTCAGTCGTGTCCAACTCTTTGAGGCCCTATGGACTGCAGCCTACCAGACTTCTCTGTCCATGGGATTCTCCAGGCAGGAATACTGGAGTTACCCTGAATACTGGGTTGCCATTTCCTTCTCCGCAGTATCTTCCTGACCTAGGGATAAAACCCTTGTCTCCTGCAGCACCTGCATTGGCAGGCGTATTCTTTACCACTGAGCCACCTGGGAAGCCCTTTAACTTTATACCAAGACTCAAACCAGTAAGGATTCATATTAACTTTATTATCTCAGACAAGTTTAAGTGGTGATACTGGTTTTGAGAAGAAATCACTTATAATAAAGGCTAGAAAGGGATCAAGTAGAGAAACAGATGTAATGTTCAAATGAAAAGTTTCCTGCAGCCACGATGCATCATTCAAAACTGGGGAAAAATGAGAAGCATGTTATGGTTGCTATTGAAAAGTGAAAGTGTTAGTTGCTCCACTGTGTCTGATTCTCTGCGAACCCATGGACTGTAGCCCACCAGACTCCTCTGTCCCCGGGATTTGAATCAAATATGTAGTGCATTCACTGCAATTGGGCAAAAACACTAAGCACTGTTGTATATTAAAGGTGGTGTAATTCTCTTTCCAGTTGCTGGTTCTTAGTGGACTTTGTTCTCTGTCAATCTCTAGAAACCTCAACTCCGGTCCATAACAGCAGTGAATCTTGAGTGCATGCTAGTGTCTTTTTAAAATTATAATTCCTTTCATCTCTCGTGCTTGCTCTTTCGTGCAAAAAGAAAAACGATTGTGTTATTTATATGAGTTCATAAAAACATACATTTTTTTTTTCCCATGAAGCCCCAGTTTCCATAAATCTGTTGCTGGGGTTCATTATCTTCTTCCCCAGAGAAAAACAGTTTCAAGACTGTAGGTTCACATAATTTCACCCATTACATTCCTTGCTCAGCCATTACATTCCTCACTCTGTCTAGTGTTAAAATGTGTCCCTGGGATGAAGGTCTAGAGGTCATATAGTTAGGAGCAGATGAGGAAATATGGTGGCAAGGAAAAGGCAGAGCTCTGATCTTCCCAGGGATAAATCTCCCTGAGGACCTACAGATTTGTAACACATCATCAAACGTGGAAGGAGAAAAACGTCTGAGAAGTATTGGCTCCTGTGGGAAAATCTCTGGTCAGATCAGAGGTCATGACCCTTCTGACAGCTCTGGAAACATTGTGTGTAGAGGAATAACCATGGACTTGTGTCAGGCAGACCTGGGTATGAATTCGGACTCTGTTGGGCAATTTTAGGGCAAATTTATTATGTTTATGAACTTCAGCCCTTTGCAACCCCATGGACTGCAGCCTTCCAGGCTCTCCTGTCCATGGACTTCCCAGGCAAGAATGCTGGAGTGGTTTGCCATTTCCACCTATACAACAGGAATACTGATTTCTCAGAATGACTGAGAAATTATGTGAAAACTACATGAAAGGGGATATAAAGCAAAGTGCCTGGCACAGTAGGTACTCAGTAAACACCTTTCAAACATTTCAAACAAGAAACACTCTCAGTTTAATTAACATAAAATCTCTATGTTGTATCACAGTGATAGATATTTTATTAGATTTACAAAGCCCCCTTCTCAAACCTGGACAAAATTTTAGAAGAAGAAGGGATGGCTTGTTATGGTTTATTATAACTTGTTTCGTTAAATAGCAATATGACAAACATTCAACACAGGCTCAATATAGATTGAACAGTTTCATCAACAGCTCTGTCCATCTGTAGGAACATTGACATCCACCAGCCTCCAAGCTTCCTAAGAGGAGGAACTGTGTCTCCCTTATTTGCACCTGAATGCTTGCTGTTTAGCATTGGACTCAGTTTAGATATTGTTTGTTTTAATTAATATATCTTGAAGTTGGGAAAATTATGTCCCAGAGAACTCTGTGGTCCCCAGAGAGAGAAAAAAAGACAGAGAAAGGGAAATTCATTGAAATCTAGACATTTAAAACTAGTAGCTTAGTTACAGCTCATATAGGGTCATAAGAGCCAACTGGGGGACACCCTTCTCAACTCCGTGTTCAGTGACATCATATCTATAATTTGAAATCAACCCTGGAGGGAGTATTGGAAATCAGCAAGCATTACTACAAATTACTAAGGACATTAATTAAGAAAAAGTTCTCTCTAAGGAACTTTCTTGAGAGAGCCGGTTGTTAAACATTTACACCAATGCTAAACAAGCACACCACTGTTCAATTCACAGAGTTGAGCCTAATATTTGATTGGCATACTTTTAAGTACCATCTAGGTATAATATATAAGTGGTTGAGGCATGTTTTATTAAATGCTAAAAATATCAAAGGAAAAGTATCAGGCTGGTTTTGCTTGCTCAGTTTAATCTGACAACTTAACATTCAAATATTTATTTACTTCAGGGGCTCTAGGAACATGTTGATAGGTGAAATTACTATATTATTGCTTCTCTGTTATTCTAATATAGAAAAATCGATATGGCTAAGATGAGAGCTACAGATATGTCTGCTGAAAATATGCTTTCATCTTTAAAATAGATATATTTATGATACAGTTTAACAGTTTTTCAAAGAACATATTTTATCACTTTGTCATTTGGACACTTACGAAGAAGAAAGTGGATTTCTTTTTGCAGTCCACTTAATAGTAAGATCAAGTGGTCAGCAATGCAGCATTTTCACAGTTACTATAATACATTAGATTGGGAATCTAATCTCAATTAAATTAGTGGTGAATCAGTTATAATGTCCTCATACTAGCCTTGCCAACTGGAAAGGTGCATCTTGAAGCAAGAGGCAGCAGCTATTTAGAATTCTCCCAGCCTTACTGTCCTTAGCACAATTTCTAAACTCCAACAAAAAAATTTTTTTTAAGTCATCACATGCAGGCTTTCCAAAGAGACACTTTTAAAATTGTATTTTGGTTTCTGCAGCTCACATGTATTTTCAAGCAGTGGAGAGAAAGCTTTTTTATTGTTTTTGTAATAGTTGTTAATGGATAGTAAATGCAGCTGTAAATGAAATGAACCTCCCAGAGGAGCACCTGTCTTGTGGTAGGGACTTGAGAAACCCATTTACACTCTTCTTTTTACAGTGTGATTCAATGACAGTCATAAAGGAATATGCATACATACACTTAGAAACCAAAGCAGAACCTTGGAATCTGTGCATCAGGGCAGTATATGGTAATGCTGCTGTTGCTGCTAAGTCGCTTCAGTCGTGCCCGACTCTGTGCGACCCCATAGATGCAGCCCACCAGGCTCCCCCGTCCCTGGGATTCTCCAGGCAAGAACACTGGAGTGGGTTGCCATTTCCTTCTCCAATGCATGAAAGTGAAAAGTGAAAGTGAAGTCGCTCAGTCGTGTCCAACTCTTAGCGACCCCATGGACTGCAGCCCACCAGGCTCCTCCATCCATGGGATTTTCCAGGCAAGAATACTGGAGTGGGGTGCCATCACCTTCTCCGAGTATATGGTAATAAATGAGAACATGTGCTCTCTTGGTGTGTTTTAAGGCTCTCTGGGTCATTTCTGACCATTCTGATATATAGAAGAAAATGTATAAAGGGATTTGAAATGAGAGGTTATTAATTAGGAAAGTGGCCAAAGGATGGAAGATTCCAGGAAAAATGATAAGACAAACTTAAAAAGCATTAAGAAATCCTATTTGAATTACTTAAACATATTCTAGCTGAATACATAAATCAAGCAGAAAATGTAAATGTTATGTGGACAAAAATTATCACATAATGGGCTTAGTAATTTTCTTTGATATAAAGAGGGAGACCTGGTGGGTTTGAACAATACATACATCAAGTGGGAACTGTAATTACCTGATTTTTGACAAATTTTATGTGACTTGGTACAATAGAGTTTCTTTCTATAGAAACAAATTACTTAGAATGCTATCAGACCCCTTTTAGGGAACAGATCCTGGGAAGAACAACTATCACCATCAAACCCTTCTGGGAAAAATATCCTGAGAAGAGATAGGATTTTTCCGTGTTTAAGATCTTGGTAGGATGAATTTGTATGGATGGCCAAAAACTTTCTTTTCGCCTTCTCTTTGAGAAAGCAATGAGTTCCCATCTTGGTCTTGGTTGGCGTCATTGGCTTAGATCACAGGCTGTGGAGTGGGACTCCCTGAGTGTGCCTCCCGTTCTAGCCCTTACTAAGAATGGGACCTTGAGTTAGTTGGGGCTTCCCTGGTGGCTCAGATGGTAAAGAATCTGCCTGCAATACAGGAGACCTGGGTTTGATTCCTGGGTTGAGAAGATCCCCTGCAGAAGGGAATGGCTACCCACTCCAGTATTCTTGCCTGGAAAATTCCATGGACAGAGAGGAGCCTGGCGAGCTACAGTCCTTGGGGTCATATAGAGTTGGACACGACTGAACAGCTAACACTTGAGTTAGTTGCTGAACCCGTCTATGCCTTTCTTGCTTTTCAGTAAATCAGAGATGATAATTATAGCATCTATTTTTACAGTTTTGAGGATTAGATAAGGCAATAGGAGTAAAGTTCTGAAAGAGTTTCTGATACCTAGTAAGCACTTGGCAAATGTTCACTGGTATTATTAGTGGGGACTGCAGGCCCAGCCCAGGATGCAAATAAGCTTTGCACCTGCTGAGAGAGACTCAGCACCTGCTGGGAGAGGCACACGGAGCCCAGCTGGCTCAGCTGTGAGATCCCTCTGTGAGTTGCTGCTTTTGCTTTGCTCCCTGTTCTGCACAGATCTGCTTAGAGGCTCAGAGGAAAACCTCTGTAACCCCCTAGTTTGAGTCTCTCAGCTAAGGCAACCTGCCCCAAGCCATTGCGCAGGCTGTGACTAAGGAGATTCAAGATTCAAGCCTCTTTTAGGTAACTTAAGCAATTTATGGGGCTAAGTATTTAACTCAGTAGGCAGGTAAAAAAATGTGATATACCAGTGTTTAGTCACTTATAATTCTAACTGCTTGAGATGATTATGCAATTTGAAATGCCGCAAGACGTGGGAAGCAGGGTATGAGTCAGTGACGACTTAGTCCTCTTGCCCTTTCATTTGGAAAGCCTCCTTGGTGTGTCCTCCCACTGTGGAGACTCTTAAACTTGGTTTCACAATTATCCCATTGGGGCGATAGTGGAGCCAGTGTTCCAGGTGTTAATACAGCTGTTTTTCACCCTACCTCGGTTTTGCATCCCCCACACCCGGACCCCGGGCTGAACACTTGGAACAAAAAGATAGGTAGGAACAAACCCCTAGCTCTTAGGAGTTCAAGTCTGCTTGGGCAGAGGAGTAGTAAACAGATGGTTTCAATGCAAAGGGCAGTGTCATAGTTTAGACACAGACAGTGAAGACCAGCCCTGCCTGGGAGAGTTGGGGAACCCTCATTGAGGAGATCACTTGGGCTGATCCTCGGAGGAGGAGGAGGATTTTTCATGGATGAAACCTTGGAGGCATCTGGGGAAAGGTTTCAGGAACTGAAGAGCTTCTAATCAGAGGAATCCATCTCTACAAAGCACATTTGCTTTTTAGGTTCCATCTTTAAATGACGATATATGATTTGCAGTGTTGAACAGGGTATCTCTGCTATTACAGACAACAGACTAGAGAGAAGGCAGCTGTGGGAGGAGACTGAAGTAACAAGTGCCCTAACAGTCAGCAGGAATAGGGATCTCAGCCGGCAGAGCCTTGGGACCCAGCGGGGCTCACGGAGAAGGTGGTGCTTGAGTAGGGCTCAAGAGCAGTGTGCCCCAGGAAGACAGAGGAAAGAATGAGCGTGGAGACATGAAGGCACATTGTGTGCTCACACCACTAAGAGCAAGAAAACAGATGGGACGGGAGCATATTGTGTGAGCAGGAAATTGCTGAGGGGAACCTGGGTAGGGTCAAAGAATGCTGCGCTCCCTGTGATACTCAACCACAGTGAGGACGATGGGCTGGCGAAGGTGAATACTGGAGGCTGGGAGGTACTTAGTTTATCTTAAAAGTTTGGCAGAATATGATAGAGGCCTGAGCTGGGGCAGTAATAGCAGGGATGGAACACTAATTTTACAATCAAGATATTTTAAAAGATAGAATAGCCAGACCTTAGTAACCAGTTGACTACAGAACTATAGGAAGAGGAATGGAGACCCTTTTAAGTTTCTCCCTTGACCTACTAAGTTCTGTTCACCAGTTCAGGGAACAGACATTGGGCAGACACTCATGGGACAGGCTAAGGGGCTTTTGCATACATGGGGGGAGTGGGGAGGGTGCCTGTGTGACACCCTAGTGGATGACCCCTTAAGAAGTGAATACACTGATCAGGAGCTAGAGAGAAGTGTTCATATTTACTAAAGTCATCGGTGGGAAAGAACTCTCAGGTCAAAGATTCTTATTCAGTGTCTCCTCAGTGATTGCGTTGTGCCAAAATCTGGGTACCCTCACCATTCTGGACTGAATATTCACTGGAAAGACTGATACTGAAGCTGAAGCTCCAACACTTTGGCTACCTAATGCAAAGAGCTGACTCACTGGAAGAGACCCTGATGCTGGGAAAGATTGAGGGCAGGAGAAGAAGGGGATGAGAGAGATCAAGATGGTTGAATGACATCACTGACTCAGTGTACATGAATTTGAGCAAATTCCGGGAGATAGTGGACAGGGAAGTCTGGTGTGCTGTGGTCCATGGGGTCACAAAGAGTCGAACACGACTTAGTGACTGAACAACAACTCCATTGTATTAGTTTCAGGTGTACAATGCAATGATCTGATACAGGTATATATTGTGAATTGATCAGCACCATAAGTTTAGTTACTTCCATTACCAGCCTTTTCTGTATTGACCTGGCAGAACATAAGGGAGCCTTATGCTAGGGAAACTGCAATTAGAGACAGAAGAGACTTGGCAACACACCCCCAAGGAACATCCATTTTCAAAGGGGTGCAGAGAAAATAGGAGCCAGACTAGCATTTGAGGAGGACCGTAGGACCCAGGCAGAGAGGCATCAAGAGGAAGCCAGGGGAGAGAGGGTTTTCTAGGGAAATACAGTGGCCAACAGGTTCACATGCAGTAGCAGAGTGACCCAGGGAGGACTGACTGGTTCTTTCCTTTGCTGCCTTTATCAGAGGTTGTTGATCAAGAGGTAGAAGCCCAGTTACTGTAAGAGTGAACAGGGTAGAAATCTGGAGGCACTGGACGCTGATTTCATCATTCAAGGGTATTAGCCAATAAAGAAAGGTGAGAACAAGTCCCCTAGCTAGCTAGAGTGGAGTGAAGGTCAGAGAGATTTGGTTTCATTTTCCATTTATGCATAGAAGTGTAGCTAATCTGATTTCTCTGGTTAGGTTACAAGCTCCCCAAAGAAGCAACTGTGTTCCCACAGCGCAGAGCATAGTCCAGATGCTAATTCACGATATGTAGGTTCACATGCTGATTTTTGTCACAGAATTATTCAAACAACATTAATTATGTGTGCATCAACTTCAGATCTAATTTCTGAATACATTTGCAAATAGGCGTATAGACACATTTCATTAGGGGAGAAAGCAGATTTTGTGAAGTGAATCTAACAATAATGAACCTATTAAAAGTATTGTGATTCAATAGATATATTCCTTCTCTTCTTTTATCTGGTTTTACTTGAAAGTGTAACAAGTATTTTGTGCCCAGTTTTCTCTACTCACTGGCCTTTCTCCTGCATTCGTCTGTTAAGTAACATTTTCTCTACCATGGTACTTGGACCATATGCTCTCCTTCTGTAGTGTTTTGACTTATTTTCAGTGGAGTAAATGGTGCTTGGGGGTGGTCTCATCATTCTCAAATACCAAGTAAATATACTAATTAGACTTAAGTGTGAAATCAACTCTTCCCGGGTAACTAGTTGTTGATCAAAAATAACATCCTACCTTCACTCTTAAATTAAAAGGTATATATTGGTTTATATTGGGTAAAGCATGCTCCCCACCCCCCACCCAAACGTATTTAAAGCTCTGTGTGTACTCGGATGTGTCATTTAAGCTCAGAAAAGTGTTAAAACTGATTACAGATCATAGCAAATGGACTCTATTTTCAAGTCCCATTTTTAATTTAAACTTGTACCAAACCTAGTAGGGTTTCCAGACATTTATATAAAGATACAGTATGGCTGTGATAAGAAAGAGACCTTTGAGTAAGAAAATCTGCCCTGGGCTTCCCTGATAGCTCAGTTGGTAAAGAATCCGCCTGCAATGTGGGAGACCTGGGTTTGATCCCTGGGTTGGAAAGATCCCCTGGAGGAGGCTACCCACTCCAGTATTCTGGCCTGGAGAATTCCATGGACTGTATAGTCCATAGGGTCACAAAGAGTCAGACACAACTGAGCGACTCACTTCACTTCACTTCACTTCAAAGTAATAAAAAGAGCTTTAAAATCTGGTGAACTGATTGAATACAGCGGAAGCCTCTCGGAAGCCTCTTGTTAGTAGATTTTGAAAGTACATAGTCTTTCATGTTGGAGAAGGCAATGGCACCCCACTCCAGCACTCTTGCCTGGAAAATCCCATGGACGGAGGAGCCTGGCGGGCTGCAGCCCATGGGGTCACTAAGGTTGGACATGACTGAGCGACTTAGCAGCAGCAGCAGCAGTCTTTCGTGGTGGTGGCTTCTGTTTTCATTTTCCTGAAATGAAGCTGGGGGGTAGGTGTTAAAAGGTGCTTACATCTGCAAATAAAAAGACTGGTTATCTCAGCCAAATTCTGTTTTATGCTAAGATTTCTTAATGGTGTTTTGTATCTAGGAGTTGACCCTTGTATATATATTTGTATACTCTGCATCAGCTAATACTTGAGTGCTGTGAAAAATAGCTCTACTTTCCCCAATTAACTTCTGGTGAACATAACTTGTGCCACTTAGGCTCATTTCAATCACTAGTGTGTTTTTCAGACTTACACAATTTTTTCACCTTTTTAGAGGAACAAAGAATACAATTTTATTAATTCTGTGTTGTTCTTTAGTCAGTATGTCGTGTCCTACACTTCTGCAACCCCATGGACTGTGGGCCTCCAGGCTCCTCTGCACAGGGGGTTTCCCAGGCAAGAATACTGGAGTGGGCCATTTCTTTCTCCAGTGGATCTTCCCGACCCAGGGATTCATTCTATTACCTAGTTTAAATCAGATACTTGAAAAACAGCACATTTCAAACTAGCCCTAAGAACCATGTGCAGTAGAACCAGAAGGCTGTCAGTTAAACTCCTATCTCAATTCTAATATAAAACCTCAGATTTCACAGATCTCATAATATCTGAGCTATGAATATTTGCTTCAGGCATCAACTTGACATTTTAAAAAATCTTTAGACCACATGGACTTTTCACTTTGCCAGAATATCTACTTCTCATACAATACTTAAAAATAGCAAACTTTAACTAAAACATCCAATTTTATCCCATTCTGAGAGTCAGATATCTTTTTGTTTGGGGAGTTCATTTTTCTTCTTTCCGTTTCTAGGCTAGAACATACTTGTCATTCATTTTGCATTGATTGGATAATTGCATGCTAAACACAAAAACCGTTTTCCTCTCAGAATTTTTGCCCAAGACTTTCATTACTCTGGGAAATTAAAGAGTATAGATATAAGTAAAGGACAAGAGAAAGCAGTGGTGGGTAAAAAGAAAAAGATTCAACTGGAAGGTGAGAGAATTAATAAAATTTAATATTTGAGACAGCATCATTTCTTATAGATGAGGTTGGATACGTATTTTTGTACTGGAAATACTCTGTCTTATATTTATGTATATATTTGGTATTATTAGCTACCTTTTATGTAACATTCATGATGAATGTCAGCATAACCCCCTACACTTTACAAAGCACTGTCAGGTCTTATCCTATTTTATTCTATTATCTTATCTACTGCTATGTAAACTCCTGGAGACCCCGGGGCATGTCTGTAGTTCCCTGACACTTCACAGAGATTTGAATATAATTCTTTGAGCAGTTAGGTATCTGTGGCATATTGAAATGCAACATCTCACCTGCAGACACAGACATATAGTCAGTTTTAGTGGAGGCTCCTAGAGAGAGGTTGCTGGCCTTGACGTCAAAATCAAAGTCTTTTCCCAGTGAGGGCAGGGTTGCTAAGTTCCTGAGTCACTGTTAGAGTCTGTCTACAACTGAAGGACCCATGACTTTCTCCAAGTCTCCAAGGAGACTTTCCTCTTAGGGCATGCTGAAGGGATGAGAGTGCCAGGCAAGAGCCTCTAAGATCCTCACTAGCCCAGGTAGCCTGTTATAAAAAGATGAACAAGAGAGAATTTCCTGGTGGTCCGGTGGTTAGGATGCCACGCTGGTGTGATAAAAAAAAATAAAATAATAATGAGCAAGAGAAGTGTTCAGGGATTTCATTCAGTGTCCTCTCCAGGACAAACCTAGTCTCTTAAACTTTTTGATACATTATTTACCCAGGAACCCCCATACTATCATATATCACATCTTATTCAACTTTTCAAACACCAGTTTCCTAATGTTTGTAACCCTAGGGTAAATCAATGTTCTGCTCCCAAAAAACACCCCTAATGAAATGATGCTTCGTATTTTGAAAAGTTACAATAAATACCTTAATTTTTAAAACTTAAAAAAAAATTTTTAATTTTATATAATTTTTAAAGGTTACTTTCCGTTTACAGTTATCACAAAATATTGGTTAATGCCTGCGTTGTACTAATCCCTTATCTCCCGAAGCCTGTTTTACATCCAGTAGTTTATTCCTCCTACTTCCCCACCTCTGTATTGTTCCCCACCCCGACTGGTAACCACTGTTTTTTCCTCTGTATCGGTGGGTCTGCTACTTTTTTATTATACTCACTAGTTTGCTGTATTTTTTAGATTCTACATATAAGTGATGTGTGCTTAGTCGCTCAGTCGTGTCTGGCTCTTTGCGGCACTATGGACTGTAGCCCGCCAGCTTCCTTTGTCCATGGGACTCTCCAGGCAAGAATACTGGGGTGGGTTGCCATGCCCTCCTCCAGGGGATCTTCCCAACCCAGGGATCGAAGCCAGGTCTCCTGCATTGCAGGTGGATTCTTTACCATCTGAGCCACCAGGGAAGCCCCAAATAAGTGATGTCATACAGTATTGCTTTTTCTCTGTCTGATTTATGTTACTTCCAGGTCTGTCCATGTTGCTATGACAGAATTTTGTTCTTTTTTTTTTTTTTAAACTGAGTAATATTCCATTGTATGTGTGTATACACACACACACACACCCCCATACCTTCTTTATTCATCCTTTGATGGACATTTAGCTTGTTTCCTTATCTTGTAATTGTAAATAATGCTGCTGTGAACATTGGAATGCACAAAATCTTTCCAAATTAGTGGTCTTTTTTTAAATTAAAAAAAACCACACCATTTATTTAGAGGAAGTTGGTGTTGGCCAGCTGTTGCCACATAGCTAGCTAGTAATGTACCAAATACAATATGAGGACATAAATCTATTTCTGTTCAGTGAATTCATTAATCATACATGATTAATGTGACTGCATGGGACCTAATGTGACTTTATAGTACCACTCACAGCATAAATTTGCATTATGATAATAAAGGCTAGTTCTGGGATATGTTGCTTTTTTGTGATTGCCAAATGACAAATTAAAATAAAATTCAATGTGTGGGTTTTTTTTTTAATCTTCTGTGGTGGAGAAAATATGCAGGTTCGTGTGAGATGCAAAGCAGGATGGAATGTAGTTTGTACACGTGGGAGTTCAGGAGCAGGTGGTTTTCTTTTGCTCTTACTCTAGCAAATTTTTTAGAAGCTTGGTATTTTAAGACCTCAGAGTCTAAGATTTTCTCCTGCCAATGGTTTTGACTAGAATATACTGTATCACCAGGCTGACCTACCTCTAGATCTGATAGAAGACAAGAGATTTTCAGCTATTTTCATAGATTCTTGGGACAAGAAACCATTCATCAATGTTTATGTTAAAGCAATTAAAAATAAATAATTAAAAATAATTACTCCAACAGTTATTTATTGCATGCTCAGTCTATGCCAGGCATTATTCTAGAAGGTAGAAAGACATTCATATTCTCTGTTCTAACGGCTCTTAAAATCTTAAAGGTCACCTTAGTCAAAACACTCAAGTGATGCATGCAAATTGTTTTTTTAAAAGGGCTGTTTGTTGCCTAAAGATCTTTTTCTTTAAAATGCATATGCAGTATTTTAACCAAAAAAGAGTATTTTTCTCCAAATTTGGCTATAAATGTTTACTTATTTTGGCTATACACATCCCCATCAACAGAAGACAATATTGGTTACATAGCCAACACTGTCTTTATTTTCCTTTTCCTGTTTACTTATAGATTGAAGGAAAAAGTGAGAATTTCTTCTGTTGTCTTAACAAATGCCTCATTACCATTTACAGATTTCAGTTAGTCTGAAATAAGAAAACAATCTTTCTACTTGAGCTGAAAAAGCTTACTCTGAAAAACCTGAATCACTGCTTTCAGCAGCCTCTGATAAAGCAGGTGCTGAATCTTGTCCCCCTGACCCTCCCAGTGGTCCTGGCATGTCCACACCCCCATCCCGAAAAGATTCGCACTCAGCTTTGAAAAGCATCAAACAGCAGTTGTCACTGGGCAGGTGTCAGCTCCAGTTCTAGGGAAAATCAGAGATGCTTTGTGTATATTAAAATCAGTTCTTCTGCTCCATTTTCACACAATGTGAATAAAATCCTGCCCAACCATTAAATAGAGTTATTTTAACAAAGTGGACATATTACTTTAAAGTTTGTTTTTATTTTCATTAATCACACTGTCTTCACTAATTTAAGAGCATAACAAATGTCAAGCACTAGTTATATCAGCAAATTGGTTTTTACCTCCTTCTTTCTGCTCACACATAGATTAAGGCAATAAGATGTTGGAGTGTAGAATAATATCAAAGATTCCTAGATTCTTTAGAAAAGGAAGAAAACCAGGATGGGTCATTTACATGATACAGCCTGTTGGAAAATATCACCTTTATTAGAAAATAAAATTATGACCCATGCTCTTTCCACAAAATAGCCAATGGGCTCCCAAAATAATAATTTTCATTTTAATAGAAACACTCACTTTTAAAGTTAGAAATTTTCAAAGTCTCCCCTGCCACCACTGTAAGGATGTATATAAGATTTGTGTTCAGTATCCATTGATCAGTGGAAATGATGAAGAACTGAGTAATACTCAAACATTTTTGTACTTCATTCAAAACAGCGGTATTTGCACACATCTGAGGAATAATAACAAGGACATCTCTGAGATTTATTCAGACTACAGTTAATGCCTGGTACACACACATGGATGGGATGACTATCTGTCGTAACTCTGTGTTCCCATTGGGAGGAGTATTGAAGGTGTAAAGGGGTTTCTCTGGGTTGAGTAATGTATAGATCATTTTAAAAGAAAAAAGTATTACTGGACCCCTGAAAGTGACTTAAATTATCTTTATTATGTACACATGCAACATAATACCATGTTAAATCTGTACATAATGCAAACCTGGTTATAAACTCCTTACACTCAGAGCCCTTGTCTAACCATAAAATCAAAACAAATTAATAATCAAGTAGAGGTTACAAAATCAATTAAAAGCAAATTAACAAAACTAATTTAATGTGGCAAAACATGTTGTTGGGCTGAAATTAAATTACCATTCAAAATGTGAATATGGTATCAACTCTTATGGCAATGGGAATTTTGATTTCAGCATCCCTAGGTATTGCAAGGAGAAGGCAATGGCACCCCACTCCAGTACTCTTGCCTGGGAAATCCCATGGATAGAGGAGCCTGGTGGGCTGCAGTCCATGGAATTGCCGAAGGTCGGACACGACTGAGCGACTTCCCTTTCACTTTTCACTTTCATGCATTGGAGAAGGAAATGGCAACCCACTCCAGTGTTCTTGCCTGGAGAATCCCAGGGATGGGGGATCCTGGTGGGCTGCCATCTGTGGGGCCGCACAGAGTCAGACACGACTGAAGCGACTCAGCAGCAGCAGGTATTGCAAGGGCCAGGTGATAGTTTTTGATACAACAAAGTAAAGCCTCCATTTCTTCTGTGGATTCACTTGGTACACATAAGCCCTTGGTTTATTGGGTTCATCTCGAGTCCTCTTTAGTATCACTTGTTCCTATTGCAAAAGAGAGTGTATTATTTTTCAGACTGTCACCTGAGTCAAAGTGTGACAGTGGAAGTATTATCGCTCAGTCGTGTCTGACTCTTTGTGATCTCATGGACTGTTGACTGCCAGGCTCCTCTGGCCATGGGATTTTCCAGGCAAGAATACTAGAGTAGGTCGCCATTTCCTTCTCCAGGGAATCTTCCCAACCCAGGGATCAAACCGGTCTTCTGTTTTGCAGGCAGATTCTTTACTGTCTGAGCCACCATGAAATCAAACCAGTTCCTGCAAAAAATTTGCAGAATCTTAAAAACATGTCCAAGAGCTCCCTAATTCCCATTCCCCATAAGCACACCTGACTGAAACCAGTTACCTAGAAGATAGTGTTAAAAATACAAAATTCCACTGAGTAAGTTTGAAGATCTAATTGGCTTTATTCAACAATTTGTGAGTCAGGCACATTCCATCTAGTAAACAAAGGGAGCTCTAAAAAGCTGTTTAAAAATGGAGACTTTTATCGCCACAAAGGGGCAGGGAAAGAGTAGATTCCCTCATCTTTCTTTGCGGGACAAAAAGGGGGTCAGTCAGGAAGATTACCTCACTAGTGCAGACCAGAAAATTCAAGATTGTCTGGTTAAAGCTTCCATCTCTGGGAGAAGTTGAAATTGCAGTTAGATTAGGTGTTAAGTCTTGGTTTGCTGACGTGGGGCTTAGCAGAAGTGATTCCACTTTGGGCCTGTTTTTTTGTGTTTTTTTTTTTTGAACCTGTACTGTGTGAAAGGATAGTCTCTGTAAAAATAGCATAAACGTTTGAAATTCAGTGTCATATTACAAAGCTTTTAAATGCAATTTGATTTTTCCACATAGTGTATTGTAGGGTCACTACTAACCCATATTGTTCTTTTGTGGGAATTAGAACTAGATGCCCCTCCCAGCCGACACACCCTCAAGCAGGGCCTTAGCCCCAGGGGCCAGGCGGGATTTCACCAGCATCTGCCCTCTGGCTCCCTGCCTTCCTGCTCCAGCAACCTGCAAACTGTACATGGCAGACCCAGCATATTAGAACCCTAAGGAAGCCAGAATCCTCTTTTTCTTTTCCAAAGAAAGAAATCCTGACTCTCAGATTGACTCATCAGCTAAGCTAAACCTTCTTTGTAATGTTGTATTTACTTCAGTTAATTAAAGCAAATGCCCTGGGAGATAATCCACGCAGTTTCCCTCAGGAAATTATTCCTGGTAACCTCATCTAGCTTCCCAGGTGGGGCTAGTGGTAAAGAACCCACCTGCTAATGCAGGAGATGCCAGAGACATGGGTTCAGTCCTTGGGTCTGGAAGATCCCCTGGAGAAGGGCATGGCAACCCACTCCAGTATTCTTGCCTGGGAAATCCCATGGACAAAGAAGCCTGGTGGGCTACAGTCCATGGGGTCGCAAAGAGTCAGATGTGATGGAAGCGACTTAGCACGCACAGAGCCTCATCTTAAATAAAGACACCTCTAACCATGATTTTCATTTCTGCTAATTCCCTAATTTCATTGCATTCTTCCCATTTTTTTCCCCTTTGATATAATTGACTAAGAAGTCCACCCTAATTATAAGTCCCCCACACCTTCATGGTTGCTTTTTATTTATTGAAGAGACTATTTTCTTGATGTCTGTTATCTTATGATTTATAAGAAATATATATTCAGCCATTCAGATGGCCAAAATATATTTCTCATATATATATTTAGTCTTTGTTCAAGATTTTTTGTTCATAGTTGCTAAAACCCTTGAAATTTCCTATGATAAAAGCAAAAAAAATATTTTTTGTTATATTGTTATGTTAATTAGGTGACTTCTGGAAAGTCTTTAGTTTAACCTAAGGGTGGGAGTTGCCAAGAGAGCCATGCATTTAAAGGCTCAGTCCCATTTCTGGGAAGGGGAGAAGGGTGGGAGACATGTTGGATCCATCAGTGGCCAACAATTTAGTCAATCAAGCCTATGCAATGAAGCCTGTATAAAAACTCAAAAAGATAACCCCTTTGGTTTTTGTGGCTGCTGTACTCCATGCTAGCCCACCTGTTTCTCTCACAAGCAGCCTATGCTAACAAACTCACTCTGCCTATCAAAAAACAAAGAAATTCAAAAGGAGAGAGGTCAGAGAGCTTCCAGGTTGGAGGAGACTTGGGGAGGGCGGAGGTTTTGGGAAGACTGGCAAACTCAGATGGAGCTTGGGAGCTCCATACCCTTTCCCACATACCTTGCCCTTTAGTCTCTTCATCTGAATGTTCATCTGCATCCTTTATCACGTCCTTTTTTATTTTATAGTTTTATTTGGCTAGTTTTGGCTGTGCGGGGGCTTTGTTGCCGTGCGGGCTGTTCTCTGGTTGCGGTGAGTGGGGGCTACTCTTTGTTGCAGTGGGCAGTCTCCTGTTGCAGAGCACAGGCTGTAGGGCACTCGGGCTTCAGGGGTTGCAGTTCCCTGGCTCTAGAACACAGGCTGAGTAGTTGTGGTGCATGAGCTTAGTCACTCCGAGCATGCGCGATCTTCCTGGATCAGGGATCGAACCTGTCTCCTGTGTTGGCAGGCAGATTCTTTACCCCTGAGCCACCAGGGAAGCCCTATAACCACCTTTTATAATAAACTGGTAATCCAGTAAGTAAAATACTTCTAAATTCTGTGACACTCTCTAGCAAATTAATTGAACCCAAAGAGGGGGTTGTTGAACTCCAATCTGTAGCCGGTCAGTCCGACACACAGGTGACAACCTGGCCTTGCAACTCCCTCTGAAGTTGGTGGGACACAGGGGAGGAGGGACAGTCTTGTAAGTCTGAGCCCTTAGCTCATGGGATCTGATATTCCTCCCTGGAGTAAATTGTAGGACACCCAGCACCCAGCTGGTATCCAAGCATTGCTTGTTGGTGTGGGGGAACCCCCTTCCACACATTGGAATTTACTATATAATCGGGTCTAGAAACTAATGTTTTACTATCTTCTATGACAGTGTTTCCCAGAAGCAATACAGATATATATTTTTTTCTCTCATTTGTACACGCGCTCTCTCTCTATGTATATATATACACACATGTGTGTGTGTGCTCAGTCACTTCAGTTGTGTCCAACTCTTTGCAACCCCATGGACCATAGCCCAGTAGGCTCTTCTGTCCATGGGATTCTCCAGGCAAGAATACTGGAGTGGGTTGCCACACCCTCCTCTAGATGGTCTTCCCGACCCTGGGATCAAACTCATGTCTCCTGTGTCTCCTGGATTGCAGGCAGGTTCTTTACCTGAGGAGCCACTGGGAAATTTAAAGTCCTCTTTATACAAATGTGCTGTGCTCAGTCATTCAGCTATGTCCAACTCTTTGCAACCTCATGGACTGTAGCCTGCCAGGCTCCTTTATCCGTGGGATTTTCCTGGCAAGAATACTGGAGTGGGTTGCCATTTCCTTCTCCAGGGGATCTTCCTGGCCCAGGGATTGAACCCATGTCTCCTGCATTGGCAGGTGGGTTCTTTTCAACTGAGCCACCTGGGACACTGCATTTCAAACAGGAATACTTCATGGAGAATTATGTAATACTGTTATCTTGACTGTTACTCACTGAGCTTTAAAGAGAGATTTACAGCTCAGTTCTCAATGTGCAAGCCCACTTGTGTTCCCAGCCTGCTCCAGCCCAGTGAAGAGGGAAAAGAGAAATGTATTAAAAAACTATGGCAGAGGACCCTCCAATGACACCAGGAAGTAGAAATCAGGAAGTTTAGGAAGATTAAGGATTTCAAGAAGCTGACTGTAGAAGTATTTTTTAAATATTAAAAATTTAAAAATGTTGTTATTTAAATATTTAACATATTTAATAGACATATTCCTAATAAGGGCCCAATATCTAGAAGATAGAGCAGAGGAAGCATTCCATTTTGAATGGGGGAGGGGTGATGGGGAGAGAGAGGAGAGAGAGAAACCATTTCATTTTGTGTGTGTGCGAGCACGTGCTTAAACATGCTGCAGTGGCAGCTTTATATATGAGCACCAGGGCCTGATATACAGAAACAGATAATTGCTGATATGTGATTGTGAGTTTATATAGTAAATCCTCTCTTCTCTGAGCTTCAGACCCAGCTGAATTATGTGGACTCAATTTTACTTAGTGGATTATAGCCATTTATCACAGGGTAAATCTTTCAGATCCCTGCAAGAGTGCAGAGCACTAGGAGCTGCCTTCTACCTAGAGTCAAAGCCTTGACTATATTCTGAATACTTTCAGTTGCATGCAGTGTCTTGCTTGGGTCAAGCAAATAAACAACCACACGCTCCTGCACACTCAAGGCAGGCACTTTTGTGTTGCTGCCTTCCTGGAGTTTGCACGCATCCGTTGAAGCTATCTTAAAGTCATCTAAACACATCTGAACAAAAGTTTTGGAAAGGGGTCCCCGAAACTCTAAAAAGATATATGAATTTAAATGGATAAGCCCTGAGATACTGGAGTGCAAACTGACTCCATTTCATAGGTTTCTGGTCAACCTAGGATTTGGCCATCACGCGCCTCTTCTTGGTCCAATTCGTTAGATCTGGAGGGTTGAATCATGGCACCAAACGTGAACTCCTGCACAGAGTACTGCTATGGCTGCTTTCCCCAGCAGGGCAGGGAAACAACTGATGTCCTCAGAAAGCACATTAGATGTGGCAAGTGCCATGACTGACCCGTCCAGTAAAGTGTCAAACCATAGGATGACTGTATTCATAAGGACGAAATACAATCAGCATGTGTGTCTAATCCAGTTTCTAGTGTTTGCATATGGATTTGTGATATCTATTTGAGGATATGGCTAAGGTTTTTCCTAAAAATATTGACAAATTTTTTCCACCTGAGTCTGTAAATCTAGCATATTTTGCTTTTCTTGAACTGTGATGCACGTGGGATAATTACAGGAAAAGCAGTAATAACAATTTACTAGAACTGAGAGGAGATGTGTGTAGCCTTTAGGGAATGTTCCACAAGGCTGGAGAGTGGCCAGCAGTAGAATTTACAGAGAGAAGTACTATTAATTAGACAGGCAGAGTATCCGAAAACAGAAAATAATGATTCTGGATGGCACCCTGATGATAGGAAATGAGGGGCCATGTAGCTATCCAAAAGAAAAATTATTCAATAGACATTGTAATTATCTTAGTGTCTATTCTTTTATGAGATGTATAGCCAGCTGGAAACTCAACTGGGAGATAGAGAGGGAAAAATAAATAAATATTTGTGCTCAACTTGTTTCATTTTTGGAGTCAAGTCATAGTAAATATTTGCAAAAAATCAGCTCTGAATGTTTCATATGAACTGTGGCTCCCGCATACTTACTGTGCTAAGTCATCTCAGTCGTGTCCGGCTCTGTGTGACCCCATAGACGGCAGCGCACCAGGCTCCGCCGTCCCTGGGATTCTCCAGGCAAGAACACTGGAGTGGGTTGCCATTTCCTCCTCCAATGCATGAAAGTGAAAAGTGAAAGGGAAGTCGCTCAGTCGTGTCTGACTCCTAGCGACCCCACGGACTGCAGCCCACCAGGCTCCTCCATCCATGGGAGTTTCCAGACAAGAGTACTGGAGTGGGGTGCCAGGGCCTTCTCCGATACTTACTGTAGCCATGTTTTAAAGTGTTTGTCTCTCAGTTGTGTCCAACTCTTTGTGACCCCATCGACCGTAGCCAGCCAGGCTCCTCTGTCCATGGTATTTTCCAGACAAGAATACTGGAGTGGGTTGCCATTCCCTTCTCCAGGGGATCTTCCCAACCCAGGGATCAAATCCTGCATTACAGATGGATTCTTTACTATCTGAGCCACCAGGGGAAGCCGTGTTTTAGGTGAAGTAGATGAAACACAGAGTTTATATGACTTATGAGAATGTCTGAGCTGTGGACTGAAAAGCAAAGGCTGTTAAAGCCTGTTGCTTTGCTTGGATATTATTCCTTTTTAATGTCAGGAAGCCTGGTTTCAGGTCACAGTGTTGTCTGTTATCTCTTTGCATCCATTGCTCTGGTGGGTTGCACCAAATGCAGATTTTTTTCATGTTGTGCATCCTGGCAGGTAATTAGGAAGACACTGATCAAAGTGTGTGTGGATCAATGCCTCACATTTACAGAGATCAGATCCACCTTTTGATTAGTGTAGGTTCAAAGTATGAGAATTATATATAGTAACAATAATTTTTCAGTGTGCTTCAGTTCAATTCAGTCCCTTGGTCATGTCCAACTCTTTGCGACCCCATGGACTGCAATACGCCAGGCTTCCCTGTTCATCACCAACTCCCAGAGCTTGCTCAAACTCATGTCCATCGAGTCAGTGAGGCCATCAAACCATCTTATCCTCTGTTGTCCCCTTCTCTTCTTGCCTTCAATCTTTCCCAGCATCTGGTTCTTTTCCAACAAGTTGGCTCTTCGCATCCAGTGGCCAAGTATTGGAGCTTCAGCTTCAGCATCAGTCCTTCCAATGAATATTCAGGACTGATTTCCTTTAGGATGGACTGGTTGGATCTCCTTGCAGTCCAAGGGACTCTCAAGAGTCTTCTCCAACACCACAGTTCAAAAGCATCAATTCTTCGGCATTCAGCTTTCTTTATGGTCCAACTCTCACATCCATGCGTGACTACTGGAAAAACCATAGCCTTGACTAGATGGACCTTTGTTGGCAAAGTAATGTCTCTGCTTTTTAATATGCTGTCTTGGTTGGTCATAGCTTTTCTTCCAAGCAGCAAGCATCTTTTAATTTCATGGCTGCCGTTGTTAAAGACATACTTATTTGCTTTTGTGCTCAGAAGGTGAAAATGTGAGATAACAAAGTCATAGAGAGTGGGAATGGGCTTTGATTATGTCATTAGGACAGTGCTTTATCTTTACACTTACCTTGTAGTTCAGTGTAATACACTCACATTTATAGAGTACCAGCATGTGCTTCCTGCTTTGGTAAACAAATCTATGGTGGATTTCAAAATTGCATTTTTTATCCTCAAGGAGCTTTTGATCAAATCGTGGAGTAAGGCAATCATAAAAACACAGTTGTCATCACAATGAACATTTATTGCATGCTAAATGCTTTACATGTATTTCTAACTGTATACAAACATTGTAAATTACTATCTCATTTCTCACAAGGAAGAAATTAAAGAGTTGGGATTAAATGACAAGCCCAAAAGCCAGATATAGGACTCAAGTTCAGGTTATCTGACTTTTAGTCCACCTTTTTCTACTATATCATGTTAAATAAATAAAATAATCTAATAATAAATAGCAGTTGTTTGGGCAATTACCCTAGAAAATCAGAAAAAGGAAAAATCAACACAAGAAATCAATTAGTGTTGTATTTGCTTGATGTCTTTTATAGGACACAAACACACAAGGCTATATGTACACATATTTATATACATACACACATACATGATGACATGTACACACACACACATATACACACACACACATACACACACACATATACACACACACATAAATGACACATACAAATGCACATTATTATGATGTAAACATACACACATTCATATATTTATAAAGAAAAAGAGAAAACAAAAATTTCTCCTAGAGTTTATGTTCAAAGAAAAAATATAGTACATACCCGTGGAAAAAAAATGTATTTTAACCAGAGCTGATACAGAGACAAGTACTGAACCTCACCAAGTATAACTGAGTATGTTGCCATTAAATAGCAGAGGCTGCAGGATCCACCCCCTCCCTTTGTCTCAACTACTATTCCATAGAGAGGTGTTAAGCAGCATAATACATATGTGTGTGAATTAGACTGACATATAAGGGTAGTTTTTTCTCTGTTTTGCTCAGGAAGAAAACCTTTGTTCACAGTTATGTCTTATTCCTGGCTTTCTGGAAGCAACATACATTGGCAGTACAGGGTTGACCAGATCACTGCACACCTGCTGGGCTGGGCTCTGGATGCAGCAGAAAAAGGGGAGGGAGATTCAGGTTTCTTCCCTCGTGTTTGAAGCAACAGTACATTTACTATTGAGCCAAGACTCTATGACACTGCAGAACTCACTTGGAAGTTTTTCAGGATGTGGACGTCAAGAGAAAAAGTCCTTAAAGCAGACCTGATCGCCTAGGTCTTAATACACTTTTTTTTTTCCAGAGTAAATTGTTTTTACATTTGCCAATATGGTTTTATTCATTTATATTATGTTTTATATGTATAGGTATACATGAAGAAGGAAATGGCAACCCACTCCAGCATTCTTGCCTGGAAAATTCCATGGACAGAGGAGCCTGGTGGGCCCCAGTCCATGGGGATGCAAAGAGTTGGACACAACTGAGTACATATCTTTACATAACATATTATTTATACCATTTTCATTTATGTTTTTTATCCACTAATCATTCTTCATGGCTTTATTTATTGACTCATTCATTCAACAAATGTCCATTGAGTTTCTATGCTGTGCAGGATCAGTTCAGTTCAGTTGCTCAGTTGTGTCCGACTCTTTGCGACCCCACGAATCGCAGCATGCCAGGCCTCCCTGTCCATCACCAACTCCTGGAGTTTACCCAAACTCATGTCGATCGAGTAAGTGATGCCATCCAGCCATCTCATCCTCTGTCATCCCCTTCTCCTCCTGCCCCCAATCCCTCCCAGCATCAGGGTCTTTTCTAATGAGTCAACTCTTCGCATGAGGTGGCCAAAGTACTGGAGTTTCAGCTTCAGTATCAGTCCTTCCAATGAACACCCAGGACTGATCTCCTTTAGGATGGACTGGTTGGACATCCTTGCAGTCCAAGGGACTCTCAAGAGTCTTCTCCAACACCACAGTTCAAAGGCATCAATTCTTTGGCACTCAGCTTTCTTCACAGTCCAACTCTCACATCCATACATGACCACTGGAAAAACCATAGCCTTGACTAGATGGACCTTTGCTGGCAAAGTAATGTCTCTGCGTTTTAATATGCTATCTAGCTTGGTCATAACTTTCCTCCCAAGGAATAAGCGTCTTTTAATTTCATGGCTGCAATCACCATCTGCAGTGATTTTGGAGCCCAAAAAAATAAAATCTGACACTGTTCCCACTGTTTCCCCATCTATTTCCCATGAAGTGATGGGACCAGATGCCATGATCTTCGTTTTCTGAATGTTGAGCTTTAAGCCAACTTTTTCACTCTCCTCTTTCACTTTCATCAAGAGGCTCTTTAGTTCTTCTTCACTTTCTGCCATAAGGGTGGTGTCATCTGCATATCTGAGGTTATTGATATTTCTCCCAACAATCTTGATTCCAGCTTATGCATCTTCCAGCCCAGCGTTTCTCATGAAACATATTCTGCATGTAGTGGGGGTATATTTCACTGATTGTACTCATTCTATTGCTGATGTCTATTCTAACATTCCTGAAAGTAGTTCTTTCTTAACAAAACAGCCCTTCCAAAGTCAAGGGTTGTGTTGTGCTCATAACGGCATAGTAGTTTTGAGATTTCAAAACCACTAGTTGAAGGGCAATTAAAACCTTTTCTTCTTAATGCAATTTTTGCCTTTACCTATGGGAACTCAAAATATTAGCATATCAACATGGTGACGAGAGAGACTACATATTCTTGCAATAAATAGGACCTTTGTCATAATGTTCTGAGCACATGGCCTTTAGTGTCTTAACACAAGCTTCTATCATTAAGGAATGTGACTGATCTTCTTATGCTACCCTTAAGCTGATGGTCACCCAAAACCAAGAGCTTCTATTTTGTGTGTGTGTTTGGGTGTGTGTGTGTTTGCCAGCATTATAAATAGAGCTTTCTAAGATGTCTCTTTTTGTTCTACAAATATACTTTATTAATATCTTTAATTGACGTATCAGTTCAGTTTAGTTCAGTCGCTCAGTTGTGTCCCATGAATCGCACCATGCCAGGCCTCCCTGTCCATCACCAACTCCCAGAGTTCACCCAGACTCACGTCCATCGAGTCGGTGATGCCATCCAGCCATCTCATCCTCTGTCATCCCCTTCTCCTCCTGCCCTCAATCCCTCCCAGCATCACAGTCTTTTCCAATGAGTCAACTCTTTGCATGAGGTGGCCAAAGTACTGGAGTTTCAGCTTCAGCATCATTCCTTCCAAAGAACACCCAGGGCTGATCTCCTTTAGAATGGACTGATTGGATCTCCTTGCAGTCCAAGGGACTCTCAAGAGTCTTCTCCAACACCACAGTTCAAAAGCATCAATTCTTCAGTACTCAGCTTTCTTCCCAGTCCAACTCTCACATCCATACATGACTACTGGAAAAACCATAGCCTTAACTAGACGGACCTTTGTTGGCAAGGTAATCTCTCTGCTTTTGAATATGCCATCTAGGTTGGTCATAACTTTCCTTCCAAGGAGTAAGCATCTTTTAATTTCATGGCTGCAATCACCATCTGTGGTGATTTTGGAGCCCCCCAAAAATAAAGTTTGACACTGTTTCTACTGTTTCCCCATCTATTTCCCATGAAGTGATGGGACCAGATGCCATGATCTTAGTTTTCTGAATGTTGAGCTTTAAGCCAACTTTTTCAGTCTCCTCTTTCACTTTCATCAAGAGGCTTTTTAGTTCCTCTTCACTTTGTGCCATAAGGGTGGTGTCATCATATACAATATTATATAAGTTACAGGTTAAAGTGACTCTTGAATAATAAAATAATTCTTAATATAAATTCTGGTGTTTGTTAATAATTAATTTCAAAACATCAAATATAAGGCTTGAAACAGTCCAGAGTGTGAGTTTGCAACAAGATCCAGTCTAAGGTTCGGAAATCAGTATTCAAGTAGGGAGAATACCGGTGACTTAGCAGTAAAGAATCCACCTACAGTGCAGGAGACACAATTCAATCCCTGGGTTGGTAAGATCCCCTAGAGGAGGAAATGGCAACCCACTCCACTATTCTTGCCTGGGAAATCCCATGGATAGAGGCGCCTGGTGGGCTGCAGTCCTTGGGGTCACAAAGAGTCCGATATGACTTAACAACAGAGCACAAAGAAGAATAAAAAGGGGAAAAACTGAACTCCCTGTTTCTGGAAAGTGTCAATTGTTAGTGGCTGTGCACACGTGCTTCAGGTTTGTTGGGACTAGTGTTAGCTGTCAGACTCCCCTGCCACGGTATGTGGAATACTGAAGTATCCTGGAAGTCGCTGGTCTGGAAATTGCTATTCTGGAGCTGAGTTCAAAGTGACAGCCGGTTCCTGAGCAGAAGAGCATGCCCGTCGGTGCCCACCATCATCAGTCTTGATAAAAGTAGTTATTTTGTTTGTTTTTTCCTCCCACTTTAGAAGCACTTAGCTAAGCCCCAGTGGCAGAAAAAGGCCACACTGGAAATGATGGCCATGTATAAAAATATTCCATCTATGAAATTACATGTTTTGAATCTGTCAAGTCAAATCACCCATGGCAGTGAGTTTAGGGAAACAGAGGGTGGGACAGACTCTACGCACTAACTTTACAACTGCAGGAAAATTATAAGTTTTATATAAATTCAGAAAAGTTAGGAAATCAGCTGTTATGAGCGAAGTACCACTACCAAGGAAAATATTTCCATTATGATGGCATCACCAACTCAATGGACATGAGTTTGAGCAAGCTCTGGGAGTTGGTGATGGACAGGGAAGCCTGGCGTGCTGCGGTTCATGGGGTCTCGGGGAGTCGGACATGACTGATTGACTGAACTGAACCATTGAAAATCAGGATGATTTTTCAATTTACTGAAAAAGAGGTAATTTGGTGGAGAGTCCTTATCAATCATTAGGATAGAAGGGAGCTTAGAGATCACGCCTTTATTTTACAGCCGAGGAGACTGTGATATGAGAAAATATAAGGTTGAATCAAGGGTTTGTGCTTGCCTGGGTGCTTAGTTGCTAAGTTGTGTCTGACTTTTTGTGACCCCATGGACTGGAGGCTACCAGGCTCCTCTGTCCATGGGATTTTCCAGGCAAGAATACTGGAGTGGCTTGCCATTTCCTCCTCCAGGGGATCTTGCCAACCCAGAAATCAAACCTGCATCTCTTGCATTGGCAGGCAGATTCTTTACCACTGAGCCACTTGGGAAGCCATGAATCAAGGGTTCAGCCAACTTTAGATGCGAGACTGGAACAATTTGTCAGTTTCACTCTACTAATGACCTTGAATTTTTGAGTTAGAATTTGTTACTATTATTATAGTTTAGAATTCAGGTATGAGATTAAAAGCAGTTGTAAAGTGTAAGCATTTTGAATTTTTACTTCAATTCAGTGCAGTTAAACTTTGTAGAAAAATACTTTTTATGGTTGCACAGTGCAGCATGCGGGATCTTTAGTTCCCTAAAGATCCATGCTCCATGCAGTGAAGTGCTGAGTCTTAACCACTGGACTGCCAGGGAAGTCCCAAAAAAGACTTCCTTTGAAAAAGACACCAGTATTCTCCCATGACTTGAATGTGAAAAGCAAAAAGGTCTTAGGTGGAATGAATCTTAAATATCTAAGACGAAGATGGAAAAGATACAGTATTTCCTGAGTAAATAGTTTCCCAGAATACTGAAGCAAAGAACAGAGATGTGTTTGGGGAGTTTATTACAACTTGGTTTTACACAAAGGTTCAGAAGGCAGTGAGCAAAAGCTCAGTTTATTTGTGATTTATCACTAGGCCGGCAGATGCTGCTCAGACTCAATGGCCCATCAGGCTATCACAGCAGGAACAAGGCTGGGTTGTTGTCCCTTTTGAGGGTCCCAGGGCTTTCATCAATTGCAGTTCTGTACCCAGAGTGACTTTTCTAGACCGGAACCTCAGGATGAATAAGGGAGCAAACTTCAGAGCCCCCAGCTGCCACCTCTGCCCTGGCCTGGCCTGGGGTTTCAAGAGGGCATCTGGGTCCATTAACAGCAGATGAGACAAAACAAACGAGAGAAACTCCTCACTGTTACAGCCAAGTCTTACCTCCCCACCTTCCCTGCTACATCCACTGGTGTAAGTACCGGTGATTCTTTTGAAAATTTGCACCATTTAGCAAGATGTGGACTTTGCAGGAATGAAGCTCCTGCTTGTTTTCAGAAGAAAAATCTAGAAAGGATGGGCAAGAGAGGACTATTGTCTTATCAGAGCTACTGTTAGGGATTGTGTGTGTGTGTGTGTGCATGAGTGCAGGTGTGCATGCATGCATGTGTTAGGGATTGTGTGTGTGTTGTGTGTGTGTGTACACACGCAGGTGTGCATGCATGCATGTGCGCATGCTCAGTTGTGTCCGACTCTGTGACCCCATGGACTGCAGCCCACCAGGCTCCTCTGTCCATGGGATTCTCCAAGTAAGAATACTGGAGGGGGTTGCCATTTCCTTCTCCAGGGGATCCTTCCAACCCAGAGATCAAACCTGCATCTCCTGCGTCTCCTGCAATTGGCAGGCCAATTCTTTACCGTTGAGCCAACTGGGAGGCCCCTCATTGACCTGGCAATGATGTATGAAATTTCATATTTTTAGTGAGAACTTCATGGTCAAAGGAGAGGAGGAAAATATAACGAGTGAGAGAATTCCATCAAGACACTAAGGATATATCAGGCTCTGATTATTTATGAAATTTTACTTCATGTTGATACACTGTTCTGATTTTGACATGGAATGAGATACCAATATTAATTCTGTACGTATTATTCTTACCTAGCAAAATACTAATAAAGTGAGGAATTGGTTAACTTATCAGGGAATATAAATTAATGTGGCAGAGAACAGCAGCCAAGGCCTTGACAGGTGCCCATTGTGTTGATGATATTCTAGTACTCATTTATAAGAACACCAAAAATATTTAAACCTTCCTTCAGTCTTTCAGGAGCTAATAATTTTGGAGACAGATAAGACATATGAGAAAAGAGTAAAGTAACAATGGTGAAGTAGAATTTGATTAAATGCTGCTTTGAGGGCATAGGGAAAAATGCAAAAACACATCTTTAGGGACAAGAGGGGCAACATGAGTTGGCCTTTGAAAAAAGATAGAAACTGGAGAGTATTTTTTTACAAAATATTTCTTTCTTCCACTTTTTTTTTCCCTGAGAACAAGAAAATTCACGTACATGATCACAATGCAATTATCAAAATCCAGAAAATATAACATTGATACTATACTCTTTATCTAATCTATACTGAAAATTCGAATGTGGCCAGTTATCCCAATACTGTTATTTATAGCTATCTACTTTTTGTTGTTGTTTCGCATTCAATCTAGAATCAGATATTTTTGGTTTTCTTGTCTCTGTAGTCTCCTTTAACGTGAAGGGTTTTTTTTTTTTCTGCTTTTCCTTGCCTTTCTTGATCTTAGTATTTTTGATGCATGCAAAGCAATTATTTTTATACAGTTCTTTGGATTTTTAGAAATATTGCAATCGAACTTTATTCTTAATCCTCACAAAATGAGTAATGTAATTTTCAAATCATTTTATTTTCCACATTCAATTATACACCCTGTAGTGCTGTGCCTGCCTTAGAGCTAAGTATTTTTCACCAGCAAGAGCATCTCTGCTTTCGTTAGTAAGAACAGAGCAGATGTTCAGATTTTAAATGCCATGTGAATAGTTAAGTCTCATACTTTATATGGTTTGTTTTTGTGAGGGGCCAGACTTACTGAGTTATGATTTATACACAGTAAAGTTCACAATTTTAAGTGTACAAGTGAGTATCTGGAATAGAAAGGAAGAAGTGGGGAACTGAATGGCTGTGTTACTTTTCTGTCGATGTTCTCTGGATGATACAAACAATCGTTCCTTGGCTCTTCTTCATTAATACTTAAGTCCCCAGTCCCTCTGTTCTCATTTCCTCCTGAGTCACCTGGTGAACATTCTTGCCTTCACATCTCCTAGATTTTGCTTTTGCCGAGACCACCAAGACCTTCCATCTTATTGAACCTAAATAAAGGTCAGTTCCTACCTCTAGTTTTTTAGACCTGTCAGCACTGTCTGAGACATTAGGAGCCCGCCGTTCTCCGCTTCCCACCTTCCATTGGCAAACTCCCCCCAGGTGCCTGGCCTGCAGGACTGTCTCTTCTGGTTTCCCTCCAAAGTCACTGATGACTTAACCCCATTCTCCTTTCATAGTCCTTGTCCCGTCCTGGACCCTTTCATGTGGAAGGTGCACGCACGTGGCCTTAGCAAAGGGGCCAAGGAGGGATGCAGAAGAGTTGAGTGGTTGCATGCACTGGCCGCTGGGATGTGCTTGGGAAAGTTCCTTCCTCTTTCTATCACTTCTAAAAAGAAGGTAATAACACCTCAAGGTCATAATCTTTTCAGAAGATTAAATAAAACCAAAAGTTGTTGTGTAGAACAACTAGCATAACGCCACACACAGAATAAGCAGCTTCCGTACTCGTTCCTTCAGTGGATGTTTGCTGAAGACCTCTGTGTCCGCCTTCTGTTCTGGGTGTAGTGATGACCAAGACCGAAAAACTGCTCCTCTCCTGGGAGTTACACCCCAGTAGGAAAAGCGTAATATGCTCCATATTGTGCTGGTGGTGCTAAGTGTCACAAAAAGATAAATAAATAAATGAACAAATAAAGCAAGAGGTATAGAAAGGATGGGATAGATGTACATGTAGCTGATTCACTATTGTGTACAACGGAAACCAACACGACGTGGAAGTCAGCTACCCTCCAATGAAAATTTTAAAAAAACACAACGTACTTTTCTACTAAAGTAAATATTTCTCCTGCTGAAAAATAAAAAAGAAGAAAGCAACGGGGTAAAAACAGGTAACATTTAATGAAGGGGTGGAGTCAAAGAAGGCCTCTCTGATAATGTGACATTTGAGCAGAGATCCAAAGGAGATATTAACATACATGTGTAAATGTACATGTGTATATGAAAGTGGAGGTAGACATATATATATATAAATGTGTATATTTACACATTTAACTACAAGTATGAATATATTTGCATCATAGGTTAAGGTTAGAAAAAGAAGAATGAAGAATTCTGCCATCATCCTGAAAAATTTTAAATCCATGGAATCGTTTTTATTACCAAGAAAACATAAATACAGCACTGCAGGCACTTATGCCCATATATTTCAAGCTATATCTATGGTTGTGAAAATGTCAATGTTTTTGTGTCTTCGAAATTAGTCTCTTATAATCGTACTGTTCCGATTTCTGTTTAGTATCCTGAATATGTAGCTCAAGCGAGGATTCTTTTGGACTCTGAGGCTTTTTAGACTTCATTAAGATGGAATTTAAGAATTAGGGATGTTAAATAGAGCTGTGCATTCCCAAAGCTTGATATTCCTACTTTATTTGTATCTCAAAAAGCTCCCCCCCTGCCCCAAGGAGTAATCAAAGGAATTCTGAAGCTTTTCTATCTTTACACCTACATGTTTGCTATTTTTGGCAAGCTCCCTCCTAGTCAAAGATGTTGCTTAGGTTTTAGACTTTTCTTGCTGCTAGACAAATTTGTGAGACTTGTCATTTTATCTTTAAATTTGTGTTTCTACCCTGAGATCATGATCAAGGTCGTTATCAACTAACTCTTGCCCATATTAAAAAAAAATAAATGAAAAGACAGTTATCAGGTATCATTCCCACGGGGTGCTTCATTCTCTGTTGTGCTATTTCTTAAGTTCTCTGATAAGAGATTATTAATCAGTGTTTTATGAGTGTTTTATAATCAAAATTGAACATATGTCAACTTGGCAACTCTCATGTGAGAGTTGGCATCCTTTCCCACCAATACTGACTCTAGAGTTTTGTTGAGTTAAAAAATCTTGTAACTTCAAGGTTTTGCCTGTAATTTTTTCATTATTCAGATTTGTTTGTTTTCTGTCATTGGTATTTTTTGAAGAAAGCTATTTGGAAAGGGACAAGGCTTACCTCAATAAGATATTGCAAAATTTTGGTTCTTGTATCTTTTTCTTTATCCTTTTTGTGTAACAGGTGAACACAAGCAAATTCAATATAATGTCATTTGTATGCTTCAGGATTCAAAAAAAATACAAAATCACAGGGAAAATAAAATTTTTATGAACTTTTGGGCTGGAAGATACCTAGTGCTCCAAACTCTGATTGTATCATGTAAGAACCCAAACCCATTAGGTGGATGGCTTTTCAAAGTTAAGTTAGTGGTATACAACTTAAGGGACTTCCCAGAGGGCACCAGTGGTAAAGAATCTGACTGCAAATGCAGGAGACACGAGACACATGGATTCGAAACCGGGGTCAGGAAGATCCCCTGGAGTAGGAAATGGCAACCCACTCCAGTATTATTGCCTGGAGAATCCCATGGACAGAGGAGCCTGGTGGGCTGCAATCCATGGGGTTGCAAAGAATCGGACACGACTGAACACACGCGCACGTGCGCACACACACACACACACACACACACAACTAACTTTAAAGTTAAATTAGCAGCCACATCAGAATCCGGGATCAGTGATTACCAACTTAGTGGTGTTTCAACCATAATACTCTATTTTCCAAAGGCAAAGGAAAAAGAAATGAATAGTGTAAATCAGCTTTTCTAAGGTATACTCAGGTATACTCAGCTTTTCTAAGGTATATTCAGAAATATATTTCTGTTTTCTGTAATGAATCATCAAATTTCCTATATAGTCAATATCATTTTCCCAAAGCTTCCTCCCAAACTAACCTATTGGTGTTAGTAATTTGAGTAACGATCAGTTCAGTTCAGTTCAGTCACTCAGTCGTGTCCAACTCTTTGCAACCCCATGAATCACAGCTCACCAGGCCTCCCTGTCCATCACCAACTCCCGGAGTTCACCCAAACCCATGTCCATTGAGTCAGTGATGCCATCCAGCCATCTCATCCTCTGTTGTCCCCTTCTCCTCCTGCCCCCAATCCTTCCCAGCATTAGGGTCTTTTCCAATGAGTCAACTCTTTGCATGAGGTGGCCAAAGTATTGGAGTTTCAGCTTCAGCATCAGTCCTTCCAATGAACACCCAGGACTGATCTCCTTTAGGATGGACTGGTTCGTAAAAGTTGAACAGTTCTATGAATCGAGTTAAGGATAAAATGTGTGAATTCATGTGAACTAGAAATAAACTTATCTTATTTAAATACTGGACAAAAGTATTTTCTGTCCACCAACAAAATGCTGGGTACTGTCCTAAGTCCTGGAGGTACAAAGAGATATACGATGGAAAGGGTGCAATTCGAAGTTGAGAGCCTTGGGCTAGCTGTGTGACCTTAGAAAAATAACTTCAGCTCTCTGAGCCTCACTCCGCTTAGCCTACTTGTGAGGACAAAATGGCACATGACACTTTGTAAAATGCCTAGTTCCCTTCACACATAGTAGGCCTTCAAACATGAGACACCCCTCTCCTTTAATTCAGAGATCAACCAGTCTGGTAAGAGAGACCACACTGTGAAGAGATGTCAGTGATTTTATACAATTTGATAAAACTCTACAGTGAGTTGGAGAAAGCAATGGCACCCCACTCCAGTCCTCTTGCCTGGAAAATCCCATGGACGGAGGAGCCTGGTGGGCTGCAGTCCATGGGGTCACGAAGAGTCAGACACGACTGAGTGACTTCCCTTTCACTTTTCACTTTCATGCATTGGAGAAGGACATGGCAACCCACTCCAGTGTTCTTGCCTGGAGAATCCCAGGGATGGGGGAGCCTGGTGGGCTGCCGTCTATGGGGTTGCACAGAGTCGGACACGACTGAAGTGACTTAGCAGCTACAGTGAGTTACTGCAGAAGTGCTCAGTGCCTCCTTGATTTATCCTGAAATGAAGTGTCAGGGAACTCAGAGGAGGATTTAAACAGGAAGGCATTTTCCAGGCAGACAGGGTCAGGGAGGAAATTCCAAATCAGGGGAGTTGTCCGTGCAGGTCACAAGCCTGAGTGTGTTGGGCATAGAGCGGTGCTGTTCAGTAGAAATGAGTGACATTTAAAATTTTCTAGAAGCCACATTTTAAAAAAGCAAAAGGAACAGTGGAAATTAATTTTGATGCTGTATTTTATGTAGATATGTATCTACAGTTGTATCATGTCAACATGTCATCAATGTAAAAGTTTAAAGTGCTATTTTACATTGTTTTCCCCATACTAAGCTTTTGAAATCAGTGTGTATTTCCCACTTATATACAGCACCTCTCATTTTACACTCATGCTCAATAGCCGTATGTGGCTGGTGGCTACTCTCCTGGACCCTTGAGTAATTGGGTTTGGGTGTGAAGGAGAGGGATGGTGGGGGAGAGAGAAAGGAAGGATAAGAGAGGAAGGAAGGAACCAGAAGTGTAACCAGGCTATGGAAATGGGCTTGGCATGTTGAAGCAGGAGAATTCTGTAACCAGACCTGTAATTTACAAAGATCACTGTGCAGGAGGTTTGTGAAGGAAGGGCCATCACTTAGGAGCCTGTCACAAAAGCTCTAGGTAGACTTTTGCTTCGCAAACTTTCACAAGCACACAGATAACCTGAAGATCTTGTTTAAATGCAGATTCTAACTTTCTCGGTCTGAGGTGGGCCTGAGATTCTGCATTTCTAACAAGCTGCTATGAGATATTGGTACCACTGTCTATTGAAACTCCTCTTTTGCGTAGCAAGGATCAAGAATACAAAGTAGACAATAATGGAAAGGATTATTTTACTTAGAACAGAGAAACCCTAGTTAATAGTCAAGATGTAAGGACGTGGCTGCTGGTCCAGTGGCTAAGATTTCGCCTTCCAGTGTGGGGGTGGGGGTTCAATCCCTGGTTGGGGAGCTGGGATCCCATATGCCTCCGGCCAAAAACCCAAAACATGAAACAGAAGCAATGCTGTAACAAACTCAACAAAGACTTTGAAAATGGTCACATTAAAAAAAAAAAATCTTAAAAAAAACAATCAAAATGTTAACAAATGAGACTACTACTTTACAGCCCAGAACGAACTACTTAGCACTGATCTCCATTCCCAGGTAACTAGCTGTGTCAATTAAGGATGCTAATGACAACTGTTATCTTGCATTTCAGTTTTGTTAACCTTTCCAGGAAACATTAACTCATGTTAAAAGGATAAAGACATTTTGAACACAAACTGCCTGTGATTTAGCACTCTTGGGGCAGGACAATTTGATTCACAAATGAATTGGAAATCACAGGACTGTAACAAAACTGCCCATGTAAAAGTGGGAAGTGTGATTAATGGGTCCTCATACTTGATGTGGGTGATGAGAGGGGAGGTAGCAACATAGCTTGTCAATTTTTTGCTGTGTCCTTATAAATTAAATAATACGGGAGGTCAGTTGATTGGTATGGAGAGTTACATCATGATTTCTGAAGTTTATTTTATATATTTTTATTCCTCCATTTTCAAAAGGGCAAACTAAATTAGCCCATTGTGTTGAATTTTTTTTTGTTTTTTCTCTCAGTAAAAGAGTGAGAATTTTCTTCAGGGAAAATTCTTGATAGAAAGCTTGTCTTCTCTTAGCCAGAACTTACATTTTAGAAAAATGAATCTTCACATTTATGAAGAAACATAAATTATTGTTTTCAAAATTCATTAAAGATTTCCAAATGCTTCTTGGCCATTCTGTAAACTTAATTCAATAAAGAATATTTTAAATTAGAAGAATTCCAATATATATACATCTGTTCCTTGGGAATCTAAAGATTTAAAATGCATAGTTTACTTAACGTTGTGAGGTTTCAGTGGATGTTTTTTGAAAAAAGCAAGCGAGGGGATCAGGGAGAGCTGCCATATATAACGGATGCAAGTGATACAATGAAGTGGATGAGGTTGAAGATTCTACTTGAGAAACATACCTTTCTATTCTAATTTCCAGATTCTTTTCACTCTAAAATTGTTCCATCCTGGTCAGGTAACCAAGATGCCACATGCCAGCAGTGTGGTCAAAACAAACAAAGTCACTGAATATTGGAACGTAATTGGAAATATTGGCATTCTAGGCTTGGGTCACCCTCCAGATTGTTGGTGGTGGTGTTTAGTTGCTAAGTCATGTCTGACTCCGGGAGATGATAAAGGACAGGGAAGCCTACCATGCTGCAGCCCATGGGGTCACAAAGAGTCGGACACAACTGAGAGACTGAACAGCATGTCTGATTCTGTGACCCCATGGATGGTAGCCCGCCAAGCTCCTCTGTCCATGGGGTTTCCCAGGCAACAATACTGGAGTGGGTTGCCATTTCCTTTTCCAAGGGATCTTCCTGACCCAGGGATCAAAACTTCATCCCTTGCATTGGCAGGCTCTTTACCACTGAGCCACCAGGGAAGCATATCACTCCTTAAATCTAAAGTAAATAAAGCATTATATCACAAGTGACCAACTTAAAGCCAGTGCTGAGGTGACCACGCTGACTGTTCACATCTCGAAGTTTTTCATAAAGATTACATATCCTGCTGTCTAACTAATGGAGTGGAGACTTGTCCTGTACACTCTGGGTGGTCACCTAAAAGATCAGTGTAAAACTAAGGAAGATGTTTTTAATGCTGGGCTAATTTTCAAAGGATACCTTTCTCTTGTAATTTTTGATACCTGATTAGCAAATGTATCATGCACAGTGTTTAGAACAAATTCACGTGGTCTCAAAATGTCAACAGTTTATGACCCTTTCCTGAATCTGTAGAGTGGCAGTCTTTGATCTCTTTGTTCTTTTATTCTGGTTGGTTCTTCTTTCCAAAAATAAATTCCGCCAGTCCCACTCAGAAAATTATTCAATTTCTTTCTGCTCTAAAATTGTTCTCTTTTCTTTCCTTTGTGAAGGTCTCCAGGTAGCAACTTGGAGCATTTCACTGATTTAAGATTATGTCAAATTGTATGAAAAGGCTGAGTGACACCTTCTAAATGTCATATTCTACCATAGTTACTTTGGGAAAAACAATATCCATTTTTAAATTTGACCTTTCTTGGGAACATGTTTGGTATGTGTGATTCACTTCATTAAGTCAATTGCATAAAAGATTTATAAAAGGATCTCCACCAGTGCAGTATTTCATCATGATGTACGGAAAGCATGTTTTCCAAATGTTGGAGTGTGATGAAAGCTGAGGCCAAGCATTAAGCTGGAGTTACACTATAGATGACACTCATCTGGAAAGAATTCACCTTCACATCTTTTCATGTAATGTCTTGTGTAATACCACCAAAATCAAAATACAGATGTAAATTGGACAATTGTCAGCTTTCGAAGCTAGAACCAATTACTGGACATACAAAACATTCGATTTTTTCATAATTTTTTTCTGGGTGAAAAATAACTGTGTTGTCTTCTTGCTATATAAAAAAAGTGGAAGTGTTAGTCCCTCAATTGTATCCAACTCTTTGCAACCCCATGGACTGTAACCTACCAGGCTCCTCTGTCCATGGAATTCTCCAGGGAAGAATGCTGGAGTGGGTTGCATTCCCTTCTTCATGGGATCTTCCCAACCCAGGGAATGAACCCCAGTCTCCCACATTGCAGGCAGATTTCCTACCCTCTGAAGCCACCTGGGAAGCCCATAATAAAAAAGGCATTTCATAATCCTACGTGCCCTAATACTTCTGTGGGATTCCACAGGAAGGGAAAAAACCTAACTGTATTTCTTCTGGGAGTGGAAAAGAGACCCATAAAGAAGCACCTACATCATGTAACTCAGATTCATTACTAGAAATCGACAAGTTACAAATTTCTGATATGTCAGTTATCTTGATGGTCCTGGCCAGGCTGTACAGCTGTGTAGTTAGACTTTATGACCATCTAGTGTCAATGTTTTTGTCATCAGGTTAACCTGATGTTAATATGATCTTGAAAATAATAAAGGAAAGGGATTTTGATAGAATTGCTTGTGGGCAGACTTTTATCCAAGTGGCCATTTATAGTCAAAGGCATAGAAGAAAGGTAGCTGAAGATGATTCTAGTAATAACAGTAATAATAATTCAGAGCTTATGTTCTAATGCTGTAGAGCATGGTATACTATTTTGCAGTTGACCAAAATTTTCCACATACAATATTGCCTTTACTGTTTCCATCAATACTGTGTGCAAGTTTTAAAATATTCTTATTTCCATTTAATCTATGAAAACCTTGATGCCAAAATAAATAAACAATAGATACATCCCTAGAACCCAGGGTCTTCTGACCCAACCCTATGTTTCTTCTCCAACCCTATGTTCTTTCCATTACTCCATCGAGAAGGAAGAAAGAAGCAGTGAGAAAGAAAAAATTTAAACTCCATAACTTTACCATCTCCAGCCTGGTTGTTTATTCTTTTATTTGTTTGGAATGAGTTTTAAGAGATATAATTTCCTGGCATCAATTTTTTAAATCCAGAGATATCATTCAATGTGTGCAAGAGAAAAACCTCATAGTCTGGACATCTCAGCAAAAAGCTACAACCTAAGAAGGATGTTGTTGCTGTTCAGTACTAAGTTGTGTCTGACTCTTTGCAACCCCATGGCTTCCCTGTCTAGTGGGGAATAAGTGCAGGGAGACTGACTTGACCCTTTTGGTATTTTGTGCAAAGATTTCTTAGGTTCAAGATGAACAAACTGATTTTATGTCTCATTGTGTGCCATTTTTTTTTCCCTCTTAACTTCAACAGAGTGATTCCTAATTTTAATATTGTAACTCATTAGGGCAGTCATAACAAAAGGTGCTTTTTGATCTAGAAAATACTGAGTTAAAGCTTAAAAGTCAATTAGAGTAGTTCATTTCCTCGGGGGCCTTCCACCACAATTCAGTTTTGAGTGTATTTGTTTTAAAAAATAAGGTGAAACTATTGGGAAGATAACATACAGTGATTATGTATTGGGATTCGTTAGGGCCTTTGAATGTTGTATTCAAGATACCGAAGCTAACAACAAGTGTGATGGTGTGACTTAATAAGTGTAAAGATGTGACTTAATACTTTGTATTAGTGAAGTAATTTGGAGAAGGATTTTGAGTATATTAATATAGTCTGATAATAATCTAGTGGGGAGAATGTACAAAAACCTGAAGAGATGGGTACAAATGAAATACAGGAAAACACAGTCTAATTTGGTGATAAAACTCAGTTGTGGATGTCATATTAGTGAGAAGGTCAGCAGGGCCGAGGGACTGATGGTCTAGTCTGCAGGGTTGGAGCCGACGCCCTCTTGGACTAGATGGTGACAGATTTCACCTTCCCAAGTATATGTGAGAATGTGTAGGCAAAGGAGAATGAGTTCAGCATGAGGCCACAAAAGTACTTACAGGGGTTCACATGTGAGAAAGAAAAATAAAAGAAAACAGGGTATCCACACTGCTTGGCTGACAGCTGTGCCAGGGCATGGATGGCAGAAGAGGGAAGAATGAATAGCAAAAAAGGAGCTAAGAAGTCTGTAGAAGTTTAGGAAGGAAGCACTTAGCAGAATCCTGGAGTTTTAAAACTGTAAGGCATCTTAGAGATCATCTGGAGATTCAGTTGGAATTAATAAGGCTAAATTAAACTGGGGAAATGAGAAAAAAAAAAAAACAAGAAAAACCTCCTGTGAATGTCCATTCACAAGACATTTATTTTATTTAATAAAACTTTATTGTCCTTGATAGCTCAGTTGGTAAAGAATCTGCCTACAACGCAGGAGACCCTGGGTCGGGAAGATCTGCTGAAGAAGGGATAGGCTACCCACTTCAGTATTTTTGGGCTTCCCTTGTGGCTCAGCTGGTAAAGAAACCGCATGCAATGCATGAGATCTGGGTTCAGTCCCTGGGTTGGGAAGATCCCCTAGAGAAGGGAACAGCTACCCACTCCAGTACCCTGGCCTGGAGAATTGCACGGACTGTATAATCCTTGGGGTCGCAAAGAGTTGGACACAACTAAGCGACTTTCACTTATTGAGCAAAGTAGAAAGTCTGCCTCAGTTCTTTCCTAATATCCTAGAATGCTAGACTAGAAGATTCTTTTGCAACACTTAAGCCAGTATCTGTACTTATATAAATCAAGAACTAGCTTCCAAGAAGTGACTTCATAAACTGTCAATCCAGTCTTTTGATATCCTGGCTTAGTGTTGCTTACACCATATTGGTAGCCTCACTGGATTCAACTTGATGGAACTGGGTAGAGACAATAACATTTCTAGGTTCTGGTATGACTTTAACCTCATGCAACCCTTTGGATATATACAACCCTTAAGATCATGGGAAAATTGAGTTATGCATTATTTTATGTAATCATGGTAAAATGTATATAGCCAGTTAATGGGATTCCCTGGTGGCTCAGAGGTAAAGAATCCACCTGCCAATGAAGGAGATGTGGGTTCGATGCCTGGGTCTGGAAGATCCTCTAGAGAAGGGAATGGCAACCCACTCTGATATTCTTGCCTGCAAAATCCCATGGACAGAAGGAGCCCAGTGGGCTACAGTCCACGGGGTCTCAAAAGAGTCAGACACGACTGAGCGACTAAACAACAAACACAAGGCCAACATTAATGAGTAGATGCAGACTTCTACCCCTACTCTTCTATTTCCAGCCAACTGATTTATTGAAAAACATAAATATTTTCAGTGTTCATTAGTTTATAGTGCTCATTAGTTTGTAGTCCTCATTAGCAATTTACGATAATATAAATGAAAAAAAAAAGGGTCTTAGGAACCAAAAGCACACACAAAATTAATCATTTTTATGTGCTGGAAAATGGAATATATAACTAGGCTAAAATAGAAGCTGAACAAGAAGCAAAAAAAACTTTTTAAAGAAATGTACCCACAAGCATCAAAAAAGGAGCAATAGTAGAGATGACCTGCCTCATCCAGATGATTCCAGGAAATTTGGAAAACATTTATTTTGTTTCACTCAATCTACAATGCCATCAGCTGTAGGATGTACCATTATTTTATGTGCACCAAAAAAAGAAAGGAAAAAAACCAATTAAACCATGACACAAGCTTCTTAATCAGCTCAATTATAAGATGGATCCTACTTTCTCAAATGTTAAAATGTTTTTTTTTTAACTGCATATAGTAAAATCAGTGAAATATGAGATCTTATGTTTGACCACACAGGAATTGACGACGTCTCTAAACTTGATGACCTCCCCAGTGAGAAGCCCCATCACACATGAGATTTTCATCTCTCTGTTCTGAGAGGAGAAATTTTTTAAGTGACCACGAATTTCCCGCCCACCCCTCCCCACCCCACCCCCGACGCCCTTCTCAAAAAGAAAATCAGTTACATCCATTCTCTGCTCTTGGATGATAGGAGTGACAAAATAAAAAGTATGTGAAGATATCTTATATATGTGGCTTTTTTAGGGAGGTAGAGACATTCCATAATGTTTTAAAGATGGGCACACATGTTAAATATCAGGCTGTCCTTTCAAAGCTTCTGTATTGTGAACTGTTGACAAGCTGCGCTGTCTTATCTGTGCTCTGTTGAGCTTGTTGGGTCCCATTATTTGATCACGGAACTCGTACACGGAACACGTACCTGGAGCCAGGAGTGGAACCTCAGAGCTGGGAGAGATGCGGTGGGATTTACAGGGTTGGCCTGTCTTCCCATATCTCCCCTTCCTCCCTTGCACCTGCGCTACTGACTCTGACCAGGTCCACCACCTTCACAGGACATTTATCCAAAAATAGTAGCCTAATTTATGCGATTACTGCTTAAGCATTGGACAGTAACAACAATCACTGCATCATATGCTGTTCACAATATCACCCCTCTTATCCTCAACTGAGGTATGGAAAAAGAATTTTTCCTTTTGGTTACTCATGGATTGTTTGGGTTTTTTTAACATTTTAGGGTAAATTTGAGGGTAAATCTATTAAGCTATCTTGTTAAGTCAGAAAATTTTATCTTGAAGAAGAAAATGACTCATCTGTGCTCTTAAAATTATGACATGTGGAATTCATCAATTAACACATTATAGGGAAGTTATTTAACAGTGCTTTTGGGGGTGTCGAACTCTTCAACTTCTTTGCTGAATAAATCTCTTCTTAGGTGATCTGATCTGCTTGAGGTCAGAAGGCCTCAAAATTTCATTTTTCTGAAAGCATGAAACGCTTGTGTTGCTTGAAATTCTGGCTCACGTTCTCTCAAACAGCCCTCTGTGGCCCTCAGCAGTGCCCCGTGGTCACCTCCCGTCTGTACCTCAGTCCCTAGGTTCTGACCCACGGTGCCATTCTCTGAGAGACACCAGTGACTGACTGTCAACGTGAATGGCCTCTCCTTTGCTTCTCTCTAATCACCGACGTGATGGACATGAGTTTGAGTGAGCGGGAGCTGGTGATGGACAGGGAAGCCTGGCGTGCTGCAGTCCATGGGGTCGCAGAGTCAGACACCACTGAGTGACTGAACTGAAGATTAGCAGCATTTATTGACTACAGTTCCACTTCTTGGCTTTGTAATGCTGTGTTCCTCTCCATCTCCTGCTTCCCAAATCCCAGTTTCCCAGTCTCCTCTCCCGGCCTCCTTCTAAATACATCTGAAAGTGAAAGTGAAGTGGCTGAGTCGTGTCCGACTCTGCGACCCCATGGAGTGTAGCCGGCCAGGCTCCGCTGTCCGTGGCATTCTTCATGGGATTCTAAATACGTCTCCAGGTTGTTTACTTGGCCCTATTCCCCATGTGTATTTCCTTTATTCGCACTTTTGTCCAGTCTCAAGGCTCTCTAGAACCTGCCCCCCAAACATATATCTCTGGAGTTCCCAGTCTGCATTTTATAAGCTACGTGGGGCTCAATCTTCTCCGAGTCTGCCATCCTGTCTATTGTAGACGCTCCTGTTCCAGTCTCATGAGAGCTCCGTTGTCTTGCCATCATTCAGATGCTACATCTAGAAGGAAGTCTTAATGCCCCTTTTTTCTTTCATGCCACATACTGTATCAGTAGCAAACAGGTAGGAGATGCTCTGTCATGTCTCTGATACCCCTTCCCTTTTTCTTTCAGTCTCCAGCTCCTAGTTCAAGCCTCTGTCCCCCACTTTCTCCCTTTAATCTCTCCTACAAGCTCTTTCTAGAACCTACCATATATAAAGAATGGCTCTTTCTTCCTTTATAAGAAATGGGAGATGGCCATGCCTATCCCATGCTCAAAAACCTTCAGTGGGCCCTCAGAGCATTCAATGCCTTCTACTTTTTATTTTTTTTTTTTAAGATTTTTAACAATATTTATTTGGCTGTGCTGGCTCTTAGCTGCGGCATGTGAGGTCTTTAGTTGCAGCATGTAGAATCTCTAGTTGAGGCATATGGGGATTTTTAGTTGGGGCAGGAATCTTTATTTCCCTAACAGGGATCGAACCTGGGCCCCCTGCTTTGGGAGCTTGGAGTCTTAGCCACTGGACCACCAGGGAAGTCCCAATGCCTTTAGCCTTCTGACCTCAACTATCTGCATGTACTATGCCCCACACCGGCTAACACAGACAGCTCACCATTCCCCGAGTATTTTCCACCTGAGCCATCGCGGTGCTTCTGCCTACACTGTGGTCCCCCCAATGCTGTGTCAGGACCAGCAGCTCCAGCAGCCCCCGAGAACCTGTTGCAGATGCAGATTCTCAGGCTGACCTCACTTGCTGGGTCAGAAACTCTGAGGATAAGGTCCAGCTTTAATAAGGTCCAGCTTTAATAAGGTCCAGCGCTTTAATAAGCACTCCAGGTGATTCTGATGCCTGCTAACATTTTTAAAACACGAAATGCCGTTTCCTCCTCTCCTGGCTAAAATGTTCTGTCTTTCGAAAAATTGCTGAAATATGAACTCTTCTATGAAGTTGTCTCTGATTCTCTGCCCTGCTCACACAACCGCCTCTTGTGTCTACTGTATCATTTCCACACCTTTCCTTGTTCTCAGTCATGTGCACGTGTTGGGTCTCCTCTGGCAGAGTCTGAGCTCAAGGATAGAGAGAGCTCGTGTGTGTGCCTGTGTGCGTCTCTGTGTGTGTTTTCTACTTTGCCTTGCCTAGTTATTTTGTCATTTGTTTTCTGTTTTTTAAAAATAGAATTGAAAGCAATGAATAAACCTTTTCTAATTAGTGAATGATATAATTCATCAGAATCTGGAAGAGTATCAGGAGAAATGAAATACCACTTAAAATTTGGCAGGGTAGCTTTAATTTTCTAATAAAATAAATCCAGTCTTTAGTCTCACATGCTTATTCAATTATGAGAGGCCTGTCTATTACTGTGGTATTGACTTCAGACCATTTGGACTGTTTGATCTCTGGGGGAAAAAAAACTCCACTGCACAGTTGAGTCAGAGACAAGAAGTTGTGTTTTCAGAATGTGCCTTATTCCCCACGAAGTCCACAGCTACCATTGCTATTTTCACAGTTGTTTTATCCAGAGGGGTGTCTGGAGACAGAAAATTTCCCTGACGGGCATGAAATTTAAATATTAAAACTAGTACATCTAAATTAATCCAGTTGTCTACATCTGTGATTCAAACTCTTACTATTCCATTTTGTACAGTTAATATTTACTGATTCACTTAAAGTACTGTTCACTCATAAGGCTGAGTCACTATGACTGTGCCTGCACGTTTAACATAAGCTAATACAGGCCCAGTTTTCTCAGTTGGGGAGAAGAATTGGGGGGATAGAAAAATAAAAGGCAGAAGGTAGTAGGATCTAACAATGTCACACAGGTGATGATAACCACTCCATAATTTCAAATGAAGTCATAAGTTGCTGAAAATTTTGCTTTGGTTTGTTTCTTTGTTCGAGATTGACTGGGCTGTTAAAGTAGTGGCAAATTGGCTTTTCTAATGATTGATCAAAAAGAATTCAAGATAATGAGTTCTAAATTAGAAAAGTCACAGAGTATGTACTCTATATCCAGTACTTTAGAAATAGTGCTTTAATTTTTAAAAGCTCTGAGAAAGGAGATACAAATCACCATCTAGCAAATGAAGATGCCTGGCCCAAGGGAGGTCAAGACCCTCGTTCAGGTTCTGCAGGCTGCACTGATGAAACTCAGCCACGCTTCAACACAAACCTCCTGTGACCCCCTTAAAAGATTAGCTCCAGTGGTGCTCACCCTTCTTGTGTTTGCAGCGCTTTGGAATTCTGGACATGCTGGCAGGTCACTCAAAGAAATTCAGAGACTGAGAATGGCTTCCCAGGTGGCACTAGTGGTAAAGAACCCACCTGCCAATGCAGGAGATGTAAGAGACGGGGGTTCAGTCCCTGGGTTGGGAAGACTCCCTGGAGGAAGGCATGACAACCCTCTCCAGTATTCTTGCCTGAAGAATCCCATGGACAGAGGAGCCTGGTGGGCTACATTCTATGGGGTCAGGCAGAGTCGGACATGACTGAAGCGACTTAGCACACACGCACAGACTCGGAATAGCTCAGGTCAACACTCACCGAAGCGCAAACTTGTCCCCAGTAGGCAGCGGCTGAGTGTTTATGCAAGCATCCTCAGCTCTCCTTTTATCCATGAGTTACTCCCCTCTGCGTCCTGTGGGTACTGAATAGAGCTGCACTCTTAGATCCAAGACGCTAATCTCAGCACTCCAGTGAGAGCAGTTTTCTGAGATGCAGCTTGACGTTGACTGCACTCTCCTCCTGTCCACTTTTTATGGATCCTCGAAGCTCAGAACTGGTCCTCAACATCGAGGACCCCTGGAAGACATCACCTCACATCTTCTGAATGTTTGTATAATGGAATATAGACATATGATCTGTTATATAGCAGAAATGTGGCTAATGGAATATTTTAAATAATGCTAATTGGATTTTTATAAGTCTTTTTAAAAATATGACTTATGGGGAATTTCCTCATGGCCCAGTGGTAAGACTTTGTGCTGCCAATGCAGGGACCACAGGTTTGCTTCCTGGTTGGAGAACTAAGATCCCACATTCTGTGCAGCATGCCAAAAGGATTTTTTTAATGGTGTGTGTTGTGTGTATATATGTGTGTGTGTGTGTGTGTGTATACACACACACCATATTTTAATACTAGAAATCTTACTTTCATAGAGTGTTATTTAGTCAACAAATCCTGTAAGTCAGGTCTGCATTATACATTTGAACAAGTAATAACTATAAATTCAATCTTTAGGATGATTCAAATACTTCCCACACATCAAATTCCCTGAGCAACGTGACTGTCCTTAAAAAACATAGCCAGTGGGACATATTTTCAGAACTGTGAATTTGTTTGCATGATAACTGCAATTACAAATCTGGAGTTTTTTAATCTAGCAATCAGATGACAAGTTGAGTAATTACCATCCCCTGCTTAACTATTTTTATGATGACTTTTTTTTTCAAAGCAGCTGTTGTGGTTAAAAACACAAAGATTCTTGTTTTTTTCTTCTATGCTACAGTATTTTGGCAAACAAATCTCTTTTTTCTCAAAACATGAAGAGTCTGATTCTGAAAGATGATGTTGTAGCTCATGTGTGCTGTCATAGGTTTTCCAAAGCTTAATTATCCTGTAGAGATGGGCTTTTTAAAAAATTTCACACAGAGTGGATACCCAATGAGTGGCCCGTGAACGGATGAGTAAATTTTAACATTTGGATTTTTAACCGTATCTTTTAAAAGTGATTGTGTATGTGTGATAGCAACTAGAAAAGAAAAATCAGAATATTTATTGATGCCAGTTTCTTTTCTTCTCCCAGGCTGATAACATGAAAGAGGTAAAATAGTGTTTCTCTGGAGAATTTCAAACCAGGAAAGATACTGGTGTGCATTGGAGAGCTTGATTCTCCATGTTAACTTTTGTGTCAACCCAGGGAAACACAAGGAGCTGAGAAAAAATGGATACTGTGTATCCAGATGCCACTGATCTGTGTGATTTCAGATATTTTACTTTGTCAGCAGACTGGCTAGAACAGAGACATGTGAAATCCTTACAAAGAACAGGCAAAAACTCTGATCAAAAATCTCATATCCACACAGTCTTCCTCAGGAATCTGTCTTAAACCATCTATCCTTTATAAAGCCTTCACTAACGATCCACAGGTTTTAGCATGTTGTTTCCGTTCATCCCTGTGTCTTATATTTTACATCTGTTCTTGTACTTGTTACTCTGAGTCCCCAAATATTTATGTGAAGTGTTAGTTGCTTGGTTGTGTCTGACTCTTTGAGACCCCACGGACTGGAGTCCACCAGATTCCTCTGTCCATGGAATTCTCCAGGCAAGAATACTGGAGTGAGTTGCCATGCCCTACTACAGAGGATCTTCCCGACTCAGGGATTGAATCCAGGTCTCTCACATTGCAAGCAGATCTTTACCTGATGGTAAAGATCTTGGTGGTCTGAGCCACCAAGGAATGTTCTCCCAGTAGCCTTGTGACAAGCTTTAATGGGTGAGACCATGTTTGAAGAGTCCACATGTTTGAACATCCACTGTGTTGGGCATAATTTGGATGCCCAGTGGAGTTTGTTGAATTGTTCTGGGAAGGGTAAATATGGTAGATATTTACACTTCAGCCTCAGTTATTTTAAGGAGATTTATAGTCTACAAGTATAATCTTCAGTGACTGAATTTTCCATTGAGGCTGCGGAAGTGTTTCCATAATTTTAGTAGGTTTAGTTTGGTTTTAATTTACATACCAGGTCATATGGAAAGCAGGGGTCTCAATACAGAGCTCTGCCTTTCCTATTTGTAGGAAATTTTTCTTACTGTCTCAGGCATCTCAAAGTGGAGCTCAGTACCAAGTCCTGACCCACTTAAAGAGTCCAAAGATTCATGACAAGCAGCTAACTCCTCCATTATATCTTTGTGTTTTTTAAAAAAGTATTTTGTTACCCGCATATTTCCAAACATGACATTAAAACGATTCATTGTAACCGCATATACAGAAACCAGTTTTAGACAGCTAATTGCTATATGACACAGTTCTTTGTCAGTCTCTTAAATCTTAGTATTCTTATCCAGTCTTTGGGCACATTTAAACTATACTTTCGGCTTTTAAAATGTTGATGGAGAATACATTTTTATAGCATTTCAGGAGGGCTATTCATCAATATATATCAAAACCAATTTGCGCTCTCTTTAATATAGTAATTCCATTCATGAAAATTTATCCTGATGTAATAAAGATGTAGCTACGTAAGTTTCATGGAGCTGGGATTATTAATATTAGAGACCATCATAATATGCAATAAGAGTGGTTGACTGATACGATAGAAAACAGGGAGGATATTTTAAATGACATGGAAAGATTTTCATGAGGTATAGTGAAAGTGAAAGTCACTCAGTCGTGTCCAACTCTGCGACCCCATGGACTATACAGTCCATGGAATTCCCCAGGCCAGAATACTGGAGTGGATAGCCTTTCCCTTCTCCAGGGGATCTTCCCAACCCAGGAACTGAACCATGGTCTCCTGCATTGGAGGTGGATTCTTTACCAACTGAGCTATCATGAGGTATGATCAAGGCTAAAACATGAGGCTGCAGAACTACATGAGCACAACCTCTTCTTTAGAAAATAATGTGTAGACAGAAGAAGGGGAGAGGATATCTATCTGTGTTGTTGTCATACCTCTGGGTGACAGAACGGCAGTTTCTGCTGTCTTAGTTGTATTTTCTAACTTTCCACAATGAACAGGGATTGCATTAGCAATAAGAAAATAAAAGCTTTCGTTGATAATTAGATTCTTTCACATGAAAAGAAGGAAAACCCCCTCCCTGTGCAGGAACAATATATATTCCACACCCAAGCAGGCACCGCTCCTGAATCTCAGCAGTTTGCCCTGAGTAACCTTGATGAAACCCCAATTTTCCTCCACACAATACTCCTGGCAGCCATTGTCCATTAATCCAAGTTGGCATGAGACATAAAACATGTGTGTCCACCCTACTCAGAACAAAACAAAACTGTTCCAGGAACTGAGATTTATCTTCTTTACATTCGATTTTTTTATACAATGGAACATTTTAATTTCTCCATTTGTAAAAACTTCTCTTTACTTCCAGGGAAGTAATACAGACAAATCAGATGGTAGATATGAGGACAGATGTCTTTCCTGGAGGAAAAAAAATGCTTTAAATAAGCTTTATACCTCAATTGTTCTTATAAGATCAGATACAGATGGAAAGGCCTATGGATTAGAACTTTTCCTCCATCCTCACAAAATAATGAAGTTTATCAAACATTGTCTTTCATGGCTAGTCAACAGTATGATGATTATTCTTCTGACTAATGGTAAGAATATATTAAAATAATTCCTATCTTCTTGGTATTCAAGCCCAAGACCTCACCCATGGAAAGAAAGTGGTCTGGGACCCTAATACCAAGAGATGAAATATGGAATAAATGAACTGCTGCTGCTGCTGCTAAGTCGCTTCAGTTGTGTCTGACTCTGTGCGACCCCATAGACGGCAGCCCACCAGGCTCCTCTGTCCCTGGGATTCTCCAGGCAAGAACACTGGAGTGGGTTGCCATTTTCTTCTCCAATGCATGAAAGTGAAAAGTGAAAGTAAAGTTGCTCAGTCGTGCCCAACTCTTAGCAACCCCATGGACTGGAGCCTACCAGGCTCCTCCATCCGTGGGATTTTCCAGGCAAGAGTACTGGAGTGGGTTGCCACTGCCTTTTCCGAATAAATGAACTGGATTTACTTAAAACCTGTATTTAGACAGCCTGCTTCCATTGCCTGACCAGTCATATTTGCTTCTCAAGAATTCTTTGAAGTCTTATATAGATTCAGTTTTGAAGGGTATGGACTAGGACTCATCAAATGAAATCTATCTGGGTTAAAAGTGAAATGTTTCCTCAGATTATTTCTCTCTTTATAAGGTACACGTATTTCAAAATCTGGGAATTTATAGACTCATTTTTCCTCATTGATATTTAATTTTTTAAAAAAAGGCCAAACTTCTGCCTAATTTACGACAATTTAATCTTGTCCCTGCAACTGCATGGTTTTCCCCCCAAATAGCTCACATTGCTCTTCCCAAAGACCTGACGCCCTGGGGGTTTGGGCTTTGTGCTCAGTCAGGCAGTATGTCTGCCTCTCTTGTCCATGGACTGTACCCGCCAGGCTCCTCTGTCCATGGGATGTCCTAGGCAAGAGTGCTGGAGTGGGTTGCCATTTCCCTCTCCAGGGAATCTTCCCAACTCAGGGATCGAACCTGGGTCTCCTGTGTTGCAAGCAAATTCTGTACCATCTTAACCACCAGGGAAGCCCGCAATACTGGAAGAATATCACATAATTTGTCTCTGACTTCTCATGCCAGTCTGGACCAAATCATCTCCAGTTTGGGGCCCTAGACTAAATACGCCCCACACTGCCCTCCATTCTCTCCCTGTCATCCTGCCCTATACCGATCACTTCCTCTAATGAGCCCTGGTCTGGTTCTGACTTTATCAGGTATTGTTGTTCAATTGCTCAGTCATGTCCAACTCCTTGCGAACCCCGTGGACTACAGCACACCAGGCTTCCCTGTCCTTCACTATCTCCCTGAGCTTGCTCCAATTCATGTCCGTTGAGTCAGTGATGCCATCCAACCGTCCCATCCTCGCCCCTTTCTCCCGCCGTCAGTCTCTCCCAGCATCAGTGTCCTTTCCAACAAGTTGGCTCTGTGCATCAGGTGGCCAAAGTACTGGAACTTCAGCTTCAGCACCAGTCCTTCTAATGAATATTCAGGGCTGATTTCCTTTAGGATTGACTGGTTTGATCTCCTTGCTGTCCAAGGGACTCTCAGGAGTCTTCTCCAACACCACAGTTTAAAAGCATCGATTATTTGGTGCTCAGTCTTCTTGATGGTCCAACTCTCACATCCATATATGACTACTGGAAAAACCATAGCTTTGTATGAACCTTTGTTGGCAAAGTAAAGGGACTTTATTGGGTACCCTTGTTTAAATGACTCATGAGCCTGTCTCTTTCTGCCTACTTAGCAGTACCCTTTCTGAAGGCAGGTGCCATCTTTTATTTTTTCTTTATGTCTCCATGGCAGCCAGTTCAGGACTTAACTCATAGAAGGACTTCATTAAGAACATACTGAATCAGAAAAATGCCAGAACTGTAAGGAACCATAGAGATCCATGGCCCTTCCTTTTTTCCTCAAAGAGAAAACTGGTCTACAGTGTGTGGGGGGAACAGATGAGCAATCACTAATTTTTTTTTATTAATAAACATTGATTAATTTTTATTTTTCACATATGCACACAAGATAAAAATAACCATTTCAAAATATACAATTCAGTAGCATTTAGTCCACTCACGATGCTATGCAACCACCACCTTTATCTAGTTCCAAAAGATTTTCATGGCTCTAAGAGAAAACCTTGTGCCCCTTAAGCAGTCCCCCCGCCCTTCAGCAACCACTGTTCTGCTTCCTGTCTCTATGGCTTTGGCTGTTCTGGACATTTCATATCAATGGAATCATGCAATATCTGACCCTTTGTGTCTGGCTTCTTTCATTTAGTATAATGTTTTCAAGCTTCATCCACAAGGTATCGATGCTTCATTCCTTTGGATGGCTAAAGTGCTACCATTTTTGAGCACTAACAATGCACTAGATGCTGTGCCGGCCACTTTCCATATGCAACCTTATGGAGTCCTTGTAACAGCCCTGCAGTGTGGGAGACCAGGGTTCGATCCCCAGGTCAGGAAGATCCCTTGGAGAAGGGAATGGCTACCCACTCCAGTATCCTTGCCTGGAGAATCGCATGGACAGAGAAACTTGGTGGGCTACTGTCCATGAGTCAAGAGTCAGACATGACAGAGCAACTAACACTGTAACAGCCTTGAAATATAGGTATTATTATCCCTATTTTACAGCCTGGAAGCTAAAGTTCAAAGAAGTCTTGTCCAGCCCACATTTATAAAGTGAGCAAACCAGCCAACCAGGTCTAGGACCCCAGTTCCTGACCCCAAGCACAGCGAGCCTTCATTGCCCCAAGCTGTCTCTCTTGCCAGCTCCTGCATGTCTGTAGCTCGTCCAACCCCGCCCTCTGCGGGATCCTTTCCTCCCATCCACGTCTGTCTCCATTACCTGCCGACATGAGTGATACAGCCTGGCATTATAGAGTGGGCTAAACAGATGCTTGCTCGTAGTTTTGCTTGTTTGAAATCACATGCCTTAGGTCTCACTACAGATACCGATAAGATTACAGAAATTCTCGTAACCCTCCAGTGCTGTGTAATTGGAGTTTCATCCAGTTGAAGCCTGAAGCAGTTTTCCGTCATCACCTGATGATCAGTAGGGAAGAATGCCTCCTCACGGTTTCTTTAAACTATTGGAAAAGGGGTGCTTTAAATATGCTCGAGCTTCACAAAGGCCACTGTGTCTGAGGCGGATTTTAATCATTAATTCATTAGGCTGATTTATTTCTCTAATTGGTTGTGAAGCTTTGTCAACTAGGAAATAGTAAAAATAAATACGCGTATTTAAAAAATGTAAAACTTGGTGGAGTTTGGGTATTAACATTGCACAGAGATGAAAACAGGAGGGCCCTGATTATTTTGTTTTTCAATAAATGGCTAAATAGTTATAAACTGCACTTCAGTGAAACTTGGTTTTATTTTTTATAGATGTGTGCTGTCTGTATTTGCTCTGGGATATGGGTTCCAAACACAAGTTCTGAGAGCTGAAGGGTGGCCTTCTTAACCTTGGGGTCATGAACTAGATTCATGTTTGTTTTTCTTCTTCCCACTATAGAGTTCCTCTACTAGTAACTATTCAAAGTTACAGTGTGGATAGCTGTGGGTACCAGTCTGAACAGTAGATCTCTAGAACTTACACATCTTATTTATCTTGTGTAACTGAAGTTTTGCATCCTTATTCAATTCTGGAAAGGGGGCTGAATTGGGAGCTGTTGGATTTGGTTTTTTGGTACAATTCAGGCTTTGCATAGTTTTGTGTGAACTTGGTTAAGTCCCTTCCCCCTCAGTTTCCCAACCTATAAATGAGTCTTTGACCACCATGGGCGTCCCAAGTGGCGCAGTGGTAAAGAATCTGCCTGCCCACGCAGGAGGTGCAGGAGACCTGGGTTTGATCCTTGGGTCAGGATGATTCCCTGGAGAAGAAATTGGCAACCCAGTCCAGTGTTCTTGCCTGGGAAATCCCATGGACAGTGGAGCCTGGCAGGCTACAGTCCATCGGGTCTCAAAGAGACGGATACAACTGAACTCTTCAAGACTCTTTTTGACTCTGTCATTTTGTGTATTGCCTCCCAGAGGAAGCTGTCACCCCCCAGATGATTTACAAATGGTGAAAAAAAGCCATCCTGTGCAGAATTAGTCAAACTCTTGAAGGCTGTCCCTTGAGACAAATATACTTTCATCGTTCCACTTCCGAGCATACTAATCCCCCTCTGTTAGTGATCTGAGTTGCCATGGCTGCTTTATGTAACCCAGAGCCCAAATCCTTGGTCCTTTGTGAGATACCCTCCATTAAGTTTGTCTCAAAACACAACACACTTGACATGCATTGAGCATAGTTGCAAATTCCTCTGTGACAAAATGAAAAGATTAATTTTGAGCTTCAGTACTTTGTGTTTATCTGTCATGGTACCAACTGTCATTGTAATGATACAGTCTCCCATGCAGACAATTAAAAATCATGCTCAAGGAATCTGTTCTAATTGCCTTGCTTTGAATTATAATTCAACACAGACACATCACCCATGCAATAGGAGGGCCACCAAGCTTTGTTTGCAATGTCAGAAAAATTTTAACAACCTACAGACGCTGCTTTTTCTCTCCAAAGCCTCTCAAGGGAAATTTAAAGAGTAGCTTTCCTTAGTGACCAGAATTTCTTTTTTCTCTATTCATATGTCCCAGGGTTGCCTCTCCCCTCATGCTATCCAAGATTCCCTTCTCAACTGAGAACTGTTTTGTTGTTGCTGTTGCTTAGTCACTCAGTCGTGTCTGACTCTTTGTGACCCCATGGACTATAACCCACCAGGCTCCTCTGTCCATGGGATTTCCCAGGCAACAATACTGGAGTGGGTTGCTATTTCCTTCTCCAGGGGAGCTTCCAGGGGTTGAATCTGCATCTCCTGCATTGGCAGGCAGATTCTTTACCATTAAGACCCCAGGGAAACCCATTGAAAACTGTATGTACTTTCTAGAATTTTCTCCACTTGGATCTTCCTACACCTTGAGAGAACGTACCTATTCTGATCATTCGCCCTAAAGCCAGGTCACTGCTACTGAACAGCGAATGTGACAAATTAATCTGTTCCCAGGTTTAGTGAAATTGCTCTTAACTCCTTGTGGTTTAGAAAAGAAAGAAAATAATTCTCTCCTTTTTGCTGAGTGTGGGTTGGCAGTTGTGTGGGAAGGAGGAGGCAGAGATGCAAAAACAATCTACTCAACTTCACCTTCTCCCAGATCAGATCAGATCAGATCAGTCGCTCAGTCGTGTCCGACTCTTTGCGACCCCATGAATCGCAGCACACCAGGCCTCCCTGTCCATCACCAACTCCCGGAGTTCACTCAGACTCACATCCATTGCGTCAGTAATGCCATCCAGCCATCTCATCCTCTGTCATCCCCTTCTCCTCCTGCCCCCAATCCCTCCCAGCATCAGTCTTTTCCAGTGAGTCAACTCTTCACATGAGGTGGCCAAAGTACTGGAGTTTCAGCTTTAGCATCATTCCTTCCAAAGAAATCCCAGAGCTGATCTCCTTCAGAATGGACTGGTTGGATCTCCTTGCAGTCCAAGGGACTCTCAAGAGTCTTCTCCAACACCACAGTTCAAAAGCATCAATTCTTCGGCACTCAGCCTTCTTCAAATTCCAGAAACTTCAGCTCACATCCCAAACAGGATACCAGTTTTTAGGGGAAGTAATAAATGAGAAATTCCTTTAATTGTCCTTCATTTATTTATTTTTCTTCATTTGTCTTCTTGTCTCTTTTGTCCCTTTGTCTCTTTTCTGGCTGAGCCTACTTCTATTACCTAACAATACGCAGAGCCTTTCTGCAAGAAATGTAAGGTTTCCATGAGTAAAGTTAGTTCCCTTCTTGTGTACATCAGTTGTCATGAGCCAGTGCTCAGTGTCCAAGGGGAAGAATCTCTCCAGTGTGGCTAGGACAAAAGAAAGTTGAGTGAGCACATCTCTTCACCCCTGAGGGTGGGTCCTATTGGGAATGTAAACAACCTAAATATTATTATATTCTAGAACCTTCCACCAATGCTACCTTAAATGGCTCCATATCAATGCAGAATTGCAACTAAATGGTTTCTAACTTAGAGATTCATGAACATTGGCATTTACATAAAGAAGCTGTCAACTTCTTAATATACTTGATAGCACTTGCTATATTCAAAAGAGAGATGAAACACTTACTGTCTTATGAGAGATGTCTCATCAGACCATTCTTTTCAAAGAATGGATGTCATCTCTTAAACACTTTATCCCTCTCTTAGTCTGGAGTTCTCTCTAAGGTAAATTCAGTCATTCTCTTTAGTCTTCTAGACTTATATAATTAAACTCTGTGGGTGTGTGCCTTGGGTTTCCTGTCAAGGAGAGATAAAGCCTGATTAAGCTCACTCCCCAGGGGAGAGTGATTACTCTTAGACAGGACACGTTTGTTCTTGGGTCCTTGTGTTATATTACATCATGATTTAGAGACATCTCTCTGTGTGTCATTGTCCAGGGAAATCATGTCTGACAGCTTTTTTCTAGCCTCACAACCCTATTGTACAATTTTTCAGAAGCAATAACCTGTTTTTGTCTTTATAGATCGCCATAGCCACAGCCCCCAAAGAGGCTTTGATTTGTTATTGTTGCTGTTTTTAAAAATCATCCCAATCCTATTAACAAACAAGGGTAGTCAGAAGGGTGTGTTACCAAAGTGTCAAAGGGCTTCGGGTGTTCCCACTGGGTTTAGCCATGAGAAAATACAAAAACAAAAACCACAGTGACTCAGGAGACACTCATAATTTATACCGAAGAAGGAAGAAAAGAAGTGAGACAAGCACGTGTGTGTGTGTGTGTGTGTGTGTGTGTGTGTCCTTGTGTGTATGTATGTGTGTATGCCTAAAATATGGTGGTAATGTGATTTCTCTTATCAACAGAGAAGGAGAAGTTTAGTCATACTCATGTAGTGGTCTAAAGATGATGATTTTTCACACACCATTACTGCCTTTTGGTATTTTCAGTGTATTCTTGGGATTTTCATAGTGTCAGAACTTTCGGTTTATTTAGAGACTAATTATCCAGATGACAGATTACTTGCTTTCAGTTGCTGCCTAAACTTGCAGCAGCTCGTTTCTTGGGTAACCACTCTACATGTTGGCCATACTTGTTTCAGATATGGGAAAGCAAGCAAGCAATGAGACCTAAATATCTGAGGGGATGGGGTAGGGATGAGTATTTCCTGTGAGGGTAAATTACCTGTTATATCTCCCTACCCTTTTGGCACACAGGATCAAGTTCACTCTGTCAGGATGTCATCAGCAAACAAGTATTCTTAATGTTTCCAAAGACAATAAAAACCTGTTTCAGAACAAAGAGACATTTTATACAATACCCCTCTAATCCTCATACATATGCTTTTCCTTTCCTCCATTCCTTCCCCTACCTCCACTTCAATCTTTGAGTACCATACCCTTACAAGAAGGGTTGTTTGCCAGAGAGATTTCCAAAGGAACAGCTTCCACTTTGGCAGGGGAAAATTGAAATTAATTTGAGATCAAAGATCTACAAAGTGAAAGTCACTCAGTCATGTCCGACTGACTATACAGTCCATGGAATTCTCCAGGCCAGAAAACTGGAATGGGTAGCCTTTCCAGTCTCCAGGGGGTCTTCCCAACCCAGGGATCGAACCCAGGTCTCCTTCATTGCAGGTGGATTCTTTACCAGCTGAGCCACAAGGGAAGCCCAAGAATACTGGACTGGGTACCCTATCCCTTCTCTGGGAGATCTTCCCTACCCAGGAATTGAACTGGGGTCTCTTGCATTGTAGGTAGATTCTTTACCAACTGAGCTATGAGGGAAGCCCACTCAAAGATCTAAACATTTAATATTTGAATTCTTTATTTTTTTAAACTTAAAAATATATTCTTATGTACTTCTTTCAATTAAGAATAGGAAATGAAATGCTACAATATGAGAACTACCTGTATAAACTGTCTATGAAAAAATGATTATCATCACCAAAAACTCAACTCAGAAAAGAAAAATAGATAAGCCTCTGTTCCCCAGGATAGGCTTCTCGTCTGCAACAGCCCTGGCCCATAGCTTTGACTTCAACTAATGTTCAGCGTGTGGATAATAGACCAGACCAGACATTCTAATTCTAGAATAGAGACTATTTCAAGGTTTAAGTGAGAAAAAGATATGTTTGCTTTGTTTGTTACCTCTGAGGAGGTAGATGAGCATGAATCCACAGAGAACATTTGCAAGAGCGATTGTGGGGTGGGGAGGGGAGTGCCTTCTAATGTCACCCTCAAGTTCTTCTTTAACAATAACATTTCCGTCGGGGATAGGAGTGGCTCATCAACAAAGAAACCTCATGGTGACTTGGCAGTGGATTTACTGAACAATATTATGATAATGGGCATCTCTGAGTCCCATCAGATAGGCTTGTATCTGATTGCCTTATCAGTTCAGTCACTCAGTCGTGTCCGACTCTTAGCGACCCCATGGACTACAGCACACCAGGCCTCCCTGTCCATCACCAAATCCTGGAGTTTACCCAAACTCATGTCCATTGAGTTGGTGATGCCATCCAACCTTCTTATCCTCTGTTGTCCCGTTCTCCTCCTACCTTCAATCTTTCCCAGCATCAGGGAAAGACTCATTTGACTCTTTCAAATGAGTCGGCTCTTTGCATCAGGTGGCCAAAGTATTGGAGCTTCAGCTTCAGCATCAGTCTTTCCAGTGAACACTCAGGACTGATCTTCTTGCAGTCCAAGGGACTCTCAAGAGTCTTCTCTAACACTACAGTTCAAAGCATCAATTCTTCAGCGTTCAGCTTTCTTTATAGTCCAACTCTCACATCCATACATGACTATTGGAAAAACCATAGCCTTGACTAGATGGACCTTTGTTGGTAAAGTAATGTCTCTGCTTTTTAATATGCTATCTAGCTTGGTCATAACTTTCCTTCCAAGGAGTAAGCATCTTTTAATTTCATGGCTGCAATCACCATCTGCAGTGATTTTGGAGCCCCCAAAAATAGTCAGCCACTGTTTCCACTGTTTCCCCATCTATTTGCCATGAAGTGATGGGACCGGATGCCATGATCTTAGTTTTCTGAATGTTGAGCTTTAAGCCAACTTTTTCACTCTCATCTTTCACTTTCATCAAGAGGCTCTTTAGTTCTTCTTCACTTTCTGCCATAAGGGTGGTGTCATCTGCATATATGAGGTTATTGATATTTCTCCCGGCAATCTTGATTCCAGCTTGTGCTTCATCCAGCCCAGCATTTCTCATGATGTACTCTGCATAGAAGTTAAATAAGCAGGGTGACAATATACAGCCTTGATGTACTCCTTTTCCTATTTGGAACCAGTCTGTTGTTCCGTGTCCAGTTCTAACTGTTGCTCCCTGACCTGCATACAGATAACCCCATATCTGATCACAATTAGGACACTACCTAATTGTACAGGTTCTGTCACCTACTGACTTTAATATGACCTTGGGCAAGTTATTTATGTTCTCTGGGCTTAGATTGTTCATTTCACAAAATGGAAGGAATAATGTCACTTTTTCATAAGATTTGGGAGAGGAATAAGTTCAAACATTTAAAGTGCTTAGAAGAGTTGATGACACATGTGAAGCACTTGGTATTTTAAGTGAACTTAATTACAATTAGCAAGTTGTGTGCATGCTTAGTCATGTCTGCCTCTGTGACCCCATGGACTGTAGCCTGCCAGGCTCCTTTGTCCATGGGATTTTTCCAGTAAGAATACTGGAATGGCTTGCCATGTCCTTCTCCAGGTGATCTTCCCAACCCCAGGATCAAATTCATGTGTCCTGTGTCTCCTGCGTTGGCAGGTGAACTTTTACCACTGAGCCACCTGGGAATCCCAAAATCAGCACAGTGAACCCAAGAAGTTAATTTTGAAAGCATCCATTCCTTAAGTCAGCAATGAGTTTAAAAATAATAAAATATAAGAAATGTTCCACTAGTTCAAATACCAATAAGAAGCATGGAAGTTTTTGAGTAACCTGGGGGAAAAAAAATTGAGTTAACTATATTTGTTGGTTACTATGGGCATGGTGAGTGCACCTCTGGATTTGGACGAATCTGTCCTGCTGGTTTTTGAAAGACTGGAGATGTGTGTGGACTTCCTGGAGGCAGGCTGACCCACTTTCATCTGCAGATCACGGTGTTGTATTGACTTACAGTAATTGAGTTTTATAAAATCTCTTTCTCAGCTGAAACTCCAAGGTTCATTCTCTATTTTGGTTCTGGCAAGGCTTTTGACTGCTATTACAATACATCAAAATCGTTGCTCACTACTTTAGAAGCTTTTACTTAATGTTCATTCATCATATCTGTTTTCTTTCCTTATTTTGCAGACAAATACAAGGTAAATCCATTACCTACTGGGGTCATTTGCTGCTTCGTTGGGGCATGACTATTCATTTGATGCATTCCTGAAATACCTTTGTCAGATTTTCTTTCCAAGGAAAAGGAAGTGAAAAGTTAACCCGCAGAATATAAGTTGAGCAAAAGTTATTCATTTTTCCTTCCAGGGAAAGGAAAATTCTGTTGCCTGCCTGGTATCCCTAATGGGATTATATATTTGCATACTATTAAAGAAGAAATAAACCATATAAAATACTTTTCATTCTCAGTCTACTCCTCTGGAAGAAGAAGGTTTATGGATGGAATTCAGAAGGTTTGGAGGGGTAGTGAAAGCAGACCTGTGGCTGGACAGGAAATAGATGACGCTGTCCTGTTTCCTGGCCCTTTTTCATTGCACACTGAATTCCTCCTTGGTCATGTAATAAGGGAGTCTATGAATATACTTGAATTTTGGTATTTCAGAATATTAGCATTAATATACATGCTGTGTCCATGTGTATTTCAATTAATCACATACCATAGTGGATAGCACAAGTTCGGGAACCAGGGTAGCAGGGCTTGAATCTGGGCTCCATTCCCCCTACTACCTCTGTGACCTCTGCTGGTGACTGTTAAGTATGTGGCTAGAAAAATGGGAAATTGATCAGATTTAGTAACATTCCCAATGTATTCTCTGCATCAACTTAGAGAGCAAGCTAAATCACTTCAGTTGTGTCACCTCTTTGCAACCCTGTGGACTGTAGCCCGCCAGGCTTCATGTCCATGGGATTTCCCAGGGAAGAATACTGGGGTGCGTTGCCGTGCCCTTCTCCAGGGGATCTTCCTGACCCAGGGGTCGAACCCACGTCTCTTATGTCTCCTGCACTGACAGCCATGTTCTTTACCACTAGCGCCACCCGGGAAGCCCCACTTATAGGAAAGATGAACCCAGTGGTAGCCGGTTTGCTATCTGTTATTTATTCTCTCTGTCACTCAAGAAGAAAATATATAGGAATTTTAAATGATTGTGATATAGGATATCATTAAATCTTCTCTAATTTATTTATTAAGTACATAATTTATAAACTTTATTACATTAATATTACTAATCAAAATCACCTGCAATACATCTTAAACATACTGTGCTAGAGAACTTCCAGGTTTGCACAACTCTCAGTGTTCATAAATCAATATGAAGGAAATAATGACTCAGTTAAGGAAAATTAATCTTGAAACAAAGGTCAAGTGGGAATTTCTCCTGGGGCTTTTCATTGAAATGAGCTCACTCTGATGCAGTGACTAGCTTTCTCCATAACATCCTGACATAAGTATCAAGAAGTTCCTTTGGACTAATTATTTTAACAGCCTTAAAAATGGCATGCTGTGGAATCTATAATAACAAAACAAAACCAACCTCATAGATACAGAGAACAGATTGGTGGTTACCAGTGGTAGGGATGGGAGGTGGGTGAAGGTAGTCGAAAGGTATAACCTTCCAGTTATAAATGAATATGGCCTGGGAATATAATGTACGTCATGGTGACTGTAGTTCACAATACTGTATTGTATGTTTGAAAGTTGCTAAGAATGTAGGTCTTAAAAATTCTCATTACAAGAAAAAATATTGTAACTCTGTATAGTGATGGAGGTTAACTAGGCTTACTGCAGCGATCATTTCACTATATATGCAAATATGTAAGTGCTGTGCCGAGTCACTAAGTCTTGTCCGACTCTTTTGCAACCTGCCAGGCTCCTCTTTCCATGGGATTTCCCAGGCAAGAATACTGAAGTGGGTTGCCATCTTCCTCTCTAGGGGATGGAACTCGCGTCCCCTGCGTTGGCAGGCAGACTCTTTACCACTGAGCCAACAGGGAAGCCCAATTATATTCTAATAAACAGCTATTTAAAGGCAGTTCTGTGGGACACCTACATTTCACCACTTGTCATCTGCCTTAACTCTTCATGGTCATAAAACTGATGGCAACTAAGCTATCAATTATGTAGGAAACTGCCACATCTTGAAATAATGTTATAGGCTAAAATGCCTACATTTTTTCTTGAAAAACTTTTCCTATCTTTTGATTAATCACTTTAGAAAGTACTCCAAATAGCTGCTGTAACTTTACTGCATAAACATGAAAGCAGACTCAGTCACTTGTATTCAATGTAGTGCAAAGGTTCTTAGATATTTTGGGGTTACAGACTTGAGAAATTGGTGAAAGCTATAGACCCCTTCCCAAGAACAGCACACCAAGATTCTTAACATTAAATTTTATTTGTGATTTTGGAGATTTTTGTGGATCCTCCTAGAGCCTACACAAAGGCCCTGTAACTCAAAGATTCCATTTGTTCTAACTTAGCTCTGATTATTTAAGATATGTGCACAGAAATGAGAGCATCCATGAGGAAAATCTTGCTCTTGGAATTAATTGGAAATGACTGCATGTCAGTGTCAATAGACAGTAAAGGTACTTTCATTCACGTGAAACGCAACATAAATACCTTCATAGATGAAGACCCAATTTACTAGAATTAACAGAACCTGATTTTTATGACTGAAATAATCCTGAAGCTGCCAAAATACAGTATTTTCATGGAAGCAAAAGCCAACTTAAAACTGTCCACCCTTCCTGAGAAGACTAGCCCTCAGCAAGCATACCGATGATATAAAAGAGGCAGAAGTGGATTCTAATATAACCTTCCATCCACACTGTATGACAATATCAAAGTAAAAAGATCTCTATTTTCTGTCTTCTGTGAGGGAGCAGGTCTTGCAATAAATAGAATAGTTAGGATCTATTATGATGTAATAATCAGACGTTTTTGGTACTTGTCAGTCATTTTGGTTTCAAACAATTGTTTAATGTCTTTTTTCCAGCAGAAAACTTAATTTTGGAATGTGCTTGTCAGGTTAATCAGAGCTAGAATTATCTATACAAAGAAGTAACCAGCCGTGGGCTTCAGTTACTTTTTAGCCAATCACTGTTGACTGAGTGGGTAGGCAATAGAGTTGTCATTCTGTGATTTTGCTACATATGATGCCAGTGAGTCCCAAAGATTTATTTATAGAACATCATGAAATTCTCAGCTTAAAGTAGAACATTATGTTTCTCTATTCTCCTACTAATTAGGATTCGCCACTGAGTTTTTGCAGTTACCTACTTACATGTTATTAGAACTGATGTACATTTTCTGTAGCATATTTGTATGTATTCAGCACAAAACCATTGCACTTGAGAAAACCTAGAGATGAAGTAAATTTAGTTTGCATAAAAAGGTGTAAAATTATGGGGATGTGTTCTTTTTATAAGAAAATAGCCAGGAGAAGTAGATAATCATGGGTACTCTATGCTGGAGTTCCTGTTCATTTTTATTTCTTTTATTTGTAACCATTGGTGTCTTAGTATTACCTTAAATCTACATTTGAGAACTTTGTAAAGAGTAATATTCTTACAAAAGGAGAAGGAAATACACGAGAATTCAACTGTAGCTATCTCTGGAAAAGTAGGGTTATGGGTGATTTCTATTTCCCAGTGTTCCTTTATCTTTGTTTTCCAATTTTACTGTAATGGAAATGCATTGCTTTTGTAATGAGCAAAAGAGCAACAAAAGAAACTTCATTTGGGGGATAAAATAATGCTCTATTGTAAAAGGTGCAAGTCCTTTTAAAAAGCAATTTGGAATAGAGGCAAGACCTACATGGCAGCCCTTAGCTAGCGGGGAGTCATTACAGAGGCCAGGCAAGACAATGCCTGATTTAAAGGAGTATGAGATAGGCTTCTGAAAAGAAAAAAAAAAAAAAAAGGTAAAACACAAATTTATGGATTGGAGAAAAAGCTCTTCTGGTGATGCCTTTCTTGGAGTGGAGAGAACTATTTACATGCAGTTGAATTTTGGCCTAATATAGCTTTGAGAGATTCTTAGCAGGTTTAATAGAAGAATTTGGGACTACATTATAGCTTTAAGTACAAGACCGAGGAGTTCTGTGCTTGATTTAGGAGGTAATGAGAATGAATTTGGAAGTGTTTGAGTAGATGGGTGATAATATTAGTGCTATACTTTAGAAAAATTAATCTGCAAGCCTGGGTTAATGGCCTGGGGAATGAAGTAATAGAAGAATGAGTTTAAGGTGTAGAGACTCTTTACAATGGCCCAGAAGAGATCTTGATTTGGGCTCTAGTTTTATGAGTGGTGTGAGTGAGATGAATAAAAGATTATAAAAGAAAATTAAAGGTGTCCTTCATTCATTCAATCTAAGACACACCATTTATTTATTTCAGAAATGACTGAATCTAAAAACTGGAAATAAACTAAAAACTCTAAGTTTGATACATTCCTGACCAGGTTTCCTAGAATCTTACTCTATTCTCTTTGTAGATTGCCTTCAAAACAGAATTCACTGGTCTTAGAAAAAAAGAACCTGTAAAAAAGGTATTGATAGTAAGATACTTGCTTCTTTACATTTCTGCTTTTGGGGATCAACATATTTAAAGCTGATATTGATCATTTCTGTGTTGAATATGTAAATAAAAATAATGAATTGATGGAGAAACAGAGATAGAGACACACAAAGAGAAAGGACAAAAACTGAAAAACGAAAAGCATGGATTTTAGGCCGCCAAATATTATCACCTATAGCAGTGTATACCAACTGATCACTTATTTCTTCTAAGGCATAAGCAGCAGTTTAAAAAGTTTAAATTTTTCAAACCTAATCTTACGAAGATATAAAAGAACTGTTATATATGAGTTTCCTCCAGAGAAAGGAAATAAAGTTGAAATGTTTCTCTATATATTCTGATTAAAAATCTATTACACTGCTCATAGTAGGTGCTTAGCAAATATCCACCGAATAACTCAATAAATGAGCAAATAAAGTTATGGTGCATTTTGTAAAACTATGTGAACACTTAGGAATGCAGTCTCTGCAATTTATAAACATGAAGTTTGTTAGGGAATAGAGAGTGTCATGGTACCAAAATGAGAATCATCCAGAAAGTTCACATACAGATTTACATGGCTTGCACTTTGGTGATGAGATCCTTAAAATAGGAGAAAGCTTTTGTCTGTCACCTCAAAACTAACCTTATATCCATAATTGGGTACAGAGACACAGATCAGATGTCTGCCCCTTCTTTAAATTCACATTGGCTGCTCCAGATGTGGTTTGAAGTGTTTCTCATCTCTTAGGGTCTGGATTTATTCTACATTCTGTCGTATCCTTTGACATAAGATTGCAACCACCATATGATTTAAAACCATCAATATTTAATGCTCTCACAGTAATTACATGTAATCCTCCTAGCAAACTGGAAAACCTAGAAGAAATGGGTACATTCCTAGAAATATGCAGCCTACCAAGACTGAATCATGAAGAAATAAAAAATCTAAACAGATTCATTAAATCTAAAATTAATGAATGAGGAGATGGAGATTGAATCAGTAATTAAAACTTCTGAACAAAGAAAAGCCCAGAACTAGATGGTTTCACTGGTGAGTTCTCAGTTCAGTCGCTCAGTCGTGTCCGACTCTTTGTGACCCAGTGGACTGCAGCATGCCAGGCTTCCCTGTCTGTCACCAACTCCTGGAGCTTGCTGAAGCTCATGTTCACTGAGTCAGTGAATTCTACCATACATGTAAAGAAGAATTAATATTAATCCTTCTCAAATGCTTCCAGAAAGTTGAAGAGAATACACAAAATTCATTTTATTAGACCAATAAAATTCTCTTGTTTTCAGGCACACAGAAGTACCAGAAATAGACTCAGGGATGTAGAAAGATAGGCAGATCTCTGACTATGCTAAATGCTAAAGTACGTTCTCTCTCTGAGCAAAGAAATTTGGCTTCTTTTTGATCACAACCGATCAAGGTCTTAGAACATATGAGGTGCTTATATATAAATGGTCTTTCTGAGATTTTCTTTAAGTAACTTGCAGCTTTATAATATCAACTTCTGTATAGTGATACAAATGAAGAATTCCAAATTAGCAATGAGCCTGTATATGGTGAGAAAGAGAGATTACGAGGAGGTGTAGTCTTTGTTCTGGAGTCACTTAATTGTATGTCCTTAAAGAAGTTGTTGGAGAAGGAAATGGCAACCCACTCCAGTGTTCTTGCCTGGAGAATCCCAGGGACCGGGGAGCCTGATGGGCTGCCGTCTATGGGGTCGCACAGAGTCAGACACGACTGAAGCGGCTTAGCAGCAGCAGCAGCAGCAAAGAAGTTGTCTATGTATAAGGATCAATGTATTTTCATCTGTTAAGTGACTTGAGATCTCTTCTACCTTGAAAATGCTGCTGTAAAGGAACCCTCCATATGCTCTTTGGTTTTTTGCTTTCTTTTATGCGTGTTAAAGCTAGGCACATCTAAGATGCCTTTTGATATACCAGATAATCCCTATTCTAGGAACTTCTCTTACTTGAATAACAACATCTCAATGTGTCTTCTTCTCTCCATCTTCACCATTATCATCGTGTTTGAAAATACCATCTTTCTCCTCTGAATTATTTACTGATCTTCTGCCTCTACTCTTGTGTGCACACACACACACACACAGAGACAACTTCACACACAATCTATTCACTATATGGTAACTAGAGTGAGCACTTTTATGTAAAGATCCTCTAATGGCCTCTTGTTAACTTGAGATAAAGTCCCAACCCCTTAGACTGCCTAAAAGATACTGCATGACTGGCTCCCTGCCTCCCTCTCCTCCTGCTCTCCTGCCCTTTTTCACCTGGCCTGGTTGTTCTGGCTTTTTTTCTGTTTTTTCTCAAACATACTGCGCTCATCCTCAGCATAGGGCTTTTTCAGAAATGGCTTCTTCTATCTGGAATAATCTTCCCCGAACATCACATGCCTGGGTCCATCTTGTGTCTCGGGTCACAGCCTGAATTCTGCTCACTCTCCTCAAAGAGCCTTTCTTAATCCACGCATCCTGACTGTATCCCCTAGTCACTGTCCACTTGGTCATCTGGCTTTAGTTCCACCACAGCTTTAGCATCATATTTTTGTATGTATCCACTTGTTTGCCTCTTTTATTCCTATCTACCCAGAAATGAAGTATTTGCTTTTTTTTTTCCATTGATGTATGACTAGAACAGTGCCTAGCACATAGCAGTTGCTCTATTAGTATTTTTTAAGCACTTGAGAGAATAAAATATGCTCTCTTTGGCTGAATTAATTTATTTTAGACAGCTCTGGGAATTGATTGGTGTAGTAGAACCATAGATACTAGAAGAAACATCTCAACCTTCTTCCCTGAAGAGGCCTGACCTAGTGACATCTGGTTCTATAAATTGAACCCTCTGCAGATTGGGCAGAGTTTGGGTTTAAAATCATGGAGAGATGGGATTGTGTTAACCCAGAAGTTAAAATAGAGGGTATAAGGTGTCTTAATGTAACTTACACCTTTAGATCACATATAGCTCTCTGCAAATTAGGGACTTCCCAGGGGACTCAGTGGTAAAGAATCCGCTTGCCAATCAAGGAGACAGAAAAGATGTGGGTTCCATGCCTGGGTCAGGAAGATCCTCTGGAGAAGGAAATGGCAACACATTCCAGTATTCTTGACTGGGAAACCTAGGCAGAGGGGCCTGGACAGAGAGGCCTGGCAGGCTACAGTCCACAGGTTCTCAAGAGTTGGACATGACTGAGTGACAGCATGTACGCATACCTCTCAAGCACCCAGGAACAGACCAGATGCAAATGGCATCTGTTTCAGACAGAGAATTCACACAGATGTAAAAAAACATTGTCAGTACACTCTTAAATCCAGATAACTAGAATAATGGATGGAAACAAAAACATTAGTAATTCAAGCAAAACATAATACTAACATAGTTCAGAGCTTATCCTTGCTTTAGGAATATGATGGTCAGAGCCATGAGGAAATGAGATTATAAAATCGGAAGTCAAAATAAATGGTTCTCTTAATATTGTTTTCAGAATGAGTCAGAACAATTAAGGGGCCATTGGCACAATGGATAATACATAAGACCACAGAATGAGTCAGAATGTCCTAGTCATAAAGTTTTCCACTTGGAAGCAAATAGATTGAATCAAGCTCCTTACACTGACTGGTTTCTAATCGGTTGCTAGGACAACTTAGAGCATCCTAGTACAGAATGATGGGCTATCAGCAGAGGAAGCATCTCCATTTCTTCAAATACCAGCTTCCCAAAGATCTTGATCCTCAAAAAGGTGAAATGATTTCCCATTGCCTCATTACCAGCTAGCAATCAAGGGAATTCAGAAATAGGGAGTGGTGAGTTAGGGGGAAAAGCTCTGCGGATGACATGAAGCTTGGGTCTAGAGGACATGTGAAGAGCTGGGAGTTGGGGGTGGGGTGGGTAGGTGAGCAAACTCAGTGGAGAGAATCTGTGGGCAGAGGAGAGCCTGATTGGAGTGGGTGCTGGAAGGAAGAGTACACCTGATAGAGGAGTGAGAAGTCGGGCTGGGTAGAGCAGGTCAGGCCGAACGATGAAGACGTTTCTTCTTTTCAACCCATCGAAGGAATCTGGCCAAAGGAAAATGAAACAGTTCTGGAGATGTTGGTGTCAGAGCAAGAGGCATGAGACTCTGGGGACAGGCAAGTATAAGGTAGAGGAGGTTTGAACTGCTAGGTTATCTTACCCTCTATCTAGGAGGTGACTATTTCAGCCTGCCAAGCCTCAAGGAAGGAACTGGAGGAAACATTCTTTTAAACTTTTATTGGCTTTCATTTTGCTTACTTATTTTTTTATTGGAGTTTATTTGCTTTATAATGTTAGGTTAGTTTCTGCTGTACAGCAAAGTAAATCAGTTATATCTATACATATATCCCTTCTTTGTCACCACGGAGCATTGAGTAGAGTTCCCTTTGCTGTACAGTAAGTTCTCCTTAATTATCTATTTTATACATGAAAGTGAAAGTACATCGCTCAAAAAGAAAAAAAAAGAAAGTAAGTCGCTCAGTCATGTCCAACTGTTTGCGACCCCGTGGACTGTAGCCTACCAGGCTTCTCTGTCCATGGGATTCTCCAGGGAAGAATACTGGAGTGGGTTACCATTTCCTTCTCCAGGAGATCTTCCCAACCCAGGGATCGAACCCAGGTCTCCTGCATTGGAGGCAGACGCTTTAACCTCTGAGCCACCAGGGAAGCTCATTAGTGCATATATGTCAATGCCAATTTCTCAGTTCATCTAACCTCCATCTCCCTTCCTTGGTTCCTTGGTGTCCATATATTTGTTCTCTATGTCTGTGTCCCTATTTCTGCTTTGCAAATAGGTTCATCTGTACCATTGTTCTAGATTCCACATATATGTGTCAATACACAGAAGATGAGATGGTTAGATAACATCACTGACTCAATGGACATGAGTCTGAGCAAACTCCAGGAGATAGTCAAGGACAGGGAAGCCTAGCATGCTGCAGTTCATGGGTTTCAAAGAGTCAAACAAGACTTAGCGACTAAACAACAACAACATACAATATTTGTTTTTCTCTTTTTGACTTACTTCACTCTGAGTGACAGTCTCTAGGTCTACCCATCTCTCTGCAAATGGCACAGTTTTGTTCCATTTTATGGCTGAGTAATATTCAGATTGCACAGTGGTAAAGAATTCTCCTGCCAATGCAGGAGATGCAAGAGACTTGAATGGGATCCCTGGGTCAGGAAGCTCCCTTGGAGGAGGAAATGGAAACCCACTCCTATATTCTTGCCTGGGAAATTCCATGGACAGAGGAGCCTGATGGGCTACAGTCCATACAACAGCTGAGCATGCACACAAACAATACATACTATTCCATCGTGTATATTCCTCTGTTGGTGGATGTTTATGTGGCATGTGGTTTCCATGTCCTGGCTATTGTACAAATGGTGCTGCGATGAACATTGGGGTGCTGTTTACTTATTTTTGAACAGACCTGACATTCTTATCATTCAAAATTCAAAAGTTTCAAAAGGCTATGAAGATGAAAAAAATCTCTTCCAGCCAACTAATGATATAAAAATTTTATAGATCCCCACTTTAAAGATACATGATGGGGGAGAGATTGAGTATTTAAAACACACTGTTTTGTATAGTGGTTTATTCTTTACCATGGGCTTCCCTGGTGGCTCAGACAGAAAAGAATCTGCCTGCAGTACAGGAGACCTGGGTTCCTCCCTCGGTCAGAGAAGGTCCCGTGGAGGAGGGACTGGCTACCCACTCCTGTATTCTTGCCTGGAGAATCCCATGGACATGGTGGGCTATAGTCCATGGGGTCGCAAAGAGTCATACATGACTAGGTGACTAACATTTTCACTTTACTTTTTTATTCTTTAACATAGCTTCTTGTTATGATATCAACACCCTGTAAGGCAGATAGGATAAATATTATATTTACATTCTATTGAATGATTCTATTCATATCTTACTTTCCTCCATTGACCAGGCGATTTATCTGGATACTTCCGGCAGCACAGTTTGGTGAATTTTAAAAAGTAAAGTCAAAACCTTTTTTCCTTTTGAGTCCTAGTTGTCCGGCTCTTATCTATTTCTCTGTCCCTTTATTGGAACCCAATAATGTTAGCTCAATGTGCAAGATTTTAGGCTAAATATAAGAGTAGAAAGTCTCCAACAATATTTAGAGAATGGAAAGGTAAAGAAGTATCCTCGAGTGCTAAATAAGCAATCATTTTTGCAAATTTTCCAGAGCAAATGCCATAAAGAATGATAAAAAGAAGTTCTGTGTGTGTCAGAAAAGGACTCATTTACCTTCCATGTCCATTCCTAGAAATGATAGTTGAAATACTTCCTGTGTAATATTGCTAGAGTCTAAATTACATTCTTGTTAAGTCACCATCTTTTAGTTACAAAGAAGAAATAAATGTTCTCAGAAAGCAAGTACTTCCTCAGTAGTTCACTTATAATTTAACATTTTTAAAGTTATTTCAAATATTAACTGCATTTACAAGTTTTACTCCAGGGAGCAAGGAGTTTCTTGAAAGCGTTATCTCATCAGTCCTACTAGTTCTAATGGAACAGATATTTTAAAATCCTTTTCACTTTACTTATGAAGAATAAAAGTAAGAGACACCCCTTACCTAACTTAGCACATTTTGATCAAAATAAAAAAGACAAACAAATCACACAAATCTCTTTCTCTCTATGAATTATAACCCTAGCTCAGGATAGCTGAGGAGCCCTAGGAAAGTTATTTAACATCCCCAAATGTCAATTTTCTCTCTCTAAAATTATGAATAAGCCATCTTCCCAGAATTATTGGGAGTACCGTGAAGCTATGTATGTGAAAGTAACAATCCAGTGACTGGCACTAATACATGTCAGTCTTAGTCACCTGGAGCTGCATAGCAATATTATCTCAAACTTAGTGGCTTAAAACAGCACACAGGGAGGGGATATATGTATAATATAACTTTCATATGCACTGAGAAGCCAAAAGAATTCATGTGACTATTGTATTAAAATATCTGTTCTATTGCAGTAGTCTGCAACCAAACCCATAATGTCTCTGAGGTATGTATGCCTGTTCCCAACTCCAGTGTAATCTAGCCATCCTGTCTCACCTGAAGGGGGAGGGAAAAAACACAGAAATTTGTGAAATTCAGTCCAAAAGCATGAGCTCACTAAAGATTGAGTCCTCATCATAGGTCCACAGAATGCCTTCCCTCCCCCACAACTCACCACCACATCTCTAAAGGCCTATTTACTATCCAGTCAAATCAAACTGAATACATAAAATCAAACCAAATCCAACTAAACCAAACCAAATAAAATCAGTCAAATAAAAAATTAAATCCAATCCAATCAATCCCATCAATCCCAATCCAATCAAGCTGATTCATGGTATTCTACAATAGAAACTAACACAACATTGTAAAGCAATTGTACTCCAATTTAAAAAAAGAAATAAATAGAAATTAACAAAATTTTAAAAAGAAAAATTTCAAGTTAAGCTGTAATACAACTTTTCAGTTCAGTCGCTCAGTCTTGTCTGACTCTTGGTGACCTCATGGACTGCAGCACACCAGGCTTCCCTGTCCATCACCAACTCCCAGAGCTTGCTCATACTCATGTCCATGAGTTGGTGATGCCATCCAACCATCTCATTTTCTGTCATCCCCTTCTCCTCCTGCCTTCAATCTTTTCCAGCATCAAGGGCTTTTCTAAGGAGTCAGTTCTTTGCTTCAGGTGGCCAAAGTAACACAACTTTTAGTGTGAATTAAAAATCAATAAGGACCTACTGTATAGCACAGGGAACTCTACTCAATATTCTGTAATAACCTATATGAGAAAAGAATCTGAAAAAGAGTGGATATATGTATATGTATAATTGAGTGGCTTGGCAACCCACTCCAGTGTTCTTGGCTGAAGAATCCATGGATGAGGAGCCTTGAGGGCTCCAGTTCATAGGGTTGCATAGAGTCAGCCATGACTAAATCGCTTTGCTGTACATCTGAAACTAACACAGCACTGTAAATCAATGATACTCCCATAAACAATAGAACTGAATTTAAAAAACTCCACACACTTATTATCTCACAGTTTCTGTAGTCAGGAGCCCAGGCCTGGCTTAGCTGGGTCCTCTGCTGCAGGGTTTCACAAAGCTGCAATCACGTGTTGGCCAAGGCCACAGTCTCATCTGAAGGCTTGACCGTCGAAGGATCCACTTCCAAGCTCATGTGGTTGTTAGCAGAGCTCAGTTCCTTGTAGTCGTACAACTGAAAGGCTCAGATCTTTACTAGCTATTGATGGACAGATCCTCAGTTCTTAGTTCCCAGAGGGCACCCCCAGTTCTTTGCCATGTGGGCCACCCCAACGAAGTTTATATACTTTATCGAACCAGCAAGGGTGAGAATCTCCCCATGTTTCCCAATCACAGAAATGACATCCCGTCACCTCAGCTATGTTCTATTGAGGAAAAACAAGTCACAGTTCCTGCTCACACTCCGGGGAAGGGATCACACAGGGTGTGAAAACAAGAAGGCATGAATCAGGGTTTGCCCACTACAGTGTGCAATACCCAATTCCTCCTTGCCTATCATAGCATTTCTTCCTTTTTTTGATTCTTAGGTGAGGAGACCATGACTTCTGGCTGTTCATCAAAACCTTCTTTGTCTAAGTGACTAGACAGTACTTTAGAATTTCATGAGATAGAAAAAGACAACCTGCAATGGAAAATATTAAAATCAGTGTTTTCTAACAAGTGAAATTGTATTCAGTAAAATTAATAGTTAAGTAAAATTTCATAAAACAAAAGGCCTTTTGTTTTCTCCTGTTTGTTTATGCTTTTGATGCCATTTTGCTGGAGTGTGTTCAGAAAATAATTGCGAGTCTAAATCAATGAGTACAAAAGCGCTCATGAAAGACGGGCACTAGAAAAATAATTCTACTAAATAGCCTAGAAACGGCTGTGGATTTAATTCTCCTAAATGTGGTTAAAAATAACCACAAACCCCAGCGTAAGGCAGAACGGCACCAGTGCAGGGATTAGCAATCCTGGGTGGTTTGGCCATGCTTGGTGTGGCCTACCTGCATCTCTGGTCTTTGCAGTCTCTGGGCACCAGAGCCATCCAAAGATGGTAGGGATTTTAATAATTATGAGGCTGCTGCTGCTGCTGATGACAGTGATGGCTAACATTTACTGCGTATTTATCACATGCCAGTTATTCTGAATTGCTTTGTATATGCAACTTAATACAACCCTGTGAGAAAGGAACTATCATTAACCCTATTTCACAAATGCAGAAATGGAGCCTTAGAGAGATTAAGATCACATGTCAAGGAAGTGCCAGGGCCTGGATTCTAACCATAGAAAAGTCCAATCTCAGAACCTCAGAACTGGCTGTGAAAAACCAAGAGCTTTAAGATACAATCAAGAAGATTGAAGGTGGACCCAAATATTCTCTTCAAAATGTTATAGGACTGTCTTGTTGAAAGTGGATAAGAGTTGTGCCTGTGGCCAAGGAATGATGTCAGCCCTTGCTCTGACTCTCACCCCATCTTGGCTGCTGAGAATGTGAACCCTGGCATCAGCAAGCTGGTACCCCTTCTGTCAGAGTCAGCCAGTAGGGAATGGGCTAGGACCGCATCTGAAGTCCTTAGTAGGATTCAGTAAGAGTCAGCAAGCAGAGTAGCTGGGGCCCTTTTTGGCTCCTCTCAAAAGCTGAGAGCTGAAGAATTGATGCTTTTGAACTATGGTGTTAGAGAAGACTCTTGAGAGTTCCTTGGACTTCAAGGAGATCCAACCAGACAATCCTAAAAGAAATCAGTCCTGAATATTCATTGGAAGGACTGATGCTGAAGCTGAAGTTCCAATACTTTGGCCACCTGATGTGAAGAACTGACTCATTGGAAAAGACCCTGATGCTGGGAAAGATTGAAGGTGGGAGGAGAAGGGGATGACAGAGGATGAGATGATTGGATGGCATCACTGATTCCATGGACATGAGTTTGAGTAAGCTCCGGGAGGTGGTAATAGATAGGGAAGCCTGGCGTGCTGCAGTCCATGGGGTCACAAAGAGTAAAACACAGCTGAGCGACTGAACTGAACTGACTGATACTTCATGGGTCCTATGGGCTCTTCTACCTTGTCCCAGTGGCCCAAAGGGTGTGCACTCAGGTTACACTTAGACCTGGCCTCAGCCTCCCCACCTGATACCGAAGTCGGGTACAGTTGACAAAAGCCTGCCAGGCCCCTCTGTCCACAGGACTTCCCAGGCAAGAATACTGGAGTGGGTTACTGTTTCCTTCTCCAGGGGATCTTCCCGACCCAGGGATTACATCCTCGCTTCTTGTGTCTCCTGCATTGGCAGGTGGGTTCCTTACTACTGAGCAACCCCTGTCACATGATGCTCATCTCATGAAACTGAAATGAAAGAAGTAAGACCAGCTAGCAGTATCCTGGGTGGTTCACCTCAGTCAGGTGTGGTGAGGGTAGGCTGTGCAAAAGGAAACATTAAAGGTCTTTGGCAAGAATGTAGGTGCAATTCAACTACCAAGCAAGAACAAGGGATCATTACCTGAGACTTTTGTTACCAGAGTTCACTCCCAGCCCCAAAGTAGAGGAGTTATGTATATATATTGATGAGAAATCACACACACAGTTTCTGTGTGGGTGTTCTGTAGGAGACTTCACGGAGATCTGGTTCTGTCTCACTAGCTTAAAACATTATTTTTAAATTCTTGTGTTCTGTTCTTTTTGTTGTTAATTCCTTCATGAATGCATGGTATAGACCTTTATAGAAATTGATCTAAAAATGCAGAAGAACTGATTTTAGTCAAGCGATTATTTTGGCATGTCTAATCTGTTTTCTTTAAATACTGGCTGTTCATTCCATGAACTTGCTCCATCATGCTCCCAATCTAAGCCTAACAGAGAAGAAGCTTTTGTGCATGAGAAAGGGGCCAGGAAAGCTTATGTCCAGGGACTGCCTTGCAGAAGCAGACTTTCAGACAGCTGAACATGCAAAGAGACCTCCGCACTGCTGCTTGAACCTGCTTCCTCAGCCACAGAGAGAAACAATAGTGTATCAACAGCAAGGGAACTTTCTAGACTCCCTTAGAATGCAGAGTTGAGAGAAATCCTCTGTATTAATGAGTCACATGGGCTTCCCAGGTGGCACTAGTGGTAAAGAATCCACCTGCCAATGCAGGAGACGTAAGAGATGTGGGTTCAGTCCCTGCATTGAGAAGATCCCCTGGAGAAAGGCATGGCTTCCCACTTCCATATTCTTTCCTGGAGAACCACATGGGAAGAGGACCCCTAGGGCCGCAAGGAGTTGGACACAACTAATGCAACTTAGCACACACACACACAATGAGTAATATAGGCACGGGTTGTCTATACCCTTGCTTATATTTTCTATATCACTATTTCTGCCCCAAAATAAAATACAGAAGTCTGTACTCTCCACTCACAAGTTTATGTATCTTCAAAGGCAGTGACCATTTCTTTTTGCCTTAAAAAATTTTTCCAGAGGTGTTATCTATGCTATGAAAAGAGCACTGTGCATGCAGGAATCATTTAATACATGCTGTTGCATTGAGTTGGTAAGGAAATAACGCTGCAGGCTCTGCAGCTGAACTTACTGAGTGGATGGTATGGTCCTTCGCTCAGCCATGCTCAGACAAGACCTGCAACAGGTGACACTTAGGCGAGGGTACCCTGGCTTCACCAGAGTGAATTATACTGAGAAATATGATGAGAACTAACTTTGTTGTTTTACTGTCAGTTGCATAGTTGGCTCTGTGTTAAGCTATTAAATGTAGTTGCGTCATTTAATCCTTACAAGTCTTTGAGGTATGAGAGAAGGAAACTGAAATTTGGAGAAGTTACGTGACACAGTCAAGGTCAGACATGTATGTTGTCAGATGAGGCACTGACCCCACTTTGCATGAGGCCAGTGTGTTACCTCCTTGTTGCTCTCCTTTGCTGCACGCTGTCATCCTACTGAAGATCAAGAACGCACCCCTGCTATATTTTCCTAGAATGATAGGACAGGCTACTTACTTTGAACTTGCCAACTTCTAGATTATCATTAAAATTAAAACAGGCTCAACTTCACAGTTTCACATCTCTGCACGCTTTCCTTACAAGCAGAGCATGATATATATGAGAGCATCAGATATCAAAATTCTCTTTTTTGTTATAGGACTAGGCTAATAAGATTAATTTTGATCTGCTGATGACGAGATTAAAATCAAATTTCCATCATGCTTGGGAAGACGTGTTAACCAAAATGGATGATTTAGCATTTCATTGTTTACTGTAGCCATCCAACTCCCAAAAAGGGAGACTCAAAATGATGGTTTTAAAAATAAGTACTCTATTTAAAGAATTAAATAGAAATGGCCAAGAAGGAGTCCTGTAAACAGCTCAATTTTATACCAAAATTCATTTTGGGAATTATCTGGCTGTACCTGGTGAATCTCTTGTGGGAGTCATTAGACTCTGACCATGTTCTTTTCCCTGATATTATCACTTAATTAAGCAGCTTATTTCAGTTGCCTGAGGGCTTCTTAAACCTTTATTTTAAAAATAAAAAAGTTCTCTTTAGAATCTCTTATTATTTCCTGGTGGCTCAGTAGGTAAAGAATCTGCCTGCAATGCAGGAGATACAGACTCAATCCCTGGGTCCGGAAGATCCCCTGGAGAAGGAAAGGGCAACCCACTCCAGTATTCTTGCCTGGGAAATCCCACAGACAGAGGAGCCCAGCAGGCTACAGTCCATGAGGTCACAAGACTCAGACACAAGTTAGCGACTAAACCACCACCACCATTATTGACAGTCTACTTCATATTTCTGGCATGTAAGCAATCATGAGTGGTTATTTTTATGCTACTAGAAATAAGTTTTATCCTGTGATAAGCATGTGTGTAGGCTGTGTGCTCAGTCAATGGTGTCTGACAACTCTTTTTCTACCCTTTAACAAGAGAAATATACAAATAAAAAATAAAAGCACGTATGTAAAATAACAGCAATAAAAACTATATTTGACTAGGAAAAATGCTGTTTGTTCAGTGTTCTACCCTTAAATGTAATTGTGTAATTGAAAAATTTCTGAAAATAAGCCGATAATCAATTTTCTTTATTCAGGTTTAGTTAATTATTTAAAGCATAATGTCATGACATATGAACATCACGTTTCTTAGTATTATATACTACACAAACAGGATTCAGCTTTGCCCATGTTATTGAGGGAAGTAGATTATAAGAAGTGTGTCCCATTTTCTTGTAAGGACACTATTGCAAGGAGGGGGCTATTTGAGGCTGACAGTGGTTCATTGTCATTAATTAATGATGATTTGTTAAATGGAAGGGATCTACTTTTAAATGCTTGAGATAATTTTAAATAGTAAAACACATTTTAATAAGTGCATTTAAACAGTAAAGGTATTTCTCTGAATTTTTCAAAAGTCAACATTAATGTACTGTACTTATTGATAATTTAAGGAACTTCAGTGTACCATAGGCCTTTCCTGGTGGCTCAGACCATAAAGAATCTGCCTGCCGTGTAGACCTGGGTTCAATCCCTGGGTTAAGAAGATCCCCTGGAGAAGGGGATGACTTCCCACTCCAGTATTCTGGCCTGGAGAATTCTGTGGACAGAGGAGCCTGGCAGGCGACAGTTCATGGGTTTGCAAAGAGTCAGACACAACTGAGCAACTTTCACTTTCACAGTGTACCATAAGGTGTACAACTAGCACATAGTTGTATATGTTTTCTGGGTTACAATTTGATGTATCTTCTCCTCTTTATATCGGAGAAGGCAGTGGCAACCCACTCCAGTACTCTTGCCTGGAAAATCCCATAGACGGAGGAGCCTGGTAGGCTCCTCCGTGGGGTCGCGAAGAGTCGGACACGACTGAGCAACTTCACTTTCACTTTTCACTTCCATGCATTGGAGAAGGAAATGGCAACCCACTCCAGTGTTCTTGCCTGGAAAATCCCAGGGACGGGGAGCCTGGTGGGCTGCCATCTATGGGGTCGCACTGAGTCAGACACGACTGAAGCGACTTAGCAGCAGCAGCAGCTCCTCTTTATATGCGATCTCAAATAAACGTTTTCAGGGGCTTTTGGTCACTGAAATGTAGAAAGAGTTTAAGGTGATGTTTTGATGGTCCACATATCTTGAAGGTGGAGCTGGTGGCACCCTTTCTTTTGTTAAAAATCCCCTATAGCAAAAAGAATATTCAAAACTTTCCTGTTACTCGCCAAGAGCAAAATTAGTTTGAGTCTTTGAAGACATTACAATAAAAGTCTGTTCTGTAGCTCATCTCAGGAATTTTAGCTCTGGGAATTTGGACAGCAAAGTTTGATTTTGCTAGTCTTTTGGATCATCTTCTTTTCACTGCTTCTGTTCCAGTGACAATTTTAGGGATGCCTAGAAGAAAAGAGGGAGCACAAATGCAAAGCCATAGAATTTGGTGAAGATGCTGTGAGGTGGGGAGGTAGCAGGGGGGAGAGCAGAGCAAGGAGAGTGGAGGACAGCAGTTACTTACACACACACACACATAGACTCACATTCAGCGGGATTTATTTAGAAACACCTACATCTTTTGAAGCCTGAGGAGTTGCCATGCATCATAAATTCGCAACTACTTTCCAATGCCAATGAGAATAAGATTAAGGATTTCAGCCCTAGCAGGGCATCTGAGATTTGCAGACATTCAGAAGATGGTTAACAAAGACCTGACACTGAGTGGAGGAGGTAATACAGGTAACAGGTTCCATACTGGGTATGACACCTGTAGGACAACCAATAGGCAAAGTTCCCTTTGTCCTTCACTTAGAGGGCAACTTGATATTTATATTTGTATAAGATATTCTGTGGTCATAAAAGCCCCTTCTTTCTTTGAATAAGTATATTGTAGTAGAAATTAAACGTGTTTCAAAGTCAAAGGGCTGTATGTCTGAAAAGCAGTTCTGTCCTCAATAGCTGTGTGACCCTGTGCAAAGTTGGTGGTGTCTCTGAATCCCAGATTCCTTGTATGTAAAATGAGATTAAAAATCTGACTATAAAAGTCAACTCTGCATCTATGAGGATTAGTGATAATACAATCGTATAGGCAAATGCACAGGTCTTGGTTCACGTACTGTTAAAGCCTGTCTTGAAGGATTTTGAACATAACCTTTCTAGCATGTGAAATGAGCGCAATTGTATGGTAGTATGAACATTCTTTGGCATTGCCCTTCTTTGAGACTGAACGAACACTGATCTTTTCCAGTCCTGTGGCCACTTTGAGTTTTCCAAATCTGCTGACATTTTGAGTGCAGCACTTTAACAGCATCATCTTTTAGGATTTTAAATAGCTCAGCTGGAATTCTATCACCTCCACTAGCTTTGTGTAGTAACACTTCCTAAGACCCGCTTGACTTCACACTCCAGGACATCTAGCTCTAGGTGAATGACCACACCATTGTGGTTATCCATGTCATTGAAAACTCTTTCGTAAATTTCTTCTGTGTATTCTTGCCACCTCTTCTTAATCTCTTTTGCTTCTGTTAGGTCCTTAACGTTTCTGTCTTTATAGTGCCCATCCTTGCGTTAAATGTTCCTTTGGTATCTCCAATTTTCTTAAAGAGATTTCTAGTCTTTCCCATTCTATTGTTTTCCTTTATTTCTTTGCATTGTTCATTTAAGAAGACCTTCTTATCTCTCCTTGCTATACTCTAGAACTCTGTATTCACTTGGGTGTATCTTTTCCTTTCTTCCTTAACTTCTCTTCTTTCCTCAGCTATTTGTAAAGCCTCTTCAATCACTTTGCCTTCTTCCATTTCTTTTTCTTGGGGATGGTTTTGGTCACTGCCTCCTGTACAGTGTTACGAACCTCCATCCATAGTTCTTCAGGCACTGTCTACCAGATCTAATCTCTTGAACCTATTCGTCACCTCCACTGCATAATCATCAGGGATCTGACTTAGATCATACCAAAATGGCCTATTGGTTTTCCCTGCTTTCTTCAATTTAAGCCTGAATTTTGCAATAAGAAGCTTATGACTGAGCCACAGTCAGCTCCAGGTCTTGTTTTTACTGACTGTATAGAGCTTCTCCTTCTTTGGCTGCAAAGAACATAACCAATCTGATTTTGCTATTGACCATCTGGTGATGTGCATGTGTAGAGTTGTCTCTTGGGTTGTTGGTAAAGGGTATTTGCCATGACCAGTGTGTTCTCTTGACAAAACTCTGCTAGCCTTCGCCCTGCTTCATTCTGTGCTCCAGGGCAAAATCTGCCTGTTATTTCAGGTATCTCTTGACATCCTACTTTTGCATTCCAATCACCTGTGATGAAAAGGACATTTTTTTTTTTTTTTTTTGGTGTTAGTTCTAAAAGATGTCCTAGGTCTTCATAGAACTGATCGACTTTAGCTTCTTTGGTGTCAGTGGTTGGGGCACAGGCTTGCATTACTATAATGTTGAATGGTTTGCTTTGGAAACGAACTGAGATCGTTCTGTTGTTTTTGAAGTTGCACTCAAGTACTGCATTCCCAATTCTTTCGTTGACTGTGAGGGCTACTCCATTTCTTCTAAAGGATTCTTGTCCACAGTAGTAGATATAGTGGTCACCTGAATTAAATTTGCCCATTCCTGTCCCGTTCACTGCTTCCTAAAATGTTGATGTTCAATCTTCCCATCTCCTGCTTGACCACATCCAGTTTGCCTCGAATCACAGACCTAACATTCCAGGTTAGGAGTGTTGTTCTTTATAGCACTGGACTTACTTTCCCCACCAGACGCAGCCGCAGCTGAGTGTTGTTTCTGCTTTGGCCCAGCTGCTTCATCATTTCTGGAGCAGATAATGAAGGACAGGGAGCGCTGGTGGGCTACAGTCCATGAGGTTGCCAAGAGACTGATACAGCAACAAAAGCAACAGGTCTCAGCGCCCTTTACGACACTCCAGACATTGTTCTAAACACTGAGGGCAGAGGTGAAGCGTATAGGCCAGCCCCTTCCTCTCCGTTCATATGTTGATAAGCAGGCTCAACAAATGATAGAATTTATTAATATACGCAAAACCCTAATGTAGAGCGATGTGCAGTACTATATATCAGCCTTCTGGAGCCTGAGATGGTTCAATAAATACTTGAGGAAAGAAGCAATGTGAAAGAGAGGGAAAAAAACGCAGCAGAAGATACTCCTGGAAAAATCAGGGGGAAAGTGGCTTGATGAGGGCATTGGGACCACAGTTAAGGCACCGGAGGGGAAATGGTTTGCCCTCTATTGGTGGAAATAAGTAACTACACTCAAGACTTGAGCCCCTTCCCCTGCCAGGCAACCACAAACGGTTACAGAAAAGGGGACACCTGTTTTGTCTCAATTCTCTCCTAGGATAAGATTTTTAAGAAAAAAACATTAAATAAAACCATAATGTTGTATGTGTGACATGTGTGTGTGTATTTGTGCATATTTACATACAGCTGCATCTGGGAATCTTTCTCAAAACTGTGATTTTTTATTTACAGTTTGATTATGTGCTTGATGTGTTTATACATCTTTGCATGATCTCTATTAGGGAAAGCGCAGAAATACCCCAAGTTATTTTAGTCTCCTTTCTTCTTGACCAGCTCCCATGCTGCATAGCTCTTCCCATCACATATGCCCTCAGATCTTTTCTAGGTCCTTCCCCACTCTCTCCTTTGCAGTTGAGTCTCTGCTGCCAGGTGCTTGCTCATCCTTTTGCAGGGAAAATGGAGTGGACTGCAAAGCTATCAGTGTGAAAAATCCCCCTTAATGCTGAGCATCACTTCTGCAGCTTTGTAGCATCAGATGGCAGTATTGTCATCCACAGCCCAGCAGCTATTTCACCTCGGGAATTAGTATTTATATTCAGCATGGAGAAGGTCTAATGTGCTGAGATTATTATCATATATATGGCTTTTGTGTACTGTTTACCAAAAAAAAAATCTTCTGAAAGGAAGATAATTGCTGGGGTTAGTGCATCTGTTTAGCATGCTCTCCTCATGCCTGAATACTAGATCTTTGCAACTTACTGAGTTCTTTCTCTTGGCTCTGATATGGAATTGTTCACACGCATCCTTGCAATAAACGTTATCTTATTCCTTTTAATAGGCCATTTGCTTCACCAGAAAGCAGAGTTCTCTTAGTCTGCAAGAGTCACTTTGACTTCTTCAAGAGAGCACTTGTATTGTCCTTAAAATTTCATCCAACAAAGTAAGCAATTAATTGTGAGCAGACCTCATCTGTCTGTGGAAAGTCTGTCTCTCTCTTTTCTACTTATTCCAAAATCAAGCCCACAGGTGAAGAGTTTAAATGTAGCTTGCTACTGCTGCTGCTGCTGCTGCTAAGTCGCTTCAGTCGTATCTGACTCTGTGCAACCCCAGAGACGGCAGCCCACCAGGCTCCCCCGTCCCTGGGATTCTCCAGGCAAGAACACTGGAGTGGGTTGCCATTTCCTTCTCCAATGCATGAAAGTGAAAAGTCAAAGTGGAATCGCTCAGTTGTGTCCGACTCTAGTGACCCCATGGACTGCAGCCTACCAGGCTCCTCCATCCATGGGATTTTCCAGGCAAGAGTACTGGAATGGGGTGCCATCGCCTTCTCCAAAATGTAACTTGTTAGCAGATAGCAAAAGGGAGAACTATGGAAAGGAGAGGACCGAAGCCCACATTGAAGCTATTTTTTACAAAACAAAACTGAGGCCTAAACTGTGGAATGAAGACTTTTATACAGAAGGATGAATTTAGCCCCGTGTTGCTATTTGAGTATTGTTCAGTGTGTGTGCTGTGCTGCCTGGCACACAGTAAGAGCTTAATTAATGCATGCTAAGGGGATGGACTGATAAATGTTCACAACTGAGATGGGGATCTTAAATGGTTAAGATCTTAAATGCGAAATGTATTCTTAAGTGTTAAGGAAATGGAAAATTTTAATTTGGTGCCAGAAGATACTCCACTTGGGATTATATTACAAATATTCTTCAAAAATAGTGATAGTTGGGAATTCCCTGACAATCTAGTGGTTAGGACTTGGTGCTTACACAGCTGTGGCCTGGGTTCCATCGCTGGTGGGAGAACTAAGATCCCTCAGTTCAGTTCAGTTCAGTCACTCAGTCGTGTCCTACTCTTTGCAACCCCATGAATTGTAGCACGCCAGGCCTCCCTGTCCATCACCAACTCCCGGAGTTCACTCAGACTCACGTCCATCAAGATGGTGATGCCATCCAGCCATCTCATCCTCTGTCGTCCCCTTCTCCTCCTGCCCCCAATCCCTCTCAGCATCAGGGTCTTTTCCAATGAGTCAACTCTTCGCATCAGGTGGCCAAAGTATTGGAGTTTCAGCTTTAGCATCAGTCCTTCCAATGAACACCCAGGACTTATCTCCTTTAGGATGGACTGGTTGGACTTCCTTGCAGTACAAAAGTCTTCTCCAACACCACAGTTCAAAAGCATCAATTCTTCAACACTCGGCTTTCTTCACAGTCCAACTCTTACATCCATACGTGACCACTGGAAAAACCATAGCCTTGACTAGATGAACCTTTGTTGGCAAAGTAATGTCTCTGCTTTTGAATATGCTATCTAGGTGGGTCATAACTTTCCTTCTAAGGAGTAAGCGTCTTTTAATTTCACGGCTGCAGTCACCATCTGTAGTGATTTTGGAGCCCAGAAAAATAAAGTCTGACACTGTTTCCCCATCTATTTCCCATGAAGTGATGGGACCAGATGCCATGATCTTCGTTTTCTGAATGTTGAGCTTTAAGCCAACTTTTTCAGTCTCCTCTTTCACTTTCATCAAGAGGCTTTTTAGTTCCTCTTCACTTTCTGCCGTAAGGGTGGTGTCATCTGCATATCTGAGGTGATTGATATTTCTCCCGGCAATCTTGATTCCAGCTTGTGCTTCCTCCAGCCCAGCGTTTCTCATGATGTACTCTCCATATAAGTTAAATTAGCAAGGTGACAATACACAGCCTTGACGCACTCCTTTTCCTATTTGGAACCAGTCTGTTGTTCCATGTCCAGTTCTAACTGTTGTTTCCTGACCTGCATATAGGTTTCTCACTAAAGAGATCCCTCACTAACTGCCAGAAATTAAAACAAATAAAAAAAGTGCTAAGGACTCTGTTCGCTAATAAGCCCAATTCCCTTTCACATTGTAGGGATCCCTGTTGCTAGGTAAATGAACCTAATGGGAGGATGCTTTCTCTAACAAAGCCTTGGGTAGACCTTGGGTCCAAGATTCAGAGCTGCAAGGCATGCACTGATGCTTACTGATGAAAACCAAGTGTCCGGTGAGGGGGGTGTGGCAGAACTGTGGGCCCCCTTGCTGGGCTTTTCTGTTATACCTTTGCTTGTTAACTTTTGAAATGATATTCTTGAAAGATAAACTGAAGCCTCTGAAAAATTTTAAGAGTTTTTTTTTTGTTTTGTTTTGTTTTTGAGCAAAACTTGATTTGAATTGGGCAGTGCCAAACCAGAAGTGGTTAGGCCACTCTGCGACGGGAGGTAGGGGCAGGACTTTTATAGAAAACAGGCGGAAGCAAAGCAAGGAAGTATTTGATTGGCTACAGCTTTAGCAGTTGCTTTGTTTGAGAAAGCCTGGTTGGCTGTTTGTGATTGGTCATCCTTTGGTTTCCAGTTCTTTTTTTTTTTCCTTTAAAAGAATTTTTTTTAATTATTTTAATTGGAGGCTAATTACTTTACAATATTGTAGTGGTTTTGCCATACATTGACATGAATCAGCCATGGGTGTACATGCGTTCCCCATCCTGAACCCCCTTCCCACCTCCCTCCCCATGCCATCCCTCTGGGTCATCCCAGTGACGCACTTTGGGCTTAGGTTTCATTTGTTTAGTTAGGCTGCTAAGGTATGAGAACCACCTCACGATGATGACCTCCTTCTTTAATTAATTTAGCAATGCTAATGCCAGTCTTCTTGTCTGGAGAATCCCACGGACAGAGGAGCCTGGCAAGCTACAGTCCATGGGGTCACAAGATGCAAACATGACTGAGTGACTGAGCGTAGAACCCTGCAGAAATTTTGGAAATATAGAAAAGTATGATGCCATCACCCTAACCTAATAATGGATGCCTCTTTTCACTTATTTCTCTTTGGCCTTTTTTCCACAGCCTTAGAGAATTTTTGATAATTCCTGTTATAGTTTATATACCACTCAGCATCTTGGTTTCTTTTTTTAAGATAATGTTCCATCATAAGAATTTTATGTTGCTGCATAATCTGCACAGTTGTAGATAATTCTGGTATAATCACGTTAAGTGAAGACATTTTTAACTTCAGCTATATACATGTATAGGACTTTCCTGGTGGCTCAGACGGTAAAGCGTCTTGCTTACAATGCAGGAGACCTGGGTTCAATCCCTGGGTCGGAAAGATCCTCTGGCAAAGGAAATGGCAACCTACTCCAGTACTCTTGCCTGGAAAATCCCATGGACAGAGGAGCATGGTGGGCTACAGTCCACTGGGTTGCAAAGATATATGTGTGTATATTAACAAATATAGATAAAGAGCTATGAAAAAATAATAGCCCCTCAACTGTTTAGAAATCAAACATAAAGCAACTTTATCTATGACAAATTGATGAGTCAAAAACCAAGAAAAGAATAAAGAGCTTTTAGTAGCCAAACTTGATGACACAAAGCTCATGTATCTTAGTCATATTAAGTACTTCTCAGTACTCCATCATGATATATTACTCTTATGTACAGTTCTAACATACGTGGTTATTGGTATCAGTGTTAGTATTGATATTGATAATGGCCAGGGTTTACTAGCCTGGCAAGAAAGAAACAGTAAAATGATGAAAACAAGCATAAAACCTCAATGAGAACATCAATCTGAGAGAATGTAGTATAAGAGGAAAAATTACGAAGTCTGTCCCAAGATGTTTCAGTGGCAGATTATCATGGTAAGAAACTGCTTTTAAGGCGCTACTTTATATTCAGGGTGTGTATTCTGTTTTCAAAGGCAGGGAAATAGCTAATATATTTGGAGATATTTCCTTCTAAAATTGATTTTAAATAATTGAAGTGAGGTTTTAAAGGAACAAAGTTGCATTCTTTAATATTCCTCTATGACAACATTTATCTGAGGTTTTGAAAATAGTATTCACTATTTTCTCTATATTACCTTTTATTTAAACTTTGATATATCTTCTCATCCTAATGGGGATAGGAGAACACTTCCCGGGAATAACAGCTAATCATTGGGTGATGCTATTATACATACATTATATACAAAAGGAAGAAAAGTACAATAAATTATCCTTAATAATTATTATCCTTAAAGCAGCACACCTGTATTTTCATTAATCCACTCATAACTTTAAGCTGGGCTTTCCTTGTGGCTCAGCTGGTACAGAATCCACCTGCAATGCAGGAGACTTGGGTTCAATCCCTGGGTTGGGAAGATCCCCTGGAGAAGGGAAAGGTTACCCACTCCAGTATTCTGGCCTGGAGAATTCCATGGACTGGATAGTCCATGAGGTCACAAACAGCCAGACACAACTGGGTGACTTTCACTTTCACTTTCATCTTTAAGCTAAACCAATAGCACATATTGGTTATAAACAGTGTAGAGCTACCCACTCACACAGGTATCAGGCTTGTGTGTTCACATGTTTATCTATAACTGTGATCTCTCACTGATGAAGATAATGCTGTGTCCTTTTTCTGTGTGTGGTCTTATACATAGATGTACATACATGTGTTTTAAATACATAAGATTTTGTTGTTGTTCAGTCACTAAGCCGTGTCCAACTCGTTGTGACCCCATGGGCTGCAGCACACCAGGCTTCTCTGTCCTTCACCACCTCCCACAGTTTGCTCAGATTCATGTCCATTGAGTCAGTGATGCTATCTAACTGTCTCATATACAATTTTGAAAGTGAAAGTCGCTCAGTCATGTTCGACTCTTTGCGACCCCATGGACTATATAGTCCATGGAATTCTTCAGGCCAGAAAACTGGAGTGGGTAGCTATTCCCTGCTCCAGGGGATCTTCCCGAACCAGAAATTGAACCAAGGTCTCCTGCATTGCCGGCAGATTCTTTACCAGCTGAGCCACTACACAAATACACATAAGAGCAGTCTCGTTTTTCTTTTCTTCTACCATCTCCTTTCCCCAAGCTAGTTCAGGCTCCATTGGACTGAATCAAGGTGTCAATTCATTTCCATTAAAAATGTAATGCAACTGGTAGAGACATTGATTTGGAAATTTAATAGCAGTTCATTTAGAAAGGAGAGTGTTGGTGGAGTTTAATAAAAGGTCTCTTAAGACAATTGGTTTGCCACACGCCTGAGGATTATCTCACTTTAAATGACATTTAATAGCTTTCTTTTCCACATCCTTATAAACATTCAGTGTAACTGATCACTCTGAAAACCAGACCTGTGAAGTTCAGCAGAAATGAGGAAAATAGCTAGATTTCTGCTTCCAAACTTATTTTCAAATGGCTTTCTGCTTTCTATCAGAAAACACTTTTATGAACTCTCCTGAGAAAGAAATCCACCTCAATTTAAAGAAAGCAAAAAAAAAAAAATGTTTTGTAAAGAAAGTGCAATAAGATTCTGGATTAATAGCTAAAGGAAAAGTCAAAAGACATTCACTAAAACCACTAAAATGCCAAGGAAATGGAGATTTTTTTTTTTTAATGTCTCAAAGCACATTTAATCAGACTGCCCCCCAATTATCAGTGACTGTTCTGGCTAGGATTTCCAAGACAGGGAATATGCTTCTTTACTACAACTCACATCACTTTGCAGACGGTGCCTACAATGTTCAGTTAAGTTCAGTCACTCAGTCGTGTTCAACTTTTTGTGACCCCATGGACTGCAGCATGCCATGCCTCCCTGTCCATCACCAACTCTCAGAGTTTACCCAAACTCTGTCCATTGAGTTGGTGATGCCATCCAACCATCTTATCCTCTGTCATCCCCTTCTCCTCCTGCCTTCAATCTTTCCCAGCATCAGAGTCTTTTCAAATGAGTCAGCTCTTTGCATCAAGTGGCCAAAATATTGGAGTTTCAGCTTTAGCATCAGTCCTTCCAATGAACACTCAGGACTAATTTCCTGTAGAAGGGTCCGGTTGGATCTCCTTGCAGTCCAAGGGACTCTCACGAGTCTTCTCCAACACCACAGTTCAGAAGCATCAATTCAACACTCAGCTTTCTTTATAGTCCAACTCTCACATCCGTACATGACTACTGGAAAAAACATAGCCTTGACTAGACAGACATTTGATGGCAAAGTAATGTCTCTGCTTTTTAATACACTGTCTAGGTTGATCATAATAACTTTTCTTCCAAGGAGCAAGTGTCTTTTAATTTCATGGCTGCAGTCACCACCTGCAGTGATTCTGGAGCCCAGAAAAATAAAGTCAGCCACTGATTCCACTGTTTCCCCATCTATTTCCCATGAAGTGGTGGGACCAGATGCCATGATCTTACTTTTCTGAATATTGAGCTTTAAGCTAACTTTTTCACCCTCTTCTTTCACTTTCATCAAGAGGCTCCTTAGTTCTTATTCACTTTTTGCCATAAGGTTGGTGTCATCTGCATATCTGAGGTCATTGATATTTCTCCCGGCAATCTTGATTCCAGCTTGTGCTTCCTCCAGCCCAGCCTTTCTCATGATGTACTCTCCATATAAGTTATCCTACAATGTAATCCTCTGTAAAGTGAGGTGGATGCTATTTCTTCCAGCAGGAAGTCCCAGGTGTGGCAGAGGAGACCACTGAGTTACATGCTACAGTTCCTCCAGCTTGTGGGCAACAATAGACGCTCCTTGGGAGTGTGTGAGAGGATGAACCAGTTAGGAGAGCCCCACCCCATTGTTGGTGGTTCTGTAAGACTCAACAACAAGCCCCTGTGGACTTAGGTTTAGCTGTAGTGAGGTCCCATGTAGGTGACGTAGTCAGCCAGACCGACAGGCACATTTCTGTAAGGGCACAGGCCCCTACCTGCCAGGAAGAGGAGGTGCGATGAGATTGCGGTGGGGGTGTTGAAGATAATGACATATGGTCTGTGATCCCCTGTGGAGAGGGCTGCAGGGAAAACCCAGTGGAGATATGGATTATAGGTAAGATCTGAAGAGAAAGAATATAGGAGAGTCTGTTCAGTTCAGTTCAGTCACTCAGTCATGTCTGACTCTGTGACCCCATGGACTGCAGCACGCCAGGCTTCCCTGTCCATCACCAACTCCCAGAGCTTGCTCAAACCCATGTCCATTGAGTCAGTGATGCCATCCAACCATCACATCCTCTGTCATCCCCTTCTCCTCCTGCCTTTAGTCCTTCCCAGCTTCAGGGTCTTTTCCAAGGAGTCAACTCTTCGCATGAGGTGGCCAAAGTACTGGAGTTTCAGCTTTAGCATCATTCCCTCCAAAGAAATTCCAGGGCTGATCTCCTTCAGAATGGACTGGTTGGATCTCCTTGCAGTCCAAGGGACTCTCAAGAGTCTTCTCCAACACCACAGTTCAAAAGCATCAATTCTTCGGCACTCAGCCTTCTTCACAGTCCAACTCTCACATCCATACATAACCACAGGAAAAACCATAGCCTTGACTAGACAGACCTTTGTTGGCAAAGTAATGTCTCTGCTTTTGAATATGCTATCTAGGTGGGTCATAACTTTCCTTCCAAGGAGTAAGCGTCTTTTAATGTTATGGCTGCAGTCGCCATCTGCAGTGATTTTGGAGCCCAGAAAAATAGTCTGTCACTGTTTCCACTGTTTCCCCATCTATTTCCCATGAAGTGATGGGACCGGATGCCATGATCTTCGTTTTCTGAATGTTGAGCTTTAAGCCAACTTTTTCACTCTCCACTTTCACTTTCATCAAGAGGCTTTTTAGTTCCTCTTCACTTTCTGCCATAAGGGTGGTGTCATCTGCATATCTTAGGTTATTGATATTTCTCCCGGCAATCTTGATTCCAGCTTGTGTTTCTTCCAGTCCAGCGTTTCCCATGATGTACTCTGCATAGAAGTTAAATAAACAGGGTGACAATATACAGCCTTGATAAACTCCTTTTCCTATTTGGAACCAGTCTGTTGTTCTATATCCAGTTCTAACTGTTGCTTCCTGACCTGCATACAGATTTCTCAAGAGGCAGGTCAGGTGGTCTGGTATTCCCATCTCTTGAAGAATTTTCCACAGTTCATTGTGATCCACACAGTCAAAGGCTTTGGCATAGTCAATAAAGCAGAAAATGATGTTTTTCTGGAGCTCTTGCTTTTTCCATGATCCAGCGCATGTTGGCAATTTGATCTCTGGTTCCTCTGCCTTTTCTAAAACCAGCTTGAACATCTGCAAGTTCACGGTTAATGTATTGCTGAAGTCTGACTTGGAGAATTTTGAGCATTACTTTACTAGCATGTGAGATGAGTGCAATTGTGCGGTAGTTTGAGCATTCTTTGGCATTGCCTTTCTTTGGGATTGGAATGAAAACTGACCTTTTCCAGTCCTGTGGCCACTGCTGAGTTTTCCAAATTTGCTGGCATATTGAGTGCAGCACTTTCACAGCATCATCTTTCAGGATTTGTCTGTTGCAGAAATGGCAAGACTATGGCTGCCCTGCTCCAGTGTCCCTTGCAGACGTTATTAATTAACCACTAACTTTGTTTTTTTTTTCCCACTGGTGGGCAGTTTCAGAATCCCCAACACAACATCTAGGCAGGCAAAAGACGTTGATAGATTTGCCGTAGGAGATAAGATCTACTTGTTAACTGCTAATGGGTGTCACCAGTAGTGACTCATGATGGCTTCTTTTTTTATATTTGCCTAGTTTTCTCGGGTCTTAGTTGCAGCACACAGGATCTTTGATCTTTGTTGCTGCATGTGGGATGAGGCATGTGAACTCTTAGTTGTGGCATGTGGGATCTAATTCCCTGACCAGGAATCAGACCCTGGGCCCCTTGTATTGGTAGGATGGAGTCTTAGCCACTGAACCATCAGAGAAGTCTCCAAGATGACTTTTTTTAATGCTAAGTTGAGATTAATTTCAAATAAGAGAAAGTGTTTAAGTAAGACTTTCCAGAATGAACATGATGTCAATGGACAGATGTTTGGTACATGAACATTGGGATGACATCAGGAACCAAAGCTTATAGGGCATGTGTATGGAACTAGGTGCATTGACTTCTCCGTAAGACTGGGTGCATGTAAACATATGTTGTTTTTTAGTCGTTAGGCCATGTCCGACCTGTTGTGAACCCAGAGACTGTAGCCTGCCAAGCTCCTCTCTCCATGGAATTTCCCAGGCAAGAATACTGTAGAGGGTCCTTCTCCAATATAAAGATATAGTAGAAACCCAAAAGTAACTTAGAGTCATGCCATGGAAGACCTTTAGTGTCTTAGGAGATTTAACTTTTTTTTTTCTGAAATAATGGCAGTGTTTTGAGGGAAAATAACAACATGTTACTTTAATCAATTCATTTAAAATAGGACCATAAATATCTGAATAACCCATTTCTCCAAAGAGCAACCAAATGCAAGGATCCTCCAAAATCTACCTAAAGTTTTGCCATGGAAGAGTGTATGCTTCGTTTTTTTTTTTTTTTTTAAATTTCATTTCCTCAGATGTAGGGTAGTAGGTCAAGCTAGTAGGATGTATTTTGGGTTGACCTGTTTGTCTCAAAGGATATTTGTACCCTGTTATCATTTTCCTTCTTTCTATCAAATCATGATCGAGTGCTTGTTGTGAACCTGTGGAAGTGTCACTGTGTGATGGATGGTGTCTGTCCAAGGGCTTCCTGAATACCTAATTTTTTAAAGTTTGGCTCGGAGTCTGAAAGTGACACGAGAACAGTGGTGACATGATCATGAAGATACAAGTTACACATTTATCACTTTGGCTGCTTCCTGGCAGAGTGGTTTACGGTAGATTCTTGATTTCTCCGAATTCCGGAACCTTACAGACCAGCACTTAGTAAAGCTTGGAATGAATAGTCACAATCAAAAGCTGCTAAACTGGATTAAGAGTGTGGCTAAAGGTAATATGTATCCCTAATGATGAGGGTTTGATGCGAAGCTAGTAGTGGAAAAGCTCAGCTAATCTGAGTTCAACTACTGCCCTATCTTCTTGGATCCCCAGGGGAGTATAACTGCTCAGTATTTTCAACTCAGTAAGTCGCCATCTACTTAGGTTTAATTCAAAAGTTCACTCATTCTTGAATTATCTTAAAAAGAAACCCGCACAACAAATGCAAGTCTTCTTTCCGATTGCCCAGATGTGCAAGAGATGTTCCTGTGACTACCAGGATCCCGTCTCCTGCTGGGTTTTTATTCTATCGACCCCACCTTCCACCTGCTTGGCTGTTTGCCTCGACCAGTTCATGGGAGCATGTAAGAAAGAGCAGGGCACACGGTTGGACAAGCTCTCAACAGAATGCTGTGTTTATATGAGAAATAAGCCCCAAGGGCCGTGAGCAGTCTCGTCTTCACTAGTAACCAGAGAACTTGCTCTCCTAAGCAGTGGGACCTCAGGAAAGGGCCTTCTGGGAGTAATGAAACCTCACAGTCCTTCTCAGCCTATGAAAATTGAGCCGTTTTCATTCTCTGTTGAAACTGAGAATTCGTCTGTTTGAGGAATATTGTTTTTCAGACAGACCTAGGAGCCAACTGAGCGAAGTATGTTTCTGAAACACAGAACCTGGAAACAGTCTCCTATTCTCAATGAGGAGTTCTGTGTATGAGGAAGACGAAATGCTGATTTTATTCAAAAAATGTATTTCTTTGCTCTGTTAGCTATTTCCTGCCTATAGGGCCACTGTTAGTTGGGAATTTATTGCTTAGACAAAAATTAGGTCAAATGTTATCAAAAGAGAAAGAACTATAAATTACACTTAGAGCACTTGGAGCCAGATTAATGTAGTTGCGCATGGGCATGTGTGTGCACGCACACACACACACACACACACACACACACACACACTCTTACACACTGACATTTTCCTAGGCAAGAATAGTACTCAGCTGGTGATATAAAAAAAAATCATACTGAATCTGCTAACAATATGAGTTTGTAGTTTGGGGGTTTTAATATTGTCAAGCCTAGGCTGTATCTTTCTGTCCTTTACTGGGATTAATTTCTATGAGGAGTAGGTAGAATCTCCCACTCTTAAGACATGGGACTCAATCACCCTGCTTTAGCTAAAGTCCACAGAAACAATATAAGGGATTTGTAGTCACAAGATATGGGTTTAAGTCCTGAATTCATCATTTCTTCTCTGTAATCTTGGTCAGGTCATTTCAGTCATTCAACAGACAAACATTGAGTGCTTCTTCCATGCAGCTGCTGTTCTAGGCATTTGAGAGGCAAAGATGAAAAGATATAGGCTTTTCTCAATACATATACAGTAGAGCGAAGACGCAGATACACAATTACCTTTCAATATGAGAGTTAAAATAACAGAGGTTATAGAAGTTGGCATGGGAGGCACATAGTGAGCTTAGGAAGTCTGGGAGGAGTTTCTAAAGGGTCCTGGAAGGCAACAACAATACTGATAAATTCTCCAACAGTCTGCATGTCACTGTTACCATTACAGGCTTAGAAATTCTCTCCGGTCACAGTCCTTATTCCCATCAGAGTCCAGGAAACCGATACCTGCTGTTTGTACTCTGAGAAGGCTGAAGTATATAAATCAAAAAATTATGTGTTAATTTACGCATAAACCAGTAACTGCCTAGAGAATTGGATAATTGCACCTGACACCTTGATTTCTTATCCGTCAGCATAGCAATGATAATGATGACAATACAGTCCCTCTGTGCCTCTTAAGTATGCGGCTAGGTTTGGAAATCCAAGTCTAGCTATCAAGATATGAACTAAGTGCTTGTCGTGCATCCTTTTTTAAAAAAGTGTTTGGCCACAGTGCAAGATATGTGGGATCGTAGTTCCCTGAGCAGGGATCGAACACATACCCCTTGCACTGGAAGCGTACCATCCTAACCGAGGGACTGACAGGGGAGTCCTGGATGTGCACCCTTTTATTCAGTGTCTTTATGTAGTTTCTTCATTTCTTCTGGGTTAAAATGCAGATAGTATTTTCCCAATTTTATAAAAGAGGGAACCGAGGCGTAGAAAATTTTAATAATTTATTCAAGATCACACAACAAATCAGCTTCACAGACAACTTTATGGGGTGGCTACTCTAAAACCCATGGTGTTACAGACAAAGTGTACAATGTCCCATGAAATAATAAAAACATGCTGCAAGAACTTTATTAACTGCAAACACCTTTACAAGAAAGACTTAACAGGATGTGGCAAGAAACAGGAACACTGAGGAAAATAATTGCTGGTTTTAGACACTACTCTCACAGTTCAGTTCAGTTCAGTCGCTCAGTCGTGTCCGACTCTTTGCGGCCCCATGAACTGCCGCACTCCAGGCCTCCCTGTCCATCACCAACTCCCGGAGTTTACCCAAACTCATGTCCATTGAGTCTGTGATGCCATCCAACCATCTCATCCTCTGTCTTCCCCTTCTCCTCCTGCCCTCAATCTTTCCCAGCATCAGGGTCTTTTCCAATGAGTCAGCTCTTCGCATGAGGTGGCCAAAGTATTGGAGTCTCAGCTTCAGCATCAGTCCTTCCAATGAACACCCAGGACTGGTCTCCTTTAGGATGGACTGGTTGTATCTCCTTGCAGTCCAAGAGACTCTCAGGAGTCTTCTCCAACACCACAGTTCAAAAGTATCAATTCTTCAACTCTCAGCTTTCTTTATAGTCCAATTCTCACATCCATACAGGGCCACTAGAAAAACCATAGCCTTGACTAGACGGACCTTTGTTGGCAAAGTAATGTCTCTGCTTTTGAATATACTGTCTAGGTTGGTCATAACTTTCCTTCCAAGTAGTAAGCATCTTTTAATTTCATGGCTGCAGTCACCATATGCAGTGATTTTGGAGCCCCGAAAAATAAAGTCTGACACTGTTTCCACTGTTTCCCCATCTATTTTTCATGAAGTGATGGGACCAGATTCCGTGATCTTCGTTTTCTGAATGTTGAGCTTTAAGCCAACTTTTTCACTCTCCTCTTTCACTTTCATCAAGAGGCTCTTTAGTTCTTCTTCACTTTCTGCCATAAGGGTGGTGTCATCTGCATATCTGAGGTTATTGATATTTCTCCTGGCAATCTTGATTCCAGCTTGTACTTTTCTTCCAGCCCAGTGTTTCTCATGATGTACTCTCCATATAAGTTAAATAAGCAGGGTGACAATATACAGCCTTGACGAACTCCTTTTCCTATTTGGAACCAGTCTGTTGTTCCATGTCCAGTTCTAACTGTTGCTTCCTGACCTGCATACAGGTTTCTCAAGAGGCAAGTCAAGTGGTCTGGTATGCCTATCTCTTGCAGAATTTTCCACAGTTTATTGTGATCCACAGAGTCAAAGGCTTTGGCATAGTCAATAAAGTAGAAACAGATGTTTTTCTGGAAATCTCTTGCTTTTTCGATGATCCAGCGGATGTTGGCAATTTGGTCTCTGGTTCCTCTACCTTTTCTAAAACCAGCTTGAACATCTGCAAGTTCACAGTTCACGTATTGCTGAAGCCTGGCTTGGAGAATTTTGAGCTTTACTTTACTAGCATGTGAGATGAGTGCTATTGTGCGGTAGTTTGAGCATTCTTCGGCATTGCCTTTCTTTGGGATTGGAATGAAAACTAACCTTTTCCAGTCCTGTGACCACTGCTGAGTTTTCCAAATTTGCTGGCATATTGAGTGCAGCACTTGCATAGCATCATCTTTCAGGATTTGGAATAGCTAAACTGGAATTCTATCACCTCCACTAGCTTTGTTCATAGTGATTCTTTCTAAGGCCCACTTGACTTCACATTCCAGGATGTCTGGCCTAAGTGAGTGATCACACCATCATGATTATCTGGGTTGTGAAGATCTTTTTTGTACAGTTCTTCTGTGTATTCTTGCTACCTCTTCTTATTCTTATTTGGATCATGAACTCCTTATTGCCAAATTCAGACCGAAATTGAAAACAGTGGAGAAAACCACTAGACCATTCAGGTATGACCTAAATCAAATCCCTTATGACTATACGTAGAAGTGAGAAATAGAGTTAAGGGACTAGATATGATAGACAGAGTGCCTGATAAACTACGGATGGAGGTTTGTGACATTGTACAGGAGACAGGAATCAAGACCATCCCCAAGAAAAAGAAATGCAAAAAAGCAAAATGACTGTCTGAGTAGGACTTACAAATAGCTGTGAAAAGAAGGGAAGCGAAAAGAAAAGGAGAAAAGAAAAGATATATCCATTTGAATGCAGAGTTCCAAAAATAGCAAGGAGAGAGAAGAAAACCTTCCTCAGCGATCAATGCAAAGAAATAGAGGAAAACAATAGAATGGGAAAGATTAAAGATCTCTTCAAGAAAATCAGAGATACCAAGGGAACATTTCATGCAAAGATGGGCTCAATAAAGGACAGAAATGGTATGAACTTAACAGAAGCAGAAGATATTAAGAAGAGGTGGCGAGAATACTGTCATAAGTTATTGGCTATTATTTTTTTGGCTCTTGCACCTACTTTTTTGCCTACAGAAATATATAGCACTTGAGATATAACCATTAAAAAGCTGTCTCATGCCTGCTTTACATCAGCGAATAGTATCTACAACCAATATATGTATTGTATATGGTGAATCTTCACTGTTTATATTGGAGAAAGAAATGGCAACCCACTCCAGGATTCTTGCCTGGAGAATCCCATGGACAGAGGAGCCTGGCAGGCTACAGTCCATGAGGTCCCAAAGAGTTGGACACAACTGAATACACACACACACACACACACACACAATTTATATCGTGATTTAGAGCTTTTCCTTCCTGCTTGATATATATTGGTGAGGCACTGCCATGGCTTGTATATTTCAAGCATACTTTATGAATTCAGTAGTAGTGTTGTACTAAATGGTATCTAAATCCAATGCTATGATGGGTTTTATGTAGGCATAAAAGTCCAGGGGCAGTGAGACAATAGCAATCTAGGGTTTACAGCAGCAACCAACACACTTTAAGAACCACAGGTGCAGAGTTCATTCTTAGGGAGCAGGGCTTTGAATGAGAGCATCACCCAAGTAGCCCGCTTGTCCCACGAATGCTGATTGAGCTCTCCTCTTGTTTATGGATGGTGCCCCATCAACCATTTCTCTGTACTCTTGCCCAGAACCAATGTGTTCACCATTATTAACTAACACAGAGTCTAATACATGAGGACAACAGATAGTAATTCTCGACAGACCCTTTTAAAAGTTGCTGGTATTATTAGATCCAGCTTTGAGAGCTAGGAGATATCAACAATCACTAAGGCACCATTGAGTTTTCTATAAAAATTCTTGACTGTGGGTTAGGAATCGTATCTTAAGTGCACCATTCTCCCAAGGTTATGATATAAGGATTGCTTGACAATCACAAGATCAGATGTTGGTGTATTACATAAAGGATACCAGTTTTGCTGGACGAGGAAGGTAGCATTATAAAGTACATTTATAGTTCCAGGTCACTCACAAAAAGAGTTGCCCTGCACATGTGGCCCACAGAAGCCCATCACGGGGGGCCATGCCTCTCTTCCCCAAACATGACACATACTTTTGACATTCTGGTGACTGAAAACTACCTCCCCAACTTATTAGAAATGAATTTTCAAAACATCAACATTTTTGATCGTGTAAAGTGACTAAATAGCAACAAGGAGCTTAAAAATGAAGTTGGTGGGCGCAGTCTATCTCACATTGAACTTCTTGAGCTTCAGGAACCTGCCCATTGAGTAAATGTTGTGGCTCTGACTTCTTTAGAGACGAGTCCCTCATGTAGAGGCTGAAAAATGGTCACCGAGCTCTTGTGTGCAGGAGAGGAAATGCAGTGTGCTTTGTGACCTGCTGATGGGGATCTCATTTGGACTGCTCACGGCTCCTGTTAAACCAACACAGGAAAACAATGATAATAAGGCCAACTTCCAGTCTTCCTGAGCCTAGAACGGCTGATGCACAAACCTCAAGTTGAAAGAAGCATTTTAGCCACTTGTAGTAAAATATACATGGAGATGAAATGAAGAAGCAGAGAAGCTGAGCAAGCATTTTACCCAGTGAGTTCCCCTCGCTGCACTGTTCTAGACAAATGAGCTATTTTGTGAATGGAATAAGAGCATTGAAAGAGAATAGGGGATCTGTGCTGTATGCAAAGGACATACATACAGTTGCCCTTTTTGATAATTAAAAGTGAAAGTGAAGTCACTCAGTCGTGTACGACTCTTTGCGACTCCATAGACGGTAGCCCACTAGGCTCCTCAGTCCATGGAATTCTCCAGGCAAGAGTACTGGACTGGGTTGCCATTTTCTTCTCCAGGGGATCTTCCCTTCCCAGGGATCGAACCCGGGTCTCCTGCATTGCAGGCAGACTTTTTACCATCTGAGCCACAGGGAAGCCCTTGTTTTATTAAGTCAGTTATAAAAGTGCAGTTTATAAAAGCTTTCCTTCCCAGTTGTTTTCTTTACCTTGTCTTTAAACCCACAATTAACCATCCTCTTCAATGTACACATAATAAGTATGAGAACTAACATCATCTTTCATGGCAAGCCAGAATTCAAATGCACATTTTGACCAGAGCCAAAAACTGGCCCTATACCATAATAGCTAACTTTGATTAAATCAATTTGAAATAAATATGTAATGCTAAGTTGCTTCAGTCATGTCCGACTCTACGCAACCCCATAGACGGCAGCCCACCAGGTTCCCCCATCTCTGGGATTCTCCAGGCAAGAACACTGGAGTGGGTTGCCATTTCCTTCTCCAATGCATGAAAGTGAAAAGTGACAGCGAAGTCGCTCAGTCGTGTCCAACTCTTAGCGACCCCATTGACTGCAGCCCACCAGGCTCCTCCATCCATGGGATTTTCCAGGCAAGAGTACTAGAGTGGGGTGCCATTGCCTTCTCCAAAATATGTAATATGTGCATACAAATACACATTTGTAAATATATATGAATGTATATATAATTATACTTTACATAAATGCTACACACATATATATACATATCAATCATATCAACACTAGTATATAATAGACACTAATATACATTTTTTACCATATGCAACTGAAACAGCTCTTATGGTAGATGGAACAGTGACCTTTGCTTCTAAAGTCATGGGTTCCACCCTAGAGCTACCCCTTATCATCTGTGTCCTTGATCAAGTCATTCAGCTCTAAGAACCCCATTTTTTTAACCATTAAATGGAGACTCTTAATAATCCATGAAAGGGCTTCATGAAGTCTAAAGTTTTAACACTGTCAGCGTCATTTACTAACATCCAGTGTAGGTAGAGAAGTTATGAACGTGGAACCTGTACCGAATGGGTTACCCAGCAGGGCTTGCATTCAAATCACTTAGATGCCAACCCTATTGCACTGGCTTTTAGGAAAAGAAGTTTTATTGCAAGGTCTCCTGCCAAGGAGATAGGCAGGACTCAAGTCTGTCTTTTGGATCTGGAATTCAGTCACATATTTATGAGTTAGGGAGGACAGGCTGGTATGCAGAAATGCAGGGCAAGTTTTGAATGGAGAGCTTTAAACTTGGCCAGTGAGGTATGGGATGGTGGATTTCAGCCCTGGATCTTCTGGATAATAGAGCCTAGTTTCTGAAAGCATTCAGGGTCTTGCTCCAGTTTTCCTGGTTCTGTGGGCATGAACTGTGGATTCTGAGTGTTACTTGAAGCTTCCCTCCTCCGGCCATACCCTGCTTACCACTTGCAGTTTTGGCTCTGCCATATCTGCAAGACAACTGGACATCCTGTTCTCCACAGAAGAGAACAGACGAGCCTGAGCTGGTCTGGAGGCTGCACGTGTGTCCGTCAGCCCAGGGCTGGCACACAGATCGGTGCATCAAACAACAGACATTTGCTGCTTACAGTTCTGGAGGCTTTTCAAAGTGCGCGCATCCCAAGAAACCCCTCAGCCCAGGCAGACTAGGAAGGTTGGTCATACTAACAGAAGCTTGCCAGTGACCTTGGGGAGGGTGGGGAGAAGGGAGGATAACAACGACTGATCCCACCATTATACCAGTATCGCTGCTGTGGACTGGTGAAACCCTTTGACGATGGTGTCATGGCAGCAGGACAATATCCTTCAGTACCGATGAACTGATTCGACAAATACCAGCAAGGTCATTCCTGCTGCCTTCCGACTGGACTCCAGGGTGACACTATTGTTGCAATACCATGCAGTTGCTTAATGGGTCCACGTGTGAATAGACAGTCCCTCTTCTCCAGGTTTTTTTCACTTTCAGCCCCCTGGGTTTTTGCTCTCTAATGGGCACCTTCGCATGCTGTTCCTGCAGGCAGTTGTTGCTTGGTAGTCTTAGCTGTTGTGAAGTGCCATTGTGAAAGCAGAGTCCTCGTTCTCTGATTATCAGTACAATTAAAATATCATAGTTTGCAAAGATATAAAATTCAAGTTTTTGACTCCTTGATTTCCCTAGGATGGTTCCACTTTCAGAGACCTTGTTAAATTGTCCCCACAAATAGCCTTGTGGGGTTAGATTGCGGGGGAGCAATTTTGGGCATGGGAAGTTTGCTATTTTGTTTTCCTGCAGCTATAAAACCTTATGATCCTATTGCCTAAGGAATGCAAATGACCCAGTAATGAAGTTCAGTGGGAGAACTTGAACTCCGGGCCCTTCCTTCGGTCCTTTAGTTTTTGCCCCTTCTCTCCTGTAGCGTCACCCTAAGAAAGGCACTCTTGGGAAAATTGAGGCAGGGCGGGGTCGGGGGCTCTGAGTTACTCTCTTTCCGATTGAATGAAGGAGATACACAGCTCTTTCAATTCTGCTTTATGTCATCTGTGAATAGGCACTGTACCCAGCAAGTTTCAGCCTAAGCAACTGTTTGGGGGAAGAAACCTTGTGATAAATACACGGGGAGTGTGTACTCTTGCTATGCCTGAGTAATTCAAGCTGAGGGTGGGGTTCGTGACCGCAGACTTCAAAGCTTCTCACTTCTTCTCATCTAGAACAAATGGTGTATCAGGCCAGCAGATTTCATGTGTTGTAAAACCTGAGCTTTTCCTAGGAAGGGAAGAAATTAGAAAAATATTTTGCTTGCATTTCAGTGTTCACTCTTGGGCTATTTTAACCTCTTCCACTCTCTGTCACCCTCATCCTCCATGAAGGACTGGTTCCCTGCACCTCTGAAGTTCTCTCATCAGTTCCTTTCTCCCCAAGAGAGAGTGGAAAAGTTTCAAGAATTCTCTCCCTACAGCCCAGGACTGCTATTCTTTCTTGCTGAAAGAATTGCTGCCTGAAAGGCTCAGCCTGTTTAGCTTCTTGCCTCCCACACACCTGCCACGTTTCTGCAGGTTGAGCTGGGGCAATTGAAGAGGCACATTCGGAATGTTCCATTTGTGTTCATGAAGGCTAAGGAGCCCCCGCAGGGCACCTAACTTCCCTCTGCAAGTAAAACATTCTGCAAGTTGCCTTGCTGAGAAGAGACTCTGAGCTTTGGTGACAGACACGAGCCACCAACAATAGATGGAGGTGTTTTCTGCAGCCCTGTATGCTCGAGAGTCAAGTGGTCGTGGGTACCGAACTAGTCTTTCTGCTTTTCATTGCTGTTGAGCTAAAATAGACCTTTCAAAGGAAACATATGGTCCCTCATGGGTTCCTGGGCTTCAGTCCCACTTTGCAGAAGGCTATTGTTTCTCCTCTCCCCACCATCCCCACCACTGCCTGTGGTGTTTAATGAATCTTGAGTGTAGCTAATGGTTAGGAACTGGTAGCGGAGAGAGAGAACATAGGAGACAGATACAGAGGTATCGGGAAAAAGAGAGAGGAACACGGGAGAAGATACAGAAAGAGAGAGGAGAAACATGGAGACACAGAGAGGGAAAACAGCAAAAGAGAAAGATACACAGAGAGAGAACAAAAAAGGGTAGAGACAGAAAACAGGGAAAATAAAGATACAGAGAGTGATAAAGAGAAAGAAAGAGATGCAGAGATAGAAAGAGAAAAATATAAGAGAGAGAAGAAAGGAGAGCGAGCGAGACCTGGACACAAATGTCCTCTCTTCTGGGGATGACGGATGACCTCTGTGGGGACAGCCCTTCTGGGCAGGGTAGACAGGATGTCAACCGGAAGGAAGTACTGACCTTGACTTATGTAAGTAACAGGCTGGAGGAGTAGGTAATCCAGTTCGATCCCTGGGCCGGGAAGATCCCTGGGAGAGAATTCTATAGGGGGAGAGTTCTTGAAATGGCAACCTACTTGAATATTCTTGCCTGCAGAATCTCATGGACAGAGGAGCCTGGTGGGCTACAGTCCATGGGGTCTGTAAAGACAGAGATGGACACATCTTAAACAACAGTAATCTAATTTAACCGCCAGCTTTTATACGTGAAATGAGAGGAGAATCTAGGGATGATTTCACGGCTTTCTGGACTCACATATTACCAACAGTGCAACTGCAAGGCTACTAAGCTGCTTCAGGGACTGGTGGAAAAACAAAATCAAAATCAGACCCCCAGGAGGGGGCAGTTTGCAGCGTGTTTGGTCCAGGGCTCCCTCTGGCCGTAAGTCTGGGCATTTGAACTGGTGGCCCTCTTGTCTTCAGTCTGGAGGACAGGATCCAAGTGTAGGTCCCATATCCTGTTGGTCCAGGGCTCCCTCTGGCCATAAGTCTGGGCATTTGAACTGGTGGCCCTCTGGTCTTCAGTCTGGAGGACAGGATCCAAATGTAGGTCCCATATCCTGTGTGCAGCTCTCCACTCATATGGGCATGCTCTACCCCATATGTCTGCTGGGGTCTGTGGTGCTGGCTTCTTCCAGGGGCCAGAGGAAAGCCAAATCTCCCCAGGCTCATTGCAAACCGGAAGTAACAATACCTAACAGGTCAGGCTCTTCCGAGGATTAGATGAAAAGTCATTTAGCAGATACTTACTGAGCCTTCCATTTTGCCATGCTCTCTTTGAAGTGCTTGTTGTTGTTCAGTCACTAAGTTGTGTCAGAATCTTTGCAATCCCATGGACTGCAGCACGCCAGGCTCCACTGTCCTTCACTATCTCCTGGAGTTTGCTCAAACTCATGTCCATTGAGTTAGTGATGCCATCCAACCATCCTATCCTCTGCCACCCCCTTCTCCTTTTTTGCCTTCAATCTTTCCCAGCATCAGGGTCTTTTCCAATGAGTCAGTTCTTCACATCAGGTGGCCAAAGTATTGAAGCTTCAACTTCAGCATCAGTCCTCCCAAAGAGTATTCAGGGTTGATTTCCTTTAGGATTGGCTAATTTGATCCCCTTGCAGTCCAAGGGACTCTCAAGAGTCTTCTCCAGCACCACAATTCGAAAGCATCAATTCTAAGTGCTTAACATGCATTAAGTCACTTATCCTCACGGGAACAGTAATGATTCCAGCTTGGTCATTGTCCCCACTTCATAGATGAGGACACTGAGGTACAAAGAGGGCAACTGACAAGTACCAGAGGTTAATTACTGTGTTGTTGAACAAGCTACTAGGAAATGGAGGAGTTAGAATTTTAACCGCAGCAAGATCCCTCAAGACGCCGTTATCTCAGCCCTTTTCCAATGCCTGGCACAGAGGAGCTCCTCACAAAACTTGAATTCACAGTCATTATCCACAGTAAGAGCTTTGGAGTCATAGTTACCTGCATTGCAAAAAGGGAAAAACAGAGATACAGGGTTTTGTTTTGTTTTTTTCCACTCCTTTTGTTTCTTGCTTGATTTAGCTAGATTATTAGAGGAATTAAAGAAGAAGGAGGAGGACGAAGAACTGGCCCATGATTCATGTGGAATTTAAAGCAGGGCAGAGTCTGTATGCCAGGCCCTCTTGTTTTCAGACTAACATTTTCACACAGCCCACAGCAGCAAATGCTCCCATCTCAGATGGCAGATTTGGTGGGAATAAGTTTATATGCCGACCATGTGCAAGAGAGGACCCCTGGAACATTTCCTCATCTCTATAATTCCTCAAAGAATGATAACCATCTTTTTTTTCTTTTTTTTTCATGCTGCTAACAGAATCTACATTCTGAAGTTGTATTCTGTATGAAAAGACATTTCTGGAGATGGCAAACTCAATAGAGAGGTGGAGGAGAGGAGCCATGAAACCCTGAGGGAGTGGGGGCAGGCTGTAGTCAACAAGACATGTGGGTGAGGACGTTCTCACCAGTTTTCACCAACATAGCACCAGGGCAGATAATGGATGCACGGAATAGAAATAAAGCTTGAAAGGGAGAGAAGGCAGCACGGGAGGAAAAAGAGAAGAAAGCTATCACGTTCTTTCTTACCATCCTAAAAATAGCAAGAAGCACATGTCCTGCTCTGTCCCCGGAGGACCATGCGGAGAGTTAGAAACGGTGGATGGAAACACAAGGACAGTGTAAGACGTGCCCAGGATCCAGACCCCAGGCAGGCATCCTGTCCATTTAGAGCAGTGAGAAATGAGCATCTCTCAGGGGCCCCTCACTGAAGGCCAGGCACCTCAGTCCTGCCCACAGACTATCTGCTGCTGCTGCTGCTAAGTCGCTTCAGTCGTGTCCAAGTCTGTGCAACCCCATAGACGGCAGCCCACCAGGCTCCCCCGTCCCTGGGATTCTCCAGGCAAGAACACTGGAGTGGGTTGCCATTTCCTTCTCTAATGCATGAAAGTGAAAAGTGAAAGTGAAGTCGCTCAGTCATGTCCGACTCTTAGCGACCCCATGGACTGCAGCCTACCAGGCTCCTCCGTCCATGGGATTTTCCATGCAAGGGTACTGGAGTGGGTTGTCATTGCCTTCTAGAACCTCTCTAAAGGGAAAGTAGCCTAGAACATGCCTCCTATTAAGATCCAGGTCTTGAGTAACGTGTGCCATGAATTTATGATATAGTCATAGAAGGTTCCAGCCTACTCCCTTCTTCATGCAAGCCCCTTCCCAGCGCCACCCACATCTCCTTCAGATCCACATCCACCTCCTTCAGATCTGAAGCCGTGACTGTGGTTCAGCTGTCATCACTCTGAGCCAGGAGAGAGACTCACAGGGTGTGATCTATTCCCGATCTGGAGCTGACAGCACTTCCCCGGGGCGTCCAGAACGAGGAGCAAATTTACTGTGACCTTCGGGTCCTTCTCTTATCTGTCTCCACCTAATTTCCCAGCGGGCTTCCCTTGTGGCTCAGTTGGTAATGAATCCGCCTGCAATGAGAGAGACCTGGGTTCGATCCCTGGTTTGGGAAGATCCCACGGAGAAGGAAAAGGCTACCCACTCCAGTATCCTGGCCTAGAGAATTCCATGGACTGTATAGTCCATGGGATCGCAGAGTCAGACATGCCTGAGCGACTTTCACTACTACTACTACTAATTTCCCAGCCCTATTTCCCAGCCCTGCGCCATATGCCTAATAGTGCAGGCCAGTCTCATATTCTCAGGACCTCTACCTAACCACCTAGTCCTGTTTCCCACCCCCTACACCTTTACCTTATCTCCCCCCCCCTAATGTCCCAGCCCCATCTCAAGCCCTTGTCCCTCTCCCTGGTGGTCCAGCCCTATTTCCATCCTTTGCATGTTTCTCAGATAATCCAGCCCTGTCTGCAGCCCCCTGCGCCTCTGCCCCAGAGCCCAGCCCACCTCCCACTCCTGTTGCTCTCTCTTCTTGTTTAGCCCCACCTCCTCCTCTTATACCACAGTGATGGTCCTACCGCAATTCCACTGGTTGGTCCTAACTCCCATCCCCTGAAACTACCTGAGTTTCAGCCCTATGCCTTCAGGACAACTAAACTGGACTCTTCGCTGTATAGCAAACCTGTCCTCCTCCTTCCTGCCAGCTATGGTGCCTTTGTTAATAATGTTCACTCTGTTAAAATGCGCTTCATACCTTCTGTTCTTGAAATTTTACCACGTGCATTAGTTCTTTAGGATCAAAATTTCCCCTTTCACCTTCTGTATCTGTGGCTCTTCTTACTTATTTGCTTGGAGGATTTAGTATATTCTATTTTACTAATTTTATGCATTCTTGTATCTCTTCTGCACATACACAAGCTTGGAAAGGGGAACATGGCTGCAATGCCTCAGATTCATTTAACAAAAAGTCCCTGAGCTCCTCCTCTGTGCTAAGGATTGTCCTAGGGGCTGGGACTATAAGATGACTAAGACATGGCCATGTATGACCTTATTTTATAGTCTGATAATTTATATGCCCCTGGAGCATCTGGCCAAGTGCCAGTAACAGACCCTCAGGACATTTCGTTGGATAGAATGAAAGGGGGAAAGCAAATTAGCTGGCTGAATGATCGCCGTAGCTGAAGAGAGGCATAGCAAAAACTGCGACACGTCCCATGCATCAACAGCATCCCTAATTGGCTCAAAGAAAACATACACATTTTCTTCAATAAGATGTCAGAGACTGTGGCAGTGTGTGTAGGTGTAATAACACATTGCTCTATCAATTCAAAGAGATTCGTTGACACACTGCTTTCAGAGAAATGTGTATCTTGTTTGGAATGCTTTGCGCTTTCTTTTTCTCCCTTTTTACTCAGCGTGTTGCCGTTCAGCCTGATTCAATTCATCTAAATGGAAGATTCGTTATTGTATGATTACATGTTTCATCAATAGGGTTTTATCAATCCCCTTTTTGGAGAGGGACTTGGTAGAATGATTTTTATTAGAAAATGTCAGCCTCTGGAAAGTTTAAAGTGATGATCATCCAGAAAACACACTGGAGCCTGATTCCTTGGGAATTTTACTTGGCGGTTCTACAGCAGGTACCTCTGTAATTCACACACACACACACACACACACACATGCATTCTTCTCTTTCTCCTTCTTTGCATGGGGAAGCACAAGGCCTCCCCTTCTGAGTACATCAAGGCTTCGGAACCCCATCCTCATAACACCTACAACCTCTTCACACACACATTCCTTTCCATCTGAAAGTAAAGAGCAACGCGTGTTCGTTTCATGATGGGAGAGTTGGAAGGTAGCTTTTATCAGCTTCTAAAGATCTTCATTGAAGTGATTTTCTTTACCAATTCACTATCAAACCCACTGCTAATATCTGTACCTGAGGAAAAGGAGTTCTTAGACGCAGGAAATAAAATTACCATCTTAGGAACAGAACTGTAATTATCATCCATAAGGAATGAACTTAGGTTTGTGAAGAGGTCCCAAAAGTCATCGGAGACTGTCAGTAAATATGTGGTTGAAATGCAGAGACCCACATTGACTCATTCCAGAGAGGAGTCAAAGACACATGACAGCCACTGCCAAAGCTGAAGCCTGACAAAGAAGAACAGCATCCTGATGGAGGCTGGGAAGCCAGATTCAAGTGAAAGGGGACAGATGAAGAATTGGTCAGCGTTCACTCAGCTCCAGGAGCCAGTGCACGTCTGCCCGTGAGTCTATAGATCTGATACCACCGGACTCCGGCATTTACATGCCTCGGGCCTCCCCCAGCAAAATGCCTCAGACTCTTCACTGTGTTTAAATGTCCTAACTGCCTTACAAATTTTGTTTTTGCTGTTGATTTATTCTAAAAAACACCCAAAACAAACAAAAAGATAAAAAAAAAAATCTCGCATTGCCTTTGGTGTATAAGTCCCATTTCATCCCTAAGATCCCCTCTTTATCATTGCATTCATTGTGGAACTAATCAGGTCGTTTCATCTGTAGAATTCCCCACATGCTAGATTTAGTTCATTTCAGCCCCATAGTATCAGTTAACATGTTGCTTTGTTCCCCACATCTCCTGTAAACAGGCTCGATTAGATTTAGGCTCAGTCCTTTGCCAAAGAGTACTTCGTGGGTAGTCACAGAATACTTGCTTGTCCCACTTCTAGTGATGTTAAGATTGATTAATTGGCTCAGGTACTGTCAGCCTGATGTTGTCAGGTATTATTAGGTATTGTCATCCATTCTGAAGTTATTCATCAAAGTTACATCTAAATATTTTAACAGCCATTAATGATTCTTGTTCCCTCATCAAACATTTGGTTACCCCAAAATATAATTTCAGGATGTATGAAAGGCAGGTGATATGATTCATTATTTTTCATTTATGAAAGTGAAAGTTTCTCAGTCGTGTCTGACTCTTTGCAACCCCATGGAATAGTCCATGGACTTCTCCAGGCCAGAACACTGGAGTGGGTAGCCATTCCCTTCTCCAGGGGGATCTTCCCAACCCAGGGATTGAACGCAGATCTCCCACATTGCAGGCAGATTCTTTACCAGCTAAGCCACCAGGAAAGCCCAAGAATACTGAAGTGGGTAGCCTATCCGTTCTCCAGCAGATCTTCCCGACCCAGGAATCAAACCAGGGTCCCCTGCATTGCAGGTGGATTCTTCACCAGCTGAGCTACTGGGGAAGTAGTCAGAATAATGGGCTGGTGACCAGTGAGTTTTTGTACCATTGTGATCACATGGGTTTTAACATACCAAGCGTGTTTTAGTTCACTGCTGTCATCATTCCTTTTGAGGCTCAAACTGTGTCACGTTTGGCCGGTAGGACGCCCTTCAGGTTAGCTCCTGGGCTTTTGGAATTGGCTCCGGTAGTCTGATGGCATCCTTGCTTTTCTGGCACAGTAAGATGTTCATAGCTCGTTTGTACATTTCCCATCTTGGGCCCAGTGTCATCCATCTCTCCAGGGAGCCCTCACCCCGTTTTAAGTGGGAAGTGATTTTAAAAACCACAATCTGGATGCTAGGGGTGCTTGTTACTACTGGATCTTCATCGTTTCTAAGCTTTATCATTGGACAGAGCTAGGAGATACATAAGGGTGTTGCGGGTACATTATTAATAAGAGAAAACTTATCTGTTAAAGGTTCTCACTGTGGTATTAATATTAGTGATATGTGACATGGTAGCTAGGATTTAAGGATCCTAAATCTTTTTAAAAGTAGAGGGATGAAAAAAAGTTTGGAAAGCATTGTTGTAAGTGAATGATGGGCATGCTTTTTATACTATTTATTCCACTTTTACTGGATGTTTGAACATCTCCATGATAAAAAGTTTTGTAAAGAGGTTATATTACACACACATACACACACCCACACCCCTACCTTTTCACTTTTCTTTCTCATTTCATGTCCATGCAGCAGCATCTTAGTTACTCAGTTCTCCCAGGATCTTGATACAAGGAAGAGAGTAGGGGGACACAAGATGTGAGTATTTTAATCCTTACAAAGGAGAAGCCCCTATTATACATTAAAGAATTGTGAACCTGATTTGTTTCAATCCTGTGACTCTCTTAGCTCAACTTCTTTCCCTGATGCTGTGAAGATGCCTCTGAAGTCCTTTATCATTCTTGTTCTTCACTGTGGTTTCTTTAGATGTGCTGGATCCAAGTATTGGGTTGGCCAAAAAGTTCGTTTGGATTTTCCCGTAACGGCTGATGGAAAAATCTCAATCCATCAACCTCGAGGTGGGCAGGACCACAGCTTTCCCGAGGTGGGCTGTGAAGATACACGGCTTTGCATCTTCAGTGCTCAGCACTCCCATGATTGTGCAGTTCTTCTAGGTCAGTTTTTCCCTTTAATTCTAAATGCATTTCTTAAAGTAAGACCAGTGTAGGTCAGAGATAAGAAAGTAATGCATATTTATCTGGTACACATTCTATCACTGTGGGCTTCCAGGTGCTGCTAGTGGTGAAGAGTCTGCCTGCAAGAAGGAAATAGGAGACTCAGGTTCGATCCCTGGGGGGGTAAGATCCCCTGGGGGAGGGCATGGCAGCCCACTCCAGTATTCTTGCCTGGAGAGTCTCCTGGACAGAGGAGCCTGGCATGTTATACTCCATGGGCCACAGAGAGTCAGACACGACTTAATGACCAAGTATACATATCACTGTGCTGGGCACCAGATGTGCAAACAGAAACATAACACAGTGCCTGTTCAAAGAGGGTACATTTCAGGGGCAGGAAAGGCAAGTGAACTAATAGATGCACACAGAGTATTTAAGCAGCTTGGAAGTTAGTGGAAGGGAAAAAAGTTTCTTTGTTAAGTATAAGCACAGCATTAGAAGCTCCTGTAAAGGGTTTTTGAAACATAAAGGAGGACCAGTTAACTCTGAGGAAGCACAGAATAGAAGCCTAGAGAAGAGGTAGTGTGTGGAATGAGCCTTGAACATGGGTGGGAATTCCCCAGTCAATGAAAGGGAATGGAATCAAGGGAAGAGGAGGGGGTTATTTAGGGAGAGGGAAGTGGGGCCGCATAGGCAGAGAGTAAGAACAGACAAAGAAGGGAAGAGACGTGCTCTTCTGTTTTGCTTGTGACAACATATGCCTGTGACTCTCAGTCCCCCAGGCCAAATCCAGCCCCCACCTGGTGTTGTAAATAACATGGATGGGAACAAAGCCACTCCAATTTGTTTGTACTGTGATGACAGAGTTGAGCATTTGCATCAGAGACCTTCTGGTGTGCAAAGCCTGAAATGTTTACTATCTGGTCCTTTACTGAAATAGTTTCCCCACCTCTTTTCCAGGATAGTATTTCTCCAACTTTAACGTGCATATAAATCACTTGGGTTGTTTTTTGTCGTTTGGTTGCTAAATCGTGTCCAACTCTACAACACCATGGACTGCGGCATGCCAGGATTCCCTGTCTGTCCTTCACTATCTCCTGGAGTTTGTATAAATTCATGTCCATTTAGTCAGTGATGCTATCTAACCATCCCTTCCTCTGCCACCCTCTTCTCCTTTTACCTTCTGTCCTTCCCAGCATCAGGGTCTTTTCCAATGAGAGAAGCCCAAATCACTTGGCAATCTTGTCTAAATGCAGATTCTGATTCAATAGTGCTCAGTTCAGTTCAGTCGCTCAGTTGTGTCCGACTCTTTGTGACCCCATGAATTGCAGCACGCCAGGCCTCCCTGTCCATCACCAACTCCCGGAGTTCACTCAGACTCATGTCCATCGAGTCAGTGATGCCATCCAGCCATCTCATCCTCTGTCATCCTCTTTTCCTCCTGCCCTCAATCCCTCCCAGCATCAGAGTCTTTTCCAATGAGTCAACTCTTCGCATGAGGTGGCCAAAGTACTGGAGTTTCAGCTTTAGCAACATTCCTTCCAAAGAAATCCCAGGGCTGATCTCCTTCAGAATGGACTGGTTGGATCTCCTTGCAGTCCAAGGGACTCTCAAGAGTCTTCTCCAACACCACAGTTCAGAAGCATCAATTCTTCGGCGCTCAGCCTTCTTCACAGTCCAACTCTCACAGCCATACATGACCACTGGAAAAACCATAGCCTTGACTAGACGGACCTTTAGTGGACCTAAAACTCTGAATTTCTAAGAAGCTTCCAGGTGATGCCAACATTGCTAGACAATTGGAGACACTCTGAGTAGCAAAGGTCTAGAGAGCCTCAGGATTCTCAGGGCTTGTTCTTCTGGAAGGACAGTCCATCAGAAAGCATCTGAGAGTTGAGGCTGTGGACAGAGCTGGCCTCAGTTCTGGATACAACTGACTCACTGCAGTTCACTGAGATGCAAAGCTCTGTTTCAGTAACTACAGTTTAAACTATTAGAAGAATTTTAGAAAGCAGTGGTCATTAATCATGTCTTTCTTCATGCTGAAAACAAAGCTATGCTGGAGTACCCTGTGCCTGCATCCAGTCTTTCCACTTCTGTTCCTTTTTGGCTAAAGATCTCATTTGTGGGTCACATAAGCCCCCACCCCACAGATGCACTTCATCCCCACTGGACCACCCATCTACATCCCTCTCTTGGCTGTAATAATATGGTGCCCAAACATTTCCCCAAATGTAGTATCAAAGTAAAAGGACCTCTTGTAAACCAGTAGAAAAGCAAATCCAGTGGGTCTCTACTTTGAACCGTAACAAGCAGAATTACAATGCTTATATCTACCTGTGCTGTGCTTAGTCACTCAGTCGTGTCCGACTCTCTGCGACCCCATTGTCTGTAGCCTACCAGGCTCCTTTGTCCATGGGGATTCTCCAGGCATGCCCCTTTCCAAAATCCTTATAAACATTACACTAAAATAAGAACATTTACTCGAATGACTTAAGTTACGCTTTACTTATTTCAGCTTGATGTTCTGATGGTTGAAGTTGGGAACAACCCCTACCCTCCTCTTGTTTTAAAATAGAGCATTAGAACTAACTCAGATTTGGCAGATATTAATTCTGAAAGAAAAATTTAAATCATCTGGCATTCAAATGTGTTTATTCCTGGCAGAGAGCTTCCTATTTTCTCATCAAAAAAGAAAGAAAAAAAAGACTTAAGTAAAGAACCAAGCTTAAAGGGCACTTTGGACATCAATAGCTCTCAGAAGAATAGCATGTAGATGATTTAACACCAAATGACTCAGAAGCATAAGGACTGAATTCCCACAAACGTTTACACATGGACTTTAGTGTGCTCAGTGCGTGTTACAATTTATCTGGAAAAATTATTTATCCCTTGTCAAGACTCCAAATGGTTCTTGGTTTTCTAAGAGCCCTGAGCCAAGAGCCAAGAGTGAGAGTCCCCACTCTTCACTAACTCAGTTATGTCTGGCGAGTCACCTCAACTCACCACCTCAATATCCGCGCCATGACTGCTGAGGCCCCTTCTAGCTCTAAGAGCAGAGTCTAGTGGATTTAGCCAAGATCACCCAGAGCCACACAGAGCCAAGGGTCAAACTCAGCCTTCTGATCCCAAGTCAAGGGCTTTTTTCAATGTTCTGTGCTGCCCCAACGAATAGAAACCATCCATTTATTATCTTGTGCTTGACCAGTCAGTAACAGGAGCGGCTGGTCCAACTTGACCTTTAAGTACAGCCCCTAGTGCTGCTCAGTTGCTCTTCTGTTTTCTGGGCTGAGATTGGAAACCACCATTATAGAGATTTATGAACGACCTCTGCTGTTTACCATGGGCTTCCCAGGTGGTGCTGGTGGTAAGGAACCCACCTGCCAATGCAGGTTAGATAAGAGACTCAGGTTCAGCCCTAGATTGGGAGGATCCCCTGGAGGAGGGCATGGCAACCCACGCCAGTATTCTTGCTTGGAGAATCCCGTGGACAGAGGAGCCTCATAGGCTGTAGTCCATAGGGTCACACAGAGTCAGATATGACTGAGGGTCACAGGGCACTGGACAGGAGAGCCAGAACAAGAAAGTAAGTCTCCCGTCCTTGGGGAACTTACCATCTTGCACGGACAGGACTCGAGCTAACTTCCACGTGGGATACTGTGTGTAACCAGGGGCTGAGTGGGGAGCCAACGAGTACAAGTGCAGTTGGAACTCAGCCGTGACGTGGTTGCCTGGGGATGTTAGAGGAAGCCCCTGAGAACTGAATCACTTCTGAAATATTTAAACCACACGGGTACTGCTCAGCTTCATTTCACAGTCTTCTCTCCCTTTTAACTTCCCTGGGTCCTGAAAGTATTATATATTATCCTTTAGAACCACTGTCTAAAACAGGAGGTGGTGGTTAAAGAGGTTTGAGACAGATTCAGATGCACTGTTTTCCATGGACTCGTTTGGAATTTATGGCTCTGTGCACTCAGTCTTTCATCCACTTGAAATTTCACCTCTGCCTCTTCTTGTATCGACAGCATTGAGATGACATGAGTCGTCATCAACAGCTGGGGGTTGTTATTAATAACAGTCTGGAGATGCCGTGCGGTGGTTCACGGTTTCAATATTTGAATACAGTTCTTGCTTGCAGTCAGGTTTTTCGCACAGGTTAACTTTACTCAAGTGTAGAGAGGATTACGGAGGCGTGGCTGGAGGCCATAGAGAGTGTCGGGATCTGGAGTGATCGTCTGAACAAGAAACTTGAACTACAGATCAGAAACAAGGCCGTGGCGGTGGGCAGGTGGGAGAGGAGAGACCCGGAGAGGGTTAAGTTCTCTGGGGAGAGAGTCCACGTCTCTTTCATCCAGTTGAAGGTGGAAATTGAGCAGGAGGGCGGGGTTGAGAGGAGTGTCCTTGTCCAAGGCTTCTCAGCACACTTGAACGTAAGCCATGCAAGGAAGCTCTGAGTCAAGTGACGGGCAGGCTCCTTCCTGCATCCTCCCCTCACTTTTCCCCGGTGCCCAAAACCCCCTGGGTTCCTCCAGAAGCTTCTAATTCTTTCCTTCCTCCTGACTTCCTCCAAGTCTGACCTGTGACCCTGCCCTCAGAACCTCTGTGTCAGAGACGTGTGCGGGGCTGGCTCAGCCACAGTGATACGAGAACCAGTGATCACTGAGCATGAAGTATTTTACACTTATCATCGTCACCAGGTCCTCACAGGAACTCTCTGAAGCAGATACTATTATTGTCCCCAATTTTCAGACGGGAAAACCAAGCGACACAGAGGTAAAGCATCAGGATTAGAACCCACAGTCCCCACGTTACTCTCCCACTTCATCCATGAATAGTGGGTGATGATTCTGGTTCCCTGTGTCAATTCTTCTGTCCTTATACTTCTCTCCATTTTCATAGTACTAATAGTTAGAAGACTGCCCCCAGGGGGCACGAGGGGTAAAGAACCCACCTGCCAATTCAGGAGATGTAAGAGATGCTGGGACAAGCCCTCGGTTGGGAAGATCCCTTGGAGGAGGGCATGGCAACCCACTTCTTGCCTGGGAAATCCCATGGACAGAGGAGCCTGGAGAGCTACAGTCCGTGGGGCTACAAAGAGTCGAACACTACTAAGTGACAAAACACACACACAAGTGTATATTTATTGATTTGAATGAAGCAATATTGAAAAGATATTCATTGAGGCCACATTATCCCCCAAATACCATGCTAGTCTGGGATGCAAACACTGAGCACGCGCTCTGTGCCAGACTAACCACATGGTTCTGTGCATTCGCCGATTTAACCTGATTGCACCGTTTGAGGCGGGACTGCCAGCATCAGCTCTAGGTTATAGATGAGGAAATGGAGCCCAGAGATCGTGCAGCCCCTCAGGGACAGATCTGGGATTCAAACCCCGAGACTGTCTGCAGAGTTCACATTTCCACGCGTCATGCTCTGTCTTGACGGGTCTGCTCACAGTTACTGTGAGGAAATTTATGTGCAATCAACAACTGATAAAACTGGTTCCCCTTTTGTGGCCTAAGTGAGTGGAGAAAGTATCACTGAGGAGAGGAGGGAAGAGGAGGAAAGATGTGAACAAGCAAAGTGAGAAGGGCAAAGCGTGTCAGACACGGAAGGCATGGCAAGAAAACATGACAGAAGAAAGAGAAATAGATTTATTGATTAGGAGGGTCAGAGATTTCATGTTGAGAAGAGTGGGAGAGCTGTGGTTCAATAGGGAATTGGGGGCCTTTATTTGTCAGCTAGGAAATGTGGTCTTTTCCATGAGGATTATTTTTTTAAAAAAAGAAAAGACATAGAGAAGGCTGTGATCTAGGGGCTATTAAGCCTCAGTTTCTCCATCTGTAAAAGAGAGCCATTCAGACCGCCTTGTGGGTGGTATGAGCCAGTGTGTGCAAAGTGCCCACCCATGCCTGGAATACTGTTGAGTTCACGGTAGACGGTGCTTACTCGTCTGCCTGTGGTCGCGGGCCGAACTGTGTAGGAAGGAACCTGGCGTCAGGGGACTGCATGGACTGGTGGAGGGTGAGGAAGCAGAGGGCGCTGGGGACGCTTACTGACACTGAATACTAGAGAGAGGGCGGTGGTCTCTACTGGGTGACTCCTCAGTGACCAGCCGGACTGGCTCTAGAAGAAGAGACACAGAAATCAGGAGAGAGAGCGCCCGTTCTTGGGCAGAGTTGACTTGGTCCCAGACAAGCGGCACCTGCAGTGACAGCAGGGACAGCCGAGAGGCAGCGGGAGGCGCGGAGGGAGGGAATGAACCGTGGCCCTGGTTCGGGCTCATCTGTACAGATGTCATCTGTCCTTGCTCCACCTCCTTCCCCTGGAGATGCCCACGGCTCCTTTATCACTTGTGGCTCAGCTCAGATGTGAGGAGCCCTCCCTGGCCCGAAGGTGGGAGAGCAGTCCCGTCTCTCTCCCCCGTTACCTGCTTGACTCAGCTCAGGACTCTCGCCGGCTGCCACATGTCTGTTTACTTGTCCACAGTCTGCGGCCCCAGGAGAGTGTGAGCTCCATGCAGCAGGCTCAGTCCCGTCCCCACTGCATCCAGGGCCTAGAGAGGAGTCTGGGAGGCAACGAGACTCAGGATTCTTAGTAAATAGTCTTCAGTTCAGTTCAGTCCTTCAGTCGTGTCTGACTCTTTGTGACCCCATGGACTGCAGCACACCAGGCCTCCCTGTCCATCACCAAATGCCAGAGCTTGCTCAAACTCATGTCCATTGAGTTGGTGATGCCATCCAACCATCTCATCCTCTGTCATCCCCTTCTCCTCCCAACTTCAATCTTTCCCAGAATCAGAGTCTTTTCATATGAGTCAGTTCTTCGCATCAGGTGGCCACAGTATTGGAATTTCAGCTTCAGTATCAGTTCTTCCAATGAATATTCAGGACTGATTTCCTTTAGAATGGACTGGATGGATCTCCTTGAAGTCCAGGGGACTTTCAAGAGTCTTCTCCAATACCACAGTTCAAAAGCATCAATTCTTCAGCGCTCAGCTTTCTTTATAGTCCAACTCTCACATCCATACATGACTACTGGAAAAACCATAGCTTTGACTGGACAGACTTTTGTTGGCAAAGTAATGTCTCTGCTTTTTAATATGCTGTCTAGGTTGGTCATAGCTTTTCTTCCAAGGAGCAAGTGTCTTTTAATTTCATGGCTGCAGTCACCATCTGCAGTGATTTTGGAGCCCCAAAAAATAAAGTCTGGCACTGTTTCCACTGTTTCCCCATCTATTTGCCATGAAGTGATGGGACCAGATGCCACGATCTTCGTTTTCTGAATGTTGAGCTTTAAGCCAACTTTTTCACTCTCCTCTTTCACTTTCATCAAGAGGCTTTTGAGTTCCTCTTCACTTTCTGCCATAAGGGTGGTGTCATCTGCATATCTAAGGTTATTGATATTTCTCCCGGCAATCTTGATTCCAGCCTGTGCCTCATCCAGTCCAGCATTTCTCATTCTCTGCGTGTAAGTTAAATAAGCAGGGAGACGATATACAGCCTTGATGTACTCCTTTCTTGATTTGGAACCAGTCTGTTGTTCCATGTCCAGCTCTAACTGTTGCTTCTTGACCTGCATACAGATTTCTCAGGAGACAGGTCAAGTGGTCTGGTACTCCCAACTCTTGAAGAATTTTCCATAGTTTATTGTGATCCACACAGTCAAAGGCTTGGCATAGTCAATAAAACAGAAGTAGATGTTTTTCTGGAACTCTTTTGCTTTTTCGATGATCCAATGAATGTTGGCAATTTGATCTCTGGTTTCTCTGCCTTTTCTAAATCCAGCTTGAACATCTGGAAATTCATGGTTTTCACATACTATTGAAGTCTGGCTTGGAGAATTTTGAGCATTTCTTTGATAGCATGTGAGATGAGTGCAATTGTGTAATTGTGAGTGTAAACAATATTAAACACTGTTAAACCTAGACAGCATATTAAAAAGGAGAGACTTCACTTGGCTAACAAAGTCCATATAGTCAAAGCTCTGGTTTTTCCAATAGTCGTGAATGGATATGACAGCTGGACCATAAAGAAGACTGAGTACTGAAGAATTGATGCTTTTGAACTGTGATGTTGGAGAAGACTCTTGAGAGTCCCTTGGACAGCAAGGAGATCAAACCAGTCAATCCTAAAGGAAATCAATCCTGAGTATTCATTGGAAGGACAGATGCTGAAGCTAAAGCTCCGATATTTTGGCCACTTGATGTGAAGAACCGACTCATTGGAAAAGACCCTGATGCTGGGAAAGATTGAAAGCAGGAGGAGAAGGGGATGACAGAGAATGAAATGGTTGAATGGCATCACCAACTCAATGGACATGAGTTTAAACAAGCTCCGGCAGTTGGTGATGGACAGGGAGGCCTGGTGTGCTGCAGTCCATGGGGTCACAAAAACTTGAACACAACTGAGTGACTGAACAACAACAACAAACATGTGAGTAAATGAGTACGTGTAACTACAGTGTTGGGTGTAGGCAGAGGGGGAAGAGAGGGAATAGCAGATGGTTACAATCCAATCCCTTGGAAATATCCATGATGCGATGCGGGAGGCAGGGATGACGTCAGAACAGAGTCGAACATCAGAGAGAGAGGAAAAGAAGCAAGATACAGAAGTGTCCTGCAGACCCAGGACCCAGTATGTTCCCCCTCTCCACCAAAAAGATACAAAATTCAACATGGTCAAATGCTGCAGAGGTGTCACAGAAAATGAATTGTAAGAACGAGGCATTTCCTGGGGGCTGGGGCTCCACTGACTGGTGCACACACACCTGAGTCGGGGGGAGACAAGTGTGATGAAGGGAGGCAGGTCCTGCTACCTGCCAATCCCTGGGAATCCTTGAATGGGAAACAGGGTTGAAAAGATAGATAGTAGCTTTGTGGGAGAAAACTGTAAGAGAAAACAGAAGTACCTAGACAGGAGAGAATTGGGCATGAAAAGGGACAGACTGAAGATGCTTAAGAGAAAGGGACAGCGATAAGAAGAGGATGTCTCCCCACAGACTGAAGATGCTTGAGAGAAAGGGACAGCAATAAGAAGAGGATGTCTCCCCACGGGGGAGGCAGACAGACTGAGCGGGTCCATGAAACTGACTACCAAAACCCACCTCGTGACCTGTTTATGACTTGTGGAGACTGGTCCCGTTACCATAGAGTCAGACCTCTGAAAAGAAATATGAAGATACATAAAAGCAAATGCTAACCACAGCCTTTGCTGTATGGAAAGCAACATTTTCATCTGCTTAAAATTAGGAGACAAAATCAGGCCTCAGGAGCAGAGTGAGAAAACAATTCAAGAAAAAAGAAAATAGTCAAAATAAAGAAAGGAAAAAGAAATACCAGGACTCTTGCCAGCATTTCCTGGTGGATGCAAGCTCCTCAGGCTCCCGGAGCTGTGGCCATCCATTCTGGAAAACAGGATGGTTTCTGGTCTCTTACCTTCCTTGAAAGGTTTTTACATAGGTTCAGTGGAAAAATAATATGCCGTAAGGCACTGTCAGGCCCTTAGCGTTATGTTCTAAGTGGATGTGAGCTGGTGCAGAAAAGCCTAGAAGCAATTTCTTATCCCAGAAGGACCAGGACAGCTTTGTAAACGCCCTCTGAGAGGTGACTGATGGCTCCCCAGCAGCCTCCTGCAAAGAACTCTGAAAGCACCTGCTTGGAGAGGCGCTGGACCAGCGGGAGCATTAATGACTCCTGCGGGAGGCTGCTGCCCCGGGGGCAGGGATCCAGCTCAGGTCCTCCCAGTTACCCAGATCAGTTACGGAGATGGAGCCTGACCGAGGACACCCACTCCAGCCCCTGCCTGAGGGAGAACCAGCTCAGGAGCCTGCATTCTCAGATAAACCAAAACAAGAATGTCAGGCTTTTTTTTTTAGTACAGAATCTTTAAAAAAAAAAAAAAATGCACAACAGAGAAAAAATATGCCCCAAACTCCAGACCCCCAGGGATTTGAGTTCTCAGAGTTCCTTGCTCTCAAAGGTGGTCCATTTCCTGCTGCCCCTCCCTGCCTACAAGGACAGCCCTGGCTCAGGTTGATGAAGCTGGGGTGTTAGGCCTGGTGGATTATGGCATCTTGATGGCGAGCCCGTCCCACTCTTTCTCTCTGCTTCCCTATCTTCTCCTCCTCCCTTCGCTTTCCCCCTAAATCTCATCTTTATCTCTTCATTTGTACCCGCCCTTTGGCCCCATCATGGCCTGTCTTGTAAGGTCAGTGTCTCTGTTTTCAGCTGCACGCATTCTCTTGGCTGATCGTGAGCATTTCCAGGCAGGGACCTATGCCAGACATCTTTACCTTCCGGGACCTGGCACAGTGCTATGCCCAGACAGATAGAAATCACTATGGGTCTTATTTTCATTTCCATTTCCTTTTATACATTTGTGAATTAGCACAACATTCATTAAAGGGATCATATGCACACAGAGATGAGCCTCATGACTCATTCCAGAAAGTTACAGAATTAGATTGTTGAATTCTTGGAAATTCATATACCTCAAAATGGCACCAATGTATCATTCATTCATTCATTCAGCATCACTGAGGACCTCTTATCTCCAGGCACTATGCACACTACGTATTACACTGCACATTACACGAGTACAGACAGACACACACCCACCAACACACACACACACCAACACACACACACACACACCCCACACACACACACAAATCCCTGTTCTCTAGTAACTCGGTTTCATTTTTTTAAAAAAGACTCTGCTGTGCTGTGCTTAGTCACTTCAGTCATGTCCGACTCTCAGCGACCCCATGGACTGTAGCCCACCAGGCTCCTCTGTCCATGGGATTCTCCAGGCAAGAATACTGGAGTGGGTTGCCATGCCCTCCTCTGGGGGATCTTCCTGACCCAGGGATCGAACCCAGGTCTCCCGCATTGTAGGTGGATTCTTTCCCAGCTGACCTAGCAGGGAAGCCCAAGAAAAGACTAATCATACATAATTAATTACAGGATGATTTGACATATTATAACAAAAGTGGTGGATAAAGGAGTCACTGGGTTTCCCTTGGTAACTAAGCATTGGTCCTGAGGGATGAATAGGAGCATCCTTCAACTCACCTGGGGACAGTGCAAATCTGCGGTGACCGCTAGTGTCACAGACGGCACGAGAGAACCACACGTCCCTGTGGAGTGCAGGGAGGATCCTTGGAATTTCCTCGCATCAGGACCACACAGCCCTGTGCTAAAGAAATGCTTTCATCCTGCTCTCAAGCAGCCTATTTCATCTGGTGCTGTTTGGGGGAGTATTTTGGGGACGATTGCCTTCAAGCTGTCCAAATCCCTCCCTGACTCTCAGAATGCTGAAGAATTATGAATCTGGGTGTTTCATGTAAGCAGTTTGACCCATTTGATGGGAAATGCCTGTTTGCCTTTGATCACAGGATTCCTATTATCTGGGAAATTGGTTTCCTAGGAAGCTGGGATGGGAGTGTTTGGGGCTTTGCCTTTTTGTTTTACTTGAAGGCTTAAAATTGTAGTCTGGCTTTATAAATGGCCGGGATGCGTTTTCCTTGTCTCTTTGCCTCTCCTCCTATGGGGTTTGTTTCGTAAATCATTTCCCCAGGGTTTTCCTGTGGTTTAATCATTCCTCCCTTCCAAGTTTGGGAAATCAAGCCATCTCCTGGGCTCCCCAAGCTCATGTCCACCTGTCCCTCTCCTCTTGGACTTCTTTGACCATGCACCAACAGGAAGAAGGAAGAGACTTCCATGCCGGAACGCCCATTGCCTGCAGACAGTGAAGCCGCTGAGTCCTCAGAACTGTGCACTGCAGTTACATGCTGTGTTCTTCCTTGCCCCAAGTCTTTCTGTTAATCCAAAACCCACCAGCAAAGCTCAGCACCCCCGCCCTCCCTCCTCCACTACATCACCGACTCTCATCGTCCTGTACTGCTAGTTGAAAGGACTCTCACCGTCCTTTCTAGTTGAAAGGGAAGCAATTCTCCAGCACTGAAAGCATGATATTAGCTCTTTATTATTATTCTTTCATCCGTTTGCTCGTGCTTTTAACTAACAGGTATGGGGTCCAGTGTGTGCCAGACATTAAATCAGATGCCAGAGAGACAGAGATGGCTCTTACCCTACTCCTGATCTCAAGAAATCTCTCATTTAATAGAAAGTTTTGAACAGAAATCAAAATTTTAATCAACTATATCTAGCTTAGCACATTATAATTAATCATAAGTTAGTTTAAAAACCCAAAGCTTTCACAAAAGGAGTTTTCTTTAACTCAGCCCTTTGACACCTTTTGAAGGCTGTGAATAAAACGTGTGTTTTTAATTAGGTTTTCACTCTAAGAAATAAACCCTTTAGCTATCTAGAAAATGAACTCCTCCAGAATGACTTTGTATTAGTCAGTTGGGCTGCAGTAACAAGTAATGCCAAGATCTCAGTGGCTTGAAACAGTTATTTCTCACTCATTCTACATGTGGGCTCTCTTATAAGCTGTAGCTCTGTTCCCCGTGTCTTCTGATTGCAGAACCCATGGTGAAGGTGTCTGGGCTTTGCTGATCTTTTGAGAGAGAGAAAGAGGACTAGTAGAAACATGCAACGCCTCTTGAAGTGCCTCCACGAGGTGCGTGCCATAGCCACATTTCATTGTCCAAGGCAGGTTGCAACATCAAGGTTAAAATCCGTGGGGTGGGAATGTCCTCTTCCCACCGGAAAGGGGACAAGGAGGAGGAAAGGAAGGTTTTCTGAACTCCCAGGCCATCAGTAAGCCTATTTTGCTAGATGGACAAGGCTACACCTGTATTTCTACCTATGTCTATCTCAGGGATATACAGTGACTTTGCTGTTATTTTTCAACAAACTTGGATTTGTCAGCTGTAGAAAACGGCTGTTTTTAGGTTCTCCTGTTCTCCCTACCTTTCCAGATTCTCCATAGGAATGGCTACCAGGATGATATGAACAACAGAATGGCTCCAAAGTTAAGAGATATGTAAGATGTATAAGTAGAGAGATATGTCATAAACTGGTCTGCTGATCCCTGGACAGGTTGTAGTTATGTCAAGATGGCCCTTGGAACCTTCATCGTTATGTACATAATTTTTAACTGTTTTTGGGTCTCCCTCATCCCTCCTGCTTGTGACCTGCTGTGCCCAGGGCCTCTGCAGCCTGTGTGATGAGAACACCAGTAGCTTTCAACCCAGGGTCAGCCTCTTTTTTCCAGCCTCAGGCTGATTAGAGAAATCTTTCCATCTTCTCCAGCCTTGGGGACAAAATAGCTGAGGTCCTCTCTACACAGGCAGCTCACTCGAGGCTAAAACCCCTTTCCAAATCAGGTCACAAGACCCTCCAGATTCCTCAAAGCAACCCCCTTGCTCCAGGCAGAGAAGATTCAAGAACCCACCTTCCTAGTTACTTGAGGCCAGCTGTGCCCTCTGCCCAGCTTGGAGCAAGGGAGGGAAGACCCCAGACAGAAAGGTAGTACATGGGACAGTTAGCTCATGTTGATGGCAATTTGCCTGGGAACACATCTCCCACTCCTGACTTGCAGAATTTCCACTGAAAAACCCTTTAGTTTTTACTTTTTAAATGTTATCGCCATCTCATGGCTCCTTTTAATATTGCAGATTACAGGTATTTTAAGCCTCTAGTATCTCAGACATTTGCGCAGAAAAGCAAGCTGATAAAGGTAAAGAGTCAGAAAGCCTATGATTATTATTGAAGTTATTGTTTAATATGCTTTAAACCTCAGCAGTTAGGTTTGCATGATCAGGTTTAAAGAGATATCAAAATTCCATAAACTCTAGCTGACCTCAGCCCAGCCTCGCTGTCGACTTTACAGAACGAGTCTTGCTGTGTGACAAGTCATTAACGTGCTCCCATTAGATTCGTGGGCTGAGAAACAGAATGGAATATACCTGATATACATGAATTACATAAGAGATAAATCCCCAACATAGAAAAAATCCAAAACCTGAAAGAAAATCAAATCTTTAATCCCATCACATGGAGATAGCTATCTCAATTAGCATTTTAATGTAGATCTCCTATATTTTTATGCATATATGCCACAATAGAATCATAACATGAATGCTGTTTTTATACTCCTTTTTAAAAATTATTAATGCCTCTTTTTTGCTCGCTACAATAGCTAGAGTCTAGAACAATATTTAACACAAAATAGGGTCTCAAAAGTAGTTGTTAAATAAGTGAAAGTGAATAAGCAATTTGTATAATTACTTTTAATACCTATATAACCTTCCACTTTGGGGCTGCTGCTAAGTCGCTTCAGTCGTGTCCGACTCTGTGCGACCCCATAGACGGCAGCCCACCAGGCTCCCCCGTCCCTGGGATTCTCCAGGCAAGAACACTGGAGTGGGTTGCCATTTCCTTCTCCAATGCATGAAAGTGAAAAGTGAAAGTGAAGTCGCTAGGTTGTGTCCAACTCTTCGCGACCCCATGGACTGCAGCCTACCAGGCTCCTCCGTCCATGGGATTTTCTAGGCAAGAGTACTGGAGTGGGGTGCCATCGCCTTCTCCCTACTTTGGGGGCAACCCTCTATTTATTTACTCTCATCTAATAATGTTTATTTTTATTATGAGCACAACCATAATAAGCAAGAGCAGTGCAGTTTTGAGTTTTACTCGTTGGTGATAAAAGAGTCCTTCAGCCAACCAGCCTCCATCAAGTTCAGGAGAGTCTGTGTTCATGCAGCTCTCCCCATCAACATGAGAGCATCTTTTTCACAACTTTAGTCCTTGATTTTCAAGTCTCAGAATGCCCAGCCTCCAGTCCCCAGAGATGGTGATTTAATTGGTCTCAGGTGGATCTTATTCATATATGTTCCAAAACTCCAAGGTAATTCTAATGTGCAGCCAGGGTGGAGAAAAACTCTACTTTAAATGGAGTTACCCGCAGAGTTCATGTCAGGGAGACGTCGTGAGAGGGGAGACGGCCTAATAAAAGGAAGCCCAGCCCTCGGTAAGTGTGTGTCTGAAGATGAGCCCAGACCACCTGGCATGACATTTTCATTCCTCAGAGACAAGGCAGCAAGTTCTACATCCTCATGTTAATTGGAGCCGTTCAGAGGTATTTAAGGGAATTAACAGAATATTAATGATGCAAGATGAGTAAATACGTCTTAGATGACCTCCAGTACCACGGTGATTTCACGTGCTGCAGTCATGGCCCTTTGTGGGTAAAGATGTAGACTGCATCTCTCCACTGTGACGTAGTAAACCCATCCGCAGACGTCATCCATGTAACTCACATGAGTATTCACGCAGGCTGCAGTCTCAAGGCAGAGGAAATTGCCCTGAAACTGCACGCGGCACAAAGGTTGTAATTGGTTTAGAACCGTTTGGTAGATTTATGAGGAAATTTCTCCTCTCTGATTCCTTAGAAATAGGGACCACATATTCCTTGCACAATTCTCTTGGCCTTATTACTATTTGTTTTTATTTTACATGTACCAGACTTCTGAGCGTCCCTTTCTGAACTGAGCAGGCTCAGGTCACCTACCCCACCCCCAGCTCCACCCAAGGTCCAATGAACACTTTACCGGGCAACAAAATGCCAGAGAGTCCCCTGGGGTCGTCTGTACTCCCTGGGAGACTGTAGTTAAAAATAAAAGCAAACAGTGGAGAAACATTCTTCAGTGCTGAAAACAGCACTAACCATATTTCTTTAGGGAATAAAAGTCTCGATTTTTAAAAGTCCAGCAAACCGACAGCTCCGTATATGTTTTTGTGCCTACACAGTTGGCTTTGATCTCTGCAGTTCTTTCTTGTCTTTTAAGTACCACTCTTGTGTTTTGGGGGAGTGATGGGAAGATCACTCTAGAGAATTGGAAAGGTCAGTTTTGAGCCTGTCTGGGGGCTACGGGTAGAATTCAAAGGGAAGTAGCGGAAAGTTCTACTGATGCCTTGTTGACGTTGAACTGTAAGGCCCCACCGTGCCTTCCTGAGCAGTGGGCTGTCATGGTGAATTTCACCTAAATCCAGTCACTGGGATGAACAGCAGATGCGGAAAAGCTGGATTCAGATACAAGTCCTCAAATCAAGATGATCACGTGTATTCTTCTTAAAGGAGCCATTTCTGAGAACAGCCTCTAACTGAACTGAATGATAAATGAAAGTCATGCCAGCCATGGTTTCTGTGTCCCTTTGCTACACAGTGGACTCGGAAAATATTTCACAACCTCTCCTTTGACTCCTTTCTTCTAGAAGATTTGCATTAAACTTGCCCGGTCCCTCCTATGCTAAATATAAAGCCCCCTTCAATCCCCCATCCTCTTATTACTAATGCCATGGGCTATCAGCCTAACTACCCCTACCCAAGACAGACAGACACACACACACACGCACACTTCACCTAATTTTTTGTACCCACCTCCCCCCCTTACATCCTTCATCACTTACACCCTTCATCAGCTACACCCTCAATCTGGCTTCGGGCTTTATCATCCCTCTAAGTCCTCTCCACCCACACCACCCCTTCTGTCCTTGTTCCACAATGGAGCAGGCACTGTGGGGTCTTTACTGCTCGACTTTCCAGTGCATCGAGCGCTGTGGACCGCTCTCCCCTTGAAACAGCACTTTCCTGAACTTCAGGACATTCTCTGAGGACCTGCCTTCCCACTTTCCTCTGTTGCCCCCTGTGCCTCCTTATGCCCCCTGCATCGTGTGGTTCCTCAATGACTGGCCCTCCACGCTTCTCTCTTCTCTCTGCAGGGTCTCTGCCTGGAGGCTCCATTCCCCCACACACACCTCCAAATACCAGCTGGGAGCTGATGTCTCTCAGACTCTCCTTCAGCCCTCATCATCTTCCTGTGCCCCATAGCCATGTGTCCGTTGGACCCCATGATCTCAGCAGGTCCCAAACTCGACTTGCCCGCTCACTTCTACATCCCCTGTCTCTGTGAGTGGACGACCCCAAGAGCCCACTTGCCACACTAGAAACCTGGCAATCATTCTCGAGGACAAAACCACCCTTCCTGTCAAGCCTACTTCCTAAGTGTCTCAGACACAACTCCTCTCTTCATTTTAGCTCCTGTCTTAGTCCATTCATCCCTCTATAACAGAATACCAAGGTTGGATGGCTTATAAGACAACAGAAATTTATTTCTCACAGCTTTGGAGGGTGGGAAGTTCAAGATCAAGTCTGATGGCAGATTCCATATCTAGTGGAAGCCTGCTCCCAGGTCTCAGCATGGCCATCTTTTCAGAACAGCTTCACATGATGGAAGGGATGAGGGAGCTCTCTGGGGTCTCGTGTGTGCATGGGCTAAGTCGCGTCAGTCATGTGTGACTGTAACCCCGTGGACTGTAGCCCGCCAGGGTCCGGTGTCCATGGGATTCTCCAGCAAGGATACTGGAGTGGGTTGCTCTTTCCTCCTCCAGGGGATCTTCCCGACCCAGGGATCGCACCTGCGTCTCTTCTGCCTCCTGCTGGGGACCCAGGCGCTTGCCTGCTGTGTTTCGTCTCAAGCCCTTTGCATTTGCTATTCCTGGGCCTGAAACACCTCCTCCAGCAGAGCTCCCCTTCCATCCTGGGCTTTGCCTACTTGCAGGCTACATATCCTCACCTGTGGCCTCCCCAGTGAAGCCTCCCCTCCTCCCCAAGGCTGTGATCTTCACCTGCTGTGTTCACCCCGTGCGCGCATGCGCCATTCTACCACATCATCTATTACACTGAGCTGAAATGGGCTCTTTTTCTGCATCTTCTTACTTCAACAAGACTGTAAATTCCATAGAGTCTTTTTTAAAATTTCCTTCACTTGACTTTTGAATATTTATTGTTATTTATTTATTTCTTTGGCTGTGCTGGGTCTTAGTTACAGCCTGTGGGATCTAGTTCCCTGACCAGGGATCAAACCCGGCCCCCCCACCTCCTGCGTTGGGAGTGCGGAGTCTTAACAACTGGACTGCCAGGGAAGTCCCAAGGTAGAGTCTTAATCTCATTCACTGCACAAAGTCTGTCCTCTGACTGATGTATAGTAACTGCTGGAGAAATATCATACGAATGAATGCAGCATTATTTTACTTTCCTAGTGCTGGGATAGTGTGTGGAATCCTGATGGAAAGGATCATTTTAAAGACAAAAATGAAAGTACCCCAGAAGAAAGACGACAAATCAATCCTTCTCCTGTTACCCTAACGTAATTTTTCATCTTGTCTGTATGCCATTAACTGCTAAAATAGCCAAACGAGTATGTTTCATTTAATTTGCCCAAGTGGGCGAGATTGTAATTAAAGGTGTTTCTCTATGTAGATACTTGCAACTCGTCATAAAATGCTGACACTACAGTTATTAAACAACCAAGTAGGGAAGGAGGCGGGCTAGTGTTTCTTAGGGATAAACGCGTGTACGACTGCGCCCTCTTCTGGATGGACTGAGAATAGCTTACGAGTGGAAAAGACTCCAAAAGGAATGATTGATTGGTGGCTTCCCTGGGGCTTCCCAGGTGGCTCCGTGGTAAAGAATCCGCCTGCAAAGCAGGAGACCCGTGTTTACTCCCTGGGTCAGGAAGATCCCCTGAAGAAGGAAATAGCAACCCACTCCAGTATTCTTGCCTGGAAAATTGCATGGACAGAGGAACCTGGAGGGCTACAATCCATGGAGTCACAAGAGTCAGACATGACTGAGCGACTGAAAACAACAAAGAAATGGCTAGGACCCACCGAAAAGCATGGTTCTAGGTTCACATCAACTCTGGCTTTCTAGATGAGAATGAGTGGCTGAAAACCGGGGGAGCAAAGTGTGCAATGTCACCTTAGTCAGGAGACCTTGCTGCCCTGTGGCATCCAGCGAGCTCTTTGTGCAGGAAGCCCCCTCCCTGGTCTGCACCCCAGAACTCACCTTCTGTCCCTCCAGCTGAGAGGTGTGGGCTCCCAGGGGGCCCTACACAGCCCTTGTCCCTGGGCACACAGTCCTCACCCTCTCATCACAGTGGCCTCTGCCTTGGCAGCTGAAAAATCAAGCCGGGGGCCTCTCCTTGGCTGCCCTCTTAGAGGACTGGGTGCCCGATCTAGCAACTCTCTGGGAAATATTTGATCTGGCCGCCGCATCTCTGACAGACTCAGCGGGACCACCTTCTGGTCACCTGGTGCTGCCTGGCTTCAAGTTTCAACCCACTTGATTTTTTTTCTCTTAAAGTTCACTGCTAGTCTCTTAAATTGCTTGGACCTTTGAAAATGTGTTGTCTTAATCCCTCCCCCTTTCTCTGCTCTTAGTTCATTTTTTTACTTTCTTTTTTGAAATATTTATTTATTCGGCTGTGCCAGGTCTTGGTTGTCATGTGAAGTCTGAGTTGAGGCGGGTGGCATCTAGTTCCCTGACCGGGAATTGAACCCAGGCCCCTGCACTGGGAGTGCAGCCTTAGCCACTGGACCAAGGAAGTCCCCGTTCTACTTTCTATTAATTGTTTTGGGGCACTCCTTTCCCCTCATTCTTTATTTCTTCCGTTTTGTTTGTTTGTTTCTGATCACTTTATCTAGTGACTTATCATTTTAACCTTATTTTGACTTCTCATCTTTTCACCTACAAGGCTTTCATCCTTTAGATTTCCTGGTTACTCACATTATTGGCCCTTTTGTACAACCTTTTCTTATTTTACTATTTTATCGATTTTTTTCAGTTGAAGGCCAGTTTTTCATGTTTGACTCCAAAAATAGACTCTTCTTCACCTTGTTCTTACTTTATCTACTTCTCGTTGATCATTCCTAACTCTTGTCTGTGTTTTTCATTGTAATTCAACATTTTCCTTGCCAAATTGACCTGTAAGTCTGCTTTACTGTGTTCTTCTTATACTGTTCAGACAAGCATTATCTTCTATTTTTATTTACTTAATATTCATATCTTTCTGTTGTTGTTTTGGCCACACCACGGGGCATGCAGGGTCTTAGTTCCCTGAGCAGGGGTCAACCCTGCACTTCCCACAGTGAAAGCACAGAGTCTTAACCACTAGACTGCCAAGGAAGCCCCTGCTTTTATCTTTAAACTGTTATTTTTTTTCCTCTTATTTTACAAAGAGCAATACAAGAGATGTGCTGATTAAGGCGGCCATCAGAAGGCTGCCCTGCGCTTGGAAGCGGAGTAAGCGCAGTGCTCGCCCTCTCCCAAGCAGAGGGAAGGGCAGCAGGAGCCCAGGCCAGCGTCTCCCCTTCACTTCGTTTTTCACATGAATAAAGACAGAAAGGATGTTGAGTCAGGAGTGAGGCAAAGAAGGGGCTCTCGGAGACCGTGACACTCCGAACTGGGAAGCTAACTAATGGAGGTTCTGTTTTCTGTTTATAGGAGAAGTTTTGGGTATCCCTTGTGGCTCAACTGGTTAAGAATCCGCCTGCACTGAGGGAGACCTGGGTTCAATCCCTGGGTCGGGAAGATCCCCTGGAGAAGGGAAAGGCTACCCACTCCAGTGTTCTGGCCTGGAGAATTCCATGGACTGTATAGTCCATGGGGTCGTAAAGATTCAGACACGACTGAGCAACTTTCACTTTCACTTTGCAATAATATCTACACATCAGGACCAAGAACATGATTATAGGTAATTTCGGTTTAGAGCCCTGCACCTTGTCTTCACAGGAAGTGAAGAAAGTCGAGGAGACCTAAGGGCAAGTATGCTCAGTCGCTCAGTCACGTCTGACTCTTTGTGCCTCGTGGACGGTAGCCCGCAGGGCTGTGTGTGGGGTTTTTCAGGCAAGAGTCCTGGGGTGGGTTGCCCTTTCCCTCTCCAGGGCTAAGGACAAGAGTCGACTCTTACAGTCTTTCCCCAGAGATGATAATATGTTAAATGAGAGGCAGGAGGTGAGCCAATGCAAAGGAAGGAAGAATGAAGGATTGAAGGGAGGGGAAAAAATAAAGAGGAAGTTTCAAGAATTTTTATATCAAGCTTCTTATTGCGCAGCCTAAGAGAGAAAAAAGACTGTCAGGACCTCAGATGGACCTAGTCCCCGGAAACTACACTCCAGTGTCTAGGCTGGAAGGAAGTGGTTTTCAACAAGTGGGGAGGGGGACATGAATGGAACTCCCCCCAGGGGACATTTGGCAATATCCAGGGACATTTTTGGTGGTGGGAGAAGCCCGGGATGCTGTTAAATCCCCTGCACTTCACAGGACATTCCCCACACACAGAGAAAATCACCCCACCCCAAATGCCAGTAGATCCGAGGCTGGGAAACCTCGCACAAAAGCCAGTTTAACTAACGATCTTCTTCCCATCTTGCAGGACTTGTCCTCACTCCCATTTGACGGCTTCCCACCGCCCCCACCCCTCTAAGTCCCCTCTAGTGAACAGTGTCGGCTCCATCACCCAGCCATGTCGCGAATGTCCCAGGGCCCTCTTATTTCTCTACAGATTATTTCTCCACATGCCTGCCTAGGCCAAGGAGCTTAGACCCCAACCTTCTCTGCCCAGCATCAGCTTCTTCCTCTCAAGACATACATAGTCCAATCAACCTATTCTCACTGAGAAGGCATATCTGGCCTGGGGAACACAGAGTCTTCTCACCACACAGAATGGACCCTCTGTGCTTGGACGAGAGCCCAATAAACCCACTGCCCATCCCAGTGGGTCTCTCCCCAGCAGCCCAGCCCTGGAGAACCCTGAGCTTCCTAAGGACCACGGCTCTGTTTTTCCAGACCGAGTAGGTCTTCTGTGACTACTTTCTTCCACCAGCTCTGAAGAGCCCCAGCTTCTATGCACTCAGTTCACAGGTTTGAGGCAAAGTTGGCTAAGGGACCATGCACGAGAGGAAGCAGAGATCCTAGTGGGAAGAGATGGAGGCTGGAGTGAAGTATGTGGGCTCTGAAGCTAGAACACCTGCCATCCACGCCCAGCTCTTGGGCACATTCCTTTGCCCATCTGTGCCTCGGGGTCCTTGTATGTAAAGTGGAGACTCTTGCATGGTCGCCGTGAGGCTCCAGTGAGTCAGGACCAGGTGGAGCTTAGAACAGGGCAGTCACCACCACTGCCTGGAGAGCTGAGTCAAGGGGGAGGCTGTGCCACGAGCCAGCAGCCAGGAAGTGAGCGTTCTTGTCGCCAGTACCTCCCTTGGGCAGCATCATTACAAACGGCTCAGCACGATGAAAGGTTACCCCTTTCCAAGGTCAAGTGCAAAGCTGAGAGTTTCACTTCCTCACAAGGGTAATGGGACTGGACTCTTCCCTACTTCCCTCGATCCTGCTTCCTCTTTGCTATTTAAGGACAAGGACACTGTGTACACTAAGCTGCCCAATGCCTTTCTCTAAAGCACCGGCTCCCTAGGCCCCAGGGGAGCACGTGGCTTCCCCCTTCTAACTCAGCACATCTGTTTTTCTGAACCACAAATGAAAATTCTAATTATTTTATGAATGGAAAGAAATTCAGCTATCCCCAAAGTTCATATAAAACAAAAGAGTTTTAAAATCTTTGGCCACTGTGATATTTTTTCCCCAGCTGTGTTTTAGAATGCGTGAAAAGCCTGGAGTGAATGAAGAGAGATTTCAGCCTATTAGCATTCCTAAACAGTTCTAAATAGGTCAAGAATTCAGTTGTCATATCTATGGATTTTTGTTTTCTTCTCATTTCCTGATGATACCACATGTTTTCATAATTTAACATCTTTTGAAGGAGGTAACTGCCTTCAGACTTTTAAGAATAAAATCTTGCTTTCAACCTTCAGATAGGTATTTTTAAAAAAGGAAAGTTTGTTGATTAATAGAATACCTACATTTATTTTAAGACTGAGGAGATAATCAAGCTATTCTTTTTTTATATTCTCAGCATGTAATACGGCATCTGCAACAAAGAAGACATTTCATTTATGTTTGTTGAGTGAATAAAACATACACAGGAATTAGCAAGTCAAGAAGAAAAGCCATAGCTTGGGTTTTATTTTGCTGGTGCTGTACTTTTTCAAGTACAGCTTCTTTTAAAGAACCTGCCCATCAGTGTAGTTTTGCTGGCATGAGAATCACATTGAACATCAAACTTTCTATCTTCATTTTTCTGACACCTCTTTGACCCAGGGAAGAATAAATAGCTCATTACCTATAGGGTGAACCAATTATATACCTGAGGTCAGCGACCAGTTCTCTGTTGAGCATAATCAGAATACCATCCAAGCTGCATGATGTACTATTATATAAAGGACATAGTCTGGCTTTTGAGAAAAGGGTATCCCAATTCAGGTTGTGTTCCTCCGTAACCCCCTGAGCCTCATTTACTTAATATAAATGGAAGCAGTTGGGATTTGGTGAAGATAATGTATGGAAAGTGCCTGGCACATGGTGAGCCCTCAGTCCATGCCTTTTGTTAGGCCCTGATCCCAGTAACCTCCAGAGAAACAGCAGGAATGTCACAGGAAAGCAGATTGGATAGTAGGGGGCCTTCCCACCTAATAGCTAATTCAGCGTGTCTCAACCCTTGGCTAAAGGTTAACATCACTTAGCCACCTGTTGAAAAATTCTGATGCCTGGTATTCACCCCCAGGGAGCCTGGTGTAAATGAGTACAATGGATCTATACGTTTCTAAAGTTTCCCCAGGGGATTCTAATGACCATTCAGGGCTAATAACTACAGAACTAAAAGGTGATCAAGACCTAATGTCCTCACACTCTGGTAAGTCAGAGGTTTGGTGGTAAACAACCATTTAAGCACAGTTTCATGGTGAGATCCATTTGCACATAGTGTGTTGAATATCTTTTAAGTAAGATCTTCAGTGATGATTTTAGAGCCAGAGCCAGCGTTCATGTGTTCATTCAAACACATAATTCATTGAACGTATGTGCCAGGAACTGTGCTGTTCTTCTGGGATCCAGAACTCAGTCTGACACAATCTTTGGCTCACGTGGCTTACAGTCTAGCAGAGAAAGCCAAGGACAGTGAGAGTTGTGTGTGATGTGTCCCCACATCAGTGAGCACTGGGGAAGGACCACCGACCCAGAATTAGGGAAGGGGAAGCTCTGAGAGCATATCCAGAGGTGACGATAGGGATGAACGGAAGTCATCTGAACGGGGAAGAGAGGTCCAAAGACAGGATGTTTGTGGCACAGGTGGGAAGGAGAGTTGGTTGTTTTCATATCACAACCACGGATTAATATTGCTTTGTTTTAAAGTTTTTCATGTAATTTTGTGGACACCTGTTATACATTTGGGATAGCAGTAGAAAAATAAGGATTTAGAAAGTCCCTACCCAACAACATCCCATTAACTCAATTTCCTAGGAAATATGTGTGACAATATCCTGACATAGTTTTTAAAAGTTGAACAAATGATTCCTAATATTGTCTCTGGGGCTTCCCAGGTGGCTCAGATGGTAAAGAATCTGCCTGCAATGCAGGAGACCCAGGTTCAATCTGTTGGCTGGGAAGATCCCCTGGAGAAGGGAATGGCAACCCACTCCAGTATTCTTGCCTGGGAGATCCCACGGACAGAGGAACCTGGCAGGTTACAGTCCATGGGGTCGTAAGGAGTCGGACATGACTGAGTGACTAACACTCTTATGCACTCTTATTATACTCTATTGTTTCTAACTTTCAAAGTCCTAGAACACAGGTAGAGTGACTTTGCAAACTGTTTTTTGTTCTTACTCTATTCCCATACTTCTGTTTATCTGATAGACAAATGAAGACAGCGTTTATGTGCCAAGAATTCATTGATTGTATATGACATGGAAGAGGGGAAAGGTCAGTTGTGTCCTGAGTATAAAATCAATTCCCAGATACTTGGCCTATTGACAGCTCTGATTTTAACCATTTAGTCAGAATGATTTAAAAAATAAATATTACTTCCCGTGCTCAGTGGTGTTTGACCATAAATTATTGAACTTAGGAATTGGGAAGGACATCAAAGCATTGCAGAATTGGTAATCAACTTAAAATCCATGTAAATTCTGTTTCCACATTCTCTTTTCCTTTTATCATATTGTTAGGTTACTCAGGGGTCCTTTTTACTCCCTCACATGTTTGACGATGCTTTCAGATCTATAAATTAGAAGTGCTATTGGTAATAAACTAAGGCCTTTCCTTCCCTCAGATAATCTGTATGTTATAGCTTTGACAGCTGAAAAACACAATTCGGTGCAGGGTATGTAAGTATCCAGTATGCTTTGCTTTGAAATTCAAACTAAACTGTAAAAAATGGGAGAATTTGTTGGCTCAGGAAACAGTAATAGTTCACGCAAAGATGAATGCAGGCCCTCAATTGATATCATTAAGACTGTCTGGGTCACTTCATCTCTCAGTTTCTTTTATTCCCTAGCAATGTATGTCTACACAGAGGGAGAGTTGTTGGTGTGCTAGTCACTCAGTCATGTCTGACTCTTTGCAACCCCATGGACTGTAGCCCTCCAGGCTCCTCTGTCCATGGGATTTCCCAGGCAAGAATACCAGAATGAGTTGTCATTTCCTTCTCCAGGGGATCTGCCAGACCCTGGGATTAAACCTGGGTCTCCCACATTGCAGGTGGATTCTTCACTGCCTGAGCCACCAGGGAAGCCTGGTCCAAAGCCCTTAGATAAATATAGTTCATGGTCTCTGAAAGAGAAACTCTCTCCAGAAAACTTCCAAGTCCCCAAAAGAACCCTGATTGGCCCTGGTTAGGTCATGTGCCTACTCTGAACCAATCACAGTGTCTAGGGAAATTAGGTTTTCAGACTTATCCTTGGCTCCACCACTGTGGTGAAATAGGACCCTTGATGGACCCACCCGCCAGAACCAGAATGAAGGGGAAAGGGTAATTCCCTTGAGAAATGACCTGGGGAAAGATAAGTTGACAGATGACCATTACTGGTGACCACGGTATTAGAGTGTTTCTCTTGTTCTGCCTCCAAAATGTTAGTATTTCCACTAAGTAAAAAACAAAGATCCAATAAAAAGTTTCCTGCACTTAGTGGGGCTTCTTCCCTTTTGAAAATCCTTCCAGCTATTGACACGTTTCCTACACTTAGTGGGACTTCTTCCCTTTTGAAAATCCTTCCAGCTACTGACACATTTGTTTTCAGTGAACAATAGGCTTTTTCTATAACATGACAAACTCTTTGGTTATTTATTTAATGAGAACATTCTTAGTAGTTCATAGAACTAACATATCAGAAAAAAAGAAGTATGGTTTTATAAATTAAAAATAAATAAACCAAACCTAATTACCTGTGGGAAGGAAAGAGATAAAGTTGAAACTTATACACAGTTTTATTTTTGTGCTCTTCATTATATAAAACTTCTATGAAAGGTTGTTAATATATTTGTATTTCTGTACTCCCTGGTGGCTCAGAAAGTAAAGAATCTGCCTGCAATACAGGAGACCCAGGTTCAATCCCTGGGTCAGGAAGATCCCCTGGAGTAGGAAATGGCAACCCACTCCAGTATTCTTGCCTGGAGAATTCCACAGACAGGGGCCTTGTGGGCTACAATCCATGGGGTCAAAAAGAGTTGGAAATGACTGAGCAGCTAACACATAATTATTGCGGTTTAAAAATCATTCATGTCTAACATGATAGAACTACCTTGGGAAAGTCAAATTTGGTCCAAGTATAGTCTTCAGCTTTGAGGATCCACAAATTTTGTTTTCCCCCAATACATTCGAGCATTATCAGTATCTCCAAATCTGGGTAATACCAAACTCACAGAAGAAACCTGAGAGTCTTCTTGAAACCCTGATTCATGTATATATCCATGCTGATCAAGTCCTCCTAATTCTGTCTTCTTAATACCTGCCCCCACCCTTCTCCCCTGACCCTGCAGTTTCATCCTCTCTTTTTTGCCTCTACTGTATACAGACTCTCATAATCTCTAATCCAGACCATGGTTCTACTTTTCTGATATCCTAATTCAGCCTTTCCTCCTTATTAAACCCGTTCTTCATACTGAAGTAGATAAGTCAATATCCACATTCAACATGTCAATCTAAAATGAACTTCTAGCCTGGGAAACTGGTACAGAGTTAAGTGAGTCCTCAATTAATATTTGAAACAGTACTGCTGTTTGCAGTGGTCCTTCAAAGAGAAAGGATAGTCAGTGATTTCTCTCGGAGGAAATTTCTAGGAGAAGCCGAATTTTACTTTCAGTGTCACTCGGAGGGCATGAAACATTAGCAAGACCTACTCCCAGGATAATCTTGATGGTTAGTAGTGTCAGTCTAGACCAGTTTGATACTTCTCTATCCTCTTTGTGGATCGATTGGATCATTAAGCCATCTGGTTAGGGAACCTTCTTTAACTCTCAATTTCTCCTTTTCTTAATTCTTTTTTTTTTTTTTTTTTTTTAAGGTTCACGTCTACTATATCCCTTCTGCTGGTGTATTCTTCTTTAGAAATGGTAATGGGACCAGTTGGACACTATTTTTCCAATTTAAGCCTTAAAAGATCATTTTTAAGGAGATTAGACTATAGATAGGTGATAGATGCTAGACAGATAGAGAGTAACCTTTAAAATATATGTGGTGGTGGTGGTTTAGTCACTAAGTCATGTCCGACTCTTGTGATCTCATGGACTGTAGCCTACCAGACTCCTCCGTCCATGGGATTCTCCAGGCAAGAATACTGGAGCAGGTTGCCATTTCCTTCTTCAGGGGATCTTTCTAACCAAGGAATCAAACCCAGGTCTCCTGCATTGCAAGCAGATTCTTTACCGACTGAGCTACATGTATAAAATATACATCTGATTCCATTCTTCATGTATGGATTTCACCTAGTTAACTAGTTGACCCAGTGAAACCTTTCTGTTATACAACTTAAAATAGTGTCTGGACTTTGTTGCATAAATATTTTTAATGGTGGTATGATGGAGAAGCAAGTACAAAGAACTGCAAATCACTACATGAGAAAACAGATTTATGAGTGACACATAGAACCTTACAGAAACTGAGAAACAGGTGAAAAGGACTTAACACTCCACATACCTACCAAAATCACAAGCTATCCCAATACATCTTCATAGTACCTTTTCCTAAGATAAGCCTCACAGTGCTTAGTCGCTCAGGCGCACCACACTCCTTGGTCCATGGGATTCTCCAGGCAAGAATACTGGAGTGGGTTGCCATGCCCTCCTCCAGGGAATCTTCCCAACCCAGGGATCAAACCCAGGTCCCCTGCATTGCAGGCAGATTCTTTACCATGTGAGCCACCGGGGAAGCCCAAGAATACTGGAATGGATAGCCTATCCCTTCATGGGATCTTCCTGACCCAGGAATCAAACAGGAGTCTTATGATTGCAGGTGGATTCTTTACCAGCTGAGCTACCAGGGAAGCCCTAAAATAAGCCTTAGCATCCTGTCACTTTCATACATTTCTGTTGAGTGCTTGCCCTGAACTTGAGATGGACATCTCTCTTGCTGGTTGGACTGTGGTCAGACTCATCGGTGGTGGCACAAAGGAGTCATGTATTCCTAGAGGTCAATAGGTCTGAAGTAAACATCAAATGCCACCATCTGGCTGGTGCCCGCTTGGTGATCTGGCAGATTCAGATTCTTGAGAGATGTTTCTCCAGTATGGTGGTGTATTCCTAGACTGACTAGAGAACAGGAAGACGCAATTAGTGTTCTGTTCAGTAATGCAAGAAACTTCATTCAGAAAGCCAGTTTCTTTGTCCTGAGCTTAATTTGAAGGACTTTGCCTAATTTTCAGGCAAAATGAATTTTCAGGCACATCAGGTTTCAAGCAGCCATAGGCATCTTTAAAAGGATACTTTCCAGCTAGTGTGAGTCAAATTTCCTCTGGGGCTTTATTTAGGTAATAGAAATTTGTTCTTATGTGGTTGTAATAATATAAAGAAGCTTAATTTGGGACTGGATAAGGTTTGGCTGCTGCAATAAAACTGGAGTTTATAAAAAGAGGAAAAATGATCAATTAGCTTCGTACTACCATTATGATCCAGCATCTCAAATTCACCATAATGATTTTATCCATTATACTGCTGCAGAAAAAAATAAAAGCAGCATAAAATGATGTAATACAAGAAATCTTGCATAGTAATGGATCTTTCACAACCGTAATGAAGTCTTTGGAACCTTCATGGTATAAATTAGTATTATTTCTCAAAATATACAGGTGAACTCTTATAACATTTGAATAAATTCAGGCTATTAATTGAAAATAAGAACTGTAACCACAATCTTGATGCTATTTTGGAATCAAGTTAGGAAAGTGAAAACTTTCTTTTCACTTCCATCTTCAAGAATCAGTAGACCACACCTCAGTAAACAAGAAATGTCCTTTGAAAAAAATCAAAATCTTAAATGTTAAAGTATGTTATAAACCTTTCTGGATTGGCATCATGTATTCAGTGAATATCCTGGTAAAAACAAGTACTGATATCTTTAATATTCAGTAATTAGTATCAAGCATCTCAGGTGAATGGTCTAGACAGATCTGGGTCCCAACAATTTCATTTATGGCTTTAGTATCTTTGAGATAAAGACAGCTTGGATAATGGAACGTCCATGCCATGTTTTGATCATTATATCAAAAAATAAAAACACAGCAAGTGTGCTCATCCACTTGGTGCTTGAGTAATTTTTACAAAATTTCCAGTTTAGCCTAAATGTCTTAGCTGTCAGATATTCATTCCCTGTCTCAAGAGATAGCTGATTCTGTCTTTGAGCAGGTGACATTCAGGATATTCTTCTTTATATTGATCCACTGTCTGTCTCATGGTATCTTCCATGCACTGACCAAGCTTCACACGCAGGACCAGGTAGAATGAGCCCAAATCCTTCTTTATAAGACAACCCTTCAGATACTCCAAGAGTTATCAGGTCCTCAACCATCTCTTCTTTAGACCAGCATTTTTATTTATCAAAAATGGAATTGAACATCCTATAGAGACTGCCTATAGATCAAGCAGTGAGCTGAGTCCTGGCATAAAGATTGGTGACTGTATTTAACAGTGTATAGTTTAGTGAAGGACATAATGAATAATTAAAATGAATTAAAAATATGATAAGTGCAACTGCAGAGATTAAAAACAGGATGCTTTGTGGTAGTAAGATGGAGGAGATAACGCTTCCTGGAGGAGTCAAGCAAGGCATCAGCAAGGAGATGAGTTTGAACTGAGTCTTGAAGGGCAGATAAGAATTGGGCAGGTGACTATGGGCTGGGGATTGGCTGGGAAAAGAGTCTGGCTGCCTTTCCACGTGGCTTCCCAGGTGATGCTCATGGTAAAGAACCCAACTGCCAGTGCAGGAGACAGAAGAGACACGGGTTCAATCCCTGGGTTGGGAAGATCCCCTGGAGCAGGGCATGGCAATCCACTCCAGTATTCTTGCCTGGTAATCCCATGGACAGAGGAGCCTGGGGGGCTGCAGTCCATGGGGTCACAAAGAGTGGGACACGACTGAGTGACTCAGCACACACGCCTCTCCACACAGAAGGTGCACAGGCAAATGCAGCCCCAGGTCGGGGCAGGTGGGGTTAAGGATAGTGCTTTCATGCAGCTGCAAGTCCACACCTGAGTGGTGGGAAAGGGAGGAAGGAGATGCTACACGATACAAAGGAAGCAGCGTTTCCAAGGTCCTGATAGGTGTGCTTGACAATGTGAGAATCTCTTACCTTTCAAGTCACAAAGAGCTGCTGAATGACTTTTAGCAGAGAAATGATGCCGTGAGATTTGCACTTTAGTAAAATGTGACAGATGGTTGTGTAGAGAGAAGGGATGGAGGGCTGGGAGAAAGGCAGGAGGATCTATATATGGCAGTACCCGGGCAATGGGGATGGAGAGGCAAGGCAGGGCCCAGCTTATCACACAGGTAAAATCCTGGGGACCCAGCACCAACTGGATGTCAGGAAAATGCATTTTCAGAAAGATTTTCATGTCTTAGACTGCAGCCGTTTCAACCGCTCCACATCATACTGTTTCCTGTCTCCTCACCACTTCCATTGCTGTCTTGATATTGACGCAACCTCATGACCCTTCTACCATAACTTGATCGCACCCTGTTCTTCCTCACAGAGTAATGATCCCGAAATGATAGCAGTGTCACCACTTATATCATGGTGTCAACTTAAACTGCAATTAAGTCGCATTTCCAGACTATTAGGAACTATTGTCATAATAGCTATGGCTTCCAGTATCTGCAAATGCTGAGTTGTAAGTGATGGAATTATATGCAGGCATAATTAGTTTTAAATTTACTTTTGTAATCATGTTAATTGAACATGGAAGTGGATTGAAAAATACGCAGGGCATGGCATTGAGCCTGATGCAGTATCTTCAGAATCAGTAGATTGAAGAAATTAGTATCACCAGTAACTGAAATGAACTTGCTCACCTGTAATAGTGCGATGTAGGTACAGTAACCCCTGCATTGCCTCCAAGTTCAGTGACTGTTCAGTGCATTTGCCGTGAGGAGTCTTCATGAGAGTCACTTTGCAAACGGACCAATGCCCAAAGCAAGAGGAGGGCACCTTGGTCGTCCTGCTGAGACCTGGGGGCATCCCTCAGACATCCCCAGTGCGTACTTGAAATTCCCCAGGAGTTAGGCTCGGTAGTATCTAAGCTCACCACTCACGCATGCCCATTGTCAGGACCCCCGTGAAGCCCCCCACTTCTAACAAAGCAAGCAACTGTTTGTGATCCCTCCCAGTCCTTCATCCTAAGATGCCAGTTTTCTTCAGTGTCCATCCAGCCCTGCCCTGGCAAGCTGCCCTTACATGGTCATGGCAGTGAGTTCTGTAGAGTGGAGCTGCTTAATCTCACTTGGCCTGCATCCTTAGTATGTGCCCATCTGCTCTTCAGTTCTGCGTGGATTAGAGCATAGTCCAGCCTTTGTACCGAGCAGTTGGGAGCCCAGGCCAGCTAAGAGGGCAGACTCTCTTCTGCACTGTAGACAGCTCGAGGTCTACAATACAGATGTAATATGCATGCCAGAGAGCTGGTAAGGAAAAACGTTCTGAGTAAAATGCTTGCGATACTGAATCATCTGCTAGAGGGCAGTGTATGTTAAATAATAATGCGGCTATTTTTCTGGGAAAAGACACAAATTTGCTTTTATATTGTTTTTTGGTTGGTGGGTTGGTTTGATTTTAGTTCAAATGCAAGGTCCAGAGCCTCTGAGATGGTCAAATAAGTTGTTGTTTAAAAAACAGAATCTACAAAGCCCATCGGGATCCCAGTTGAAAAACAGCAGCCTTTGGTGTTTTGCTATTTCTCAAAGGGTTTCGAGTGGACACCTTTATTACTGTTTTTGTCCCTTTTGCAAACATGTTCACACAGTAACCTCAACAGGATTCAAGGCAACTCACCTTCTCCACCCCCAGCTGGGAAATGCTCACCTCATAGCTCTATTAACTCAACGGCCTGAACACCAACAGATGAGAGAGGAAGGTCAAAGGAAAGCGTACCATGAGGGCAAAGTGACATTTTATGAGTCTTGTGTTTCCCCAACAAGCATTTACTCTCAAGAGTTGACAAGGGCAGGCTTTTAGGGGACCTCATTTCTAAAAGTAATCAGAGGTTCCCTGTGAGTGATTTTATTTCATTATTTGTGGTACATACATAGATTGTGTTATCCGAAGAGAGAATCTGCTGTTCGGTTTTGAAAAGGGTTTTGTCAGCTGTAATTTTTGTTGTTGTTGTTGTTCAGTCACTAAGTTGTGTCTGACTCTTTGTGACCCCATGGACTGCAGCACGCCAGGCTCCTCTGTCCTGCACTCTCTCAGAGTTTGCTCAAATTCATGTCCACTGAGTTGCTGATGCTGTCCTACCATCTTATCTTCTTTCCCCCCTTCTCCTTCTTTCCTCAATCTTTCCCAGCATCAAGGTCTTTTCCATTGAGTCAGTCCTTTGCATCAAGTGGCCAAAGTATTGACGTTTCGGCTTTAGCCTTAGCTCTTCCGATGAATATTCAGGGTTGATTTCCTTTAGGATTGAGTAGTTTGATTTCCTTGCCATCCAAGGGACTCTCAAGAGTCTTCTCCAACACCACAGTTGAAAAGCATCAGTTCTTCGGCACTCAGCCTTCTTTATGATCCAACTCTCACATCTATACGTGACTACCAGAAAAACCGTAGGTTTGACTATACAGACCTTTGTTAGTAAAATGACGTCTCTGCTTTTTAGTATGCTGTCTGGACTTGTCATAGCTTTCCTTCCAAGGAGCAAGCATCTTTTAATTTCATGGCTGCAGTGATTTTGGAGTACAAGCAAGAGCGGCTGTCATTTCTACACGTGTTTCTACGTGTGTCTATAAAGTTAGGAAATGCCCATATAAGGAAGAAAACGCTAGGGAAGAAGACAGCGTCCATGCCCAGCTCATCTCGGCCACACCGTCAACCTCCCCATCCCAACAGCTGGCTTTCTCTAACAGATAGTTTCTGTTTAGTCCTGTGTGTCAAGAAATGACAGTTTTTTTTTTAAATGGCATTTAGAGTCATCTTAAATATGTTTCATAGGATGGATCCATCCTACTTCAAAAGGCTTCATATCTATCCACCCAGTCCCTGGGAAGCACAGTTTATCATATCAGGTTAGGTACTGAACGTCCTTCAGAAAAACCCGATGCAGACATATGACCAAAACATAACAATCAGATGGCCCCATCTCATAGGAGCACAGAAGATGATTTCCTGGCTGTCGATGGAAAGAGACTATATGAAATACAGACCAGCGCTAGATCCAGAGATTTGTCAGGTGATTTAGGATGCCTCAAGGCTGCCAGGCAAATTGACCATGAATTATCACTGTCCCACAGGCACATAAAATGTCAAAAACTGCGTGCAAATTTTAGCATTCACAGTCCCAAGACCCTCTCGTTACAAATCCAAGAGCCGTTTGCCAGTTAGGCACCAGGCAGCTTAGAACTTGGTGCGATTGATCAAATGCCAACGGCTTCCATCTAAGGCCGCATCTCCCCAGGAAACGTCTGATCGATCAGACAGTTCTCAGATCATGCCAGGGGCCCCAAGCTGCTCCAGATCCAGCCTGCATGCCCTCAAGTCCAAGGAAACTCCTAAGGGGGGGAATTATCTTTCCGGTGTCCTTGTTAAACTCCACCTCTGCAGGAGCAAAATGCTTCGCCTTCCTCTGCCTTCTCAGCGTCAGAGGGGCTTTCAGGGCATCGGGCCCGAAGGGATCTGAGTGACGTTTAGAGTCCAGAGACACCGCGACCTGTGAGCCTGTGGGTGCGTTCCCAGTGAAGCAAAGGCAGCCACACGCCAGCATTTCTTGATGCCATTTCACTCTTAGCAAGCGGGAGGTGTTCACCGAGGTGACAGGTTTACATGCTACACATTGTGACCCTCTCGGGGATGCTGTTCCTGAGAACATCCTGAACTTCCAAGCAAGCTCTGAAAACGAGCAGGTTCTGTTAAGTGGTCTGAGTTATCTTATCACAGCCTTCTTCCTTGGCTTCTGCCAGTTCTCCTCCCTCCTCTAGGACTGGTCCTCAGTCTTCTTTGGCTCTGCCTCATCCTTGGACGTTGGGAAAATTAAGGATTCCATTCTTGGTCTTTCTGACCTTTGAGACTCTCCATGTCTTGGATGATTTCACTTCATCCACTGTATATGTGCTCAAGACATCTGCCTGAGTTCTAGATTCCTGTCCCCATCAGCCATTTGATTTTTCCACCTGGTAGTCCCACAAGCGCCTGAAATGCAGCAACTGCAAATATGACTTCACTGTCTTTACTACCAAAAGGTGTTCTTCTTCCTCGGTCTCCTTAGGGCCACCATCCACTCAGTGGCTCACTGGTGGATTCCAGTCACGAGACAAATCCTCAGAGTAACTCAAGGGAGGAAGCTTGATGTAAGAATTATTAAACTCGGGTAGAGGTGGTGGTAGTTTAGTCGCTAAGTCGTGTCTGACTGTTGTGACCGCATGGACTGTAGCCCACCGGATTCCTCTGTCCATGGGATTCTCCAGGTTAGAATATTGGAGTGAGTTGCCATTTCCTTCTCCAGGGGATCTTCCCGACCCAGGGACCGAACCTGCATCTGCTGCATTATAGGCGGTCTTCTGAGCAATTATAAAATGTAAAAAGGACTCTGAATTGCACTTAAGGCTGGGGCAGGTGGGGAGGGGCGGGTGGAGTATGCACAGAAGGACACATTTGGAAGTAGGTCTTCCTCCCTAGGTTGGGTTTCAGATCTCACTGGAGAAGGTGTGGTTGCAGCCCACTGGGTGATGGAGAAGTTGACTAGATGTCCATGGCAGAGCTTGTTGACAGTCACTGGGCAGCAGGAATCCACCCTCTGGGGTGTGGGGGAGCCCCGTCTGATGGCAGATCACAGAGATTCAGGACACCATGACTAGCATGAGACCCAGAGCATGGTCATGCGTGCATAGGGAGGACCACAGCAATATGATACCAGATCAAGCCAGGGACTGCATATCTCGGGCATGCATCTCGGGCAGGGAGCCATTGCATGTCCCCATACGTCTGTACCACGGCTCGGCCATGTGACAAGAGGAAGAAAAAGCACAGCTCAGCATATCACATCAGGAAGAGTAGCTTCCTTCTTCCTGCAGTGTCGATCCAGCACCCTCCACTCACATGCTAAAGGAGCAGTGCAGACAGAGGCCAGTTCCTTCTGCCGCGGCCAGTACTGGAGGTGAACCTGGAGCACAGAGGCGATGCATGGATGGCTGGAATGCATGGATGGCTGGAACACATGGATGGCTGGAATGCATGGATGGCTGGAACGCATGGATGGCTGGAACGCATGGATGGCTGGAATGGTTGCCCGAACTGGACTCCCCCCTCCCACTCACTCCTTCACATTCAGGTGGCACATCTTGCTAGCTGCTTAGCAGGTAAAAGTCTCCAGGATAAAATCCATCCTCCTTCTTACCCCTGACACCTCCGCCTGGATTCATCCTCTCCTCACCCTACATGGACCTTGGTCATGGCCTTGTGACTGGTGTTCCTGCCACTGGTACATCCTGACTCCAGTCCCGTTAGCACACAGATACAAGGTGTCTTCCTAAAATCACAAAAGCATCCTTACACTCTTGCTTCCAAACCTCTGGTGCCTAACTGGCTGATAGAGAGTGAAGTAAAAGTCACTGAGTCGTGTCCGACTCTTTGCAACCCTATGGACTATATAGCCCATGAAATTCTCTAGGCCAGAATACTGGAGTGGGTAGCCTTTCCTTTCTCCAGGGGATCTTCCCAACCCAGGGATCAAACCCAGATCTCCTACATGGCAGGCAGATTCTTTACCAGCTGAGCCACAAGGGAAGCCCAAGAATACTGGAGTGGGTAGCCTATCCCTTCTCCAGCGAATTGGCTGATGCCAGATGTTAAAAACAGGAAAAAGTGCTGGGGTGGGGATATGAAGATTTGCTGTACTTTTTACTCAGTTTCCTAAAACCGCTTTAAAAGAAACAAATAACTTAAAAAAAAAAAAAAAAAAAAAACTACCTCTGTGCCCTGTTTCTGAAAAGCATCTCGGGAACTTGTTTGAAATCAGTGATTTTCAGAAGATGGCTGCTCTCTACTGATCCTGGACTTCTGATTGCAACATTTCCCAGTCTCCAGCCAACCCTGGGCCCCCACAATCCGAATCGGCTTTGGCCAATCTATCCTGCTACTGTTGGTCCTGAATTCAGTGGGTTTTGTACACAGACAGACTTCCTGGGTTCATCTCAACTCTGAAGTCACCTCTGAAGTCAAGGGGAGATTCTGTCAACAGCCAAGAACTGACGGCAGGTTTTCCCTCCAGTTCCAGGGCTCGTCCGTGTACATGTGCTCCTAAACAGTTACTCCACCACTTAGGTTGTCTAGCTGGCTAATATACCTTGGTCCAATACATCGCACCCTTAAAGCTTTGTTTTAATCTTCGCTTAAAAAATCTGAACATAAAAAAAAAAAATCTGAACATAAGGCTAGCATATACTTGAAACTCTTGAACTTTAAATGTTAATAAAATAGTATACCCTACCCCACCCCCCCAAAAAAAACTACCCCCATGGCCCTCCTTTGCCAAACTCCTTCTCTTGTCATCAGGTCATCCCCAGCCTTCATGTCAGGCAGCCTCACGTTTCCTCTCTCATCAGACTGAGTTTTCCATACCAAGCCCTGAATCTCCCCAGCTCTCCTTCAAAACAGGGCACCACCTCTGTGTGGATTTCCTCTCCTGCTTCCTTCCGCTGGAAAATTTCTACTCATCCTTCTAAGTTCCAGCTCAGATATCAACTCTCAGAAAAACCTTTCCAGACAACAGGACCATCCAGTTGTTTATTTCCCTCTGCTCTCCTTTTACTTCCCTCTGCTCTCCTTTTATTTCCCTCTGCTCTCCTTTTATTTCCCTCTGCTCTCCTTTTCTTTCTTCACAGGCAGTATTTTAAATTACCCATTTACATGTCAGCCTTTGTCGTCTGTTTCCAAACCAGAGGGCAGGGACTGTTTCTTATTCGGCTCTTTGTCTCTGGCACCTATCACAGTGACTGGGGCAGAGTGACCACTCAATAAATGTTTGTAGATGATGAATGGGGAATGAATAGACGATGAGAAGAGCATCAGGAGTCTGTATGACAAGTTCATTGCCCTGTCTGTGCAGTTGGGAGAGCGATATCATTTATGGAGTCAGGATATGTATCTTGTGGGGGAAATAACAGGCCCAAATAAAAGTGCTAGGCATTCCTTTCTATGCACCCTTAATGAAAGTATAATGTTGATAGTCAGTCAGTCAGTTTACAGTTATTCACTCAAAATGATTAATAACTCATAAATCTCAGGAGACTTGGATACATCTGTTCCTGGGCTCTTGAGTAGAATAAATTGTCAAAATGATAAAGCGACTCGTGGTTTTTACTTTCAACGTATCAGCTTTAGAGGCTGTGGTGACACTTCCCCCACGGTGTGGTTTCAGTTCTATTACCTTTTTCCGTTTAGGTGGACAATGAGCAGCAGAGTGTACAATTGTGATTATAATTCTACCTTCCACTAATAATAAGGGTGCCAGAGGTTTACAATAGCCAAGAGATGGATGCAACCTAAGTGTCAATCAATAGATGAATGGATAAAGAAGATGTGGTGTATATGTATAAAGATGTGTGTGTGTGTGTACAATGATATTACTCAGCCATAAAAAGAATAAAATAATGCCATTTGCAGCAACACGTATGGATCCAGAGACTATCATACTAAGTGAAATAAGGCAGACAGGAAAGATAAATATTATATAATATCACTCAGCTATTATCTAAAAAAAATCTAAAAAATATGTAGTACCGATGAACTTATTTACAGAACAGAAACAGATGCACCGACATAGAAAACAAACTTATGGTTTCCAAAGGGTAAGGGAGAGGGGAGGGATAAATTGGGAGTATGGGATTAACAGATACGCCCTACCATATACAAACTGGATAAACAGCAAGGATTTACTATATAGCATAGGAGCTATATTCACTATCTTGTAACAACCTATAAAGGAAAGTAATATATAGATAAATACATATGTATATATGTATGGGGCTTCCAAGGTGGTGCTAATGGAAAGAACCTGCCTGCCAATGCAAGAGATGTAAGAGACGTGGGTTCAATCCCTGGGTCGGGCAGACCCCCTGGAGGAGGGCACGGCCACCTGCTCCAGGATTCTTGCCTGGAGAGTGTGACTGAATCCCTCTGCTGTAACCGGAAACTAGCGCAACACCGAAAATAAACTAGACTTCAGTTTACAAAAGCGTGTGCCGGGAACGTGGTGCTGTACATGGATTCCCTCCTTAACCCTCACATTGGTTTAATCAGCCCTTATCCATGACCAGGGATAGTTCTTCAGGTAGCATGCCAGTGTATTATTTTCAGATCAGCCTCCCTATGAATGAGAGCGCTTATAAGTGCTCTTGAGTGAACTTGTCTCCTGGAGATGGGTGGCAGGGCTGGGTTTTTCTCGGTCAGTGCAGCGCAGGATAGGTTGGAGCCCACCTTCAGACCTACAACCCTTCAGGTCGACCCTAAGGAGGGACTGAGCCATGGCAGACTCATCTGTGCTCGTTGTGAACTTGCTGCCTTTGGTCAACTCCAAGGACAGAGCCACAAAGGAAAGACAGTTGCCCCTCATTTCAACACTGACCCTCACCCACTGAGCCAGTGTTCAGGAGCCCAGACCTCAGGGACGCGGAGGTGACCGGCAATCCAGGCGTCACTATTCTGATGGCAGCACTAAAAATAGAATTCAATTTTGTGCTTGATGGGGGAAGCAAAAATAACTACAAAAACATGATCTCGCCTTGTAGGGCATGAAGCTTAGCATCACCCATTGTGATAGGATCAGGTACAAGATGAGAACAGCACATCTGCTCAGAGCTTTCTTTCCATGTTCTCGCTGTGTGCCCTGTTACCCCCGGCCAAACGGGAGCACTGCACAGTGGACCACTTTTATAAGTCAGTCCAGGAAAATCGCTTCTTCCAGAAACCACAGAGTGGCTTCCACCAGACAGCACTTGTTCAGGGTCTCAGTGGGAAGGCTGTCTTTTTGACCCAGCCAAGAATCCCCTCCTCTCCTCATCTAGGAACTGTCAGACGGCGCTAAGGAAACACAGGGTTGATGTTTGAAAATGCCCCATCATCCTGCTGAACAGCCCAAAAGGACTTTTCACGCCGTAGCCATTGTCCTCACGCGCACAAATCCATAACGTTAAATTGCAAACACTGTTTGTTTTATACATAATTACACCTCCACTTAGTGAAAGGAGTTGAGCTGAGATTTTGGCAGTGCTTTTATAATTGTGTTTGTTGACATTGCTCTGCTATTGTACATAAAATTAGCTGTGTTTTATGAGAGCTGTCACAGCTTATCTATTATTACTCCATTGGCATATAGAGGGTGTCTGACTGTACTTTAAGATTTTATTAATTTTATGTGATGTCATCCTGAGCATAAGACAACATGCTCCAGTGTCATCAGTGAGCAGGCTCCCTAAATCTTGACTGGCCAGTGCCTAAAACATATTGGTTGTTCAATTGCTAAATCATGCCCAACTCTTTGTGACTCCACAGACTACAGCATGCTAGGCTTCCCTGGCCTTCATTGTCTCCCAGAGTTTGCTCAAACTCACATCCATTGAGGTGGTGATGCCAGCCAACCATCTCTTGTTTCCCCCTTTTTCTCTGCCCTCAGTCTTTCCCAGCATCAGGATCTTTTCCAATGAGTCGCATCAGGAGGCCAAGTATTGGAGCTTCAGCTTTAACATCAGTCCTTCCAGTGAATATTCAGGGTTGATTTCCTGTTGGACGTGTTATGAAATCTAAGGAGGGAAGAATTATGTTTTCAAGTCCAAGGAACCTGAAAATAGTATCCCTAATATTAACTGTTACCAATTTGGGATAACAGTGTTTTCTCCTTAAAGCAGAGAAACTCCTAATATTCCATGTCTCCTTGAGTTTGACATCAAGTTTGGCATTTTGAGTTTGGCGCTAACTAATCCATTTTACAGAAGAGGCTTAGAGAAATGAAGGAACTTGTCCAAGGTCCAAACCAGGACTAAGCAGGGGCAGATGAGGTATCTTGGGTGCAAAATTTAAGGAGGCACCAGTTCTCAGGTTTGTGTCAGTTGCCATTGGAGAGTGAGTTCCTCCTTAAATTTTACACCCCAGATGTTTTAAATAAGGAGCACCTCTTTAATTTATTAATTCAATCTTGAAAGATATAATCACCAAATACAAATTATGGTTTCTATTTTCTTGGAAGTATTTTAGAATATATAAAAGATTTCTCCTTCAGGTTAAATTGACCAATAATGTAGATTATTGAAACTGTATGTTCTAGATTATGTGTATGTATATAAACATATATATACACATATTTTTATGGATTTGGATAGATACAGATGTATATATGAGTATACACACATATATACCAACCTGTGTACATTCATACTTAGGTTATTTAAGCCATAAACAAATAAAAATATAAGTTTTCATTATTGGTTTTATTGTGTGTTTCTATAAACAACCACACTCAACTTGTTAAATTTCTCATTAACACTGATTTGCCAAGCTTTTGACAATGCACCAATTTCCATAAATTCTTAATGAGATACAAAGTGAAATGAAAATTCTTAAATTATAGTAAGTCATCATGTTTAGCAGTTGCTTATACTCATTTGGACCCATATTTAAAATGCAAAAGTGCTTTTTATTATGTATTTATATTACAAGTTGATGATCACAATGGAAATAGACATTTTCAAGCCATTTCTTTCTTGTATTACCCTTCAAAATGTACCATTTATGATGGAAGTCATCTGTGAGAAGCTCATTATGCCAGCATGAGTTGTTTCTCTGGGTTTTATTCTCTTTCAGATCCATCATCTAAGTTGCTTATTTATCTTGGCATATGCTTTCTTAGCAGTAGCTACTAATACAGATGCACGGCAGATGTCATTTTTATTTTATATACAGTCAAATATCTCATAGGAAATTTGTGATGCAAATTTCAAACACAGATCGCTCCCAACAACTTTATCACCTTTCAATTGAGGCCTCAACTAACCCATTGATATACCACAGTTAAATTGTGATATCCGCTGTAGGTTGACAGTGAAATTTTTCTCTTTTTCCTACAGATTATAAATATATTTGAGTAAACATGAGAGTCTATTAATTAATCAGTAAGCAGTGAGAGTGTATTGACTGCTCATGACTGTGGAAGGCAGGGTACAGAAGGGAGTATAGGATATAATAGCTACTCTAGAAGAATATCAGTGTAAACAAGAAGAAATGATGTTCATTATTATGTTATACTCTGGGATAAGTCAACAGTTTCTAAGTTTTCTGGACCCTGTTGGTCATCTTGTGAATGCTATGAGCATTCTTCTGAGTACCATATACATGTCCACAGAAAGTTTAATGAAATGTATCTGTAAGTTATGAACTCCTGTTCTAAGAGGGAAATTCCTACTCCATAGAAGATTTTGATTCTGAAGACTATATTAGATAATGTGCATAAAAATTCTAGCCCATGGAGTAGGATTTAGCATATATGCAATAAATATTGGTATATTTTCCCTAATCTCCTTAAAATTTAGAATTCATAGTTGATTTCGAAAGTCCTAGAGTTGGCTGACAACTGTTCCCACTAGAAAAACACATGAAAATAGCATCTTGTCTTGCAATTGCATGGGAATTACAGAAGCCTAGACTTGAAATCCAAAGGTAAACCAAAAAACGACCTGTTTCTCCACTTTCCAGTAAAAGGTCTCCCATTTCTCTGCCACCCAGAGCAGAAATATATAATCCATTTCTAGGAGACGCTCTGTCTCTATCTTCAAAGTCATCCTAAGAAACCTTACCTTCCTTCTAGCTATTGTTGCCTGTCTCTTTTTCCTTTCTTCACTAATATCTTTGAAAAGACCATCTGTATTGCTTCCTCCACTTTCTTCTCTTAAGTTCACGTCATCCCCTCTGCAGTGTGGCTTCTGACTTACTTCATTCCTGAAGCATCTTTGGTTGGGTCCCCATGAATTTCTAAATGCTATCTGACCCCATACTGCTAGGACTCTTCAGCTATTAACCCTATCAGCCTAATTTCTTCTAGAATTAAAGTTTCCCTGGGCTTCCCTGGTGGCTTAGATGATAAGGAATCCATCTGCAATGCAGGAGACCAGAGTTCAATCCCTGGGTTGGAAAGATCCCTTGGAGAAGGGTATGGCTATCCCCTCCAATATTCTTACATGGAGAATCCCATTGACAGAGGAGTCTGGTGGGCTACAGTCCATGGGGTTGCGAAGAGTTGGACATGACTGAGTGACTAACACTTTCACTTAAAAAAAAAAAAATTCTAGTCTTTTTTAATTATTTTAAGTGGAAACTAATTACTTTACAATATTGTGGTGGTTTTTGCCATTCATTGACATGAATCAGCCACGGGTGTACATGTGTCCCCTCGTCCTGAACCCGCCTCCCACCTCCCTCCCCATCCCATCCCTCTGGGTTGTCCCAGTGCACCAGCTTCGAGTTCACTTTGATGTCTTTCATCCCTCTGATCTCTCTCCTGGATCTTCTCTACCATTTTGGATCCACTTCCTCCCCAACTTTGTCTCTTTTCTTCCCTTCTAGTCCTTTATTCCTGTTTCTAAGACATTGTCTTGGATCATCTTCTCTTTTCATTGTATACTGTCCCTGGTGAATCTCATCTATTCTCATTGCTTCAGTTCTGCCCCCTGAACTGACTTCCAAATCTATGCCCTGATCCTCACCTGATTTCCAGATCGGTATCTGCATTTGGATTTACTACAGGTGCCTCAAACTTTATACTCCTCCAGACCCAAGTCCTTGCCTGCCCCTAATCCATGCCCCCGCTGCTTCCTGCCCTGTCCTGCATCCATCAAGCCTTCTGGATTAGATGACTTAGTTTTCATATTCATTATCACCAAAGAAATTTGCTTACCAAATCCCGAAGATTCTTCCTTTTCAGCATTTCCGGCTTTGGTTACTTCTCCGTCACAACCTGCTTTGGGCCGTCTTTCCTCTTATCAGGATTTGTAGAGTGGCTTCTCTACTCTCTGTTCACAAATCCATATCACAAATACCCAGCACGCACTGTGCTCACACGGAGCTGATCATGAACTCACAGTGCTTAGAGACAAAAGACAAACCTCATTTTTTTGTGAGATTCAAGTCTCTTCACACTCTGGTCCCACGAGGCTTTCTAGCCTAGGAAGTCACCAACGTCCTCTATGCCTCTATGCTGTTATTTCCATGCTCTTTCTAGCAAATTTTGCAAGCCCTGTTAAATCTACTCATTGTTTAAGATGCAGCTCAGATACCACCATGCCTGTGAAAATTTATTTTATTTTTCCTACCCCCAAATCTAATAATCAGTTATGCTAATGCTGCTGGCAAAGCCTATATATATATATCAGTTCAGTTCAGTTCAGTTCAGTCACTCAGTCATGTCTGACTCTTTGAGACCCCATGAATTGCAGCACGCCAGGCCTCCCTGTCCATCACCATCTCCTGGAGTTCACTCACACTCACATCCATTGAGTTGGTGATGCCATCCAGCCATCTCATCCTCTGTCATCCCCTTCTCCTCCTGCCCCCAATCCCTCCCAGCATCAGAGTCTTTTCCAATGAGTCAACTCTTCGCATGAGGTGGCCAAAGTACTGGAGTTTCAGCTTTAGCATCATTCCTTTCAAAGAAATCCCAGGGCTGATCTCCTTTAGGATGGACTGGTTGGATCTCCTTGCAGTCCAAGGGACTCTCAAGAGTCTTCTCCAACACCACAGTTCAAAAGCATCAATTCTTCGGTGCTCAGCTTTCTTCACAGTCCAACCCTCACATCCATACATGACCACTGGAAAAACCATAGCCTTGACTAGACGGACTTTTGTTGGCAAAGTAATGTCTCTGCTTTTGAATATGCTGTCTAGGTTGGTCATAACTTTCCTTCCAAGGAGTAAGCATCTTTTAATTTCATGGCTGCAGTCACCATCTGCAGTGATTTTGGAGCCCAAAAAAATAAAGTCTGACACTGTTTCCCCATCTATTTCCCAGGAAGTGATGGGACCACATGCCATAATCTTTGTTTTCTGAATGTTGAGCTTTAAGCCAACTTTTTCACTCTCCACTTTCACTTTCATCAAGAGGCTTTTTAGTTCCTCTTCACTTTCTGCCATAAGGGTAGTGTCATCTGCATATCTGAGGTTCTTGATATTTCTCCCAGCAATCTTGATTCCAGCTTGTGCTTCTTCCAGCCCAGCGTTTCTCATGATGTACTGTGCATAGAAGTTAAATAAGCAGGGTGACAATATATAGCCTTGACGTATTCCTTTTCCTATTTGGAACCAGCCTGTATGTATATATACATAGTCATTATGTACAGTTGTTAAGGTTGCTCATTGAGCAAGGACACCTGGTCAAGAGGGCAAGGGTCTAAAGTCCAGTCGCCTGGCAGGAAGGAGCATCCATTTTTCTAATTCACATAAAGGTGCGATATAGGCTAGTGGTGACCCAGCGTCAAACAGGAACTTCTGTTTAGTGCTCTGCAATATGTCTGCCCCTTTAGACTATGAGTTCTTTAGAACTAGGTCTCAAGACTTTGATTTTTGTCCTCAATGCATGGTCCAATCTCTTGCATAGATTTTTAAAGGCTGTCAATTTTGTAAGGTTAATCATAACAATAACAAAAATACTATCAACATTTAAAGTTTTTTTATTTATTGGGCTGTGTCGGGTCTTAGCTGTGGCATTCGGGCACTCTTTAGTTATAACATGCAAATTCTTAGTTGCAGCATGTGGAATCTTTAGTTGTGGCATGTGGGATCTAGTTCCCTGACCAGGGATTGAACCCGGGCCCCCTGCACTGAGAGCACGGAGTCTTAGCCACTGGACCACCGGGGAAGTCCCACTCATCGGCATTTTAAATCCCTTCTTCTGTTGTAGGAACAACTCTAAATGTTTTCGCTTTGATAATCTCACTTAGTTAACACACTTTTTAGTATGAAGAAGATACTATTATTACTTCCATTATAGAGACCATAAAACTGGGACTCAAAGAAACTCAGTGTTTGCTTAGTCACACAGCCAGGATTTGAGTCCAGGCTTGCTTCTGGACCTAAATGCCACAGTGGATAGAACAGGTGCATGCATATATACTGTATCATGGATGTGCCATTCTGTGCTCAGCAGGGTCCAGCTCTTTGCAACCCCATGGGCTGTAGCCTGCCAGGCTCCTCTGTCCATGGGATTTCCCAGGCAAGAGCACTGGAGTGTGGTTGCCATTTTCTTCTCCAGGCTATCTTCCCAACCCAGGGATCAAACCCATGTCTCTTGTGTCTCCTGCATTGGTAGGTGGGTTCTTTACCACTAACATCACCTTGTATCACAGCTTGGCATGCACACACCAAATGCCCTGATGACAAAGCCTGGGACTCAGGACCATTGGAGAATGTAAAGTGTGTTTGTGGAGAGCAGTGTGGTGAAAAGCAAACCCAGCAACATCCAGAAGCCCACCTGTAAGAAGGCAGATGTAACCTTTCTGCACAGCCTTTGCCGTCTCCAGGAAATGTGATCCCGGCAGGTTAGCAAATCTCCCGGTTAAGAGAGTGAGACCTCTGATGCTGCCGGCAGGTGTCTCTTGCTCTGTCCCTGCCTTGAGCATCATCTCTGTCTCACCAGTCGTGAACCTCAGCAGGGATGTTGGCTCTCATTCGAGTCCTGGCCACGTGCAGGCTCTGTGGACACTTCGGAGCCCCTCTGTCAGGCTCAGATGAGGAGGGACCTCAGAGCCATTGATCACTGCTGGGGGGATGGCTCTGTGCCCATACACACCACTGTTTCACCCAGAATTCTTTAATATGTTGAGCAAGAGAAGGACAGATGCCTCCTGAGAGGAAGGCCCACTGATGGGTGAGTGATCATCTTCAGGTGACCATGGGGAAAGGACAAGATCTCTTTCCAAAGCCCTTTTCTCTCCGTGTGTTGAAAACCATGGTTAGTGCTTCTGCCAGGCAGCAGAGAGCAGCACCGAAATGCCTGGTTCTTTCACCTTCCTTCCTGCAACCTACCCCCAAAGCTGACTCGAAATTAGCCCCCAGGGTCCTAGAATGATGGAGAACTAGGAAATTACAGGGATTTGGTTTTCTTTTTTCTTCAGAATCCTGGTTTAATTTCCCCCTTTCCCTCAAAGCCTGCTCCATCCCTGAAGGATTACTTCCTGCTTGGAGACCCTGGAGCATTAGTGTCGGTACCACCCATCTGAAGTGCTGCAGTTGTGCCCATCCATTCATTCATGTAGCAAATGCTAACACTGTCCTCTGTGCTGGGCAGTGGGATAGGAGCCATGAGAGAGACACATTAAAACTGTCCACATCCTTCAGGGAGAGCCCGGCCCAGTGGGCAATGTGGATGGGTAGAAAGACCTCTTCCATAGAGGGTGATGGATCCTGTAACAAGGAGAGGCGGAGGGGCTGGAAGAGAGCGGAGTTGATGTGTCTTCCCCGTCTGAGGCAGGGCTGCAGAACAGCTGCCCAAAGGAAGGTGTGTGAGGCTTGCAGGAACAGAGCGGGACATCAGGGAGTTTCAGGAGGAAGCACTTTAAATCATGAGGTCTGATTATGAAAGAAGTACAGTGGTTATTTTTTTTAAAGATCTCCAGGAGTGTCCAATGTGTAGCAAAGTGTGAGAAGCACTGCTCTGGAGACCCGCCCTAAACCATGCAGACCGGCTTCATCTGGGAGGTTATGCCCACTCACCCTCCACTCATGTCCCACCCAGAGCAGCTGGCAGCCAGTGAATGAATGACTGGCCCAGGGGACAAAGGGCTGGCCCCCTGGCCTAAAGGTGGGACCAACTCTGCAGAGCAATCCATGCTTCAGAGCTTCCTGGGTCATGGGTCAGGACGACATTGCCCTCTAGCTGAGGTCATAGCCTTGCATTTAACCCTTTCCCAGCCCTAACCTGCCCCTCAGTCCCTCAGTGGTGTCTGACTCTTTGTGACCCCCATGGACCGTAGCCCGTGAGGCTCCTCTGTCCATGAACTGGAGTGGCTTGTCACTCCCTTCTCCAGGGGATCTTCCCGACCCAGGGATCAAACCCAGGTCTCCCGCATTGCAGGCAGGTTCTTTACCGTCTGAACCACCAGGCAAGCCCCTGCTCACTGTCTTTTTCCTGAGAGCATTCACCTAGCAAGTTGCCCACGCCTGAAACTCCACTTGGGCTCTACTGTGGGGTCCCTGACTCCTGATCTTCCAATCCTCCCAATATCCACTGTAACACTCAATGCAGATTAACTGGTAGCAAGGGTGGTGTTGATAAAATTTCCCAGCCAGAGGATGTATGGACCCAAAATATTATCTGCAAAGGATGCCCTGTCCCTGTATTGGAAGGATGTGGAGGACAGCGGCTTCATCCGAGAAAGACTGAGGCGACACAGTGACTCTCCGGTGTGAGACAGGCATGCCTGAAGGACCAGTGACTCATGTCACAGCACATACACACCTGCCAAGCACACCTCTTTTGAGGACTGTTTATGCACAGCCAGAGCCTTCTTCAACTCCTTCACTATATTGACTTAGTTTAGGAAAACACGTCGAGGATCCCCAGATGATATTCTTGAATAGTTTCTGACGGATCAGTCTCTACTGAGATTGCTCCTTCATTCAAGCTTGTCAGCAGTAATCATTTTAATTTTCTACAGATGCCTTCATGACACTTCTTGGCTGAGTGATCATTGTTTTAAAATGTTGACGCAAAGGACAATGCCATTTGAGTCACCAGCATGGCTCTTGCCGCCCTTTAAATTTTTTTTTTTTTTTTTTTGCACAGCCTTTTGTTTTTTAAATAAAATATTTTATCTCCAAAATGCTGCAAGTATAAAAGGCTTTCTAATCAATGGATGAAACTCCAAACACTCCCTTCAAATGGAGCTTCTTTGTGTGTCTGGAGGGCTTCTTTAGGATTATACAAAAAGAAAGAGAGCTGCTGATTGGGCCTCAGTAACTCAAGTATTTGGTAATCATTGTCTTTGCTTGGATTCTTATAGCAGCTTTTATATATCAGGATTGCCAGCTACATCTGTCCTTCAACATTTATTTTTCCCTCAGACAAGTCCTCTAGGTTGTAAGTCACCGCAGAGGAGACACAGAAAACTCAATCTGGGACTCTGATGGGAAGGAGTGGAAACAAATACCAATTTAAGGCCAGTACTAGGTATTAGAAAGGATGTATCAGTATCATGACTCCAGAAATTTGAGCTGAATCTTGAATCCAGACAAATGCTAAAGACAGTCATGAACGCCACTGTATTAGTTAAGGTAAAGGCTAAGCTGCTGTAATGAAGAGGTCCCAAAACACAATGGCTTAAGCAAGATAGAAATCTGCTTTTGACAAATCAACCCTGAATATTCATTGGAAGGACTCATGCTGAAGCTGAAGCTCCAATACTTTGGCCACCTGATGTGAAGGGCCAACTCATTGCAAAAGACCCTGATGCTGGGAAGGATTGAAGGTGGGAGGAGAAGGGGATGACAGAGGACGAGATGGTTGGATGGCATCACCGACTCGATGGGCATGAGTTTGAGCAAGCTGAGGGAGATAGTGAAGGACAGGGAAGCCTGGTGTGCTGCATTTGTGGGGTTGCAAAGAGTTGGACACAACCTAGCGACTGAACAACAGCAACAACATAACAGCCTAGGAAGGGGTGGCCCAGGGCTGGGGCAGTGGCTCTGCCATCTTCAGTCTGTGGCTTCCAGAGCTGTTCTAGCCACTGTCACTTTTCAGACAGTGGGGCAGGAGAGAGGAAGTTTGGAGAAGCACTTTTCTCATTAGAGAGGATAACCCCAAAGCCACACACATTACTCTGACTCATCCCTCTTTTGGCCTGAATTTAGTCTCAAGGTCAAACCTAGCTACATGGAAGGTTGGCAAACTTCACGTTGAGCACAATGGCTGTATGTCCTACTAAACTCAGGGGATTCTCTTACTTAAAGAAAGGGCTCAGCAGTGTCTACCATAGCAAGGTAGTATAAATGTCCAGAGACCCCAGATAAATCCAGGAGAAGACTGGAAGTGGAATCTAAATCAACACAGCATAGAACTACGCACATTGTAAACACCGAGGACATGTTTAAAGGCTGGATTGATGGGTGAATGAGTAAAGGGATGAATGAAATGAAAACGCTCCTGTGAGCATCCAGAGACTCCTGTTAAATAGGGGTGATATTTACAAAGTAGAATCCCACACAGATGGATTCACATAAGCACCAAGACGTAGGAGTGTGCATCCTGGCTTGCCCTGGTATACTTCCTGCCAAGCGCAGGCCAGCAGAGGTGGGCAGGGGTGTGCGAGGACAGAGAGGAGAGGGCTGCTCACTCATTTCGATGGTGACCGCAGCCTCTCATGGCTGAGAGATTCAGTGAGCTGGGACCCAGGCCACTACCCTGGCATTCAGACATCAGTCAGACAATAGGCATCTTCCCCTCTTGGAATCCCTTTCTCTGGGCCCCATACCAGCTATATCAGCGTCCTCTGCAAACTTTGAGAGAAGCCAATCCCAGGCCCAACCCCTAGAACTACTGAATCACGAATTCTGGGGATAGGGGCCCAGAAATCTGTGCTAACTTTGCCTCCAGAAAATTCTGATTCATGTTCAAGTCTGAGGACTAAAACAGGGATTGACATAGAAATGCCAACTTAATTTTGTTCAGGAAGGATATTGAAAGGAAAAAAAAAAAACCTTACTATTTAGATTCACCTTCACTTCACAAAACAAATGACACGTTAATATTTTAAAAATAGGGCATAATCTCAGAATGAAAAAAAATTATTCTCCACAAAGGGCTGTTTTTCTTAAAGGTCTGTAAAGATTGTTAAGGAACCAGCACAAGCCAGTGTCTGGAACGCCTGAGTCAAATCAGAAAGAGCCAACAAACGAAGTTCATGCCAGGATCTTCCATACTCGACTACACCTCGGGATAACTTCTCTCCCCCTGATCAAGATTCACACCTTAATATCTTCAAGTTTTCACAAGGTCCAGACTTTTCCCTTTTGGAGAACGTGTATAAAGCAAGGATGGGACTGAAGCCAAATCCAGCCTCTGTACTCAGACAGCAAATTAAATCTTGGGGACAGAGTTTGGGGTGAAGTATTGATAGAAAAGACTAACTTTATTGCTCTGCAAGACAAAGACAGCCTCAGCCAGTTAATGCACTCAGAACTGTGTGTCCCCACCTGGAGAGGTGTAGTGAGGAGTTGGAGAGGGATGGTTCAGAGATGTGATGAGCTCGTGGACATTCTTCTGATTGGCTGGTGGTGAGGAAATCAGGAGTCAGCATCATCAACCTCCTGGTTCCAACTGTTCTGGGATTTATGTGCTGTGGGTAGATAAGGTTAATTTCATCCACGTGATGGTGGTTTCTGTAAAACAGCTGAAAGGTATTGTTCTGTGTATCCCTCGGGGGAGGGAGGCTCCTGCCCCAAGGCTGCACTGCTGTTTCTGGACTGTTCCTTGTCTCTGCATCCCCTCCCTTCCCTATTTCATTTCAGTTCAGTCACTCAGTCCTGTCCGACTCTGCGACCCCATGAATCGCAACACACCAGCCTTCCCTGTCCATCACCAACTCCTGGAGCCTACTCAAACTCATATCCATCGAGTCGGTGATTCCATCCAACCATCTCATCCTCTGTTTTCCCCTTCTCCTCCTGCTTTCAATCTTTCCCAGCATCAGGGTCCTTTCCACTGAGTCGGTTCTTCACATCAGGTGGCCAGGGTATTGCAGCTTCAGCTTCAGCATCAGTCCTTCCAATGAATATTCAGGACTGATTTCCTTTAGGATGGACTGGTTGGATCTCCTTGCAGTCCAAGGGACTCTCAAGAGTCTTCTCCAACACTTCAGTTCAAAAGCATCAATTCTTTGGTGCTCCTAATTAACAACTGCTGATTGAACTTGCTCAGTGGAACTCAGGAAGGTAAGGGAGGCTGGATGAAGCCTACTTCCTGTAATCAAGACATGTGGATACAGAAAGGTTTTGTGCCCAGGAGCCACACAGGTTCCTGCTCAGTTTCAGGATCAACAGTGCCAAACCTTGAATGGATCCTTCAACTAGAGTTGCATTCCCTGGAAACCATGGACTCCTCAAGAGAGCTCCTACATAAACTACATTAGCCCACACCTGCTGGGGCCCCAGCTGCAGCTGAGCAATTCTTTACTCAGCATGAGCCCTGTAAAGGGGATTTTAGAAGTCAGAGAGGACTTTTACTCTTTGATCTTATATAAAAAGTGAAAATATGGGTGGGTGTATATATTGGTTTCCACAAACTAGGTGGCTTAAAACCACAGAAATTTATTCTCATAGTTCTGGAGGCTTGAAGTTCAAAATCAAGGTGCCAGAAAGGCCTTGCTCTCTCACTGAAGAATTTAAGGATGAAAATTTTCTTGCCTCTTCTAGCTGCTGGTGGCAAATTGCCGCTCTTGGGGTTCCTTGGCTTGTAGGTGGATCGCTGCAGTGTCTGACTCCATGATCACATGGCCTTCTCCCTGTGGGTCTCGAGTTATCTCTCTGCTGTACATGCCTGTTTTGGCTTTCTTCTTTTCCCTTTAGGACACCAGACTGGATTAGGACCCACTCTAATGACCTCATTTTAACTTGATTATATCTGTAGTTACATGGCTTCCTATAGTCAATGGTCTCCTGCTGGTCGCCTTGTGTGTGTCTGGACTGCTCTTTGCGGGACCCTCAAGGTGTACAAAACCCATCCGTACCTCACCAGGTTACCTACCCCTCTTGTCCCCCAGTTTCCCTGTCTGCAGCAGCTTCCTCACAGGGTTGCTACAAGGATTAAATGAGATAAGAGTCACTGTGTGGACCATAGCAAAGACTCAGTAAATGTTACCTGTGACTTCAATCCAATGTGTGAACAAAATGCATCCATGGTTTAGAGAACAAATAATAACCAAAAGCACAGGATGCTATATACTGATCTTATAGAATTTCAGACAGAGGCAAAGGAGCATCTCAGATATTGATTTCTTATCTGATTTATGGCATGTATGTGTTTGCATGTGAATGTGTAGATGTGGTAACTCTGTATGTGTGTGTTTGGTTTGGGGGTAGTTTGACAGAGGAGCAGTAATCTGGAGGATGAAATCTTTCTTGGGATGGAAAAAGATCGTAGGACCCTGTCTTCCTCCTTTTGCTTGCATCTAACCATAGGGTTCCTGCAAAGCTGCAAGAATGAACTCAGTTCTGTGTTGGGCCCTGCAGTGGTGTCTGCCAGCCTGTGTGCCTTGATGAGAGGCAATGGGTTTCTGGAAATCTCTTAGAATTATGCCCTGAACCGAAAGGTCACCCCATGGTTGCGATAAGTCTCCTTATTTTGTCTGAGAAAATTATTCCTAGACCCTAAATTCCTGACTTTAGGAGGAGAAAGAAAGTGAAGTCGCTCAGTCATGTCCAACTCTTTGCGACTCCATGGACTATAGCCCACCAGGCTCCTCCGTCTATGCGAATTGGGATTCTCCAGGCAAGAATACTGGAGTGGGTTGCCATTTCCTTCTCCAGGGGATCTTCCCGACCCAGGAACCGAACCCAGATCTCCTGCATTGCAGGCAGATGCTTTAACCTCTGAGCCACCAGGGAAGCCCAATATTAGGAGGAGAAGGGGATGACAAAGGATGAGATGGTTGGATGGCATCACCGCCTCAATGGGCATGAGTTTGAGCAAACTCTGGGAGATGGTGAGGGAAAGGAAGCTTGGCATCCTGCAGTCTGTGGGGTCGCAGGGTCTGTCATGACTTCACAACTGAACGACAACAAAGTCTGACCACCTGCGCACACTCCCTGTTCCTTGAGAGCCATTGGTCAAAGCCTCTGCCTTGTTATTCAGACTCAGGGTTATAGAAAACAGGACAAAGAGACAGTGGTGTTGTTCCTTAAAGAACTATGCATATTTTCAGCCAAAAAAAAAAAAAGTGTTGGCTTAGAACTAAAACAAAACCAGAAAAATAATCCAGACCTCTAATGTGCCTTTACGATTTAAGGAAAAATCTCGCTTTTTTGACTTCAAAATAGTCTGAAAAAATTTCCCACAGCCAGATTCCCTTTATTCAGAGTTCAAGAAGTGGATCTGGAATTACTGGAGTGACCTATCCACTTATATTTCTATTGCTATCATAATTATTATAATATTAATTGATTAATCTAGCCCAAGGCACTCGAGTGTCTGCACGTAAAATTAGAATGTAATTGCAACAATAAAGAGATCAAATGAGATAATTAAAACATAAAAGATGACAAATGCTAATTCAAGAAGTCTTTTGTATGCATTGAAACGTGTGCTCCTTATTTATGAGGCCTTGTTTGGAGATTCCTAAGGAGAGAGTTCACGGCAGAATACATTCTGTGATCTACTTACACAAAGGCAGCAGATAAATGTACCTACACGAGGATGGACCGCAGCACAATTGCAAGCCCAAGCACATCTTCCTCAGTGTTGTTTAGATGTGTCTTTTTAGAAGATGCTACACGAACTGATATTAATGCCATGTTGACACCTCCCTGAAAGTGTCCAACTTGCAGAAATAGCGTTTGCAGGACACACAGCAGCAGAAGGACAAGAGAGGTAAACGGAAGCCAGTCAACCCTTGACTTCTCTGAGGCTTAGCTATATTACTTGCATTCATGGAGTTCTAAAGAAGGGGGACGAAAGACAGTCTGGGCAGGTCTTGAGTTCCCAAAGTGAAGCCAGCTGATTTCACTTTGGGAAACCCAGTTGGTTTCACTTTACAGGGCACCTGGAAGGCAGGGGTGACTTTGTACCTTGGACCCAGTTTTAATCCAATTTGTCTTCTTATTGACAATCAAGAAACAGTCTAGGGATGGATCCCATCAAAGCCTACATGTTCGCAACTTTCTAAAGCTTTAGCTTTCTATTCTTCATCATTTTAGTAACAGTCCCAGGCCCTGATCTTATTCTTTCAAATACCCTAATCGGTCTCTGCAGTCTCTTACTCCTGCAGAGCCAGGAATGACACGAGATGAGGACCTCACTGATCTGACCAAGTTCAGACCTTCCCTGGACGCAGCTCTCTCTGGGGGTTAGACCCGCGGCACCGGTCACAGGGGACATGGACCTGTGTGCCCTCTGCAAGTGTCCCCAGTGCCGTGGTGACGGGGCCAGCTCCCGCCTCCCTGTTACCATCACCTGCGAAGGCACTTGGAGATAATGCGGTCATTCACTTGTGCAACACTCAACACATACTTATTGAGTGACTTTTATGTCAGAAAACCAAAAGAAGTGCCTGGTCTCAGGGAACTTGTGTTCCAGTGGAGCGAGACAGAGTAAACAGATAAACGAAGAAGTGTGTCAGCTAGTGTCAGACGGTGATAAGTGTCAGGGAGGAGAAGAAATCCAGGGGAGGGTCTCAGGAGTGACTGGGGAAGGGGTGTGTTTTTATTAGAATGTGGTCTGGAAAAAGCTCCCCAGTGAGTGCTGAATAGAGATCTGAAAAATTTGCCCGAATGAGCCTGCCTTTAATATGCCTTAAGTAGACTAATGAATTCAAATCTTACGGGAATGAGATGCTAAAGATACAACAGAATCCTTTCTTGGTGGTTCTCGGAAAACAACACGAAGAGCTAGTTTGTATTAAGTACCTTCCAAAGATTAACTCATTTAATCCTCACAGCAGCCTTGTGAGGTAGAAATGCTTATCACCCTCCTCCTACAGATGAGGTTAGTAACTCACTCAGGGTTACACAGTAGATCATGAAGTTGGGTTTCAACTCCAGGCCCCCTGAGGTTTCGAGGGGTTTATTTTTTTTGCAATAGCTGAATTGAGTTTATAATTGGTATACAATAAACTGCACGTATTTGAAGCATACAACTTGAGAATTTTTGGCATGTGTGTATATGCACAAAACCATCATATGGTCAAGATGACGAACGTGAGTCTCACTGCCCTAAGTTTCCTCGTGCCTTCTTTTAACCTCCCCCTCATCTACCCCTCTCCACACTCCCATTTCCAAGCAACCAGATTGCTGACATTATAGATTAGCTTGCGTTTTCTCCAATCTTGTACAAATGGAATCCTACAGTATGAACTCTTTTTTGTCTAGCTTCTAATTATACTCAGCGTAATTAGTTTGGGATTCATCCACGTCGCAGGTCCGGACAGTTCTCTGTTCTTGCTGAGTGGTGTTTTGTTGTATTGGACACACCCCAATTTGTCTCTCCATTCACCTGTTAATGGACTTGTGTGTGTGTGCCTGCTCAGTCATGTCCGACTCTTTGTGCCCACCAGGCTCCTCTGTCTGTAGGATTCTCCAGGCAAGAGTACGGGAGTGGGTTGCATGCCCTCCTCCAGGGGCATCTTCCCAACCCAGGGACTGAACCCACGTCTCTTATGTTTCCTGCATTGGCAGATGGGTTTTTTCCCACTAGCACCACCTGGGAAACCCAAGTAGGTGGACATCACTCCCCATTTGACGTCACTCCCCGTTTGACATCACTCCCCATTTGACATCACTCCCGTTTGACATCACTCCCCGTTTGACATCACTCCCCATTTTCAAGGAGCCTTTCTACACATGTATATTGAGAAGGTCTCCTTGATTTCAAGAATGAGAAATATGTGGTTCATCTTGGAGTATCTGTCCGTAGCAGACAACTCCAGCTGCTCAGCCTGGGGCCCATCTATGTCCTGCTTCAGCATCTCAGAGTGGTGTGCAACCAGAGAAAGCATGGAAGAAACCCACAGCCCAGGGAGTGAGAGGCGGGATGGCCGGAGTTGGTGTCCTGACGTTGGGTGCCGAACTGTTTCTTCTACCCCAAATTGCTGCTTGTTCCCTGTTCAAGTTTTATATCAACAAAGTACCGGATGAAAGGAGTGTGGTTTCTTTTCCCATTTTATTATGAATTAGACTGGCAATATTGTCCCGGAACATTTACTATACAATTTGTGATCAAAGTGCAGATGCTGAAGTCCTCAGGACACAGAGTAACACCTTGCAAGCTAGGTAAATGCTACAAAAAAGGAAACACTTTGGTGGGAAAGAAACTGTTTAAGAGAGACAAATCAATGATTCATTTCCCCTCTGCTGTTGGTTTAAGTTTATAATTACCGGAACTTTAAAAATAAAGCCTGAGAAGCATGGCTGTCTCTGCCACATGATGGCATAAGCCCACCCCACTGCATCAACTCAAGTCTCACATGTAACAAGCGCTGTTTTAGGCTGAGACTAATTAAGGAGTGATTCTGGGTACATGTGCTCCTACCACAAGTAAGTAACTCATGGTGTAGAATGGAACTGTTCGGGCTTCATAAAACTGCCTTTTTCATCTTTTGGTGATAATAGATGAATTTCTCATACAGGATACAGTTGTAAGAGGTTTGCATTCTAACTCCTGGAAGCCTCAATATATATGTTTTAGAGTGACTTTGTGTGTGTGTGCTAAGTCACTTCAGTCGCGTCTGACTCTGTGTGACCCCATGGACTGTAGCCCGCCAGGCTCCTCTGTCCATGGGATTCTCCAGGCAAGAATACTGGAGTCGGTTGCTGTGCCCTCCTCTGGGGGAATTTCCTGACCCAGGGATCGAACCTGCATCTCTTGTATTAGCAGGCGGGTTCTTGACCACTACCACCACCTGGGAACACCCGACTTTTCTTTAGTAACAAGTTACATAACAGAGTAATAGGCTGGAAGAGTTTCTATTTCGGATGATGAAATATTCAGTAGAGATAAAATTGCTTTAGAGATGGCTGATCTGAACTCAGTTTAGAATTCATGATGCACTTCCGACCTTAAACAGAAGGAGAGGTGAGTTTTAGAGTTGCCAGAGACCTGGATGCCGCTTCTGCTTTCTCATCACTTTCTGTCTCTCTGCTTGATATTTGTGATATACACTTGAACTGCTGGTAATAAGGTTGCAATCAAGATACCTTAGGTATCTTGCCACCAAACCTGTTCCTTTACTCATCCTTTCATTTTCCCAGTCATCCTTCTTTTTGATCCTTGACAACGTTTCCCTGCACCCACCTTCCTGGAATTAACTGCCGGTTCGATTTTTTTTTTTTTCCTTTCCTGTCTCTTTAAATCAGAAACTTCCTGAGGTTTCTAAGAGCTGGCTACCTCCGCAGGCATCCAGGTCTCCCAGCAAGTCTCCATGGCAGTGGGATTTGCAAATGAATCCCCCCAGACCTGAAAAAACAGCAGCAGTTGTCTAATCAATCTCTGATTTCCAGGCATCTACCAGGGCACCAGTGGGTTTCAAGAGAGCCAAGGAACCCAAGTCCGAGGACTGAAAAACCCAGTCAACTGATACTGGCAGCTCCAGAAAGGAGGAAGTCCCCAAACTGAACAAAATATAAGACCAATGCTAAATCCAACTAACACACAAACGGCAATTAAATTATTTATGATTCAAATGCCTACCTCACAGATTTCCCAAGCTCTCTGCTCACACATGTATCTTCCTCTGCTCTCTGCCTCCCCAAAGGCTGTGCTTTCTCAGCCTGAACAACAGCCTTCCCAAGAGTCAGGCTCTGAAATACACATGCTGTACACGCCCTGGCTCCGAAGATCTCCTGGAGAAGGAAATGGCAGTATTTCCTTCCACTCCAGTATTCTTGCCTCGAGAATCCCATGGACAGAGGCTATATAGTCCATGGGGTCACAAGAGTCGGACATGACTTAGCGACTAAACCACCACCATACTAAGTCTTTTAAATATACCTCCTTATTTAAAGTTATCATAACCATATTGTAGATTACACCTACTTCCACTTACAAATGATGAAACTCTTAGAATTTAAGGAACTAGTTTAGGTCATACATGCCTGGTACTGAAAGAGACCTATCAACTCCAGTGCCCAAGGGCCTGTCAAGAAAACTTGACTGAAAAAAAAGTAGCGTGTGGGCCAGCAGAGAGATGAGATACCTACAGACATCTTCCTGACCCATTGTGATGTAAGCATGTATATTCCAATGCCCTGTTGCACTTCCATCAGGGCATTTCATCAGGGGTGAATTTTCCCTTCCAACCTGATTCAACCTTTGTAGAATTCTGATAGTATTCACAAAAAAATTATTATGTGTTCCTCAGTAAGTTCAGTTCAGTTTGGTCGCTCAGTTGTGTCTGACTCTGTTATCCCATGGACTGCAGCCCCAGGCTTCTCTGTCCTTCACCAACTCCCGGAGCTTTCTCAAGCTCATATCCATTGAGTCAGTGATGCCATCTAACCATTTCATCTTCCCCCGTCCCCTTCTCCTCCTGTCTTCAATCTTTCCCAGCATCAGGGTCTTTTCCAATGAGTCAGTTCTTCACATCAGGTGGCCAAAGTATTGGAGCTTCAGCGTCAGCATCAGTCCTTCCAATGAATATTCAGGACTGATTTCCTTTAGGATTGACTGATTGATCTCCTTGCTGTCCAAGGGACTCTCAAGAGTCTTCTCCAACACCACAGTTCAAAAGCATCAGTTCTTCTGCACTCAGCTTTCTTTATGGTCCAACTCTCACATCCATACAAGGCTATGGAAAAACCATAGCCTTGACTAGATGGACCTTTGTTGGCAAAGTAATGTCTCTGCTTTTTAATATGCTATCTGGGTTGGTCATAGATTTTCTTCCAAGGAACAAGTGACTTAATTTCATGGCTGCAGTCACCATCTACAGTGATTTTGGAGCCCAAAAAAATAAAGTCTTGTCACTGTTTCCATTGTTTCCCCATCTAGTTGCCATGAAGTGATGGGACTGGATGCCATGATCTTAGTTTTTTGAATGTTGAGTTTTAAGCCAGCTTTTTCACTCTCCTCTTTCACTTTCATCAAGAGGTTCTTTAGTTCTTCTTCGCTTTCTGCCATAAGGGTGGTGTCATCTGCACATCTGAGGGTACTGATATTTTTCCTGGCAATCTTGATTCCAGCTTATGCTTCATCCAGTCCAGCATTTCTCATGATGTACTCTGCATATAAGTTAAATAAGCAGGGTGACAATATACAACCTTGACATACTTCTTTCCTGATTTGGAACCAGCCTGTTGTTCCACGTCCAGTTCTAACTGTCGCTTCTTGACCTGCATCCAGATTTCTCAGGAGGCAGGTAAGGGGGCAGTAGGTTACACACAGAATTTTTATATGACTTCCCAGTTCTTGTCCAAAGTAGAGACGCAAAAGAATGGAAAATAAGTGTTCAAACAAAAACTTGTGTGAGAATGTTCAATAACAGCATTCTCATTGAATGCTGTGAATGTTATTCACAACAGCCAAATTCTAGAAATGCTTCAGATACTCATCAACTGACGAATGGATAAACAGAATGTAGTATAGCCCTGTGATGGAGTATTACTCCCCCATAAAAAGAAAAGACACTAATACAAGCTACAGCATGGGTGAACCTGGAAAACTTCATGCTGAGGGAAAGAAGCCAGACACAAGTGGCCACACAGTGTATGACTCGATGTACGTGGGCTGTCCAGAGCGGAGAAGTCCATAAAGACAAAGGTAGATCGGTGCTTGCCAGGGACTGGGCGGGGTGCGGGGACGAATGAGGAGTGAGTGATTATTGGGTACAGGGTTTGCTTTTTGGTTGATTAAACTATTTCAGCAGTACTGAAATAGATAGAGGTCATGGTAGCACAGCTTTGAGAATGTACTAAAAGGCACTGAGGTATTCACCTTCAAGAGGTTAACATGGTAAGTTTGATGTTTTGTGTATTTTACCCCAGTTTCTTTAAAAAAGATCTGGAGCTGGGGTAAGATGCTCCATGAGACATTTTTTAGGTGTTCATGGGTACATGTGATACCTTCTCTGTCCTAGAAGGTTTTAGAAATATCAGATGGAAAAGTATCAGATGGAAAAATACCATGCTCTTCCATGACTATGACCTTCATGTTTTTGTTTGCTTTGGTGCCTAGTGATATAAACAGTCAAATAACTGCTCCATTGGTAGCTGAGCTGACATCTGTCAATATGTGGTGAATTATCAAGATTGTAAGACATTGGGGAATTTGTAAGATCTGAATGGCATGTGTAAGTTTCTTTTCTATTTGAGATTATATTCAGGAACATATGGTATTGTAAATCTGTAGACCTTCTATGCATCTGGCCTTGGAATTTTCTGGCTGGTGCTGGAAATATAGAAAAATGACTGATAAAAGCTGATTGTTCTCCACATTTAGATCCTAGGTCATTTTATGGATTATTAACTTTGCCAAACTGCATGTGGGATTCATTGGAAACAATTGCAGTGTTCTCAGTACACTGCACCACTTCCTTTCGTTAATTAAGGGATATTACCCTCTGTTCTATAGATGACAAAGGGGATAGCTCTCCTTTTATTACCAGAGAGCAGCCACAGAAAGGTAGACATCACAGTGTCTAGGAATTAAGGTAGCGATAGACAGCAGAAGTCCCAATGTAGTGGCTTTAAGAAGACAGGCTGATGCCAACTTCTGAGCTCTTAGATACGCTCAGTTCTAAGCGTCTAGTTCAATCTGCCCAGTTACAGTTTTACCTATTTGCTCAATGACAAAAGCACAAAAGCAGGCTGCCTGGAAATGGAAAACATACTAAAGAGGATTAAACAGAAAAGGAGTTAATTAAGAAAATTATTTTTTAATTAAAAAGTAAAGTAGAATTAAGATAACGACATCTATAAACATGAGCTTTTAAAAACTATATGAACTGATAATAACTCCAATATTTTGAATTTATTAAAAGTGCTGGGGTGTGTGTCTCCCTAAAATAATAATATCTGTCTCCCTAAAATAATAGTTCTACCAGTTTACGGTAAGAGTGGGACTTCCCTGGAGGTCCAGTGGTTAAGACTTCGCCTTCCAACACAGGGAGTGCCGGTTCAGTCCTGGTTGGGGAACTAAGATCCCACATACCTGACAGCCAAAAAACTGTCACATAAGATGGAAGCAATATTGTAGCAAATTCAGTAAAGATTTTAAAAAAGGATTATGATAAGGGAAATATCAATTCACCAAGCATTTATTAAACATGCACTTTGTAAGCCAGATAGAGTTGGAGGACAGATGAAAATTCTGGGAGTGGATTTCAAAGCCATATTGAAGACTTCCTGATGAATATTGGGTTGAGATTTTTTTTCTAGACCGTCAGTCATTTCCACACTCACTCTGGTTTCAGGACTTTCACATAAGCAGTTCACCCTGCCTACATCACTCTCCTTTTCTGCCCACCTTCCATCTGGCTAATTCCCACCTTTCCTTCAGTCCCCATATAAAACCACTTCCTCCAGGAAGCCCTCCCTAAGCTTTCCCTCACACTAAGTCCTATCAGTAAGCACAGCTTTCTGTTTCCCCTCACACAGCTCTTAGCACACGCTACTGTTGTTGCATGTTGCATGTTTTTAGGCTGCCCTTCAGGCAAAACTATAAGCTTCATAGCAGCAGAGACTATGGGGGGAAAAACACATGGAAAAACAAAATGTTTACTTTTGAATGAGTGACGAATTAATGATTTGGGAGAAAATAAAAATCAGAAGTAGTGTGACTGTTCATGTTTGTATGTCTAGAGGCTGGCACAGAGTAAGCTGTTAATAGCTGTTTGATTTTTTTAAATAGCTATTTGTTGAATGATGAAATGAATACTCAGGTTAGTGAATGAACAATGAAGCTATAATGTTTCCAATCTTCTTGAGCCTTAATTTTCTCCTCTGTTGGCTCGTTGTAGGTACTTGAGGAGCCCTTCCACATCACTAAAGGAAAAGCTGAGTTGAATGACCCAACAGACTTAGATAGATGGTTCTGTATCCTTAGTCAAAACAGACTTCCTGCTGCAGAATATTTGGCTTTTCATACGTGATGATGACTAAGACAGCCAAACACGTTGAGGGCAAAGCGATGGCTGATTGTGGGTGAGCCAGATGAAGCAGCTAAGACTGATTGGATTTTTTGAAACAATTCCTCATGATTGTGACATTAGCATGAAGGCTGACAAATACAGATTATGGGTTGAAGGAAACTTGTCTAAATAGAAGGAAGTGTGATTAAAGAAAAGGGGGGTATATTCCAGCCAGCTAGGATGTCTTGGAAGCAAAACCCATCGTAATGATTGAAACAGAGTTGGTGGTGGTGGTAAGGGTGACGACAAATGACTGTCTAAGATGTGTGTGCTCTGTGCCAGTTACGATGCTAAGTACTTGACATGAACCACCTCATTTACCCTGATAATAATCCTATGGCCTATGCATTATATTTATCACTTTTTTAGACGTGGATTTGTTAGGGTCACAAGCTGAAGTAGTAGGGTCGATTTAAACCCTGGTTCTCCTCAGTTCCCCAGGTCTGAGCCTTAAACCCCATTTATGGTGCTCTAGGAGAAGGTAACAGAGGCTACGATTCTCTTCCAGTTGGTTTTTTGTTTTTGTTTGGCTGCACCACGAGGCATGTGGGATCTTAATTCCCTGACCAGGGATCGAATTTATGCCGCCTGCAGTGGAAGGGTGGAGACTTGACTGCAGGACTGCTGGGGAAGCCCCCCAACTGGGTTTTGTTGTGTTTCATCATCTACATTTCATTGACATAGATCAGCAGTTGAGCAAGGGCTCAGATGAGTGGTTTTGGCTCCAAGTCTCTCTTGAGGTTGCAGACAGTTACATGGACATGGAGGGTGGTGTCTGGGAACTCTCTCTGTGGTCTTTCCACATGGACCAGGTCAGGCTTCCTCGTTAACATGGCAGCTGCAGTGCAGTAAGCTGCTTACCTGCCAGCTTCAAGAGCAAGGATTCCAGCTAATACGTTGCCTTTTATGACCTAGCCTCTGGGGTCCACAGAATGACTTCTGCTGCAGAGGCTGCAAGCAGGTTCCAAGCTCACCCAGGTTCGGAGGGAGAGGAATTTGATCCCACCACTTGACAGGGGAGTGGCGAGGCTCTAAACAAGTATGGGGGATGGGAGACACACTTGTGTCCATCTTTGGGGAAAATGTCTGCAGCATGGAGGATTGGGGGGCCGAGGGTGGGGCTGTAAGTGGGAAGACACGCACACGTGGTGTTTACCCTTTGCTAGAGGTTTCGTTTAACTTCCATCAAAGAACTTTAGCAAAGGGGGCATTGGAGTTTCTTTACACTCTGGGCATGAAGAATGGAGGCTCTACGCACCTGGCCAGGTCATTCTCCACCTGCTGTACACCAGGCCACCTGGCAGATGCTAACAAAGTCACCCCAGACTCCCCACTCCCCAGTTTAATATTACTATTAGCATATCATGCAGGAAGAGCTGAGGCCAATTAACTTGCCTCCAATGAGCAGTGGGCAGGACCAGAATTCAGTCCCAGGGCTGGTCTCCACTGCATTCTCCGCCTTTCAAAACCTTGCTCACTTGGCCCATTATTAGGGCCATTTGTGTTTTCCCATCTCCCCTCTTGTGTCTTTCTTGGACACAGGTCATCACAGAACTTCCACATGGTGCTTTGGAGAGAAATAAAGGCTATGTATCTCATAGAAAGAAAAGGAAGCCGCCTTCTCCTCTGGGAAACTGCCTTTTTCTCTTGTTCTCCCAGAGTAGAGCTGTCATGGGGACACTAATGCTGAACTGGCCAAAAAGCAATTTGAATGATGGCTTCTGAGATCGGCAGTCGCCGTGACTTGGCAGGGAGAGGGGTATTAACTGCTCTGTTATATAGATGATGCCTGAGGTCTGAGCTCTTCTTCCTGTCAGGCTCTGTCTTCCTTCTGGGAAGCTCTGTGTGAAGCAGCCCCCTTTGCTGTGAACAAGCACCCTTTGACCTGCTCCCTCTCTTATTTATGGCATCGCAGGCCTTCCAAGAGAGCAGAGACAGGCTGGCCTAAGTTTAGCAACCTGGGGAGCTTAATGTGGCTTTGGCAAGAAGACCTCGATACAAAGAGTCTTAGTTGGCCGGCCAAGAATAGCAAGGGACAAAATAAACTCACTTTAAAAATAATAAAGGGAAAAAGAGAAAGAAAAAGAAGAGGTGGGAGAGGAAGAAAAAAGAAACAAAGAAGGGAGGAAGACAGAGGTCATAAAAGCCAGTAAAGTCACCATCTTCATATGTGCCAACAGCAAATTAAGTAGAAAGAAAGTGTGGTGAGATAGCAGAAGAGGGGTTCACATGGGCACTGTCATGATTTGAGCTCCCTCGTGGCATCGCCAATGTTTTACCAGTATTGTGTGATATCTAATAATATGTAATACTAAGAATAAGCACAGCCCATCAGGTGACACTATCACTCCGCGTCAGGGTGACTATAGACATGACCTCCCGCAATAACCCACAATATCCTCATCCCCCTCTTATAGATGAGGAAACAGGCTCGCTGGGGCAAGTACTTTGCACAATGGTGTTAGCCCTGCTCTGAGCAGCGTCTTGGTAAATCCGCCAGGTTGTGTGACCAAGGGCTGGTCCCTGGGGGCACAGAAAGTACGTCCAGGCTTGAGTCAAAGTGAGAGAGTTAAATTTTCCCATCTCAGCGGCTCTTCTAGCCCCAGCAGGCCTCCCAAGGAAACCCCTCCTCCTGAGACTGTCCCAGGCTCCAGAGCCTCCAGAAACCGTCTCAGTGAGAGTTTTTCTGTTGACACTAAGGCCATTATGCTGTGTCTGTGGGTGGAAATATGTGTTTATTATTCAAAGCCTTAAGTGTGTTTTCCCTTCATTTCATTTAAATGAGAATTTATTAGTCCCTAAGTACATGCCGTTTATTTAGTGATGTGTTGGTAACAAAGTGGAGAAAGCAATGAATAAATCTGAGCAACTGACAACCTAGCAGGAAAACAACTTGTACATCAAGCCAGAAGCCAGTGAGCAGAGTCCCTGGGCACCCACGGGCAAGCCACTCTCTGGTCCCTCCAATTAAAAAAAAAAGAGAGAGAGAGAGAGATTTATATTTTAGAGCAGTTTTAGCTCACAGCACAATCCAGCAGGAAGTAGAGAATTCCCATATACTCCCTGCCTCCCACACATACAGCCTCCCCCACAATTAGCATCAGGAACCACACTGCTACACGTGTTACAACTGATGACTCTACATTGACACAGTACTACATGGTCGATACATCTCTGTCACCAAAGTAACTAGTTTACATAAAGTTTCATCCTTGGCGCTGTCCGCTCTGTGGGTCGGGACAAATGTATAATGACCTACATTATCGTATTATATGGAGCAGTCTCACTGCCTGAAAAATCTCCCCACGCTCCACTTACTCATCCCTCCAGCCCTCCCAGCTGCTGGCAACCACTGATCTTCTTACTGTCATCATTGCTGTGCCTTTCCCAGAAAGCCATATAGCTGGAATCACGCCGAATGGAGTCTTTCGGACTGACTGCTTTCACTTAGTCATGGACTTCTAAGGTTCTTCCCTGTCTTTTTGTGGCTTCACAGCTCATTCTTTTTTAGCATGGAACAATATTCCATTACCTGGATGCACCACAGTTTATTCATTCACCTCCCAAAGGACATCTTGGTTGCTTTCAAGTTCTGGAAATTATGAATAAAATTACTCTAAGCATCCATGTGCAGGTTTTTGTGTGGATTTGGTTTCAGTCCATTTGGGTAAATGCCTTGGAGTGTAATTGCTGGATTGTAAGGCAAGAGTATGTTTAGTTTTGAAAGCAGCCACCAAACTGTCTTCCAAAGTGTCTGTGCCACTTTGCAGTCCCAGCAGCAATGAACGAGAGTTCTGGTGGCTCCACGTCCTTAGCAGCATTTGACTCAACATTCAGAAAACTAAGATCATGGCATCCAGTCCCATCACTTCATGGCAACTAGATGGGGAAACAGTGGAAACAGCGACAGACTTTATTTTCTTGGGCTCCAAAATCGCTACAGATGGTGACTGCAGCCATGAAATTACAAGTCACTTGCTCCTTGGAAGAAAAGCTATGACCAACCTAGACAGCATATTAAAAAGCAGAGACATTACTTTGCCAACAAATGTCCATCTAGTCAAAGCTATGGTTTTTTTCCAGTAGTCCTGTATGGATGTGAGAGTTGGACTATAAAGAAAACTGAGTGCCAAAGAATTGATGCTTTTGAACTGCAGTATTGGAGAAGACACTTGAGAGTCCCCTGGACTGCAAGAAGATCCAACCAGTCCATCCTAAGGGAAATCAGTCCTGAATATTCATTGGAAGGACCGATGCTGACGCTGAAACTCCAATACTTTGGTCACCTGATGCAAAGAACTGACTCGCTGGAAAAGACCCTGATGCTGGGAAAGATTGAAGGCAGGAGGAGAAGGGGATGACAGAAGATGAGATGGTTGGATGGCATCACCAACGCAACAGACATGAGTTTGAGTAAACTCTGGGAGTTGGTGATGGACAGGGAAGCCTGGTGTGCTGCAGTCCATGGGGTTACAAAGAGTTGAACACAACTGAGCGACTGAACTGAACTGAGCTGAAGGCAAGAGTTTTGAAAGCAACCATTAAACTCCCTCTTCCAAAGTGTCTGTGCTACTTTGCAGTCCCAGGAGAAATGAACGAGAGTTCTGGTGGCTCCACGTCCTTAGCAGCATTTGGTGTTGATTCCTCTACTTTTTAAACCACAACTTTGTTTAATTGTGTGGAAACCATTAGAGAGCCAGGCATAAAGCCAAAATGACTCTCTGAGTGACAAAACTGAATGCCACATCCTGTGATATCGATTTGGCAGTGTTTCTTATGCCCTTACTCATAAAGCCACTGTACTCTTATTCTGCACAAAACACAGGTGTTCTGTTTCCCCAACCTGCCAACAACTGAAAGCTTTGAAGAGATGGAGAGACCGAAACTGTAAAACCAAAGACACAGACATTAGCCTGTTGACAAAGGAGTTAACAAACAAGTATGTAATCTTGATTCTTTAGAGGCATACCTGTATATCTACTTGTCATAACCAGAGTTTATAAGAATGACCTTAAAACACCTGTTGAATGAAATGGCATTCAAGATACCACAGCTATTAAAAAATTAAGGCTTGGTTCCAATTGTACCAAGTGGTTAGACAATTAGAAGAAAGAGAGCTGGAAAGAAAAGAGTATTGGAATTCCTTAGGCATTTCTTGAGATCCTGTTATGTCCTAAGGTGAACTCAAAAGTAAATGGTATGTGGTTCCCCTTCTTGGGGAAATCCTTTTCTAGCATTATCATATAATTATAATTGAACATGATAAATGTTATAGCACATTATTTATAAAAGTGGCCTGAGAACATAGATGAGTTGGCTGTTAAGCTTACAAGAGCAAGAAAAGCTGCAATCGGGGCTTCCCTGGTGGTCCAGTGTTTAAGACTCCACACTTCCACCACAGTGGGCACAGGTTTGACCCCTGGTTGAGGAACTAAGAACCTATATGTCTATAGGGCACCCTCCCCCACCTCCAAAAAAAAGCTACAGTAAATATTGGAACTAGGTTGGAAGGATTTTGCTGTTTGGTGAGGGGTGGGTATTTTAAGGAAGGACATTCCAGGCAGAGGGAGCAGACTTTAAACAAAGTCATGGAGATGATGGTATAGTCAAGAATGTAAAATCAAAGATTGGGTAGCCAGGAGATGGGCCAGAAAGTTCCCCAAAGGCCAGCTGATGATTGCCTAGTGTGTAAGGCCAAGGAGTATGGATTTTATTCAAAAGGTAACAGGTTGCTATTAAAAGCTTTAAGTTGAGAAGCTCCATGATTAACGTCTGCTTTCAACGCATGCTCGTGCTGAAGGCAGGAGAGAACATGAATGTAATGGGTGGAGAGTGGAGGCAGGGAGACCAGGCAGAGGTCCCCAGACTCGAGAAGAGGTGACAGGTAGGCTTGTTATGACTGAGCGGTCTGTTAGGGGTGCTGAGAGGAGAGGGCAGAAAACGTGTAGTCAAGCACGGTTCTGGGTAATTTGGGCGAATGGGACCAACCAAGAAAGGAATTTTTATAAACCTGAGATTTATTTTTTTTAATCTTCATGATCCTCTGGTGGCATGAAAGAAGCTGAATCTTTAATACTACTTCAGTTTCAAGCTTATTTGATATTTTCTTGCTCCACCCAAGAGAACATCACTTGAATTATGCCATAAAGCTAGAGCCAAATGAATTCAGTTCATTTTTCTAAAAGTTCCAAGTAGGGACAGACAAATGTGTACTCAGAGAACAAATTTCAAGCCAAAATGACCACATATAGTCTGAAGTTTGGCCATCTAATGTGGTTACCACTGACTCTTTGTGGCTATTGAACATTTGAGATGTAGATACTACCCTGAATTGAGATGTGATGTGAGTGTAAAATACACACAATTCATATCAGAGTGCAGAGACTTAGTCTGAAGTAAAGAACATAAATGCTCTGTTAATAATTTTATAATATTACATGCTGAAATAATATTTTGAATATATTGGATTTGAAGTAGGAGGTAGAATGAGCCTCTCAGCTGGACAGCTGGTGTTTGTCAAGCTGATAATATTACCAAAATCAGTTTCACTAGTTTTTTTTCTTTTTAAATGCAACAACTAGAAAATTTTAAATTACATATGTAGCTCACATTGTTTTCCTGTTGGACAACACTGGTCTAGGAAGTTGGAGTTTTGTGGTGTCAGTGCTGAGGGACTGTACAGAGACCAAGTATTTATTTTGCATTATTGCTTCTTCCTCACCACCTGATGTTTTCTAATATTTTACTATGTAGCCTTATTCTCATTAATAAACAAGTAGTTACCATAGCAACGGCCACACCACTCTGTATTTACCACACCTGGAGGGAGAGATATAAACAGACATCAATCTGTCATTCATGTTTATACGGTTCTGTTTTTTAATGTATATCTGGGTCTTCCTTTGCAAAACAGAGCTCTGAGTGTAGGAAAATTGACTTCTAATTTCCATCTATGTCACTGGCTTTCTTTGGGTCTGGAAAAGAAGAATAATTACCCCATGCCCACTTCAGAGGGATATGTGGGTAGTTACAAAGAATTTTGCAAACTATTCTTAGGGCAGGAGCATGCTCAGTCGTGTCCAGCTCTTTGCGACCCCGGGAACTGTAGCCCACCAGGCTCCTTTGTCCATGGGATTTTCCAGGCAGGAATACTGGAGTGAGTGGGTTGCCATTTCCTTCTCCAGGGTATCTTCCCAACCCAGGGGTCAAACCTGCATCTCCTCTGTCTTCTGCATTGGCAGGTGGATTCTTTTACCTGGGAAAGTCCCATTCTTAGCACAGAGTATCAGTCTAATGTCACATAGTTTAGTATAGCCGTGGTATCAACTATTAATACACTGTTGCAGGCAGGCAAGAAGGGCAGGGGAGGTTCCTTTGGCCGATAGGAGTGAGGAAATGCAAAAGGGAAAAAAGAGGTCAGACCAAGAAAAGCCAAAAGGAGGTTAGCGTTTGTTAGCGTTTGTTCCCTAGACTTTAACAGTCTTTTTGGAGCATTTCCCATCTTCAGCAACAAGTCTCCACTGGCTAGGAGGAGACTAGGAACCCAGAGCCACCACTGTATACAGTTCATCTGGCTTTGACAAGGAAAAAGCAAACAGGTTGGAGTATTTATTATTTTTTTATGTTGATCATTTGGTGACTCAGACGATAAAGAATTTGCATGCAATGCAGGAGACCCAGGTTTGATCGGGTCGGGAAGCTCCGTTGGAGAAGGGCATGGCATCCCACTCCAGTATGGTCACCTGGAAAATCCCATGGACAGAGGAGCCTGGAGGGGTACAGTCCATAGGGTTGCAAAGACTTGGACATGACTGAGCAACGAACACTTGAAGTGTTATGCTCATTTATGCCCCCCAAGTTTCTCAAAGATCCCTCATTCCTGGGTCAATTCTGTCTTAACATACTTGCCACTCAATACACATCATCTGAACAGAGATGACTGATGCTAAGAAAGGGAAATTAGGACCGATCTTCATTACCTTCACCCAGGACAGTGCTGGCTCCAAAAATTTCTATAGACTGGCTTTAAGAATTTCCATGTGCTTGATAGCAGAGGCTGGGGGTTTGGCCATGAAGTGGTGTTTGCACATCAAGCTTGCAGTTTTCAGTTGGGTGTCATGCTTCTTTGAGGTAGCTGGAGGAGGGATGTTGATGATCAGGGTCGGGGCAGGGTTTTGGCTGAAGACGCTAAAGACCTCTCCACTCAATCTACCCCTTTGAGATTTCAAGGAACTTAGATATTGTGGCTAAAGTAATAAACATTCTAGGTTTTGGATTTCATTTGCACAGGTGTCATTAAATCTGTGTGAAGCTGTTCAACTGATGATGAGCTCTGTCATTTGCAAATCCATTCACTGATTCATCTAATCTACAAACCACCACCCTAAATGAAAATCAAGGATACTGCTACAGCTACATCTCAAGATGTTACATTTTGAGAAATCCCCTAACTCAGCATTGACATTCAGAAAGTCCTAAACCTGGAGAAGGAAATGGCAACCCATTCCAGTATTCTTGCCTGGATAATCCCATGGATAGAGGAGCCTGGCGGGCTACAGTCCAGGGGGTCACAAGGAGTTGAACGAAACTGAAGCGACTTAGCACACATACTGCCCAAGAAAACTCAAACCTCAGGGGAAATAAAAAAAATACACTACAGAAATGCAGTGGCTCTGCTGAAGTTGCAAGAAAGGGTGATCGTCTTTGTTTGGTGTTTTGAGCGTCTTGCCCTCCGCTCCAAGGAAGGGAGAGGGAGGTCGTGGGGGTAGGAAGGAGTGTGGATTTCTGATCACAACTCAAATGGCACTGTTTGAATTATATAATGGAGCCGCTGGGAGTCAGGTGACAGGCTCACTGAGTAATTCCCTGCAGAAGGAGACAAACTGCATGTTAAAAAGCTCAACAAATACTCTGAAAAAAGAAAAAAACAGAGCCCAGGCTGTGAGTTCCAGACTTCCAAGCTTCAGCTTCCTCTGAATTCTCTCTGAGCTGAAACAGCTGGGTGAGCTGGCAGAGTCCCAGGCCTCCCGAGGCTGCGGAGAGCCAAAGCCAAGTGCAGGTCGGGGGCTCCGGTCTGGATCACCGGGTTACTTTCTGTTTCATTTCGAAATGTGCCCTGTTTCTGAAACTGGTGGCTCCCCATGTCAAGGAAAACACAGGACTCCTTGGAGAGGCCAGCCAGGCTTTTAAGAACCGGGGCTTTGCGAAGGTAAGAAGCTATCTGCGACGGGCTGGGGGCTGCCTCCTGGGAGCGGTCTGGGTGCGAGCAGGAAACCAGCCAGGAGGAGTCTGCTAACTTGCTCTGGGATCTGAAGGAGGCTGGAGAAACCGTCTGTGAGGGTTTTAAGGTTAGGAAAGGGATGAAGATGGACCCTTCCTGCCTGGATGGGTGGCTACCCGGTCTTTGATGAGTTAAATTCATCCCCAACTCCTGTCTGATCTTTTCCCCTGCCCCAGTTCCATCCCATGGAGGAGTTGGTCTGCCTGTCTGGGAGCTGGCATGAGCTGGCCTGGGGCTGGGAAGAATGGAGAAGGGGCTGCCTGGCACTGAAAGGCTGTCTGGGCGTGTGTAGCATGTGTATTTCAGAGCCTGACTCTTGAGAAGGCTGTTGTTCAGGCTGAGAAAGCACAGCCTTTGGGGAGGCAGAGAGCAGAGGAAGATACATGTGTGAACAGAGTTCGAGGTAGGCATTTGAATCATAAATAATTTAATTGCCGTTTGTGTGTTTGTTAATTGGATTTAGTATTGGTTTTATATTTTCTTCAGTTTGGGGACTTCCTCCTTTCTGGAGCTGCCAGTATCAGTTGATTGGGCTTTTCAATCCTCGGACTTTGGTTCATTGGCTCTCTTGGAACCCACTGGTGCCCTGGTAGATGCCTGGAAATCAGAGATTGATTAGACAACTGCTGCTGTTTTCTCAGATCTGGGGGGATTCATTTGCAAATCTCACTGCCATGGAGACTTGCTGGGAGACCTGGATGCCTGCTTAGGAACCTCAGGAAGTTTCTGATTTAAAGAGACAGGAAAGGAAAAAAAAATCGAACCGGCAGTTAATTCCAGGAAGGTGGGTGCAGGGTTGTCAAGGATCAAAAAGAAGGATGACTGGGAAAATGAAAGGATGAGTATAGGAACAGGTTTGGTGGGATCCCAGTTCGGGCTGTGGCATTTTGAGGTTTGCAGCATAGAGATAAAAATCAATAAGCAAACTGATAACAGCTCACTTGTTATGAATAAGAAATGCTACAATAGATCTTCTCCCCCCACACCCCACTGACTTCTAGAGAACCTGAGTAATAGGCAGGGCATGAATTTGGAAGAGTTCATCACTAATTGCTATTTTGTTTGACCACAGGAGATGCGCTAAGCCAAATATGCGAATGTCAGAACCAAAGGGAAAGTGTTCTTAGAATAATGCCTATGGAGACGTTATCAAGTTTCTGTTGTCCTTCCCCAGTTCTCCATCCTACTCCTAGTTTGGGGCAGATTATATGATTTGAGTGTATCATATAAAAACTCCTTGCTGCTGCTGCTAAGTTGCTTCAGTCATGTCCGACTCTGTGCGACCCCAGAGATGGCAGCCCTGACTGATAACAATTATCACTGCAAAAGGATATTCGGGTACTAGAATAAAAAAGATCTTGAGCCAGTTGTTTCTTTTTTAAATTTATTTTTAATTGGAGGAAATTACAATATTGTGTTGGTTTCTGCCATACATCAACATGAATCAGCCATAAGTATACACATGTCCCCTCCCTCTTGAACCCCAACCTCCTCCAACCCCACCCACCCCTCTAAGTTGTCACCGGGCACTGGATTTGAGCTCCCTGCATCATACAGCAAATTCCCACTGACGCTGTTTTACATATGGTAATGTGTATATTTCAATGTTCCTCTCTCAGTTCATCCCACACCATCCTTCCCGAGCCAGTGGTTCTTAAATCTTTGACATTATGTACCATATTTGGGAATCGAAAAGACTTAGTTGATGATGAATTTCTAGACTTCTCTCTCTGTTGTGGCCCTGACACCCATCTTCTGATGCTCAACAAACAAGACTAAACAATGACAACAAAGCCAAACGGCGTAGCATAATGAGGTTTCTAATTAAAGCCCACTTTGGAAATATGATCGATAGCATGATATTATAAATATTCACAATAGAAGAAAACAACTTATGGAGCCACTTATGCAAGCCATGGCAGTCCCTCAAGAAAGCACCACTTAAATAATTAATGTCAGCACGCTGAGTTCTTTTTTATCAAGATTTCTCTTGGTTGAAACTTGCTGGAAATCTGCATTTCTGCACTTCAATAATATAATGAGGGTGGAATTTGCTAAGGATGACCTCCAGACACTGCAAGAGCCATCAGCGCCTTCCAAATCACAGAAGAGAACACCATGCTCTGAATAGTTTCAGTTTTGAGTGCATTTTTCTTCTTCTCTAATTCTTTAAAATTTGGTAATCTGCCTAAATTGTAGTGCCTACTTTTTCACAGGCTAGAATCTGCCTGCCAAGCAAGAGACTCAAGTTCAGTCCCTGGGTGGAAGATCCCTTGGTGAAGGAAATGGCAACCCACTCCAGTATTCTTGCCTGAGAAATCCCATGGACAGAGGAGGCTGGTGGGCTACAGGCCATGGGATCACAAAGAGTCGGACATGACTAAACAACAAACAACATTTTCCACACCAAGAACCAGGGCTTGTAGATTTATAAAGGACTTTTGTAAGAAAGTGCTTTCAGTATAAGGACAGTTTGGAAAATGCAGTTCAGATGCCAAGTTGCAGTTCAGATGTCCACTTCTGGGACAGTTGAATAGTTTATGGGACAGCTGGTCAGAAGATGTAAAATTGGAGAACTCTTGAAAATCTCGTCCTCAAAGAAATATAGATGCTTTGGTTAAAAGAATAAGACTTTTGTGTTCAGATCGACTTGGGTCTCACTCCATTTCTGTCGCCTGTTCAGTGAGTGAGCCTGGGCAAGTTTCTTGAGTTTTCTAAGGTTTAGTTTCTTCCTCTGTAAAATGGGATAGTGAAGCACTTTCCTGGGAGGTTGTATGGGAGTAAATAAAATAATATGTGAATAGAGCAGCACCTAATATAGTTTCTGTGTTACTAAGAAACAGAGTTTCCTTCTCAATAATGCAGAAGAAAAATCACTTTAGATAATCCATAGCTAATGAATAACCGGTAACCACTGTATTTGTCTGCTAGGGCTTCTGTAACAAAATACCACTAGCTGGGATGGCTTAAACAACAGAAATTTATTTTCTCACAGCCCTGGAGGCTAGAAGCCCAACATCGAGATGTTGGCAGTGTTGTTTTTTCCTGAGACCTCGCTCCTTGGCTTGAAAATGGTCACTGTCTCGCTGGGTCCCTACGCAGCCTTTCCTCTCTGTGAACACCCATGTGTCTTTTCCTCTTATCAGGAAAGTGAAAGTGAAGTTGCTCAGTCATGTCTGACTCTTTGTGACCCTATGGGCTGTTTACCAGGCTCCTCCGTCCATGGAATTTTCCAGGCAAGAGTACTGGAGTGGGTTGCCATTTCCTTCTCCGGGGGATCTTCCCGACCCAGGGATTGAACCCGGGTCTCCTGCATTGCAGGTAGATGCTTTACCATCTGAGCCACCTGGGAAGCTCCCCCCAGCGCCCCCGCCCCAACCCCCCGCTCAGCATCCTATTGGATTTGGACCCCACCCGTATGACCTGATTGATTGACGACTCAGGTCTTGGTGGCCGCTCGAGGGATCTTCATTAAGGACACAGCCTTAGTTGCCCCGAGGCATATGGGATCTTAGTTCCCTGACCAAGGATTGAACCCGTGTACCTGGCATTAGCAGGCGGATTTTTAACTACTGGACCACCAGAGACGACTTCTCATCTCATTTAGTTTTGATTATCTCTTTCTAGGCCCCGTCTCCAAATACAGTCACATTCTGAGGTATTGGGGATTAGGGCTTCAACATATTAACTTGGGGGGAACAGAATTCATCCCCATCAGTTCAGTTCAGTTCAGTTCAGTCACTCAGTCATGTCCGACTCTTTGCGACCCCATGAATTGCAGCACGCCAGGCCTCCCTGTCCATCACCAACTCCCAGGAGTTCACTCAAACTCATGTCCATCGAGTCGGTGATGCCATCCAGCCATCTCATCCTCCGTTGTCCCCTTCTCCTCCTGCCCCCAATCCCTCCCAGCATCAGAGTCTTTTCCAATGAGTCAACTCTTCGCATGAGGTGGCCAAAGTATTGGAGTTTCATCTTTAGCATCATTCCTTCCAAAGAACACCCAGGACCAATCTCCTTTAGAATGGACTGGTTGGATCTCCTTGCAGTCCAAGGGACTCTCAAGAGTCTTCTCCAACACCACAGTTCAAAAGCATCAATTCTTCAGTGCTCAGCTTTCTTCACTGTCCAACTCTCCCATCCATACACGACCACTGGAAAAACCATAGCCTTGACTAGACGGACCTTTGTTTGCAAAGTAATGTCTCTGCTTTTGAATGTGCTATCTAGGTTGGTCATAACTTTCCTTCCAAGGAGTAAGCGTCTTTTAATTTCATGGCTGCAGTCACCATCTGCATAACACCTATCAATTAAAAGGTATATTCTTGTTCTAGGAATTTGTCAGGTTTATAAAAGAAGATGGCATCTTTCAAAAGGAAAATGATGTCTTAATTCCCATAGGGGGACCATGCCTTGGAAGACAGCCTGGTAGACCAGGGCCAAGAGTCAAGAGAAGCTGGCCCTCCCTGGCATATTTCAACTAAGAGGGAGAACGAGGACCTTGTGTTGTTCACTTCCACCTGAGTGTTCTGTAAAGAACTAGCCCATTGTCACTGGCAGGGCTACATGTCTACAGTGACAGCTGATCTTGGAGGATGGATTTAACATTGTTTGGGATTGGATGCTCCTCTGAGGTCAAAAGTATTATGGCATTTCACGGGCTCAGCATCCTACTTCCTTTCAATGTTCTGTCTCTTTAAGGAAATCAAAGATTTATCCTGCCACCTGGGTTTCTACTATGCCCAGCTGGTCATGTGTACTTTTCACTATTTCCCTAATCAGTCTCCAACTTTCCCAGGTCCCATTCAGTAGGAACCATGATATTCAGTGACGTGATTGCCTGAAGTGTTCACACATGTGCATACACACCTTTATTTATCCTACAAACAGAATTTGTGAGTAGAGAGGAAGATGATTTGTAAGTGATATGTACACATTACTTCCTTTCTGAATTTCAGATCCTTGATTTCAGAGAAAGCGATATGGAGCCCAGCTCATATGGGAACTGATGGGAACTGATGCCTTTTCTGAATTGAAGCAGAAAGTCAGGGAAGAGTGGGTGATTCACAGATGTACACAGATAAGGGTGGGCGTGCTCCCTCCCACCCCTCCCCATTCGCAGCGGCCCCTTTAGCTGCCATTTTTTTCAGCTCATACTGTAAACAAGTGTCATTTTTGTGGTCTCTTTAGGCTCATGCTCTACGCTTTTTGTTGTTGTTTTTGTTGGTTTTGGGGGGGATCTTGCTATTTAAAATAGTCCCCATGTGTAGTACTGAAGTGTGTCTAGCGTTCCTAAGCCCACGAGGGCCGTGATGTGCTTTGTGGAGACAGTCTGTGTGTTACATATGCCTTGTTCAGATGTGTCATAGTCGTGTTGGCCACAAGTTCAAAGTTAATGGATCAACAATATAGGTGGTGCTAGTGGTAAAGAGCCCGCCTGCCACTGCAGGAGACACATAAGAGATGCCAGTTCTATCTCTAGGTCAGGAAGATCCCCTGGAGGAGGAAATGGCAACCCACTCTAGTGTTCTTGCTTGGATAATCCCATGGACAGAGGTGCCTGGTGTGCTGTAGTCCATCGGGTCGCAAAGAGTCAGACACGACTGAAGTGGCTTTGCACACACACAAGAGGTCTTTAAACAGAAACACACCTAAGACAAGGAATAAATGATCAGTTGATGAAAACATTGGAACCGGAGCCTCTCAGGAACCTAACCCTATACTCCCCTAGGAACAGCAGTTCAGCGTTTCACTAATTCAGTATGTACAGTGACTTCATAGATCCACTGTACATATCAGAAAGACACTGGGAATCACTTTTCCACAGAGATGCAAACTGGGGTTGGAAGAGATAACGACCTTGTCAGAGGCTATGTAGTAGCAGGCACAAAACCAGTTTACAATAATGTGGTGATTATTGTGGTTGTTCAGTTGCTAAGTTGTGTCCGACTCTTCGTGACCCCATGGACTGCAGCATACCAGGCTTCCCTGTCTTTCACTATCTCTCGAACTGGGATTAAAGATCGGGCTTGAAAACAGACATGCCAGTTATGTTTGAAGCACTCACTATTTTCCAGATACTGTTAAGAGGGTCTAGCTAAATGATCTCATTGAATCCTTACAACAGCCTTATAAGACAGAGATTATTATGCCCATTTAACAGGTAAGTACAGTGAGGCTCAAAGAAGGAAAGTCACTTGCCCAAGGACACCCTGCTTATAAAAAACAGAGCAGAGGTTTCAGAGCCAGGCAGAGTGACCCTGGAAGTTGTAATTACAGAGACAAGTTTTGTAGTTTAAGATCTTGGAGAAAGAGCTCCATTAATGTTAATAGTACCTATCTGTTCTCTAGTTTCTTCTTTTTAATTTTAATTTTTCCAATATCCCATCTTTACACTGCATGGTTTCCTACTTTCCGTGTTTTTTTGCTCAAATTCTTCTCTCCCCCAAGAATGCTCTTCTTCTCTCCAGCTTTTAGATTTCTTTCTTTCTTTCTTCTTTTTTTTTAATGTTGCAAGGAGGTAAAGTTATTTGGTAGGTGCAGAAATTGAACACTTTATGTTATATTGTGCTGTTTAATTTTAAAAGTTTGAACATTTCAAGGTTTCCTAGAATGTAATATATGTTACTTAAGAATTATTCTCTGAATATTACTCAGGCATAAAAAAGAATCAAATCTTGCCATCTGTAACAACATGGATAGATCTAGAGGGTACTATGCTGAGTGAAATGTCAGACAAAGACAGATATCCCATGGTTTCACTTACATGTAGAATCTAAAAAACAAATGAACAGACACAACAGAACAGAAACAGATTCCTAGATACAGAGAACAAACTGGTGGTTGCCAGAGCAGTGGGGCAGTGAGTGAAAAAGGTGAGGAAGATGCAATGTACACCCTTTCAATTATAAACCAAATGAGTCATGGGGCATATAGTCAATGATATTGTCATGACATTGCATGGTGACAGATGGCAACCAGACTTATCCTGGTGGTGGTTTTGCAATGTATAAAAGTATTGAATCACTATGTTGCACATCTGAAGCTAATATAATATTGTAAGTCAATTATACTTCCATTTAAAAAGGAAGAATTGTTCTTCTAATCACTCTCTTCATTTCACGCTAATAGTGTTGTGGTTTATTTACAGATGTTCTCATTAATAGAGGAAATATGATTATGCTGTTTGTGTATTAGATTTGAATAACCTGACATAAAATGACATACTCCTTATTTTGCATTTCATCTTGGATATCAGATACCTTTGAACATTTTTAAAGACACAGAGTCTCTCATTAAGTTTCCCAAATCTGTATCACCAAGACTCACTTGCCTATGTCCTTGTGATACTAAGAAATTATACCCTTCCCTTAACACCTAGGTGTTAAGGGTTATTTCCACAGGACTCCTAGTAGTACTGTGCCTGGAGATAGAATAGTTTCCAAAAACAGAATCTTTCTTTTAAAAAGTGCCAGAGCTGTTTATTATGTTAAAAAACAAACAAGCAAACATATTAACAGCATCTAATAGGGAAAAAAACTCCTGTCAGAATCTTCGGGCTCATTCTCTCTTTCTACAATGCACCCTCAGATATCCAGAAGGTGGGCTTTCTCTCTGGCCACACGGAAGATGCCCCCTAGGGCTGTGAACTCCATCAAAACATTTCTGCTCAGAGTTCAAAGGCTGGAGGTTGTAAGAACAGGTAGCTTGAATCTCTGTAGGTAAGTGGGAAAGAGTTCACCTACAAAGGAGCTGCTATTCTTTGAAATAACTCAAGTCTGAAACCCTTCCTTTGTAAATTAGAAACAAACCTCCTGAACTGTTCTGAAACCCAGAGAGAGCGAGTTGCAGTGCTGCTGGTGAACTGTGCTATATACTCAGGCAACTGTGACGCTTAGGTGAGCAAATTCTGTGTTTGTATTGAGATCTGGTAATTTCAGAACAAAGGCAAAGACAAAGAAACCTTAAGGAATCTTGGTCCTGTCCTTAAACTGCCAGGGCGTGAAAGGGAGCTGGGGAAACATGCAGCCATGTTTGATTCCACGAACACTTGAAACCATCCTTCAAATATTCTGGATGGAATAAAGTCCAAAGTGTTTTGCCAAACCCCAGGGAAATTAGCTCCATATGTTTCTGATTTATTTATAGTTTAATCATCAAAATATTGCTTTGCAGGGACTGGTTATGTCCAAGAAACCTTTTATGAGCCATTTTAAAACATTATCTTGAAAACAGGAAGCCCTGTTTTGCCAAGAGCTAGCAGATGCCTGAGCAGAGCTCTCCATATTGCCTCTGTGGAGTCTGTGCTGTGTGGTGTCTCCACTCACTAGAAATAAAGAAATCCTTCAGGGGTGATAACCCAAGGGAAAGAGGGAAGGTGACTGTAGGCTTCCATGATTTCCACTCAAACTCCTTCTCTTTCACGCCCGTTTCACCGTATGCCATTCGTGTGTTAGTCGCTCAGTCGTGTCCAACTCTTTGCAATGCCAGAGACTGTAGCCCACCAGGCTCCTCTGTCCATGGGATTCTCCAGGCAAGAGTACTGGAGTGGGCTGCCATTCCCTTCTCCCGGGGATCTTCCTGACCCAGGAATCGAACCTGGGTCTCCTACGTTGCAGGCAGATTCTTTACTGTCTGAGCCACAAGGGAAGCCCATTTGCTAAATGATAATTCAGGAGGTAACTTCTCTACCAAAATTATATTAGGATCTTCGTCCTTAAAAACCGAAGGTCGAATTTCTTAGAAAACAGCAGCTTCAAAGGAGCCATTGTATGTATTAATAGGAAAACACTTTTTCTCTTTATTTTGAAGTTTTTAAAAAAATAAACTAAAATTCTCAAGAATTTTTTTTTAAAGCCTCCTAGAGGGGCTTTACATAATGTTTATGCTGGTTTTTTTCTCTCATTGCTCTTCCTCAGTGGGTTTTTAAAGTAAGTTTCCCGATCAGTTTAACGTGGGAAATGGTTAGAAATGAAGATTCTCTGAGCCCACCTCACACTGACTGCTCCCAGTGGTTCTCAGACTACCCATATGTCTGAGTCACTGAGGGTCTCAGTGATTTCCCGCTGAGCTCCAGCCCGAGAGTCTCTGATTCAGTCGGTCTGGGTGTGTTACCTGACAACTTGTATTTCTTACAAGTGCCCAGTTGATGCTGCTGGTCTTGGGACCCCACTTGGAGAACCATTACACTCTTCCCAGTCCTCACCACTGGCTCACCATTGAGTGGAAGTTCAATTCAGTTCAGTCACTCAGTCGTGTCCGACTCTTTGTGACCCTATGGACTGCGGCACACTAGGCTTCCCTGTCCATCATCAACTCCCAGAGCTTACTCAAACTCATGTCCATCGAGTCGGTGATATCATCCAACTGTCTCACCCTCTGTCTTCCCCTTCTCTTCCTGCTTTCAATCTTTCCCAGCATCAGGCTCTTTTCCAATGAGTCAGTTCTTCACATCAGGTGGCCAAAATATCGAAGTTTCAGCTTCAACATCAGTCCTTCCAATGAATATTCAGGACTGGTTTCCTTTAGGATGGACTGGTTGGATCTCCTTGAAGTTCAAGGGACTCTCAAGAGTCTTCTCCAACACCACACTTCAAAAGCATCAATTCTTTGGCACTCAGCTTTCTTCATTGTCCAACTCTCACATCCATACATGACTACTGGAAAAACCATAGCCTTGACTAGACGGACCTTTGTTGGCAAAGTAGTGTCTCTGCTTTTAAATATGCTGTCTAGGTTTATCCTAGCTTTTCTTCCAAGGAGCAAGCATCTTTTAATTTCATGACTGCAGTCACCATCTGCGGTGATTTTGGAGCCCAAGAGTGTTGAGTGAAAGGAGAGACTAAAGCAGAGGCGAAAGTGGAGCCCATTCCAGGTGCATCCAGTAATGGTTACTTGAGGATGTGTTTCAAGGACTTAACAAGGATACTATCTATGTAAATTCCTGTAGACCATTGTTCATGGCTGAAGAAATGAAGTAGTTTATGTAATTGGCCTCCACAAGATTTAGTTTATAAAGTAGAAGTGCCACCAAGCCAACATATATAGAATACCTACAGTTTTCAGGGATTTTCGTGGATTAGAATGTCTTCAGGCTTTAAAATGATGTGTAAGTAGGAACTAAACGCATCTGGTGACATGAGCTTTTTCTGTCATTAAAATGTAAGAGAACTTTCATTGCATAGTTAAATGCAATTGGTTAAAGTATATTGAGCGTATCATGGGGAAAACGTCTTCAGTGAGAATTGTGTAATGGAGACTGACTATACTGATCTTCAGGCAAATCAAGAAGCTGGGTTCAGTGAAGGCATTTCAGCAGAGAGGTGTGCTACTCTGTGATGAGCTGACAATACAAAGAACTCATAGAACCTTCTTGCTAGAAGGGGTTCTCGAGCTTCCAAATACGTTAGAATCACCTGGGAATCTTACTAAGAGCCGACGCTGATTGGGCAGGTCTAGAGCGGGACTCGAGGTACTGCGTTTCTAACAGTCTTCCAGAAGATGCTAATGCTGGAAAAGCAAGGTTCTAGAGTAGTGGTTCACAACCAAGGGAAGCCTTTGAAAAATTCTAAATCAGACGTGCTGGCTAGGACTCAGGCATAGGTGTTTTTAAAGCACCCCAGGTGATTCAAATTTGTAGCCAGTGTTGAGATGCTCTCACCTGGAAAAGCAGAGTTCCTCTTTCTAGGCCACCTCTCTCAAAGTCAGATGCCTTGCTGGAGTCTTTGGTGAGTATCAGACTGCGGTGAATTCATACTTGACTTCTCGAATAAGAGGCTGAAGTGCCTGTTTCTATGTTGCTGATAAAAGAAAGAGCCAAATGCTTTACATTCCTGTTGTGTTGACTACAGACAGAGTTAGCATCTAGCTCTGAAAATTTAGCAACTGCTCTTGTATTCTCTCCCCCACAGAGGTTCTCCATTCTTACTGACTTTTCTTCCACACAGTTTTTTTTTTTTTTTAATTTAAAAAACTGTTTAACTTCCTCATTTACTCTTATAAGTGAGCTAGGGGTACAACCAGCCTTGATACACCACAAAAATGCTTGAGTACTTAGACATATCTTTGAGAACTCAGAACCCTGCACACACGTACCTACACACACACAAAGAACATTTTGCTTTAAAGATGTCAAGAGCAGATGTTACCATCCACTTGTCTCCCAGCATAAAATAAACATAATCTGACTTCTGTGGAACATCTGATTCTGGTTATAACTGCACCCCAGTGGATCTTTTTGGATGAGTCACTTTCAAAGTGTGCCCGTAAGTAGCTGAATGTGCTATCTGTGGCTGGGTAATTAAATTTTGTATACTTAAACGTTGGAGACTGCCTGCCAAATACAATTATTTCAGTTGTAGCCTAGTTGATGCTGAACTTCTCTTCCTCACAGTAATTAGCCAACAGGTGCTGTTTCTTCTGAAGTTCTCTTTTCGTTTATGATTAAAAATAAAATAACTATGGCAAGATAGAAATGGCTATATCTTTGTTTATTGTGGTAGATGGATACAGAAGCAATTTGCCTAATAACTATATCAAGCTACTTAAATGTTAAACCCAAAAGAAGGGAACCTAAGTGCCCAGCCTGTTTTAGAAGTTAAATTAATCCTCCCCAAAGCCATGCTTCTCCCACCTCAGTTTTTTGGCCAGCAGTATGATGATGACAGGCTTATAAAGCATGAAGATTTTGGATGCCGTATAAATGTTGCCCTTTATATGCTGTGAGTAGTTCATGGGCATGAATCTAAGAATGAAGGAAACAATGATCATTGCAAAACTTGTCTTCTTAACCATATCTCCATGAATTGAAACTGTGTGGTAACAATCAGTAGAAGGATCGGGAACAGAAAGGAGGTGGCTGGAACAGGCAGGAAGAGATGCTTCACGCTCTTCGGTGCAGCGCATCCGCTGAAGTGAGCCCCTGTGCGCTCCACCCTGGCCCGTGTGCGCGTGCGCTCAGACGCTTCGCTCATGTCCGACTCTCTGTGACCTCATGGACTGTAGCCCGCCGGGCTCCTCTGTCCGTGGGATTCTCCAGGCAAGAATCCTGGAGCAGGTTGCCATGCCCTCCTCCAGGGGCTCTTCCCTTGGAGTTAACTCAATGCGCTCATGTTCCTGGGTGAGCAGCACTAACCGGCTAGTGCGAGAGGAAGTATTTTGGGAACCTTTTTGTTACTGACTAGGGTTCTCAGCTTCCTCAATCAACAGAAATTGATCAGGAGAGCTCCAGAACAAATAACAGTTTCCCTTGCTTGCTTGCTTCGGGAAGGGAGGGCAACCGCATTCCTCATTGCTTTTGTATGGCTTTTCAGAAGTGGCAGTTGGGTTTTTCCTCTTTTTGTCCATAATTCCACCCAACTGCCCATGCAAGCAGTTATTTTTAGTCCCTTAAAGTTTCTTGGTATTTTGTTGCTCCTGGAAGCATTGCATCCAAGGGTCTCAGGTCCCAGCCTGTCTCACTTTCACTTGTTTCTTTTCTGAGTTCATTAATTTCCAATAGCATTTCCAGTGCTCACCTGCAGCTCCCAGTAGCCTGGGGCCTGAAACTCATCTCTTGGCCTCTTTGCACACCACACTTAACCTGTGTTCCTGTCAGTACTTAGATTTCAGAGTCTGTCACAGACGCAGGGTTGGCCACCCTGTCACTTATGACACACCCTACAGTCCTGGTGAGAAACTTCCTGCCCAACCTCATCCCCAAGGATCCCACTCCCATGGTGACAGCTTTAGCCGCCCATCAGCAACAATGCACCAGACCACTTAGAAACCTGGGTGGAAGAAGTGAAGTGAAGTCGCTCAGTCGTGTCCGACTCTCCATGACCCCATGGACTGTAGCCCACCAGGCTCCTCCATCCATAGAATTCTCCAGGCAAGAATCCTGGAGTGGGTTGCCATTTCCTCCTCCAGGGGATCTTCCCGACCCAGGGATCGAACCTGAGTCTCCTGCACAGCAGGCAGACTCTTTACCATCTGAGCCACCAGGGAAGCCTGGGGTAAGCAAAATGGAAAGGATCTGGCACTCAGATCACTGAAGACGCCCAGGCAGTATGGAGGGAAGGGAAAGGGAGCTGGGAGTCAGCTTCCATAGACTAGGGGAGCCGATTCCCGCCCCACCTGTCACCCTGCCCCAGACTTTGGGTCCATTTGTATGGCCACCTCATGCGAAGAGTTGACTCATTGGAAAAGACTCTGATGCTGGGAGGGATTGGGGGCAGGAGAAGAAGGGGACAACAGAGGATGAGATGGCTGGATGGCATTACTGACTCGATGGACGTGAGTCTGAGTGAACTCCGGGAGTTGGTGATGGACAGGAAGGCCTGGTGTGCTGCGATACATGGGGTCGCAAAGAGTTGGACACGACTGAGCGACTGAACTGAACTGAACTGATATGCTTCTCTATAACAGTGGGTCTTCTCACCACTGAGACTGGAGGTTTGTAGTGGGGGTTGAGGAGGAGAAGGGGAGCATTTAAATTTGTACATCCTTAAAAATCATGATTTGAAAGTGTACCCTTTAAATTTCAGTTTTCCGGTAATACTGGAGTTTCTGACCAATAAAACCCACTTCCCTTCAGGGAAACTGTTTAGGTAGACCCTGTTTTCATTTTTGAGAAAAAAAAAAGCTGATGTGGAATTTTGACGTGATGGTCAGTAAGCTCACAGGTGTCTATTTGTTAAAATTTTGTATTTTCTTGAAGCAAGGGCGAACTGCATTTGGAATCCATCTGAGGAAATATAGATTGTGGTTGTATAGGGCAGGGCGAGAACAAGGAATGATGGTACATGGACGCTTGTTTGCTTTTTAGGATGTTGAAAATGTTAAAAAATTAGATTGTGGTGATGGTTGTACAGCTCTGTAAATACACTGAAAGTCACTGAATTGTATGCTTAAAATGCACGGATTTGGGGGTATATAAATTATGTCTCAATAAAGCTGTTAAAAAGGCATCTTACAAACCCTGCTAAGAAGATTTGATGCTTTCCCAGGTGAGGCAGGAAGGTATTGATGGTGTCGATTCATGCACCACCTGCATTTTAGCAAGCTCCCTGCAGGATTATACACACCGCTGCTGTGCAAGATGGGGTGAGGTTAAGAAATCTAGCCTCTGCCGAGCGTCTGCTGGGCGATAAACGCTGCACAGGCCCTTTAGACACATCATTTCATTTAAACCTCATGGCAACCTACTGGTACCTTTACTCTAGCTGGATGATTTATTGCTGTTGCTATAGAGATGTAATTCGATCGGATCTGAAATGCAGACAACCACTGCTTTAACTCTGAAACAGTTATGGCTCAGAGAGGGGAAATAACTTCCCCAAAGCACACAGACAGTAAGTGGCAGAGCCAGGGTCGGAACTCAAGGGCTGTCTGATTGATCTGAGGCTTTGCTCTTTCCGTTCCCCCCTGCTGCCCTGAGATTGGGACAGTTAGGATGCTTGGATTGAAGCCTCCGGTAGACTGGCCAGCATTAATACTTTCACATGACCCTTGGATTAGTTTCTTGTTGCTGTTGTAACAGATCACCACAGATTTAGTGGCTTAAAGAAACCACTTTTCTTTAAAAAGTATAAAGAAAAATTTGTACTTTTCTAGTTCTGGAGATCAGAGGACCAAAATCAGTCTCAATAGGTTAAAGTTAGGCTTGGTTCCTTCTAGAGGCTCTTGGGGAGAATCCAGGCCCTTGTGTTTTCCGGCTTCTGGAGACCAGTGTTCTTGGCCCCTGGCTCTTTCTTTGTGATGGGATCCCTGCAACTTCTGCTTGTCAGCACCTCGCCTTCCTCTCCGACTTCACCCTCTTGCTTCCCTTTTATAAGGGCTCTTGTGATTCCATTGCCCATCTGGATAACCCAGGATAATCTCTTCAACTCAAGAGCCCTAGTCCCTTCCATGTGTAAGGTAACATATCCACAGGCTGGGGGACTAGAATGTGAATTTAGTTGGGAGGGGCATTATTCTGCCTACCATACTCCCACTCTAGAAGCCTATGTTTGAAAGAAGTCTTGGAATAAATGTAACCTTCCATATTTTGACCTTGAACATAAAAGCTGCTCTCTATTCATAACAACCAAAATCAAGACTAGAATCAAATAGTACTCATTGTATGTCTCCAATTTGTCTCTTGAAACTTTAGAGGAATAAAATAAATAATAGACTGGATGAGGTGCCATTAAGAATATTACTTTCCTTTGAAGCTGTATTATTAGTCGATAAATTGAGTATTACTTTAATATGTCAAGCCCTCGGAGAGATTTCACTTTAAAGGAATGTGAATGTTTGGACAAATGAGAACAAACGCACGTGTGGCAGAGTACTTATCTTGCTCATAAACTTTTTTGAGGCATGCTTTCTCTTCTACAGTGTCATCTAAGACAACTATGTGCTTCATAAGGCACTTTTTTAAAAGGTCAGGGTCTTGTTTTTTAAAGGTTTTGTGTATCTATGTTGCTGTAGTTTTTACTTCCAACAGCAACATCTGAAATTGTCGAAGTCGAGGACCGAATTACAACAGAAGATAAAGAGCCAAACCTTCCCCCGACTGACCAAGAGTAGAGTATAGAAAAGGGGGTTTATCTACTACTACGCAACGGTCCAGAGCTCGGAGGGGTTGTTCTCCCAAAGGTGGGAAATCTTACCATATTTTCAATGTACATTCAAAATATTGAGTGGTAGGAATTTGGGAGTTGAAGAGGGTAGGGTTGTTCCTTTAGCGCTTTAGGAAGATTTTCCTATGTATTCTCATCTCTCTTTGACTAATAATGATGCCTTTCTCTATAACTCCTGTCATCTTCACAGAATACATTATCTTCTTAATTTTTTTAGTCTCTTATAGTCAGCATATCACCATGGACTTTTTCTACTCTTCAATTCAAATCCCATGACAGACTTCTGCTAAAAGTAGTACTTTGGTTCCAAACTGTCCTGAACCCTTAGCCAGGTTTAAGCCTCACTCTCCGATAGATTCCTGGGGGACTCAAGGTATTTGCCGTTTGCCATTGACTGCTTAGGTGACCTTGGATCACCTCAGTTTTTTTGTTTTTGTTTTTATGAAAGCCAAACCTATCAGGGTAGTCTAATAAGATGTGAGGTGCCTTTCAGTTCTAATATTTCAGAAGCTCAGAACATTTAGTAGTTATGGGAGCCATGGGTTAGATCGTGGTCTGGGGATCCCAAGAAGTTGACCCAGAGATAAGATTCTGAGTACCAGTAGTTTGCGAGGTGCGCTCAGGAAATACTGGTAGAGGTGTAGGGAAATAAGACAGAAAAGAGAAGGAAGGCAATGAAAGTTACTATCAAGCCAGTTACTGCCGTATGCCACACACCTCCAAGTTATTCCAGTTGAAGAATGTGGAACCTGCATATTCGTGGACTCCGTCTCCATCGTCGGTCTGAGGTCTTGTCTCTGTAGCACTTCTTGCTCCTTTTTTCCTTTATTCAGAAAAAAAAATCCTCTGTGTACAGTTGCTGGCATTCCCAGTGCCCAGAAAGCTTTCTGATTATGGAAATAGGATACGGGTGGGGTCCTGACTACGTCACAATGTGTGTGAGAGGAGTGGGGTAGCATGGGAAAGAAACGGTCAGCTGGGAAAAGAGAAAGCACCGGTCTGATATTTTGGTTCCTTTTAAACTTGCCATGAAGATTTCAGAGATTCCAAGCCATTGTTTCTGTGATGTTTAGCAGTGTGTGCATGCTATGTCCTTCAAGGTGGGCATGGGACCAGAGAATAAATTTGGAGCTAAACGTTAAAGAGGGCTTCCCAGATGGCACAGTGGTAAGGAATTCACCTGCCAATACAGGAGACTCAAGAGATGCTGGTTCAATCCCTGGGTCAGGAAGATCCCCTGGAGAAGGAAGGAGCAACCTGCTCCAGTGTTCTTACCTGGAAAATTCCATGGACAGAGGAGCCTGGTGGGCTACAGTCCCTGGGGTCACAGAGAGTCAGAAACATTAAAGAACAGCTCATCAGAATACTACCCAGAGTGAAAAGGGTGTGTGTTAGTAAATTATGGATGCTTTAATATTGTTTACATAGAAAATCTGCAGTGACATTTCCTCTCCTACCCATTTTTAAGGAAAACATCAAAGCGTTATAATACTGTGACAACATAACTAACAAGGAACTCGTTTTTACTTACTTAGTATCAAAGGTTCAGCGACCAAGAGCCTTCCCTTCTGTACTGTGGGTCTTTCCTTTAGTGTGAAGCCAGTGCTTTGTGTAAAATGGGCCAGTTGATTCTGGGATCATCCATTGCTTCCTAAAGAGCTGCAGCATTCAGACACGCTCTTAGAAATACGTGGGATGGGAGGAATAGGATAATTCAATTCATTCTTCCCTTCTGAACTTTATTTCTGAGAACCTGACTTGCCAACATCTATGAAACATAGAGGAGGCTTAGCAATCAATCACGAGGGGAGGAGGTGACAGAAGAGGGAGGCTGGCCAAGCATCCCTAAGCTTCAGTCATTTTGTATTTCAGCACAAGAGAGCAGGATTGCTGACTGTTAGATTTCCTTTGAGAGGCAGTATGCAAGCGGCATATTGAGTATTCTGATAAAGCCAAGTATAGGTGTAACCCTTTAAGGAAATAGTCAATCTGGTTAAAAAGTGAAACTCCTTGGGTGAATATTAGGTAAAATTTGACTTACATGAAACTTAGAATAAGAGCAGACCTTCTAGAGCACCTAATTCAAACCTCTCATTTGACTCAAGAAGAAACCAAGACCTTGAAAGTTCACAGATTCATCGTCAGGATTACTCAGCCTATGGACCCAAGTATTCTGAAGGACTGAGGCTGCAGCTGCAATACTGTGGCCACCTGATGTGAAGAGCCAACTCTGGAAAAGACCCTGATGCTGGCAAAGATGCGGGCAGGAAGCGAACTGGGTGACAGAGGATGAAATGGTTGGAGCATCACCGACTCGATGGACATGAGTTTGAGCAAACTCTGGGAGGTGGTGATGGACAGGGAAGCCTGGCATGCTGCAGTCCATGGGGTCACAAAGAATTGGATACAACTTCAGGACTGAAGGACAACAAAATTCGGATACTTTGTCCAGTGTTCTTTCTACTCTACCACATGCCTCTCTCTCTCTCCTCCTCCTCCTCCCCACTTCTCTCTCTCTTATACGCACACACACACACACACACACGCATGAAGTTCATTCAAACAACAAAACGCTTAAATTGAAAGGACAGCTGTCTAGGATTTCTTTCTTTTACCTTATCCCCACATTTAATAGCTTCACACCCACACCCCAAGAAAGTTATAAAGTTGCCCTTGGCTTTACAGTGATAAACCTCAAACACTGAAATCTCTAGTCAGATAAGGTCTGCAAGGATTTGTGCCGTGGAATCTGTTTAACCCTGAGAACAAAATAATTGACGGTTACGTAAGGACAGAGGTTGAAGGAGCACGCCGCTAAGATCGATGAAGGAGCTGGTTTCACTGAAACCGTCTTCTCTAGACCTTGTCTCTGTTTGATCTCCACTGTATACCATACAACATTTAGTTTAAAAAAAGCGATATTTCTGTATCGTCGATCCTGCTTCTTTTTCCCTGACCAGCTCCAATGTCATTGTCCTCAACATTTTTGAACCTCAGTCTCCCTGTGTCTGAATGATACCTCTTGTTTTGAAGGGGTATTTCTTAGAAAAAAATGCAAAAATGTTTGACTTGGGTAATGGAGGAGATGCTATCTCCCTGTGAACATATTGCTGGGTCTCTTCCCAGGGCTGCAGAAGGGGCCTGTGCCTAATTTAAGCGTATCATCACCTTCAGGATATATCTGCCCGTATGTCCCGGTATCCTCCAAGATGTTCCCCTCTACCTCAGGAAATCTGCCCATATTCTGTCTTACTGGTTGATGCCAGCAGCCCTGCCTGGTTCCCCCCTGGCATCCACTCAGGGGTCCTTCTCCCACTGGCTGCCTAAGTCTTCAAAATCTAAATCAAATCATGTCACACTCTCCTGTGAAGCTCCCCTGACTCCCCAGTATCTTAAAGACAAGCCACGATTCCTTAAAGGCACCAAGGCCCTCAGAAGGAGCCAGCCCTTGTGTTACTGACCCAGGTTCTTAGACAATAGAAATTGATAACAGATCAAAATGAGGCATTCAGGCAAGGCTGTATTGAGACTTATGCTGCCACAACGGGGAGCAAAAGCCAACAATAGTTTCTCTTGCTTGCTCCCTGAGATGGGGGTGAGCTTGCCCCTTAAATGGGGTGACAGTAGGGGTGGAGGGGTGGCTTACTTGGTCTGCCCACCCCTCAGTGGTGCTGTGTCAGGGATCATGCACAGGACCCTGCTTTTGCTCCCCAAATCCCAGAAGTGTCAGTTGGATTTTTGGTCTTTTTGTATCTTGGCATTCATAATGGGCCCCAACTGCACATGCGTGCTGTAATTTTTAGTCCCTTGTAGGTTCCTTGCATTCGGTTGCTGGAGGAGATGTTTGTCTAGATGCAGGCCCCGCAGCAAAGGGTCCCAGGTCCCAGCCGGTCTCACCTGCCTCTCCCGTACTTTCTCCAGCCATCCGCAGTGTCCGCTCTTCCGGAAGCAGGTCAGGCTCTCTTGCCCCCATGCCTGTCGGGTTCTGGAGCTTCTCTTCCATACCTGCCTGTCCTGTTCCCACATCACCTGCTGGTGGAGGCTCTCCAGGACCTCCCTCCAAGTAGAGGTGGCCCCTCCTGCCCTCACCTTTACACACGCAGGTCTTCACTCTGGGACACCTGAGTGCTCCTATGAGCTTCACCATCTCGCCCCCTGCAAAGCTCGAGGACAGGAGTTAAGCTGAAGGAGAGAGTGGACTGGAGATATCTCACCTGAATGGTGAGACAGAGGGCCATCTCCCCTCCCCACCTCCAGCCCAGCCATGGAGCTCCTTGTTCCTGGGTGACCGGGGTCTGCCATGGCCAAGGATGCTGTATTTCTCTTTCTGCAGGTGGGCGAAGACGGAGATTGAGCCTTTTTTTTTTTTTTTTTTTTTTTGCTACTTGAGAAATTCTCCTTGCCCCTGAGTTTCTCCCTTTGCCCTGGTTCCTTCTAATCACTCTGATAATCATCAAATGTGTTTCTGAATCCAGTAAGTGCCTCTCTCTCAAGGTGGCGATGCTGCGCTGCTGCTGCTGCTGCTGTCGCTTCAGTCGTGTCCGACTCTGTGCGACCCCAGAGACGGCAGCCCACCCGTCCCTGTGATTCTCCAGGCAAGAACACTGGAGTGGGTTACCATTTCCTTCTCCAATGCATGAAAGTGAAAAGTGAAAGTGAAGTCGTGCAGTCGTGTCCGACTTTTAGCGACTCCATGGACTGCAGCCTACCAGGCTCCTCCGTCCATGGGATTTTCCAGGCAGGGGTACTGGAGTGGGGTGCCATTGCACTAGGCACAAACCAAGAATCCAGAGCAGCTCGTGTGTCTTACCTCTGGGAGCTCAGAGTGCACATGTGTTTGAGAGAGAAGTCGTCGGGGTCCAGGGGCCCTCCTGAGCTCTGCTCCGTAGCTGGCAGTGGGTCCTCGGACGTGGGGAGAGACTCTGCCCACCCGCCTGCCCAGAGACCAGCAGTGGACCCAGCCTGGCTACACCTGCTTACGCTGTGTTGTGCTGACTGAAGTTGAGCAGCATCGTGAGCCTCACACAAGGCATTGTTGTTTGAAGAAACCTTCCCTTTCTATGTTTGTGCGTGGAGGAGGTCCAAGACGGCCAGTTGTCCTTTCAAGTAAATGACCCCCACCAAAAAAGCCCACCAACCCATGTTAGAGTGTGTATTCTGCCAGTTTTGTAAGACACTCTGAATCTCTCCAAGACAAATCAAAGGGTGAAAGTTCGCCCATCCTATATAGCAAATCCTTGCTAAATAATACAGCTGATCTGGAAATGACTGACTGCAGACTTGTTTCTCCTTCCGAGGAGAACTTTCCAAGTGGTTCCTTTCTGTTTGCCCAGGAGTGAAATGATTTCACAGTTAGCTTGATTTCTTAGCCGCGAGTGGCGAGATAGAAAGAAGTGTTCAGTGGACTGCTGGTAAAATGGTAACGTGATTATGGTATCCTGGTCAGATGGTGGAGAGTTGCTCTGTGTCACAGCAAAAGGAAGGTGGGAGAAGTCCTCGTTGTAACAGAGTTTCTTGTTACAGTGTGAAAACACTGGGGACTCTACAAGCTTATAGACAAAAAACATAAATTGTGTGTGTGTGCATGCGCAAGTGAGATGAAGACTAGAAATGCCCATCATTTTTCCTCTTTCACTTTCTTTGCTCTGTCACGTCCTTCCCCTCAGAGGCCTTACGGTGAGCAGGCTGAGTGGACCGTTCATCATCTCCGTCTCACCCTCCCTCTAACCCCAGTACCCCAGGCAGCAGAGCCAGGTACTGACCATAGCCGGGTGGTAACTTGGACTGCCAGGAGATCAAACCTAAGTCCATCCTAAAGGAAATCAGTCCTGAATATTCATTGGAAGGACTGATGTTGAAGCTGAAACTCCAATATTTTGGCCGCCTGATGTGAAGAACTGACTCATTGGAAAAGAGCCTGATGCTGGGAAAGATTGAAGGCGGGATAAGGGGACGACAGGATGAGATGGCTGGATGGCATCACTGACTCGATGGACATGAGTTTGAGTAAACTCTGGGAGTTGGTGATGGACAGGGAGGCCTGGCGTGTTGCAGTCCGTGGGGTCACAAAGAGTCAGACATGACTGAGCGAGTGAACTGATAGAAGGGGATATCTTGTGCCTGGCGACCTCTCTGCTTTTGCTTACACTTTGCTCCACACTTAGAATCCCCTTGCCCTCCTTCCCACACTGCCGGCCCAGGTCCAAGTGTGACCTTCCCCGTGGATTATGTACTCCAAGCCACAGGCTTTTCCCTCTAGTAACAGTCAGTTCGGGTCTTTCTTACAATGCTAATTAATCATAGCCATTCTTTGCACTGCGGTTATTCTACTGGTTGCTTTATCATTTGAATATTGTACACTCTGGGAGGGAATGAGCCTTCCCAGGTTCTGCCACCAGAGAGCATGATGCCGTGCTTGCCGTGTATCCAGTTGTGCCCTGGAAACATTAGACTGAGCGTGTAGTTAGGCATTAGTGGCTGAAACTGTGGTGAGTTTGGACTTGCCATTTCTGAGTCCTAAACAGAGTGACTTCTAGATGTGCTGGTGGCAGGGGGATGGGATGAAGTGGGCAGATTGGAAAAAAAAAATACCCACCGCATGTCTGTGGGTGGTGGTGGTGGTTTAGTGGCTAGGTCGTGTCCAACCCTTGAGACCTCCATGAGCTGCAGCCCACCAGGGTCCTCTGTCCATGGGATTTCCCAGGCAAGAATACTGGAGTGGATGAAAACTACCTATTTTTTTAAACTTTTTATTTGCTACTGGGGTGTAGCTGATTAACAGTGTTGTGATAGTTTCAGATGGACAGTGAAAGGACACAGTCATTCATATGCATATATCCATTCTCCCCCAAACTCCCCTTCCATCCAGGCTGCCACATAACATTGAGCAAAGTTCCCTGTGGTATACAGGAGGTCCTTGTTGGTTATCCGTTTTAAATATAGCAGAGTATGCATATCCATCCCCAAATCCCTAACTATCCCTTCCACCCATCCTTCCCCTGGAGCAACCATAAGTTCATTCTCTAAGTCTGTGAGTCTCTTTCTGTGAAAGCTGTCTATTTGAGACTCCCGTCTCCTAAGTCTTACACAAATTCTTTTCACTGTTTCCTAGAGACACGGTACAGACCAAAGATAAAGGTGGCCAGGAGATCATCTTACTGTCATTTATATGCTTTAAAATAGTTTTCCTTAGTCTTATTTTAATTTTTCAGAAATTCCCATGTAGGACTGAATCTGCCTACACAGTTTCTTTAAAATTAAACTTGCGCATCAGTATTCATAGCTCCACCTACTCCTCCTCCCGTTTTTCTGAGCTGTGGGCAGGTTATACAGATGTCTGGGGAAGTGCTTCCATTCTGTTTGACGGAAACCTGGCCAGCTTCCCCCGAGGTTACTGGTGGGAACGCTTACCCAGCAGGTTACACACTGGGGTCCTCAGCCACAGCCTGCAGCGGTGGGGCCTGCATAAGAGCTACAGTTAGAAAATAGTGTCAGTATTTGGCGTTTTCCATGGCTAATTTTGGAATTGCCAAGAACTCTGTGATTTTTCAGGCAGGTTTTGTGACTCTAACTGCATAAAGTACTCATAAAAAAAGTAATCTGAATGAGGATTCTAAAGACTGTACCATCAAGGCTACTCCCCACCTCAGCCTCCCTTGCAAAGCAGATGAAGACGAGTTGTTCAGCCACGCCTTATTATTGATGCATGATTTGGCTCTTCCTGGTTCTTCCCTTGAAGAGGAGGAAAACCTCTAGACTAAAAGAAATGACTTATGTATCCCTTCTTTCTCCTGACAGAGTCTAAGCCATCTGGAAAAAACTCACCTTGGAAAGATTGCTCTTTTGGTTATGTAGGAAAAATTATTCAAAGCATCTCCAGGCATAGATGCTTCTCTTCACATATTATTTAACTTCTAGACATTATGCTCCCAATTAAAGGCTTAGGAGTTCTCCGGTTTAGATTCTTGCTGTGGGATAACTGGCTTGACCCAAGTTCACTTCCAGTCCTCATTCGGGAATTTCATGACCAGTGAACTGATTGAACCAGAAAGTTGCTGAACTACAGAAGGAGGGAACTTCAGAGTACAGATCAGATCAGTCGCTCAGTCGTGTCCGACTCTTTGCGACCCCATGAATCGCAGCACGCCAGGCCTCCCTGTCCATCACCAACTCCCAGAGTTGACTCAGACTCACCTCCATCGAGTCAGTGATGCCATCCAGCCATCTCATCCTCTGTCGTCCCCTTCTCCTCCTGCCCCCAATCCCTCCCAGCATCAGAGTCTTTTCCAATGAGTCAACTCTTCGCATGAGGTGGCCAAAGTACTGGAGTTTCAGCTTTAGAATAATTTCTTCCAAAGAAATCCCAGGGCTGATCTCCTTCAGAATGGACTGGTTGGATCTCCTTGCAGTCCAAAGGACTCTCAAGAGTCTTCTCTAACACCACAGTTCAAAAGCATCAATTCTTCGGTGCTCAGCCTTCTTCACAGTCCAACTCTCACACCCATACATGACCACAGGAAAAACCATAGCCTTGACTAGACGGGCCTTTGTTGGCAAAGTAATGTCTCTGCTTTTGAATATGCTATCTAGGTTGGTCATAACTTTCCTTCCAAGGAGTAAGTGTCTTTTAATTTCATGGCTGCAGTCACCATCTGCAGTGATTTTGGAGCCCAGGAAACAGTGACACTGTTTCCACTGTTTCCCCATCTATTTCCCATGAAGTGATGGGACCGGATGCCATGATCTTAGTTTTCTGAATGTTGAGCTTTAAGCCAACTTTTTCACTCTCCACTTTCACTTTCATTAAGAGGCTTTGTAGCTCCTCTTCACTTTCTGCCATAAGGGTGGTGTCATCTGCATATCTGAGGTTATTGATATTTCTCCCAGCAATCTTGATTCCAGCTTGTGTTTCTTCCAGTCCAGCGTTTCTCATGATGTAGTCTGCATATAAGTTAAATAAACCGGGTGACAATATACAGCCTTGACATACTCCTTTTCCTATTTGGAACCAGTCTGTTGTTCCATGTCCAGTTCTAACTGTTGCTTCCTGACCTGCATACAAATTTCTCAAGAGGCAGGTCAGGTGGTCTGGTATTCCCATGTCTTTCAGAATTTTCC